>NC_054886.1:18555231-19218981 GCF_018320785.1 Cheilinus undulatus
TTACTTTGTTAGCCAGGAAGAGTGATGTAAAGAAAGGGTCCATGATGACATTCTTCTCTTTTCTGTGAAACACTTAGAATTAGATTCAGCACCACACGATCTTGCACTGGTGGAACAGACACTTTCCTTGTAGAGGAAATGTGTTCAGTTTTTAATTGGTGTCCCAAATGTGATGCCAATTTTTTTTCATCCTACGTGTGTTGGTTAGACATCGAAATGTCATTTGGTAAAAAAAAAAAAAATTCTAGAATTTTTTGTCCTGGCTTGTAACAGCAAATGTGCTTCTGCACAATTTACAAGAGAATTTTCTGCTAAAATTAAAAATGTAAAAACTGCATGATCAACCTCTAAACATGATGAAGGAATGTCCCCTATGGCATGAAGCATGTGACAGTTAAAGAGTTTGGTTTACAAATTAGGCACAGTTTTGGAAGGGAGTCTCAGCACACTTTTTCAAGTCATGATTCATACACATAACCAGAGAATGATTCCACATCACAACTCTAAACAGCAAAAACGAGAGTGTTGATATCTCAGAGTTGATTTTAACTCCCAAAGTGTGATTTTAACTCCATTCAAAGTAAAATAGTCTTGTGGGACTTGTTTGACAACGCAACTCTGTAAAAAACCAGTTGATCATAGCTCTGCCCATTGTAATTTCAAATCAGAGGGGATATGTGGGTGGAGTTTCCCCATCATGCCCTTGGGCAGAGTGTATAGATGTGTTTTGATGTTTCCTGTTGTACAGTGATCCTTTCCAGGGTTCTTTTGGTCGTGTTTTTAGGTGGATTATTTTTGCACCCTGGGTGAAGTGATCCACTGAGTTTGGATCATTTTTCTTTTATAATGTGCTGAAAGGCCTTTAAGCCCAAAAATGAGGCAAAAATCTGGAAAAATGCAGTCTCAGTGATTTTATTTACAGTAAAAGAAAAAAGTTCAGCAATATGCACAGTGCAGGACTGGATTAAAAAACTTGCAAAATGTGAAAAAAGAATCTGAGTTCAACACAATCCCACTGTGCCTTTGCGCCTCTGTACATATGCATTTTTTCTGAAAATGTTTGAGAAACTGCATAGCTCCTACTCCAACCACCACCTCAACTCATAAGGCCTACATTCTCCTCTTTAATCGAAATGTACCAAGACAATGTCTATATATCAGTCAACTATCTATGATAAACTTCTGCTTAATAATTTAGCATCAAAGTAAACATTGCAAGAAATTAAGTTTGTAAGATTACTTTAAAGGTGCATTTCCTTTGAAAGTAAAAAAACACCCCTCCACCTCTACCACACTTGGCGCCTTCCACCCAGCACACCCCTACATAAGCCTATGGTAGCGTCTGCTCTGCTTGGCCATTCCTGATTGTGAAAGTGGAACACAGGTGATCAAATAAATACATTTTCATACGTTTATCAATGAATAAAAATGTAAGCTAAAACTGCTCGTAGAATTCTTTAAGTTAGTGCAGTTCTTGACTGAGTTTTTCATGTTTGTAAGAGGCTTTTCAAACAGGAGCCTCAGTAGCATGTGGATGAACCATACACACTCTGGATTGTCTGGGTATAAAGCCATTGGCCATATTGTTCTGCAAACCTTGACCACAAATCTGAAGACAGCCCATGGTTCCTAAGTGCTTACAGGGTGAGGAAATGGTCGTCTTGGGTTGTCATCTTCATGGAACGCCAACTTTATGGCCAGTCTCTGACATCTGACATATTTGGAACTTGACCTTCAGTTTGAAAATGATATTAGGGCTCTCCGAATAATGCTGCTCCTTTGTTTTGTGGAATGCCTTGAATTTGCCCTATTGCATGAGCCCTATCCAGATCCATCAAACATGGCAACCAATTCTTGGAGCAGACTGGCCACTGTAGCAGCGCTCATGCTTACAGGTGCTGACAATCAGGCATATATGATATATTTTATTTCAGTATTTCGTTGGTAGCACTGATGCTGGATCATTACCTAACACAAGTAAAAGTCTTGGGGTCTCCTGCATTGCCGTTTAGGCTAAAGGCGGTGCTGCTGCCATCACAGATCGGCCACACATTATAACAAATGCACTCAAAAGCTTAAAAATACTTTGATTAATGCTTTATTCTGGTGTCGAGACTGATTTATTTCTTCACAAAAATAGTTGTGTTGCAGCAAATTTTGGAAATCATGAAATTTTGAGTAACTGTTGCATTTTAACTGTTTATCCAATTTATTCACTTTTCATACGATCACATGCTCAGTTTTTCCTCCATTATTTGAGTTTAATACCTTGCACTGATGTTGTTGTATAGGACAGAGCTGCTGTGCTGGGAAAAAGGACACACATCCCTCTGCTGTTGTTTCTGCTCCGTTGAGTTAACATCACCACTGTCGCCATGGGTCTGTGAGTAACTTGTATCTAGTCTTCTACTACAGTGAACCACCTGTTTATGAGAAATAATGGCTAAGGTAGAAGAACAGAGGTTGAAAGGGTACTTTTAGAGGAGCTGAGTTTGAGTCTGATTTGAGACATAATTTTTTTTTAAATCAATAATGTTCAATAATGATTGTGGCCCGAGGAAAGATGGCATAATCTATTTTATGGGCTTATAACTTGGTGTTTTAAAGACTTCTTTATTTATGACATGTCTACTTAGTGGAACATCCGTGGGCGGTCAAGTAAAATATTTGGCAAAGGAGGATTATGGAGGTACAGCAAGCTTGAGTGTGGAAGATAAAGACATTAGAGAAGGGGAAGGAAAAAGCTTCCTCAAATGCGTTTATTTTCCTGAGCTTACATATATGCATTGTTAGTTTGGTGGAGGTCAAATTAGGTATTGGGATTTTTCCATTGTTTATGCAGCTGTATGTGACTATATTGAAGCACATTGTATTAAAAAATCCTATTGAAACAGAGAAAAGGCAGAGCATCTGCAGCCTATTCACCCATGCAGGCGTTTTGATTATTTCTTCTTCTTTCAAAACATATCCTGGGCATCAAAAAGCGATTATAAATAGGCTGTAGTTCACACTCAAAACAAAAGTAGACAGATATTGTTGAGTTTGAAAACCTCCAGCAGTTCTGCATCTCCAGCCAAGCCTATTAACAAATATGATTGTAGTGATAGTGCATGAACTCCTGCTCACCTTCCTGCTTGTCACTAAAAACCTATTCATTGGCAGCGGCTGCAGATAGCACCCACACACACTCTGAAGTACACACACATGCACTCACACACTCATCTATGGCTCCCGTGAATCCACAGGAATTGGTAATGACACGATCCATCTCTAACCAATTTCCAATTCAGCTGTGGGAAATGAGATAGGATGGTAATGGGATCTCATTGATCTGAGTTTGCTCTCATGTTTATGCTCCATAAGTATGGAAGTCATTTCTAATGTTCTTCCCCACATTGGAGCTTTTTGCATGCTGCCATATTTGTGTTAGGCTTTATACAGCTTTAGTTTAATGGCAAACCCAACACATGAAATACACCTTATTCAACATCAGTCTAAGTTTCAAGGCCTGCACATCTGGACACTGCAGCATTACTCCATTCTTCTTTGCAAAGCAGTAGCTCTTTTCAAGTCCAGCCACAAATTCTCTATTGGATTGAGGTCCAGAACATTCACTTTGTCTTTGAACCATTTCTGTGTTGCTTTCACTGTATGCTTCGGGCCATTATCTTGCTGGAAAATAAACCTTTACCCAAGCTGTAGTTCTCTATCAGACTGAATAAGATTTTCCTCCAGGATTTTCCTATAATTTGCTGCATTCATTTTACCCTCTACCTTTACAAGCCTTCTAGGATTGGCTGCCAAGAAGCATCCCTACAGCATGATGCTGCCACCACCTTGCTTTACAGTGGGGATGGTGTGTTTGTGGGGATTTGCAGTGTTTGGTAATCACCAAACATAGTGTTGTATCTTCCAAAAAACATCATTTTGATCACATCAGACCAAGAATTTTCTTCCACTTGTCCATGGCGTCTCACATATGCCTTCTGGCAAACTCTTGTTCAGATCAGTTTGAGTTTCATCAGCAGTGGCTTTCTCTTTGCCTCTCTCCCATAAAACTTTGACTGGTGAAGAACCCTGGGAACAGTTCTTGTATGTAGAGTCTCTCCCAGCTCAGCTGCTGAAGCTTGTGACTCCTTTGGAGTAGTCATAGTTGTTTTGGTGGCCTCTGTTCCTAGTCTCCTTCTTGCATCGTCACTCAGTTTGTGAGGACCGTCTGATCTAGGCAGATTTACACATGTGCCATATTCCTTCCATTTCTTGATGATGGATTTAGCTGGTGCTAGCTTGTCACTAATGTGTCTGATATGCACAAGTCATGTGGGTCAGAAGACTTTAATAGTAGAACGTCATACCAACCTTTATCTTATTGTGCAGTATGCAGTATATTTAGTCTATAGCACTTATGAATTGCTTCTTGTCTAGTCAGAATAACGAGTTCGAGTTGACTGCACTGGCTTCCTGAGGACAGATTTTAAATTCCACTCCTCATTCATAAAGCACTTGGCACAAGGTACCCAGACCCCTCAGGTCCCCTGGGATGGTTTACTCACTGTTCCCAGGACCCGAACCTAGAAGGGTGAGAAAGCTTTTAGTTTCTATGGTTCTAAACTGTGGCACAAACTATCAAAGAACCTGAGGCTTTCTACATCTGTTAGCACCTTTAAAACAGGTATTAAAACATTTTTATTTACTGCTGGATTTCAATAACTTCAGTCTCCTCTTGGCTCCTTGACTCTTTTAATTCATTCAGTATTATTTTAATTGAATCAGTTTTGCAAGCACTAACTTTTTTTTTCTCTTATTATTGTGGCATCTGTGTGTGAACAGTGCTCTATAAATAAACCTGTTTGGTTTAACTAACCTTTCTTCAGCCATTGGTATATGCAGGAATACCATCTGTGGAGAGTGCAAAAGAGGTGTAATGTGTCATCTGTAGTTCATGGAGTATCATGAAGTGAATATACCTTTTTTCTTGGTTTCTTTCCCAGATATCTACAAAGAGGCACACTTCCAATATGACAAATAATTGCATATTAAAAGGAAGTCTTGACCTGGAACACCTTGACTGATTTGCAAGGCCATATGTTTTAAACTTTTCTTGTAAGGTGACCTTGAGTGCTTTGAAAGGCGCCAATAAATAAAATGCATTATTATATCAATGTTCGACAACAAAGGATGGGTGAAGAGACTGTTGTGAGGGGCATCCCAAGCATCTTTAATAATCCTTCAAACACAGGTATTTTTGCTCTCAATGCACGCTAGTTGTGCTGTCATCCTTTCTAGTCGAGTACTGCTACGATGCCACTGAATAATGTTGATTGCAATGCAGTGTTTCAAGTTGGCTGTGCACTGAAGGAGCAGAGTGCTTTGGTGGGGATTTTTTCAAAGTCTGTTCTCCCTCAGTTTGCGATAATGAGAAAGCTGCATTTAAATACAAAGCAAAGTGAACTTTTGGCTCCCTTTGATCACTCAAGTGGTTTTTCATTCTGTGTCTTTTGGCCACAAACAGCCACTGGACGAGTGCCACCGCCGATGTTTGCTGTGACAACAAGCAGCAGCTCTGTTTGAGACAGCGGAGACAAACTTTCTCCCAAACTTCATCCAGACCATCTCTTCTTTGTTTATGACTGTGTATTTGAAGAACTATAACTACAAATAAACAGAAATTTTCTCAACTATTGAAACATTTTAAACTTGAGGAGTATGGACTTTGTCTCACTTTGCCAGAACAAAATCTGGAGGCTGTACACTGCTTTCCACATTATTAAGCAAATGACATTTTTCTCTTATTTTCCCAAATATTAATGCAAATGACAGAGTATTTTTCAAGTCATCAGCCGTTAGAGCATAATTCAAATGTTTTTGAACAAACTTAATAATGATAACCGTTATTTTTTAAAAAAAAAGAAAAACCTCAAAATGCACTGTTCCACATTATTAAGCACAACAGAGTTTTTAATCATTTTATTGGTTGTAAAGAACTGAAAATGGTCATTTGTTGAATTGGCAGCATTAGGAGGTCATATTTACTGAAATCAAAAGCTATTTTAATCAAAAACATCTTAACAGGCCAAGTTCCATGTTAAAATAGGAGCCCCTCTTTGATATCACCTTCACTATCTTTGCATCCATTGAACTTGTGAGTTTTTGGAGAGTTTCTGCTTGAATTTCTTTGCAGGATGTCAGAATACCTTCCCAGAGCTGCAGTTTTGATGTGAACTGCCTCTCACCCTCATAGATCTTTAGTTTAAGGATGCTCCAAAGGTTCTCAATAGGGTTAAGGTCAGGGGAGGATGGAGGCCACACCATGAGTTTCTCTCCTTTTATGCCCATAGCAGCCAATGACACAGAGCTATTCTTTGCAGTATGAGATGGTGCATTGTCATGCATGAAGAAAATTTTGCTACAGAAGGAACTGCTCTTCTTTTTTTGCTATGGAAGAAAGTAGTCAGTCAGAAACTCTTTATATTTTGTTGAGGTCATTTTCACACCTTCAGGGACCCTAAAGGGGCCTACCAGCTCTCTCCTCATGAATCCGGCCCAAAACATGACTCCGCCACTTCCTTGCTGACGTCTCAGCCTTGTTGCGACATGGTGGCCATCCACCAACCATCCGTACTCCTCCATCTGGACCATCCAGGGTTGCACAGCACTCAACAGTCAACAAGACTGTTTGAAAATGAGTCTTCATGTATTTCTGGGCCCACTGCAACTGTTTCTGCTTGTGAGCATTGGATTGGGCGGCCGAATAGTAGATTGATGCATGACTGCAAGCCTCTGGAGGATCCTACACCTTGAGGTTGGTGGGACTCCAGAGGCACCAGCAGCTTCAAATACCTTTGCTGCTTTGTAATGGCATTTTAGCATCTGCTCTCTTAATCTGATGAATTTATCTGGCAGAAACCTTCCTCATTACGTCTTTATCTACAGGAACCTGTCTGTGCTTTGAGTCAGCCACAAATTCCTTCACAGTACAATGATCACGATTAATTTGACATGAAATATCTAATGTTTTCATTCCTTGTCCAAGGCATTACAAGATTTGACGCTTTTCTGCAGAAGAGAGATCTTTTTTCTTTCCCATATTGCTGAAAACTGTGGCCTGCTTAATAATGTGGAATATGTAAAAAAAAAGTGCATTTTGAGGTTTTTATTTAAAAAAAAATAATGGTTATCATTATGAGGTTTGTTCAGAAACATTTGAATTATGCTCTAATGGCTGATGACTTGAAAAATACTCTGACTGTCATTTGCATTAATATTTAGGAAAATAAGAGAAAAATGTCATTTGCTTAATAATGTGGAAGGCAGTGTATAGTCTTTGGGTCATTGCCACACAACTCAATTGAATTCACCTTTATCTTCAGATTTCTAGCAGATACCTGAAGATTTGGTGCCAAAACTGACGAGAAGGATTCCAGGTAAGAAAATACAGACCCTTTTTTTTTAAAAAATGCAACAGAAAAACTACAAAAATTGTGACAGTATTAGTCTCATGAAATGAAAATTAGAGGGTTCATTTTCAGGAAACTCCCTCACAATACAAAGTACCCTATGAATGAGCACTTAATATAAATGAAGATTGAAATGATCTAAAAATATTTTTGTGTTTTGCGCAATAATAGCCAAATGTTGCTTTATATGCAGGATTAAGTGGCGGCACTCAGAGCAGCAGCATAACAAAGAGCAGAAGTCTAACAAAAAAATCACCATTGTATTGAATTGATATTTAAAGAAAAGAGAATTTTCTAACCAAAATTACATCTAAATTAGGCCTGTTAATATGAATGTGTTAATGCTTGTGATTGCTCTGGAAAGCTTAACGCGTTGAAAAAATAACGCAAGTTAATTATATGACTAAGTTTGACCACTACTACCTCCTGTAGTCCTCCTGTGTGGATCTTTACATCCCTGGGGTGAAAAAGTTAAAGGCGGGTCAGACACAGCTAGCAGTGATGAGTGAGGAGACAGACCCAGGTCTGCTTCACGGCAAATTTTGATTTAAAAAGCTGCCTAATGGAAGTCTGGATAAAGCAAAAGTTGTCTGTACATACTGCGATGATGAACTGTATTTACACTGAAGCACAATGAATCTGAAGTACCACCTCCGGGCAAAACACATCTTTGCTAATGTTAGCAAAGACACTAACAACAACACGGAATCAAGCCATGACAGCTAATATTGCTAATGTTAGCAGTGACACTAACATCAACACAGGACCAAGCCATAACGCTAAGATACACCGGCACAGTCCAGCAGACCCACATTTGTCCCCAAAACAACAACATCTAAGCTCATTAATGCAATCGCTAATGGGTCGCCAGAGACTGCAGACCATCGACATCAGTGACGACAAGGGGCTTCAAGACATCATCTGGGTCACCTCGGATGACCCATACCAAAGAACACCTACGAGAACTTCTGTCACAAGAATCCGTGAACTGTTTGACAGCTATAAAGGCAATTAAAGTGGAGCAGCTGGCCCAAGCTACATTTATTACACAGACGAGAGACCACTGGACATCAGTCAGCAACGTCAGCTACCTCAGGGTAACAGCACACCTGATCATTCACTTTACAGCAGAAGTTATTTTGTGCCTGATGTGTTTGTCTTCTGGGCTTGTTTGCGGTTTATAAATGTTATTGCTCAGTGAATTAAGACTATGATTTACATACCACAAATAAGTTTAAAAACTTGTATACCATACTTGTACTAAATTATCTCAAACAAAAATGCAAGTAAATGGCAGTATTTTAAATGTTAATGTATACATAATAATTATATTAATAAAAATATATTTTTTAGTAAAAAGCACTTTTAAAGTGATGTACATAAAGTTAAAATAATGAAAATAAACATTGGACTGAATCTGTGACTGTTATAATGATATGATATAAGCCTCAGTTTTTTTAACTCTAAATCTGGTTAATTTATCAGTGGTGTGAAGACTGTTTTAAGCGACTGTATTTGTAGTTAATAAAGAGTACAGTCAGAAACCTGAGGTCCATGCAGTTTTTGGATGGCATCCACACAGTGAGGTTCATTTTCCCTCTGTCCTTCCAAGCTGAAAATTGCCTATACATAAATGTATAAAAGGCAGTACAGGTGTGGAATAGAGCTGGGAAAAAATCAGCATAGCTGTGACCTGCCTCAAAGTCAGAGCCACCAGGAGATGAGCTGTCCCTTCAGTCATAAAATCATGTGACTTTATGATAAGGAAAGCCCTATTTCTCTGGGTGTTTGGGCCTCTCTCCAGATCACCCCAACCACTGTCTTCAGAGACTCACACTCACAGAGTGCCCTTACCTTATCTGCCTCACCCTCTCCCCACTGCAGTCAAAATTATAACACAATGAAAATGTGCAGTAATTCCAGCTCCTCTTTTACATACTCTCCATCTTCATATTCTCACTGAATATGATTGGGCTGACTGCGCAAGACCCTGCCAATATGGCTCCTCATTACATCACAAAGTATCAAGTGGAGTGTGAAATTAACTGATGCGATGACATGTCAAGATTGCTCCTTGTACATGAGGAGAGAAGAGAATGGCCTGCACTGTCTCTATAGACAGGAGAATGTATGGTGGCACCGGTCTAAAGCGTAAAACAATGAAAACAGTTAAAGTGTAGGTGTTGGCCTTTTTAAAATGTGTTGCTATGTCTGGTAGTTCATTTGTCTTTTACACAATAATGAAAAATGCCAGTTGGAAGTTGGTTCCCTTTTTCTATTGTCATACAGGGAGTTGGAGTCAGTCTTTTTGTACACACTTTCCATTGTTTACTCCACCGAGGCCACCTTTTGGCTGTTTATTTTGGTGCTGTTTGGCTGACAATATTATCCATCCATTCCAACCCAATACTGCAGTAACAGCATAACACTTTGCAAACCTCCGTAGAAACAGCATTACTCGAGAGGGAAAGAGAGTGCTGCATTAAACATAACAAAACCCCCAGCATGTTTTCTTATGACAAATCAGTTTTCGCATTCTGCAGCGCTGTGTAATTTAAAGTAGCAGAAATATGCTGGCTGTGTGCGCCTGCCACTCAAACACAAACACAGGAACAGCACCCACAGATAAGTACAATCTGTTGTCCTTTCGTGTTTCAAACCAATTTGTATACGAAGAGATAAGTGCGCTCTAACCGCGGATGTGAACGGGGGGAAGTGCCGGGACATTCCCCAGAGATTCAAGGGCAGATTAATATGTTCTGACTATCTCAAACCTTTGTGGAAGTGTTTAGTTATCACCAGTGTAGAGGGTATCTAAATCTAATGCAGAATTTTTTTTATTTTGAATACTTTTTTTCCTCAGGTAGAGATCTACCGTGGTCAGGATACCTGTACACGTTTGGAACCCTCTTTAGTCTCAGGCCTACACAACACACAAATACTGCTTTGGTCTTGCATCACTGCACTGCTTCTGTTTTGATTTTCTTGCTGTTTTTCTTTCTCTGTCCTTATCTCTGTGGCTCTGTGTTACATTACTTTCACCTCTCGTTTGTATCTACTGTAAAAATTCTTGACTTTTTGGATAGAACACACTGAAGTGGTGCCAGGCAATTAATAAAATATCAATTTCAATTAGTATTTGGGCTTTCCGATCACAATTTTGACCTTACCTTACCACAACTTCATTATACAGTTCCTATAAAAAGTATTCACCCCCTTGGATGTTTTACCCTTTTAATGACTTTATAAATCAGTCATGGTCAATATAATTTGTCATTTTGACGGAAATAATGTCTTGAATGTCAAAGTAAAAACATGTAAGGTGAAATAAGTGATTGCATAAATATTCACCTCCTTAGAGTCAGTTTTTAGTAGATGCACTTTTGGTTGCAATCACAGCACTGAGTCTGCGTGGATAGGTCAGAGAAATTTATTAAGGCTTAAGGCACAACGGACGCCTTTCGACCAAGTGACAACCTCCGGTCCTGAAAAATGAAGCTGATGTGGAAGTACAAAAAAATTGCAATACTGCGATTGTCCACTTGAGGCTGGCTGCAGGAACACCGGAAGTCCTGTCTGGACACCTGTTAAACAGCCGGTTTTTACACTAGAAATAAACTGGTTTAATGCCTGGTTCAAGAAAAAACAAATGTGTCTCATTAGCTAGTGTCTTATTGTGCTCTCACTGTACGGGGAGTGATTTTTTTTTGTACCACGATGGTTTGGATTGTATTTAGGATAAACCTCACTGCGCGATGATTGGGGCGCCTCATTTGATTGACAGATAGCTCAACAGGCAGAGGCTACGTTCCTGTCAACCAGAATTCTAGCTAGTTAGCTGACAGGAAATCGCGCTTAGTGGGCGGGCCATTTGGTTGATCCAAATTTCAGCTGAGACCTTGATTTCAATATGGAAGCCTCCGCAGATTGGCTTTGAGAGCTGTTTGAGTCTGCCAATTGTAAGCAAACGGCTGACGTCACACAGGGTTTGTCCAATTCTTTCTACAGTCTATGGTTTTGACTTGTGGCCTTTTTCAGCGCTGAAGAAGACCACAAGTCGAAGACCAAAAGTTCAGCATCGGGAGGGTTTTTGTGTGTGACCATCCTTTGTCAAGGCCAGCCACAAATCCTCTTGAGGTCTCTAGATTTTGTCTTGCCACTCCAGAGCATTCACCATGTTGTCTTTGAACCATTTCTGTGTAGCTTTCAATGTACACTTCAGGTCATCGTGTTGCTGGGAAGCAATATGGTGTCCATTGAGGATGCAAAGTGTCCATGCTTCTGTTCTAAATTCTGGACCATGTTGAGGGCGGCAGTAGTATACTGCAGAGTATTCTTCTCAGTGTGAATGCACTTCACTTGCTTAAGATTTATGCTCACTGAGTCTGTTTGCGTCTGAATTTTTCACAGGAAAAAATAAACGTAATCTCACGTTGGTCTAATCATGTTTTGCACACTGATGACGAAACTTTCGTACGTCATTACTTTTTTCAGAAAGTGTGTGATTTTATTGGAGTTTTCATGTCAGTCTAAGTCATTTTAATAGGGAATTGATTGTTCCGATCAGTGCCTGCTGCTTCCCCCTCGCTCCCTCTCTCGCATCGAAACCTCACTTTGAACACTGGTTTGCCCGTGTGTTATGTGGATATCAAGCATGGGAACATAACAGATAAAGGAATCAGTTTGTTCTTACAGCCAACTAAAAGAAACTGAATCAAAAAGTTGCTCTCCTTGTCTTAAACGCAGCACAGCTGTGACGTATGAGCTGGTGCCGTACGAAGCTCTCTGTCAGGATGGATCCAGAGTGATATGAGAGGTGGAGCCACAGGCTCATCCTCACTGCTCATTTACATGGCAGTACGAAACAATTTGCCACATTCTATGAATTTTTGCAGAGAATACCGATAAAATGCAATGGACTTAGTGTGCAAGGTTGAGTGTGTGATGTTTTTCGGACTACGTATCTAAAAAAAAAAAAAAAAACGCATCTGAAAATAACGGACTTTGTGTGCAAAGGCCTTTATTCTCTCAGAATGTGACACATTTCATTAACCTTGCAAAGCAGATGGATACGCCCGTTTCCTTGTTTGTCACTGGCAAATCATCTTGCAAAGCTCCCATCTCAACCGTTTGGGCCCGGTTAGAAAGTGACAGGACCAATCAGCGACGAGGTGCAGTACTTTCAGGTGCGGAAGAGTCGTTATGTAAACAAGCAGCAGCAAGAGGCCGGTGCAATTATGGTGGAAGAGCTTATCGTGGATGCTGCTAAAGCGCCAGTTTTATCAGAACCTGATGACATTTCTTCGAAGAAGATCAAAGAACAGCAGTGAGTTGTTTTCTTTTCAAAAATGACAAAAATCGAGTACTCTCATGTCTATAGTTGCCATGTTTCGCGTTATTCCTCGGTAGCTGCACACGCGCAGCTCGATAGCAGCAACGTCACGTTTTGTTGCTCCGATTGGCCTGTAGAGATGTGACAGACAGAATGTTCATCCAATCACAGTCCGAGCTTTTTTCAAAGCGTCTGCCTTTTCCCAAACGTTTCCTATCAAAGCTTTCCCAGATGGATGTGTGAAGCAAATCCATCTGGCGTGTCAGGTTAATATTCTGCACAGAAGTATGCAATTTGGGACACTCTCTTACCTCTCCTAATTAACAGTGAAGGCTATAGATTTATAATCACGCAATTTTAATTTACAGAGTCTGCGCATTTTATTTATTTTTTGATTATTTTGCAGTTTAAGCAAAAAATAGTGATGTCTTTGTTGTATTTACATGATTGTAGTCAGCTGATAAATCACAACAGTCATTAGCTTAACATGCATTATCTTGAACATGTTTTATTAATCTTTCTGATGTCTTTTTGATTCTAAATCACCTGCTGCTACTACTGTCCTCATTTTTAGATGCGTTATGCAATAAGGCCAATTTGAATGGAAAAGGTTGATTTTCCCCTAATAACTGCATAATGGCTCAGCCTCTCTGCGCTGGTGTGTATGTGCGGTGATAGGTCTACAACACAAAAAGGAGAGCATAAAGCTGTGCCTTTAGACTAATTTACAAAGCTTGAGTGCACACTGTTTTAGTGAATGATTCTAACAGCAGCATGTGTTACATCTCCTGTGTTATCTTGTTTAATATGAGAATGGGGAAGTGCTTAAAGAGAGCTAACGCTGGTCAGGGATCATGAATCAGGTGAACTGTAATCAGATTCAAATTGTGAGATATTGAAAGACTTTTATTTCATAAATGTGATACAATACAATACAAGAACTTTATTTTATAAATATTTAGAAAATATAAAATAAAATAAATATAAATAAAAAATATAATAAAATAAATATGAAATATATTTTATATTTATGTTAGATTATTTTATGTGATGAGCTTTCAGCCGTCATTGTGTAACCCTACACAGCAGTAGCTGCATCAACCTGTGCTGTAACGCAATAATAACTGACAGATATTCAGTGGCACCCATCATTACACAATCAATGCAATAAACCCTTAGTGCCAGACAGCAATGACATGCTAAAACCCCCATTCCTGTGCAACCCATATATTTTTTCAGATTTAGTTAAATGAAGTATAAGACAACCAGGTTGTTCACATCCAAACTGCACAGCCGCATTCATGTGCAGTGAGTTAACTGTGTGAGCGTATTGATCTCGTTTGTGTTGGAGAGCTAAAGGTTAATGTGTTGTCTATCGATCTGAATAAAGCCTTTTACTTAACTCTGCAGACACTGTGTTCAGGAAAGCCCTTCGGGTGCTGTTTGCACTGTTGGCTCATCGTTTTAACTCCAACACATGATGAATCCACCAGCATCAAGGCAAGGGATTGCTGCTTTTTTATTCATCATTCATCATTTTAAAGGATGTGAATGTGGAACTGATTCTTCAGTTTTGTTGTGAGTCACACGTTTGAGAATGTTTGAGTCCTTCATAGATTTCTGACCATGAGCTCAGATTAGAGTTTAATACAAATGCTAATGAAAGACAGCAACCATGAAGTTGTAATCTTTCATGAAGTGTCTCCCTCGTCAGCCCAAGGTAATTCCAGTGACTGACCTTGACATTTACAATAGTCAGGAATAAGAGTACAAATTGCGCCAAAGCAAAAGCAGCTTAATAGAATATTTTATTTGAGAAAGGATGCAGGGATATTGGCATGCTTTGCAGCCATCCTCGTGTGAGGCTTTCACAAACGCATTTGTATTATTTTTTCTTGCCTTAGGCGAGTTATTGCTGAGTTGCTTGAGGTCATGGCAAGAGCACAAGGCTTTCCTCTTATTCAGTATTATTCATACTGTAATACACAACAGTGTGCTCTGTGTAAGAAGACAGCTATTTCACGGACCTGCTGTGATCCTTGACTCGCCAAAGCTGCACATAACATTTTCACTATTCTTTCAGGGCTCTATTGGAGGTCTGTTGGTAATAAACGTGTTTACTTCTTTGCTGCCATGAAATATGGAATTTACCAAACCAAAAGATGAAGCTGCAAAAAAAATGTATAAAATCAGTAAATCCACTGAATAGACAACAGTGCAGGATGCTTAATTGTTATCACAGAAAACTAACTGTCAAGGATACAGGATTCAGATTGAGTTCTCTGTGGGCCCCTTTTCCCTATTACAGAAATGAATGGTTTCAATATCTGTGCAATGATGTGTTAAGAACAAACGGAATATCATTAACAGGAAAAGAGGCTATTAAAACATTTTATTTCTCTGAAGGCTTGGAAGTGAATCCTGCCACTGAGCAGAACTACTTTTGTTTACAGAAGTCATGGCATATTCACACCCCAACAATTGATCATAATTGAGATTATCATATTAAGTACTTGCAGATATGATTCCATTAAGAAGAGTCTTGGATGAAAGAACAAACTAAATTCTAATGAATAAAGAAGCTGAAATGCAGGTTTGATGCAAATCACCTTAAGGAAGAAATGAACAAAAATATAGGGGTGTACAAAACCATCAGTCTGGATACATATATGGGCTGGTTTAGCAAGGGTCCAATAAAATCAAAGCAGTGTTAATTTTAACTTTATGACTAAAATTGAGAGACTAGATTAGACTAGATTAGATTAGCTAAAAATGGATCTTTGATGGCATAAACTCTTAACGAAAAATTAGTTTCGTTTTCAGCAAGGAGACTGAAATGAGACTTATTGCCCTCATACTGACGTACGTCAGTTATGCTGGAGTGAACGTAAAAAAAAAACAATCCGCTAGAGGTTGTTGTCTCTCACTAGGTATGTTTACATGGAACACTTGTAATCGGAATAAATGCCTGATTGGAATGAAAATACTTTATATACACACTCTATTCGGAATGAAATCTGAGTTGAAAAAACGAGTGGGCGACCTGATGGTGTAAAGCAGGGTTCCTAACTTTTATCCCAAAATACACTGCCTGGCCAAAAAAAAAAGTTGCCACCAAAAAAAGGTCACACACTGTAATATTTCATTTGACCGGCTTTAGTTTTGATTACAGCACGCATTTGCTGTGGCATTGTTTGGATAAGCTTCTGCAATGTCACACGATTTATTTCCATCCAGTGTTGCATTAATTTTTCACCAAGATCTTGTATTGATGATGGGAGAGTCTGACCACTGCACAAAGCCTTCTCCAGCACATTCCAAAGATTCTCAATGGGGTTAAGGTCTGGACTCTGTGGTGGCCAGTCCATGTGTGAAAATGATGTCTCATGCTCCCTGAACCACTCTTTCACAATTTGAGCCTGATGAATCCTGGCATTGTCATGTTAGAATATGCCCGTGCCTTTAGGGAAGAAAAAATCCATTGATGGAATAACCTGGTCATTCAGTATATTCAGGTAGTCAGCTGACCTCATTCTTTGGGCACATAATGTTGCTGAACCTAGACCTGACCAACTGCAGCAATCCCAGATCATAGCACTGCCCCCACAGGCTTGTACAGTAGGCACTAGGCATGATGGGTGCATCACTTCACCTGCCTCTCTTCTTACCCTGATGCACCCATCACTCTGGAACAGGGTAAATCTGGACTCATCAGACCACATGACCTTCTTCCATTCCTCCAGAGTCCAATCTTTATGCTCCCTAGCAAACTGAAGCCTTTTTTGCATGCCAATGATTTGACCCTTCTTAAACAGACCATCATCTTTTCCACGACCACAGGATGTGTCTTTCAACATGGTTGTTTAAGAAATGAGAAGTTACTCATTGCTTCACCTGGGGTTAAATAATTTGTTGCCAGCTGAAAGATAATCGCCCATACAGTAATTATCCAATAGGAGGCTCGTACCTATTTGCTTAGTTAAATCCAGGTGGCGACTTTTTTTTTGGCAGGGCAGTGTATTTCAAGGTCAGAAAGTCAAGGGCCAGACATTGGAATTTTTCCACCCATTACACCATTAAAACGTCTTAGATGTTCGAAGATATAATCTAAACAGGACAGGCATAAATATGCTATGTATCACATAGCATTTTTTATTTATTTATTTATTTTTTTTACATTTTTTAATGTTTTTATACTGAAAGAGCTACAAACTCTCACCTACTGAGTGAAAACTTGACATAAGGCCCGTATGAGCCCTACAGTCATTCTTCTGCATATCCGTTCTATCAGAATCCCCCCTTACACCCCTGCGTCATGAACTTACCCATCTCGGTGCATAATTGGATGACTCTCAGCGCTGCACCAAGCCATAGGACAGCCTGTATAAAGATTAAATTTTAAGTTATAAAAATTTTTTTTTTTATAGTTATGAGAGAAATTTTTACCATTTGATGAGATCTGAAGTTAAATACACCACAGGATTTAAAAACGATGTCCCGTTTAATGTGATCAAGACCATAATTGCACTTCTGGTTGACATAAAATGAAATCGTATGTTAATAAATGTAGTTGGTATTAGTTTGGCATTACATGTTTTAATAATAAGGGGTTAATTCAGGCTGACATTGAACTGAATCGCTCACCAAAGTGAGATATGATGTCTGCGTTTGTGGCTGACGGACAATTACACAGGAAAAGTATTTGCTATTATAAGAGCAGCTGTTTTAATCCCCCACAGAGATAGAAGTTTAGTTTTAAAAGGCAAAAACCTCTGGCTTTGATATTTGTTAAGGCCTGAGATGTAGAAAATTAGTCAGTGGTGCAGACAGGACTGGACTCTATGAGAGAGCAAAGTGCAGCTTAGAGACTGAGACAGACTTTATTTGTCATTCATATTTACACCAAACAGTGCACTTCAGTGCTGTGCATGGTGGTTAAATTCTTCATCTTCAAAAAAACACATCAAAAGTAGACAAAATAAATTGATCTCCTTCAGTCTTAAAAATCATGCAGTCTGTATCAGCGTATTTTTGAACAGCATGTTTGCAGAGCTGAGAGGATGCGCTGCTGTGCGCTCTGCCGTACGTCTTTTTACGATGTTCCTCCCTGCTTTAAAGAGGGTTCAATGTACCATTTTTAACTCCTTTATTGCATCATTTTACGACCTTTCCTTGCTATAATTGTAGCTAGATCGTGATAAGTGAGTGGAAATTTGTTTCTCAAATATGTAAATATTGAAAATTAATATAAAAAAATATCCATCTTTTTCCCCAAATGTCTCACGGGCCAGATGACACCTGCTGGCATGGGACCTGGCCCACTGGCTGTCCTTTGGGGAAGGCTAGTGTAAGTCAGGCAGTCTGTTTACAGGTGCAGAGGAAGAGTTTCTTCTTCTACGGCAAATTGTCGGTAGATTTAACCAGTAGGATGATAAGGCGCATGTCAGAACATTTGTATTCAGATCAGATTGAGATGCCTGAGCATGCGTATCTGAATCAGATTGTATCCTCCAGCGTCCATGTTTACAGAGACGTTTTAATCTCTGATACGAATTAATTTAATCTGATCGTGAAAAAAATGCTCATGTAACCGCAGCTACTTGGTTAATTTGATGCTGCTCCATCCATCATTTTACTGCCTCATTTTTCATGCTTTTTAAACTTAATTTTATAAACTAATAGGTGTTTATCGTCACTGAAATTTGGCATTGTGGTTCAGAACACAGTGGCCTGTCATACAATAAACCTGAAATATTTTTTTTTAATCACTTTACGGGGACTTTAAGCTACCGGATAACATGTAAGTGATAAATTAGAGCAATTGCAACAATAACCCACATAAACACAGAGTTGCACACATCAAAACATCCAACCATATAGCCCATATACATTGCACATACTGATATTGTGCAAGATTCTCAGAGAAATTGTAAAGAAAAATGGTAATGATAAATAACAATGGTGGTAAGATAAAAAACAAGATGAAGTTTGAAGGTAAAAGGAATTCAAAGGTGTACCCATTAAATATGTGGGTGCTGCTTGAAGTGATCACAGCAGGACAGGGCTCTCTGTCTTGTTATGAAGCATCTCCGTGTCTGCAAAAACTTTGACAAAGCACATCCATTTATCGAATTTAACTCCAGTAAAGCCAAAACAATTCTTCACTGAATCATCATGTGCCACCAATTTCACCTTATTGAATTATCTTAATATCATAAAAAATGGCTTATTTACTAAAGCTTCTTTCATACAGCTACAGAAAGTATGATGGGCTAAAACAGTGGTTTCCAGTCTTTTCCCTTGCGGCCCCCCGTCTTATACCAAAAAAAAAGCAGTGCCCCCAAGGCCAAAAGACCTTAGTACAAACTTTCCAGTAAGAAAGGAATCGGGATAGCAGTGGATTTACTGATTTTATACACTTGCAACCTCCCAAAGGTTGAGAACCAATGGGCGAAAACAGTGCAGAAACTTTAACTACAGTAATCCATACGTGTTCAAATGTATTTGAAATACAATTAAGATGGAGAAGAGAGGGGATAACTAGAGAAGTGATTGCCAGGTATTTTCCTCTTCATTTTTTGGTAGAGATCAGAATTCATGGTTTGATCAATTACGGCAAGTCTTCCAGGTCCTGAATCAGCAAAACAGCCCCAGAAAATCACACTACCACCACCACGTTTGACTGTTGATATTATATTCTTTTATGAAATTCTGTGTTAATTTTGTCCTATCTTCCATAAAGTTCAACTTTTGTCTCATCCACAGTACATTTGTGTTCTTTTTGGTCAGCAGCGATTTTGGCCTTGGAACTCTCTGATGGATGCCATTTTTGCCCAGTCTCTTTCTTATTGTTGAATTATGAACACTGACCTGAACTGAGTCCAGTGAGGCCTCCAGGTCTTCAGATGTTGTTCTTGGTTCTTTTGTGACCTCCTGGATGAGTGGTGGATGTGCTCTTGGAGTAATTTTGGTAGGCTGGCCACTCCTTTGAAGATTCACCACTGTTCAAAGTTTTCTCCATTTGTGGATAATAGCTCTCGCCATCAAGACAGTCTGGCTCCAGCCTCTTCATCTCTGACGGCTATTCTCGTGACCGTCTCGTGATTTAAGAACAAATATAGGCACTTAAACTTTTCAAATTAAATTGGACCAAACTCCAGTTTATGTTTAAGGTTACAATTATGCAACCAAAAGTTGAAAGTCAAAAACCTGACCTGCTTAGCCTACTTTCAAAACATCTTATACAGCAGAGTAAACAGTCTGATTACGGGAAGAAAGCTGAAAACATTCCACTGCAGCCAGTGTAGTTAATGTAGCTCAGGTAGCTGTGCAAGCTAAATAGATAACATAGCTATGTAGCAAACAGAGCTACATGGCTAATAGAGCTAAAGCTCACAAAGCAGCTACATAAACTACTATCTATGTTATCTAAGTTAGCTTTAGCTACATTTTCTAAAGCTCACATTGCTTTAACTAACTGAGCTATATATAACATAGAAACAAAGCTATTTTAGTTACGTAGCTAATGCTAAGCTCACAAAGCAGCTACGTAAACTACTATCTACATTATTTGCACAGCTAAGTTAGCTCTAGCTACATTTGCTCAAGCTCACATTGCTATAGCCAACTTAGCTACTTCAAATATGTCAAAAAATAAGAAATCTGGATGGGGTAAATATTTTTTATTAACCTTCATCCGTTTGTATTTTGTTTATTATTCTGTAGAACTGAAGGGTAAAATAAACACAAATCCCTCTACTAACTGTATGACAAAAATGTTAGATTTTAGAAGCAAAACCAGCTGTTGAACTTTTACATAAATTTGCAGCTGTTTCAAAACAAATCAAAGAGCTAGTCTGTTCAGTATTAACATTGTTTTTGTGTCTTGGCATTGTGTTTTGAAGAATCTCCTGTATGCACAAAATTATATCTGGAAAATTAGTTCAAATTTTGGATGATGACTCCGAACCAAATCTGTATTTAGAGACACACAGTTGTATGCTAATCCTAATTTTGAATTGGCCATGATTGGGATAAACATTGGAAAAAAACAATGTGGTTTAATGCTACAAGTTTGGGTGCAGCAAATACTGAGCAGCAAAAATACAAGAAAAGGAAAATTGCCGTGTATCTGTTTATAGCACTACAAAACATGTTCAAGAAAGAATTAAATCAATGTCTGGCTTGTTTTACCATGCAAGTAGATGTCAAGGCACAATAAGAAGAGTTTCATTGCCAAAGAGTTGTTGCATGTTGTCTGTAGTCCTTCATTTAACAGTTAATAATGGCTCTTCCTTTTCCTGTCATTACTCCTTAAATCTGCTCATCATACAAATACAAGCAGATGCATTGTTGTAGACATATTTTGATGAATGTTTTCAGTTAGCTGTGCCATGACAAATACATTGCTTTTTCTGTGGCTTCCTCACAACACAGCCCACCCTGAGTTTGGCCAGAAAGATGCTTTTAATTTGAAGCAGCAGCAAAACATTTTGTTTGCATTAGCATGGACTGAATACAGTTCTGTCACGGTGTAAAAGGGGCAAACAGTAAACAGTTGGGCTGTCATCGATCAGATAGAATTACGCTGAATTGCATGCAAGCAATCCACATGTATTGCATGCATTCTGTAGATCAGAAAAAAAGGCTTCTGATGAAATTGGCTCCACAGAGATACATCTTATGGTTCCTGAGATTTTGTAAAGAACAGGTCATCTGCGATCCAGCTGGGTTTTGAGGTTTAGATTACGTGAAAGAATGGTGGAAGCCATCTTTAACAATGCAAAACCCTTAAATATGATTTTTTTTTTTTTTTTTTATGCAAAACAAACTTTAGAACGATCTTTGAGATGTGCAAGTGTTTTCTTTTGAGTAGTGTCTGTTAACTCTTTGCTTGAGAAATATATAAGCTCTGGTGATGGACCTCCATGAAGCATAATTAGTTCAATCTTTTACCTTTCCCATTACTTGTGGGAGGAGGATGGTAAACCAAGAGAATCGGTAAAGCAGAATATATTATCATTCCGAGTAGGTGGTGAAAAACCCTTGTCTCTCGTGTTATTATGAGACAGAGAAAAAACACCTGTTGCTGAAATCAGCCAGGCTTGCAATTTAATTTTATCAGCCCACAAACAATCACTCATTAGGTAGCTGGAATGATGATGGAAGCCAGTCAGCTGTGAAGCTCTGCATTCTGGGGCACAACACATAACAAGAGAGCTTCTTTTTTTTTTTTTTTTTGCATGAGGGAGGAACCTGCTCAGCTGAATCCTCTTTGGCAGGGGGACCGTTGTGGCTGCGACACCAGTATTCACAGCTAATGTCATGGTCTTTAATCTTTTTTAATACCTACCAGAAAAAAAGAAGCAAATATATGTGCATTGTTAGAATTTCCAAATTAGTTAAGTCAGCACTTAGCATTTAATCAAACAAACAGGCATATGGAATTAACTCAGCAGGCTTACTCTTTTTTTGCAAAGAGATAGTGAATAAACGCTCACTCACAATTATAATTCACCTCCCTCATGCAGATGAGGATTTGCCTTTGGCTGATGTTTAAACATTGGGGCCCCAAGTTTAAATCAAATATATCAGAGCCCAATGCTCTGTGATTATTAAAATAGGGAGGCATTTTGCAGCTTAGGGCAATATTTAGGCTTGTTTGTTTACTGTATGTGTACATTCATCCAACAGCACAATTCATAAGTGCTTACTCTGCAGCTCAACAGATTGCAGACTTTTGCTTATGGCATCCTAAATTGGCCTGTTTGTTGTTGTTGATGAGTTTGCATTCACTGTGCACTCTTACTACTTATACTGTCAGAGAAAAAGTCAAGCTGCATGCTGAGCTGATAAAACCGAGCAGCAAGCAGAAATTTCAGACAGACTTTAAAGCGCAAGGTGTCTGTCTGGACGAGGCTGAGATTACAGCAGAAACGAGGAGCTGAAAAGACGGAGGTGATTTTTTATTAATTTCAGGGTAGAGAGAAAAAACAGCGCTTGTTTCAGACGTCATGAAAATTAGTGATCACTGCGTGCAATATTAAAATCATCCAACCCCCGCAAGAGGAATAAATCCCCTCCGAAAAAGGCTTTAGATGCTTCCACTGTTTCAAAGTGCCGCCTGTCTCAATGTCATACACTTCTGCACTATTTTCACTCGACACTCACAAAAACATTTCCTTTGAATCCACTGAAAAACACGAGTCCACACAAACACCAAAGCAAGAACTGTCAGTTCCCTTTTTTGTTACTTGTGGCAGCAAAATAAATACATGAGCTCTCTGTAATCTTAGCAAGTTGACTTGGCGGATTTCTCCCTCAGATACATGAGACACACAGCACTTCATGAAATGACTGGGTGCTGCTTTTCTTTCCAGACTGGGTGCTGCTTTTCAGCTTCGGAGGCTGAAGGAAAAAATTTAACTGTATTTCTGAGTCAATACCTAGCTCAGGATGCCGAATATAAGAAAGCAGAGGAAACAGAATTTGACTTACTGGAGCAATAGATTGATATCTTCTAGAGAGGTACAGTATATGGTTTCTAAACTGGTATTCACCTGTAGTTAATAAAGGAATATGACATCTGATAAATGAGAATGCTTGAATGTGTGAATAATTCAAAACTAGAGCCCTGCACAGGACTCTCCTCTTGATCATGCTTGCGCCGGCTCCAGATGGATTTCTGACCATTGCTGCCTGCTCCCACAGTGCGTGCCATCCACTCCAGCCTGCCACAAAGTAATAACAATGCCAAAGGAATATTTTCCGACCTTATTGCATAAGGTAAAGGGGTGTTTTTCCTCAAATAACTGCATAATTGCTCAGTGTCTCTGTGCGCCAGTGCGTATGTGCGCTGATGGGCCACCAACACAAAAAGGGGAGTATTAGAGCTGTGCCCTTTCACTTATTTACAAAGTTTGAGCACACACAATTTTTGTGTGGAGATATACATAGTATCACATGGCCCACCTGCCGTGTGATGCTGGCTACTCAGAGAAAGACCCATATTCAAACATGTTTACACAGCACTTTTTAATAGTTGTGTTCTTTTGTCTTCATGGTGTAATGGTAGCCAGGAATACTGGATACCCAGTGAATGGACACAGGTGTCTTTATGCTCTATTACTTGGGACACATTCACTGCAGTCAGGTGACCCCTATTTCACTAATTGTGACATTCCTTGCACCTATTGGTTGGATTTCTGTTGAACTAGGTCAGTCACTTTAAAGGAGTTGCATATCTATGCAGGCACTTTATTTGGATTTCCATACTATTATCTAATTGACATTATTTTGTAGAAATCTGTTTTAACTTTGACATTAATGAGGCTTTTTGTGTTGTTGTGTTTTTTTCAATAAAAAAGTCAAATTGTATTAACCATGATTATTTTATAAAATGAACAGAAGGGTAAAACATTGAAGGGGTGAATACTTTTTATAATCACTTTAAACATCTATAGTAGAAACATAGAAACTCATATATGATTCCATCAGCACAGCCCACCCTCCAGAATCCATTGTACTTTCAATTGACCTGCTGCTGCTCATCACCAAAGAGGCAGCCTACAGTGCAGCTGTGCAGTGGTAGATTGAAAGTGTAATTTCTAACAATATGTGGGCCCAGCAGTGGAGATGCGATTGCCTTGTCGAGATTTCTGAGCAAATGTGAAATAAAAATGGATGTTCCATTCCAAATAAATAAGATGGGAATAATAGTGAGCAAATAACATTCGCCTGAGGTTAGGAAGGCCTCATTGGGCACACTATTTGGAAAAAGGACACTTGAACCATTTATTTTTTATTGTCTCTTCACACTTTTTACAACATGTGCTATCTCATCTTAAAATTTATCGGAAAATAATGTGCATTTGTGTCTCTGAAGTAAGTTTTAATGTCTCATCTTTAACTAAATTCTTCATTTAAAGTAATAATGCAGTCAAAAACACTTACTGTATGTATTTAAGTAATGAATCATGGTTTCTCTAGTAATTCACTCACACACTTTCTACCTGTCATTGGATGAATATAGAGAATTTAGCTGAACATCAACACAACATTTATTTGTTAGTAAAACTAAAAATTCAAACTGTTTTCCAAGTTTGCTGACAAAAATGAATTTCTGGTGTTTTTAGCTCCAGCACAAATTTGAACATTCAGAAGTCATTAACATACTGGAAATATGGTCTTCGCTGATTACTTGACAACCGTTGTCAAAATAATGGCATTCAGATGATGACTTTTCCATTTGTCTGATTGAGGAAGGCTTTGGCTGTGATAACAAACAGCAGATGTATTGTCGTTCACTTGATAAATTATGCAAACTTTATAGCAGAATAGAACCCTGACAGGGTGATGCAGGGCCCTGACATCAAAGTTTGAGGCATTTTGACATTACATTTCAATTTATGTTTTCATTGCCACCCTATTTTTGTATCTGTATTATTGTCCATTTTTCATTCATCTAATTTTTCTTTCTTTTACCTCTCTTCAACCTACCGTTATTCCTTGCCTTTTTGCAGCAGTAAAAAGACTGATAGTATTTTTTAATAATATAATTGTACTTTGTCTTTCAGAGTCAGTGATTAGGTCTGTTTCTCCAACAAAGGCCTTTTTTATAGAATCAGAATCAACTTTATCGGCCAAGTATACTTACGCAACAAGAACTCTGACTCTGGATAGCTTTACTCTTGATGTACAGAAATTAAACATTAAATACAAAAATTAAAACAACTGAAAGGATTCAGAAAAAAAAGGTTTAAATATGTACAAGCTTTTGTTAGGTATTTTACTGGTATGTACTAGTCCATGTGCATTGTAGTATGGTTGCAAGATGTGCAAAGGGGACAAGGATGCTGACTAGACATAATCAGAAGTATGAAATATGCAGGGATGCAGGCAGGTTTACATGAGGGAGATAAGATAATTGGTGCAAGTGAGCACATGAAGTCAGAAATCTTACCACAGTGAGATTTAGTCCTGTATTGAAGTTAAAGTCAGAGATTAATTAGTGCAAATGTGCATATGAGGGGAGGCTTTTTACCGCATTGAGATTTCTATCAGTACTGGTGTTAAATAAATAGTTTAATTAGAACCACAGTGAGATTCTATCAGTATTTGAGTTACAGTTATTATATTAATTAGTGCAAATGTGGTTATGAGGTGAGCAATTTACCACAGTGAGCTTTCGATCAGTATTTGAGTTACAGTTCACAGATTAATTAGTGCCAATGTGTATGTGGAGAGGCATTTTGCCACAGTGAGCTTTCTTACAGTATTATAGTCACTGTAAATAGATTTATAAGTTCAACGTTGTAAAGAGGTGAGGAATTTTACCACAGTGGGCTTTCTATCATTTTTAAGTTACAGTTAATGGATTAATCAGTGCAAATGTGCGTATGAGGTGAGCAATTTACATCAGTGAGCTTTCTCAGTGTTTGAGTTTCAGTCAGTAGATCAATGTGTTCATTTGTGTAAAGGGTTGAGGAATTTTACTACAGTGAGCTTTTTAACTTTATTTGAGTAACTGTAGATATATTAAGTAGTGCAAAGAGCTGAGAATTTTTTTTAACCGAAATCAGCTTTCTATCTGTACTTAAGTTACAGTTGACAGATTAATCAGTGCAAATGTGTGTATGAGGTGAGCAATTTACCACAGTGAGCTTTTCTATCAGTGTTTGAGTTACAGTTCACAGATTAATCAGTGCAAATGTGCATATGGGGAGAGTCATTTTACCACAGTGAGCTTTCTTACAGTATTATAGTTACTGTAAATACGTAGATTAAGAAGTTGAACTGTGAAAAGAGATGAGGAATTTTGCCACAATGAGCTTTCTATCAGTTATAGGAGCTACATTGAATAGATTTATTTGGTGCGAATATGAATTAAAAGGAGGCACACATGTGCTTTTTTTAAAATGAGTTTTATAGTAGAGAAAATGTGCATATATAAAGAGCAAATGTGCATACAGATAGTTGGCATTTTACCACAGTGACCTTTCGATTAGTATTTGAGTTACAGTTAACAAATTAGTGCAAAAATGAATATGAGATGAGGTATTTTACCGCAGCGAGCTTTCTTCAGTATCTGAGTTACATTAAATAGATAAACTAGTGCAAATGTTCATAGAAGGGATGCATTTTACCACAGTGAGTTTTTATTAGTATTTGAGTTATAGTATGAAACAATTAGAAAGGAACACCTTATTTTTCTGTATTAACACTTAATCTAAATGTGGATTGCCCTTCACTGTGTGCTCTTTTTGTCTCTTTCTCAGCAGCTTTGGCTTAAAAATCAGACTACCTTTCTGCCTTATTGCTTCTTAACTTCAGTACCATTAAACTCAAAAATAATACCAGGTATTTTCTATAGTTTAAAGCATGTGGTATCAAAGGTATCAAAACATTTTCTTTAAAACATGACAGTGATTGTACTGATAACTGTGACATTTTGGTTACTGGGATCGTGATGTGATTTATGGTTTAATTACAGATGCTTCTTTCATTACAGGTTGATTCTCTTAAATAATCTGAAAGGCTCCCTAAAGTGGCTCTACACCGGCCAGCTCAAAGATTGTATTTCACAGTGTGAAAGAGTAAGTGATAGCAACAAAGGGATCATCTCATCTGAATGATAGAATTAGTCGAGGTATGCCACAAAGGTGGACATCAAGGCCAAAGCAATTAGCTGCAGTGGTCAGCAGGTGGCACAGGAGGAAGCTGTTAATATGGTTATAAAATCCTCCCCCCCATTAAAAATTGCTTTAAAATGTGATTCTGAATGCAGATTGATTTTGACAGCCTCAAACACAATACAACCTCTTACCAACATTTTCTGAACTCAGAAATGGATATGATTTTTAACCAGTGGCTATGTGTTGTTATCCTCAGAAAATGATGCAATTATAGTTAATATTTGTAGAAAATAGACAATATAATCCTCAACATATGTGGATTTAAGATTTTTTAATGTTTGATTGCTCTGAAAGGATTTAAGCTCATTTTCTTCTCAGAGGGAAACATATTCCTGGGGCAGACCTGTGGCTTCACTGTAGGTACACAAACTTCTATTTTCCCATTATAGTGTCTCTGTTAAATGATAAAACTCTGAAACTGTTAGGTCACAAACTTTTATTTGAGGGCACCCACTGGCAAGACATTACCCAGTTAGTCTAAGAAAAAGGAAGTGTATAATGTCCTGGGGTCATAAACGTGGCATTATCCCAGAAAATTGAAGACAATACTAGTGTTGAGGGTAATGGGTAAATGGAAGAAGAAGAAATGGAGCAGGTAAACAACAAGCAAATGGCATTCTTAACAGTATTGTTATAAACAAGTCATTTATTTTGACAGGATTAGTATTGACCACTGGGAGTGGCTGGGTAATTCCCATTATGTTACACTATGCTATGGTTAGGGGGTGTGATAGGACAATCTTAAGACAATCGTGAAGAAAAAGGAAGTAGCAGAAATCTGCTAAAGCTGATAAATCAGGAGAATCGCACTCTAGTTGAATATCTATGTTCGGTCGCTCCCTGCCCTTCTGCTTCAGTGGAGATGGGAGTCATGGCTTAGAAATTAAACTAAAACTTAAGATTCCATCCTTTAAAGAATTCTGATGGGCTTAAATAAAACCGCTTTGGGTGCAAGGACCAGTTATCTGGACAATATGCACACAGTTTGCAAACTTTTTTGAAGATCTTGAGAGACTGCATCCTGAGAGTCAAACAGGTGGGAAAGACAGAGTCACAGACTTTTCAACGGTACCCAAAGATGCCCCAAAGAGAAGTTGTCACAAAGGAGCCTAGCTGGTGCCGGCCATCAGTCAGTGTCAATGGGAGCGCCACACTTTCTTGCTCAGCAAACCCATCACCCCCTGTCTCACACAGACCCCAAACCTTGGCCTCTGCATCTGTCTGTATTACCCTTGTAGCCTCACACCTCAGTCTCCTGACCAGTTCTTTTGCCATCAAGTCTTGCCCCGTAACTCGCCTAAATGATATCAATGGTTTCCTCAGAGACTCCCTTTCTCCTCAGTAACTTCTCATAAGATGGGGCCCTTTTTTTTGAGGTAAAGGCTTGTGTATTGGGCACTTGACTCCTCAGGTTCATCAAAATGTCATTTTCAGATTTGTCAAGTTACACAGAAAGCCATGTTGAAAGTTTCTTTTCCTATGGGCAGCTTGTATTCAAACCAGCAGGGGGACACTGATGCAGTAATGCCAACTAGTCAGTCTGATTATGTGAAGAATATTTAAAGGTCCTCCTATCATGCTTCATCTTTTTACTTTTTTCCTGCATTACCCTGTCTTTACTTCTGTCAACTTTTTCACCAGTTAACTTTCTTTGGCGTTACCCCTCATTTATGTCAGTAGTGCCATCATGAAGAGTCATGAAGTAGTGTTGTGTGAGAAAAATTGGCAGGAAAATCCAATTAGAGCACTAGTTATTTTAAAATTAAAGTCCTGGAATTTGGCTTTAGGAATTTAATAATTGTCTCACATGAGTCTGGATGAGGATGTGATGCCATACGGATATTTTGTCCTGTTGCTAGTGCCCATGTCATATTTGCCACTCATTATTTGGTAGTGCTTAATTCTAAATCCCATCTGTTACGTCTCACAAAACTAGGGACATGTTTATTTAATGACCATGATCTGAAAAGAGTACGCTCAACTCATGATTTAAAAATGGAGTCTAACCTTTGCAAAACAGTAATGTGTGATAAATTTGTTTTTATGTGCTCCCAGCTGGGTTTGATAGTAAACAGACTCTCTTATTGCTTTTTCTTTCAACTGCCACAAAAATACAGGGTCCATAGATTGAAAAACATGTGAAGATTGATAAAGCGCAGTTATTTCCCAGTGCAATGACCCTTTTCAAAAGATCATCTCAGGGTGTCACTCTCAATTAACATTTGTCCTCCTGAAGCCAGAGACAAGTTGTCACCCGAGGGAGAAAAAAAAAGTTGGTAAAGGAAGAAAATGGTTCTGTCCGAACATGGCCTCAAGGATCAAAAACACTCTTTTTTCATAGTGAACATGTTATGTTTCCCTCTCTGTGCCTACCAGACTGCCGTAAGGCTGAAAAAAGGGGAAGCCATTGATTATTTAACTCACAAGATGGACTTTGTGATGTTCACGGTCAACATATAGCGTGGGAAATGACTATCTGAATGGAAAGATACATGTTTACCTCTTGGGTGTGATCCGTTAAATGTGTTGCTTTGATGGTCACTCCATTTCTCGTGAGGTCAATCACTGCAGCTCAACAGCAAGGGACAGAGAGAGCTGGGGTAGAGATAAATCAAAGCTGAGTCAAAAAGGACTTCTTATTCTCCCAACATGTGAAGGGACACATTTGTTTTTCTCACATTTGTGTAGACACTATCACGATCCACAAGTCTGACTAGTTGAAACCCTGTTATTATTACGGAGAAAGTATATATTTGTGCGCTTTTTCGGCTCACAGCTATTACACAAGGAAGACTAATTGATCCCTGCAGATGGCAGACATGGCAATAGGTCATAAAGACCCAGCCGCTTTGCTTTCTCACATCTTGCTATCGCTTTTTCTCCCAAAGTGCCGACAGCAAAAGCAAAGGAAAAACTCGAGACATAATTTGAGGCCATACATCTTTGCAGACGGCTACTTTTGTCATCTTAAGTGGACTTTCAAGTAGAAAAAACAAGCCAGTTGTGAGGTTCTAAGTAGAAAAAGCCTCTTAATGCCATGTTGGTATTTTTAACTGAAGTATAAGATGCAATAGAACTGAACACTAAACAGATGAAAAGATGTTTTAGAGGATAATTTTAACTAAGACTTGTTTTCACAATTGAAATTGTCATTTTTATTTCTTTATACTTTTTAGTAGGGATGCACAATATTGGATTTTTGCCAATATCCCATTTGCCGATATCTACAGATTCATTTCAGGTGATTCCCACATTTATACCCATACTTAAATATGTTTTTCAGACCTAAAACTCCAGTTCTTTGAACACACTAAGGTTCAAGGGTGAACAAACAAACAAAGTCCAGTACTTCAAACACTCTTAAAAGTTAAAAGAATGTGGAATATGACCTCAAATAACACAGGCCAGTTGGTCCAGCCTTAAACTCCACTAATGCAGTGTTTTCTAACCATGTTTCCTTGGAGCCCACCCTGTATGTACCTAACAAAAGTGGAGTCCACCCAGGGCCCAATAGAGAAGAAAAAGTGACACACTGTTATCAAAAATCAACATAGATTTTAATTGTTTCACTTATCAAACCCTTATAAAGGCCCATGCATGCATTTCATCAAAAGACCTTTGTAAAAACCTACCTAATAACTGCTTTATCATAATTTTAGTCAATATTTGCAAATCTATTTTGTCAGCTTCAGAGCAGACAAGCCTCGTGCCCCCCCTGGGGGGCCCCAGACCCCAGGTTGGGAACCAATGCACTAACATATTAGATAGATAGATAGATAGATAGATAGATAGATAGATAGATAGATAGATAGTCGTTTATTGACATAGCACTGTAAAAACAATGAAATTACATTTGGCAGTCTTCTCTGTAGCAGCAAACACACTCGTCCAAGCGTTGGTTAGAAATCCGCAGGGAGCGGGCATCTGCGATAAAGATGCTCGGTACGTCAGGTTTGGCTGAAATTTACAGTCGTTGCATATTGATATTCACAGCAAAAATATTGGATGTAAATATGAGGAATTTTGATACCTGCTGATATAGATATCTGGATGGTTGTATTGTGCATCCCTACTTTTATGATAAATAACTTGAATATCCAAGATAAAATAGAACTGATTGGTTGTGTGCAGGCTCCTTGAAAAAACTGCAAATTGGCCCTCCCAAGTTGTGGCTTACTGATGATATCCGTGTATGTGTGTTGGATCAGTAGCTTTGGTGATAGCATTCTGGCTAAAGCCAATTTTGTGCCCAGTGCATCCGCAGAGTGCCCGCGCATCAAACGTGATGTAAAACCGTCAGACACGCCCCTGCACGGGCATCCCTACGTCCCTGACTGCGTACATCTTAGAAATTTTTACAAACACAGATGCGTGAAACAGCAAACATGTTACTGAAGTTATTTTTTTAAGACACTGCCCCCTAGCTAACCTTTTAGCAAGGAGGAAAGCGGCTTTAGTCATAAACACAACAGCCAGAAAGGAGGTCAGTGCCTTTTTGTTTCACTTTTTCATCCACTGCACCAGCCGAAGTTGCTAAGAGGAGGTACCATCTTTTCATTCATTTCATACGAAATATTATAAATAATAATATTGAGGTTTGCACTGATTGCTCACCTATTTGTGTTACGTACTGATCAGAGGAGTAATTTCAGTGAAATGATTGATCCAGAGTATTTAATATATGTGTGCCTGAGGTCAGAGGAGACTGTGTTGTTAAATGTTTCACTGACTAATATTCCGTTAGTATGGAAACAGCTCCAACTGTGTTTAAGCGCTTTTACGTTCACATGGTCATGTTGGGCTGTCTGCTGTCTGTCTTCCTGTCTTACCAGGCTACGTAGGGCAAAAACAGTGAAGCAGCTACAGACAGCTTTAAAAAGAGGAGAGATTATGTTGCTGGTGTTGAAGCTCACGTTGACTTACTACGGGTTTGAAAAATAAATATTTCAAGGGAATTTTTCACACGAAATAGACATATTTGTGTGTAAGGGCCTTTAGACACCTATTCATTGTTGTTTCTGCCAGTTCTTGAAATTATTTAGTACTTTTAACTCCGTTTTGCCCCTTTCAACCAATTCTTGCCAACTTTAACCTATTTTTGTTACTTAGAACTAGTTTTCACTATTTCAGACACCCATTTTTGCTACTTTTTGCCATTTTTTGCACAATCTCCACTGTAACCAATAGTCACCACTTTTTAACTGCTTCTCACCCATTTTTGCTGTTGTTATCCCATTTTTTTTGACACTTTTAACCTATTATTGCCACTCTACTTTTTACAACTTTTTCCACCACTTTTGTCAATTTTTCAGTTTATCTATTTATTTTTCCCTCTTTTTGCCATTATTGAATTAATTTTCCCTTAAAATATTTCAGTTCATTTTACTTTATTTTCTGGCATCCTGACGTTTGTGCACACCATCTTAGCCACAAAGTCTGACACTTTCCTATTGATGTGCTCATTCACATTGTTAACATTACCAAAAAAGGCATTTTCGTTTTAAGAAAGGGGTTTGAATTTTACAGCTTTACAGCATAAATAAACACATTGTTTGTTGCTTTGTTAAGAGTGGTTATTAAATATAAAATATGGTTATCACAGCCCATACGGCTGGGCTCCAGAGTGCTCACGCCGCTTATCCCCCCTTATGGCGGCCTTGGATGTGTGTAATAGTGTACACAGAGGGGAAAAGAGGACAAAGTTATGATTTGTTTAATTAGTAATTTCCTCACTCTAGCAGATAAAATCAGCAGCTTGTTTCCAGTCAGCTGATGTGTTATCAACAGTTCTCATGCGAACTTCATTTCATACTTTTTCATGGACTTGCTGATAAGAGTTTGAGTTTCAAAGATGACTTAATGATGAAGAGAGAGAAGGAAAAGAGATATTTTATTATCTATGATCAATCCCTCTGCCACACTTTACATGCACTCAGTATGCAAGGAACGAACACCACTTTGTTACAGTATCATGTATGTTGTTCATGCCATGCTTTAAGGGCTTTTCCTTATCACGCAGAAAAATGTGATTGAGATGATTACACAGTGTTGATGTCAACCCCACAGTGTGTTACTCTTGCTTCATTATTTGCATGTTAGGACATGTCTGTCTTGACATCACAAAACTCTTTCTTGATAGGTTATACTTTATCACACTTTGAACTTTTATCCCAAGCAGAGAGGATCAATAAGTGACATTTATGTTTGTTTTCATTGGATCATGTATGTCAGATGTGAAAGCACAGGAAAAAAGTTATGGTTGAAAATCTTGTATTACATTTCATATTCAGTGCTGTTTCCAACCTCATAATACGAGGATTTCTCCCATTACTGTATATAAAAGCATTTCCATTGAAACCAAATTCTTTCCATAAAGACTTGTGGGACTGCATGACTTGCAGGCCAGCCATAATTGCAGGTTATGGTCGCTAACTGCTCAGGCTGTGTGTGATTTTTCAAATGAAATTGTACCTCTGTGTGTCTGATGTAAAGGCAGGGCTTTCTTAAGAGCTGGAAAAAAAGATGCTGCATGTTTCATGGGTATAAAGATGTGGAGTTAAAGAAAATCACTCCAATGTAGTGTTTAATGGTTCAGTATCATCACCCTCTGTCATCCACAGCAGAATTACTGGTCGGTTGAACAAATTAACAGTGTTTTTTATTGTTTGACACTCAGTGCTGATAAAATGTTCTCAAACTGCACCAGCCACAGGCCAGGAGATGATGCAACAAAATTCTGCTGCTACAAAATTCTGCTCCCACCACCCCCCCTACCTGGACCTTAGGGGATTAGCTAGACCATGCCAATATCCAGCTAATCCGGAGAGTACGTCCATGTTTGTTAGCATCTATCAATTTTTTCTCATTTTCTTTGATGGTCCTTATTAAAAACTTTACCTGATTTTCAGGGTATCCCATGGATCTACATAGCACCTACTAGAGATTGTGGCTTAACTGTTCTCTCTGATACATTTTTACACAATTTTAACTTTACCGGGGGAAATCAGGCAAGCTTGCTTATGACTGGCCAGCTAAGATTTGTGGGCAGTGCTTTCAGGAAGCAGTGTCTAAGGCCCGCCCACACCTTCAGCTCTTTGAAAATAGACAAATCAGCAACAGCTGCTGCACTGGATGGTTGTTTAGTTATGCTTCAGCAGACGCAAAATTTAACAGCAAAATTTGTGACATTATCAAGCTATTAAATTACGAGTGTTGTTAAAAGTTTTCTTGTTACATTATTTGTCATTGTTACATTATCAGCTCTTACAGGGCCTGTCCTCCCAGCTTTACTACCCAGATATAAAAAAAGCACTCTTAACAGAGCGCATCTGAGCCCCATGTGTGGCAGTGATTTCATCTGGAAAATCAAGGTATGGGTTTCAATGACAGATTTTTATGCTAGGAGTATAGTCTTAGAAATAACTATGATTTCACAGGTATCACAATTACAAAGCATACGTTGACTATACAACATTTGTAATGCAAAACTTGTTCACATTCAATATAAATGTCAGTGTAGTCCACTGATGTCTTTTGAAGAAAAATAAAAAGGTGAAGCCCCGTGTTTCTTGAGAAACATTTCCTATTAAGCTCTCATACAGCAGGTGTGACTGGATTTTCCTTTCATGCAGGGAGTGCTTAAAACAATGAGCCACTCAACCCCATGTATTTTTAAGCCAGAAACGTTTTATAGAGCCTTGAAAATTAATTAAGTGTGACTATTAAGTGTGGTTAAAGGTGACATTGGTTTACTGCTTCCTCACTAATGTAGACTGTGTCAGGTTATACTGGCACATCCCCTGGAGCAGTTCTTAACCACAATTAGCACAGGCATGTGGATGGTAACCCACAGGGAGGACTGAAGGCCAGAGGTGCTAGCAATGCTAATGTTAGCCACACTCGGCAATCCAAATCACACTGTTTATCCACAAACTTAAAAAAAAAAAAAAAAAAAAAAAAACACTGCCCACAGTTTAAGCAGTACATAATTTTTCTCCCCCTTTAAAGTGACTGACCTACTTCAGCAGAGGTCCAGCCAATTGGTGCTAGTAGTCAATGTTAACACTGTGGATGGGCACATAGAACTAAACCATTTGGACAGTAATGTCAGAGTTCAGCAGTGAAAAGGTGGAAGAAATAGGTCGAAAGATGCAAGAATAGGCTCAAAGTGGCAAAAATGGGTTGCAGCAAAAATGGCTAAACAAGGCAAAAAAGGGGCTAAAATGGATGGGGGAAAAAAGGTGAAAAGAAGTTAAAAGAGGCAAAAAATTACTTAAACCGGACAAAAATGGGACATAATTAGTGAAAATTGGCCCTTAAAGGCAAAAAAAGGGGCAAATATTAGTGGGAGAAAAATGATGAAAAGTGGGTAAAAGTGCCGACATGGGTGAAAAATGTCAAAACTGGGCATAAAAGTGGTTAAAAGGGGTCTCAAAGGAGCATAAATAAATAAGCTGAATATCAGAATTCAATGATAGCTTGACACACTTTTCCGCTCCAAAGTGAAGAAACTTTTAGCCAGGATGCTAGCACCAATGCTACTGATCCAACATAAATACATTGCCATCAACAAATCACAACTGGGGAGGGTCCATTTGCCAGGGTTTTTAAGGGGCCCAGGGCAGACCTGTGCGAGGTCAGAGCAAACATCTATGTTCCCAGAACACAAGGGTGGAGTATGTGGAATTCATGGGTTAGCGGACAAAAAGTCATTTTGTGCATCCTGCAAAACTTTCTATTATTAATATGAGTGCAGTCAATTTCACAGTGTGTTTTACTTTAAGTAAGTGTTCATTAGACTAACTAGCCTGGCATGTCAGTAGAACAATATTCCATTGAGCAGAAAGGCCTGTCTTCTCCAGTTTATCTCACCCTGTCTGAAAGCGGATGAAAAAGTACAGAATTTGCAGGTTTTTTTCACACTTTCAAAGCACACTTTCAAGGCTGAGCTGTGAAAAGGCGCTCAGCTGTTGAAACGTCAACCACAATTCAGAGGCGCCGTCTCCTGTGCTGTTGAACCCAGATAATTCAGTCAACGCGTTCCCCTCTCTCTCTCCCCATCAGTCTCATCCTTTCCCTCTCATGCGCTACTTCTCTCCCCATCCATCTCCCTCCATCTCACCCTTGCTGTCTCTGTCTTCCTTTCAGCCAGGCCTTGGAGGGTTCTGCAATTACGTTTGGGGGCTGATCAGAAAAGGGGATCACTCCAGTGAAATAAATCGCTCCATAACAGCTGCGGTGAAATGGCGCTAATTGCCGATTGATTTGAAAGCAGAGGCAGCAGATATCTGCATTGCAGAGCCGCATCTGCCACACTCTGCTCATCATTCCCCTCTCTGATTATCCATTGTTCAGGCTGTTTACTTTGTAGTGATGAGTGCTAAATGGCAGGTTAAGGAAGCTAAGGGGGCCAGACACCAAATTGGGTCCCTCTCAAAAAGACGGAGTGTAAAATTAGACATAATTAACACACCCCTTAGGCAGATTCTCCAAACCTCATGTAGATGGCAGAAATGCAAATTAGCTGTGAAGTCACACACTTCATATACAAAAACAGTGATTAAGCCACTGCTGGTGTGCAGAGGCTACAGCCTGTCATGATTGAGAGCAAACCAATCTCTGAAAACTCATTTTAGTTTGGACCCTGTATGTTTTGTAGCATTAAGCACTCTGCAGACAGAAGAGACAAGGCTGAAAGCATTTGTAACAACAAGCAATACCGCCGTCATGTTTAACCCCTTATCATAGAAAAGAAATCGCTCTCTGCAAATCCTGTAAAAGCCTAATATAGTCTAGTTTGGCACCTGATTTGTTTGTAAAACCTGGTGAAGAAGTGACTTGACGTGACAAATGACATTCAGCCTGAACCAAACACCATCTGACACAGATATGAGCCTTTCAAATGAATGCTGTGCTGTTTCAGTCTCTGTGGGTGTCACTCTGTAGTGATGCAGCTGTTTGTTTGCTCCCCGGCTCAACAAATATTGCTGTCAAATAATTGATTTAAGTGCTTTCTCAGCGAGTACATGTTGACAACATGGATGTCACATTGCCTCTGCAGTCGATAATGAAGCATCTCTAACACAGCCAAATTTTAGTCCTTGGTGGGTGTTCAAGATAGAGGAGTCATCATGAAATCACTAAAACATGTTCATATTCCACATTTGAAGCTCAAAGGTCAGGGGCTGTATTAACAAAGCCTCTTAAGTAAAAAGTGTTGCTTCTAGTAACAAATTCTTTGAGCCATGACTTTTAGTAAGAATTTCCCATACACATTAAGATTATGCCCTGCTGAAGACAGAAGATATTCACAGCCTTTAAAGAACTCCTAAGCTGAAAAACTGTTAGGAGAAATGAGTAGGACTATAAGAGTTTCTCTTTCTTATTGAAGTTTTTGATTCTGACTGAATCATGCTTGGACTGAACTGACAAAAATTGTTAGTACAGACATTTCAGAGCAACATGTGACATGCATGGTGAGTCCCAGTGAATGTGGTTCACTCCACAGGTGTGTCTGATAGCTGATTAACAGACACAATATTTGAATAACCAATCACAGCTTCTGAAAAATGTGTCAGACTTGCCACCAAGGCCGTCCATAAGGGTGGACAAAGGAAAGAGCTGTCTGTGGTCCAGGCAAATGGGGGGTCCATGGAGGTAAGTGAAGTCATGATCCTTTTTTTTTTTTTTTTTTTTTGTTGGTAAAGTTAAAAATGTGGATGGGCACATGGAACTAAACCATTTGGAAAGTAATGTCTGACTTCAGCTAAGCCATGATTTGCCAGAGAATAAAAGAGGAAGGAACTGAAATACCTTTCAGGGGCAATTAATTTCTTAATTGCAAAGAGGCAAAAAAGGCTGAAAATGTGCAAAAAATGGGTTATAAGTGTCAAAAATTGGCTGAAAAAGTTGTTAAAGTGGTTAGGGTGGCACAAATGGGTTTAACGTGGCAAAAAAAGGAAGAAGCAGTAAAAATTTACTAAGACTGTCAAAAAGAAGGTGAAAGGCAGTTAAAAAGTGGTACAAATGTGTGACATAGCAAAATTTGGCTGAATAAAGTGGTGAATAATTGGTTACAGAGTGGCAAAAATGGGATAGCAGCAAATATACGGCTGGGTTAGGGGCGCAGGTGGCTAAGTGGTTTAAGGCATATCCCATGTATGCGGTCGGCCTGGGTTCAAGTCTGGCCTGTGTCTCTCCCCATGCTCTCATTCCAGTTTCCAATTCTGACCACTGTCCTCTGTCAATAAAGGCATAAAAAGCCCCAAAATTAATGTTTTTAAAAGAGTGACTGGGTTGAAGTGGAAAAAATGAGTTAAAAGGGAGGCCCATGAAGGTCAGCTAAATCCTGGTCCATTGAAAATGTAAGCTGTGATTATCATATTTTATTGTTTGATTGAGTTACAACCACTGTTATCAAAGCAACAAATAATTAAATAAATTAATAACTCTACATCAGACCCAATAATACCTTGAAACAACTTTCAGCTCCAATATAAAGTCACTGCTTTATCAGTATTCCTGGCTGCCATTCCACCATGAAGACAAAAGAACACTCCAAGCAACTCAGAGAAAAGGTTATTGAAAAGTAGAAGTCAGGGGATGGTACAAAAAAATTTCCAAGCCACTGAACATCACCTGGAGTTCAGTTAAATCCATCACTAAGAAATGGAGGGAATATGGCACATGTAAATCTGCTTAGATCAGGCCATCCTCACAAACTGAGTGACCGTGCAAGAAAGAGACTAGTGAGAGAGTCCTCTGTAACACCTGTGACTACTCAGCAGCAGAGATGGGAGAGACTCCTCATACAAAAACTGTTGCCTGGGTTCTTGACCACTCAAAGCTTTATGGGAGAGTGGCAAAGAGGGTGATTTGACTAGAGTTCGTCATGTGGGGGTCTTCATGGTCAAGTGGGAGAAAGTGCTTTTTGGTGATCAGACAAATACTAAGTATGGTGGACACCAAATATTGCACATCACCACACACCATCCCCTCTGTGAAGCATGGTGGTGGCAACATCATGCTGTGGGGATGCTTCTCAGCCGCCGGCCCTGGAAGGCTGGTAAAGGTAGAGGGTAAAATGAACAAACAAGGACAATCCTATTCTGTCTGCAAGGGAACTCTGGCTTGGGAGAGGATTTATTCTCCAGCAGAGACAATGACCCAAAGCATACAGTTAAAGCTACACAGAAACAGTTTAAAGATGACAAGATGAATGTTCTGGAGTGGCTGAATCAAGGTCCAGACCTCAATTCAGTAGAGAATTTGTGGCTGGAGTTGAAAGGGCTGTCCATGCCTGATCCCTATTCATCCTGGCAGATCTTGAGCAGTTTTGCAAAGAATGGAGTTAAAGTAGTGTTCAGATGTGCAAGCCTGATTGGGACTTATCCACACAGACTCAGGTCTGTGATTGCAGCCAAAGGTGCATCCCCTAAAGGGGGTAATATTTTACAGTCACTTTTTTTACATTACTTATTTGACAGTTAACTGTGTAATCTCTCAAGTCTGTATAGCGTAGCATCTTACATGAAATAGAGTTTGTAGCAGAATAAAAACATACATTATAATGAGGTTTGGTCATAGAAATGCATGTAAACAAATAGTTAGACATTATTTTTTTTTATGAATGAAAGAATGCACTTTATCAAATTGATTGTCTTTCCAAGTTTATGAATTTTGAAAAGGCAAAGAGGCAAAACCAGTAATTACTGATTCTACATGTACTATTTCTCCGCCTGACATTAAATAGATTAAATCTTCTGCTTGACAACGAGGTGAGAACATACTTACTACTAATAGATTCAGCTCATCTGCAGTTGATTGGCAAATGCCATCAGTCTCATGAAGTGTTGATTATACATTACCATTTTTATATTGAACTTCCATCATAAAAATGTGTTTTATTAAGCAAGCTCATAACAGAGTGCAATGTGGATCGTGGCCCCCCTGCTGAACAGATTGTCTCCTCACAGCAGGTGGGCTGCCATTTGCCACAAACTCTCGGAATTGACGTCGTTACACCTCAATTTTGTGATTCATGTTTGTTCTTAGGCGGTGAGATTTCCCATTTCCACAGAATCGGATACTCTCTCCCCAAAAGGGTTTTAGCAATCTTTTTTTTATGATTCACATTGTCATCAACATTTAAAGTGTAATGTCGCCTCTGCTGTGACTTATGCAAAGTGGGATCGCTTGTGCGCTGATGTCTTCTCGGAGTAAAGAAGTTTATCAGAGGAGACAAAGCAGAGCAACAAAGCTGTTCTGCAAAAGTGTGTTGGCGCCTGTCACTTTGACAGACTGTAGGTATGCAGCCCACACTCGCTTCAAAAATAACATAATTCATGCAACCCAGGTTGACAATTAGGTTGAATAATGATAATTATAATCAGTGCAGGCTTTCATGCATTATGTTATGTTGTGGGTATATCTTTACTCTTTAAAAGGTAACTTTATAACCTAAACAGCTAACACACTTTATTTAATGGAGTATCAACAGGGACAAACTGAGCCCTAGTGTGCACTCAGACAACATTTCTGCATGAACAACGATTAGATATAAAATGACGATGACTTATAAGATTATTCAGCATATCCAGACTGCATATGTAAAAAAAAAATCAACACTGCACAGGTAAGTGTGTAATCTGACAAGCTTTTAAAAATGTCATTATTACATTTTTATTTGAAAAGTCTTTAACTTAATATTTAGCACATAGACAAGAGAGCGCATGGTATTGATACACTCATCAAACTTTATGGGGAAAAGTCATCGTGGTCCTGCTCACCCCACCTCCCACTCACTTTACAGTTGTCCTTATGTGTCACTCTGCATGAGGGGTCCTGAATACTGATAAGTCATAGCAGGCCACTGCAACCAAAACATCTATCAACAGACAGAACTGTTTGTATTTGATGGGAAATGAGACAGATAAATGGACAATCTGTAAACTCCACCACAAGGAGGCTCTCAATCAAAACAATAACAAAAGATGATGAGTAGAGACTGTTTAAGGTGTATCTACTTGACATCCATCCATCTTCTTCCACTTATCCGAGATCTGAGTTCTGGGTCTGCCCCGGGGCCCCCTCCCAGTTGGATGTACCTGGAAGACTTCCACAGGGAGTCGTCCTGATCAGATGCCTGGACCACCTCAAACTGCTCCTTTCCATGTGAAGAAGCAGAGGCTCAACTTTGAAATGTCTGAGCTCCTCACCCTATCTCTAAGGCTGAGCCTAGCCATTGTCCTTAGTAATACCATTTTGACTGCTTGAACCCACTGTCTCATTCTTTCAGTCATTACTCAGAGCTCATGAATAAAGGTGAGGGTTGGAACAAAGATCATCTAGTAAATCTTAAACTTCGCCTTCTGGCTCAGCTCCCTCTTCACAACAATGGCATGATACAGCACCTGCAAACCTGCTGATGCTGCACCAATCCGCCTGTCAATGTCACAGTCTATTCTACCCTCACTCTTGAACAAGACCCCGAGGTACTTGTATTTGTTGAGCCATTTTTCTTCTCTTTTTTGCCTTTTGTTACCCACTTTGAAAATTTTTGCCTTCGTTTTACAATAATTTATTTATTTTTTCCCCTTAATGTTGAGTCAGTTCCTTTTTCTTTATTCTCTGGCATCCTGATGTTTGTGCACATCATGAAGTCTGACTTTATTTTTGACCCCTTTTTGCAACAATTAACCCAATTTTTATGCTTTTTATCTGCTTTTCACTATTTTCTGCCCCCTTTTGCCTTCAACCCACTCTGCCAAATTTTGCCCTTATTTTACAACTGATTAATTAATTATTTTTCCCTTGATTTTGTTTAATTCCTTCTTTATTCTCTGGTATCCTTACATTTGTTCATATCATGGCTATGAAGTCTGACATGACTTTCAACCCATTTTTGTGAATGTTAACCAATTTTCGACACTTTTTAACTGCTTTTCACCATTTTCTAGCCTCTTTTGCCATTTGTAACCACTTTGCCAATTTCTGCCTTTATTTAACAACTAATTTATTTTTCCCTTTGATTGTTTCAGTTCCTCCTACTTTTTTCTCTGGCATCTTGAGGTTTGTGCATATCGTGGCTTAGCTATCAAGTCTGATATTACTTTCCAGTGATTTCCCTGACCTCCATGGGCCACCCATTTGGCATTTGGACCCCCAGAATATTCTCCCCTTAACCCCTTCTCACCCCATATGGGAAGCCCTGGCTGTCACATTGTATTAATCTGACAGAATGTTGAGTGGTTTTGATGCTCTTGTCTATCTTTTGGCATAAAAGCAATCAGGGAAACCGTTTTGAGTTGGTCATGGGTCTGAATGAAAAGGGCAGTATTTTGTTCTTGATCTTTTCCATAACATCCGCAGTCAGCTGAGGAATAGGGTCTTTGTTTCAGTGTGCCACCCTGGCACAGAGACACTCATTTCTTCCTCTCTGCCAAAGCAAAACTGGATTCAAGTTTGATCCCACACAACTTCTCCCATTACGTAAGTGTTTTCCTGCCACTTGCCAAGACCAATGACAGTGTGGTCAGGGGATAATAGTCCGTCATATAAGCAAAGTGCTATGATGTCAACATAATCACATTGTTTTTACAGCAACCACAATTTGGAGAGCTGGTTCTGTTAGGTCAGTTCTTCCCTTTTTATGAGTCTCTCTATGTGAGAAAATGAAAGATGGCACGCTATATCCTTTATGCTGCCAAATGTGTCCTACTGCTGCAAATTCAATGGTTTCCCACACAGACACCCTTAGCCTATCATCACTAATGACCTCATGGTGAATTTCCTATGGCCTCTATCTCTCACAAATAGGCTAATTTTAGACCACCCACAAAGTGTACACACAGGCACCCACAAAACCAAAAATGCTCACCAGACTTGATGTGTTGTAGCAGCAGAAGTGAACACAAAGATATGTGGGAATTCATTCACCCAACAGGCCCACGGCCCAAGTTTCACCCTCGAAAATCTTGAGCCTGACACTCTTATGGCTCACGAGAGGCAGAGCCACTGGGCTGGCGCGCCGCTTATGAGAAAAAGACAAACGTCCTGCGGAGAGCATTGAGATTGGAGCTCCTGTTTTCATTACTTTGGTTTATCGGCTCAATAGTCACCTCCTTTCTCCTAGTGCTAAATGTCCCCTTGATTTGCTCTTCTCGTGCCGGCACCTGAAACAATTCATTAAAAATGAATAAGAAGAAAGCAAAACACTGAGGGCTGTGTGATGAGAGGGACTGGTAGTAAGAGAGAGAAAGGGAAACAGACTGTAGAATAAAAGCACATAAAGATAATGAGGCTATAAGCTATTCAAAATGTTTTCAGGTGCGTCGATCTAGAATTAAATCCCCTTGTTTGCTTAATTTGAACCACTCTTATAGGTTCAAACATCTCAAAATGTATGAGGTTTTCAAGAATATTCATTTGAAACAAGATAAAAGTATCTATTATAAGCCTTTATTGATTGAAGATAATATCTGTGCAGGATTAGTGGGCGATTGTTTCAATATCCTAAACCTTGCACAAAAGGTAAGTGTTTGGTAGATTATTTCTTTGTTGTAACAATGATTCTTGGCAATAAATCTTATACTGCTGGAAAACCTGTTTATTTCCTTTTCAAATGGTGCCACATTAGTAAGGATCATGCATTTGTGGGATGAGCAGCAGAGCTGAGTACATGGGTTGCACTCTTAAAAAATTTGCCAAATCTTCTCTGCCAGTGACAAACAGCTTATTCTGCCATTGACTCTTGTTTGGTGGCTTGGATGATTGTCACAAGTCAGCCAATGTGGTTGTGTTGGTCACTCTGGCAGGAACAGCATGCCCAAGCTGATTCCACAAGGGTTCAATGGGGTTGAGGTCAGGACTACTGGCAGGCCTTTCCGTCCTCTCCACTCCCAAATTCTGGAGGCAGTCCCTTAAAAAACCGGTCTGTGGGGGCGAGCGTTGTTTTCTTGGAAGGTAGAGTTTGGTCCCAGACTGTGGAAATATGGGATTGCCACTAGTTGCAGGATCTCATCTCAATATCTCTCCACATTGAGATTGCCTCCGACGATGACAAGCCTCGTTTTCCCAGTGAGAGAGATACCGTCCTGCCCCATAACACTGACTTCACCAAAAGGTGTTACTCTGTCGGTAATATTCTCTGCGTCTTCCCCCTGGAATCACTGCTGAACATAATGTTCCTCTGCATGTCCAGGTTCCAGTGCATGTGCGGCCGACACCGGCACAATTGGGCCTGACAGTGAGGCCCAATTGCGGGGCAAGCTGCGTTCAGTCTGTTCTGCAAACCTTGACAAACCAGGGTAAGGAAATGGTCTTCTCTGGGTGTCGCCTTCTTGGGACGCCTACTTAGCAACCTGTCTCTGACATCCCCCATTATATGGAACATGGCCTTTAGTTTGGAGATGATCCTAGGGCTCAGTCCAAATAATGCCACAACTTGGTTTTATGGAACCCCAGCTTGAAGTTGCCCAAAGGCACAGGCCCTATCCAGATCATTCAAAAGTGGCATGCCGATTCTTGAAGCAGTTACCTACTGACCACTGTAGCAGGACCCATGCTAACAGGTAACCTAGAGCTACCAGAAGTTTTGAGGTAACAGCTGAGTAAACTGTTTGGCATTGACAGATAGGATTTGGCTAATTTTTTAAGGGCATAACCCACATACTCAGCTCTGCTGCCCATCCCACAAATGCACGATCCTTTCAAATGTGGCACCATTTAAAAGGGAAATAAACAGGCTTTCTGACGAGATTTATCGCCAAGAAGCATTGTTACAACAATGAAATAATCCAACAAATGAATATGTCCTTAAATGTTGTGCAAAGTTTGATTGATTGAATCTACCTCTGAGTTTATTGTACAAGTTATCGTTGCCACAGCTGTCTCTATATTTGAATGCCTACTTGTTCCCCACAAAAGACAGTATCTCAAGGGCAATAACCATTTTTATGTGAGATTATTCCTCCAGTTAGTTCATAACTCCTCTTTGAATTTAAAGAAACCTATACTTAAAATTTCCACTATGAATTTTGATGATTATGCACCATTAAGAAATCACTGTGGGTGTTTTGCAAATTTATGGTTGCCTATAAGTGCTATTCCACTCTGCTGGGGTTTTAAGGTTTTACAAGCATTATTCCAGAAAGACTGAATCATGGAAAAAGTCACAGAAACATATGACTCTCGCTTTGAAGTCGGCTTTCCATGTTGCTGAGCTCCTGAACTTGATGTAGCAGAAAGAGTTTACTTTCCAAATGGCCACTTGTTGATTTTGTGTAATGCTTTTTTTTCCAAGCACCCTTTGTGTTTGTGCCCGGGAAACAACCTTGAAAGTAACCAGGAAAGCAGACATTTCAATGCCATGAAAACCCATGCTGAAACATTTTTATTGCTGTTAAACTTTGATCAAACATAAGTCAATAGTCAAAGAAAACACATCTGGATTGTGGTTATAGGTCCCTCTGTCAGCAGTAGAAAAGCTAGTGCCTGTCTTTACATGAATATGCCTGCAATTTCATGTGAGCAACAAAGCATTTCCAGCTCTATCAGATCTGTTTTTGTTTTGTTTTGTTTATCTTTCCCCATTTGCATCATTATGAGGGAGAGAAATCTATAGTAGAGTTTGAATAGCTCTGTAATGAGGAGGAGGAATCAATCATCCTTTCAAAGTAGGCCCGCTGCAGCAATGAGAATATAAATTCACACTCATAAATTCCTCACTTTTAGGTCCCCACATCCTTCTTAATGTCTCCAGAGTTTACTGCGGCCTTGTGTGTGATACCCCACTGTGGATGGCCGACTTGATTTACGGCTGATTTTTCCTTCCCTATGGAGGTAATGGTAGAGATCTCCAAGTTATTCTTCTCTATAAAAATGCAGTAATTGCTCTGTTAATTTTGGGGCCAGGCACAGAAGGATTCAACCGATCCATCCAGCTATCAATCCACCTATCATTTCAACACTCGGCACTTGGCGTGTGTGGACCATCATTACATACGCCACATAATTGGGCGTAATTAAAAGGAAGCAAAGTACTGTAATTAATGTCAGTTGTCAAGCGTTAAAAGGCAGGCAGAGGATAATTTTTCCCCTTGGCGTGAGCAAGAAGACCTCTGGAATCAGGGGGCTTTTGATTGATATCACCTGACCTTTGTGTGCACACAAATGATGCAGATGGTCATTGGAAATCATTGTCAACATGGGTTATGGATAAACACTCAGCCTCATAAGCAAGGATCATATTCTGTTTCTTTTTTGTATCATCTTTTCTTGTTGGTACATGAATGTGAAGGTGGAAAAATACTGTAGTAATTACTATAATTATTAATAATAATATTATCATGGTTGATATAATTATTATATTTATCACACAAACCAGCATTAACTACCATTGTTACTGCTATTATTAATTATAAATGTGTTCATATATTAACTTCTTAGTTAATTCAACTTCTTACCTCTCTCTGTCAGATCAGTCTTTAAGTCAGTCTTAAAGGACAAAGATGCAGAAACCATTGCTTTCACTGACCACATATACTAAATATCACTAGTTCAATTATATATAAAATTCTTGTATTTATTCTCATTGTTACTATTGTTATTATTGTTGTTCTAATTGTTATTATTATATAGGATGAATGAATGAATCACTTAAGTGCAGTGAATGTGTCTAAAGTGATTGCAGTATAAAGACATCTTTATCTAGAAGATCCTGTCACTGGTTAATCAGTATTCATGGCTACCATTGCACCATGAAGACAAAAGAACATTCTGAGCAAAACAGAGTAAAGGTTATTGAAAAGTACAAGTCAGGGGATGGATACAAAAAATTTCCAGATTAAATCCATCATCAAGAAATGGAGGGAAAATGGCAGGTGTAAGTCAGCCTACATCAGGCTGTCCTCACAAACTGAGTGACCATGCAAAAAAGGAGACTAAGAGAGGCCACCAAGACACCTTTAACTACTCTAAATGGGTTTCAAGCTTCAGCAGTTGAGATGGGAGAGACTCTGCATACAACTGTTGTCCGGTTTCTGTTATGAGTGGCAGCACAAACAAAACATCACCACTGTGAAGCATGGCGATGGCAGCATCATGCTGTGGGGATGCTTCTCGGCAGCCGGCCCTGGAAGGCTTGTAGAAAAAAAGTTTTTTGTAAATCTTTTTTGTCAACAAAGCCAAATTATACTGACCATTATTGATTTATTAAACATGAACACAGACTATGGACTGTTCCCCAGATCGAGGTGAAATATACCCTATACTAGGGGTTCCCAAACTTTTCAGCCCGTGACCCCTAAAATAACAGTGATGAGGACCAGGGACCCCCACTCTCCCCAAGATTGGTTGTGGCATAGTTGGACACAGCCATGCACAGTCAAGAGTCGTCATGTGCAGGACTTTTTTAAACATTGCTTTGATTTCAGCATAAATCTCAACAAATTACCATGTTTTAATTGAACCAATTTTTTCAACAAAAATGCACAAAACATACAATTTAAAAGCATTTAAATATATTCTCTGTTTCTTGGAAGACGTCTCGTGACTCCCCACTCAGTGTCTCGTGGCCCCCCAGGGGTCCCAACCCCCACTTTGGAAACCACCGCCCTATACGATGGATATATGAAACAGTCTAGCTGGCATGTCAGGTTATGGTATTTTATTTATTTGATCATATTTAAGCACATAATAAGAGGTCAACACATTATCAAAGCCCTTCAAAACGCTATAATGTTATATGATCACTGTACCATTCCTTAAAATTGGACTAATGAAACTTGTAATGCTGTGAAGCCTGTATGATATATAAAAATGATACAGGGTATCTTGAAAATAGTGGCCTGAGGCTCAAGTTGCACATGGACTTGTCACATTTATGCAGGTAAGCTTATACACAAGGACAGCATAAACCAATCATAGCTTGTTTAAATCACTTCAATGGTGAAAATACAAAAAGAGAAACATATGGTGCCTGTTATTTGTATTCACAGCCGTGACTTACAGAAGGCCAGGGTAAATAGAAAGGCTTCAAAATGTACTCTGCCAGTAATAACAGAACAAGCAACAGGAAATCTGTTTAATGTGGAGCATGCTTTCATTGGCTGTCAGTTTTTAATGTCTTAGAACTCGGCTGTGGGATGTGAACTTATACGGATGATGTTACGTTAGCTCTGATCAAATGCTCCATTTTTTTAAAATTTCATTTAGAGCTTGGAGTAAGAAAATATTATGATGTACACTTTCCAACAAAAATCAAGGGGCTGTTAACTTTGTGGCAATAATATTTAGATATTTCAAGCTAGACAGGATTAGTACACATAAAGGAAATCCTTGTTAAATAACAAGACTTAAGTCTGGATTACTGCTGTAAAAACCTTATGGCTCATCTCATCCTTTATGGGTGGCATTTAAATGTAACCATATGCAACGCAATGAGAAGACGGAGCCGAACCAAAGAGCCTTTTTAAAGTGTCCAGTTTTATGGTTTGATGTATGGATTGTATTCTTATTCACATACAGCACAATGACTACTCCCGGAGGAGTAAAAGCAATACCAGAAGGATATTTGGAACACACGTCATGATGATACTTTCAGTGACCGCTCTCCCACACTAGCTTTATTTCCCCAAGCCACCTGCCTTATCCAGCGTGGGAATACAATGTTGGATCACGCTTTCTACTGCACCACCAAGCAGCCACAGTAGTAAATCACTTGATGACCTAATGCAGGATGAGAAGAGGCAACATCCCTCTTTTTTTCCCCGTACCACATGGGATCTATTTCCTCTCAACATTAATAATACTCGGGAGCATTAAGGCATGCAGCAAAAGCAGATGTATTCTTCCCCAGGCTGATTCAACTTGTGAGCATTTCCTCTCCCTTTCCCCCCTTCTCCCCAGTCCTGAGGCAAAGCATGATTACCCGATTTTAATGAGATTTTTAATGTGATTCTTTTTTTCAATCCCTGCAAGACAATCCAGCTCTCCCTTATGTACATACAGTGGTTAATGTTTGCTGTCTGACGGTATGCAAAAGGGACACACGCTGACGTTTTTGCTTCCACTCTTGTACTGTCTGCTTTTATGTTAACATGATGTTAGCAATCCTCTGGAAAATGAACAACAAAGGTGTGCAGTCCATTGTAAAGCACTTCATTCTTACATTTCAACATCTTTTCTTTTGTCTTTTTCCTGTTGCAGGGGACAACTTTGTGGCAAATTGATCAGCCCAGCCCACCCTGACATGTGAATGACAATGAATTTGCATCACTGATACACAGGGCAATTAATATTTACAGCATGAGCAGCACAGGTTTTCTCAAGATGACAAATCCTAGCCTTTGTGTTTCATTAGTTGTTTCCTACATCTCTTGCATAATGCTCAAATCTGCTAAAGAAAACTTCAGTCTATTTATTTTAATGCTTAAACCATGATTCATATGCCAGAACAACTAAATGACATTTTTTATTCATAATTACCCAAAATTTTAAATGAAGCAAAGGAAGAGGCTATTATTGAAGTTACTTCTACTCATTTCTGTGGCCCAAAAAAAAAAACACTAAATAGATAAACAAGGATTATGTCGGTTGAATTTAAGCATGCAACATGTCATAACAGGTGGCGCAATAGTCTTCATAATTTACCTAACAGTAAGAAGGTCCAAATTGTGGTCTTTCTTTCTTAATTTGGTAGCCCCAGATGCTGACAGTCAAGTGCCTGATTGGCACGTTTGACTGATCTGGACAGGCCCCATGCTTTTGGGCAACTTCAAGCTGGTGTTCTGCAAACCCAGTTGCAGCATTATTTGGAGTGAGCCCTAGTACTATCTCCAAACTGAAGGCCATATTCCATATAAAGGTGGATGTAAAAGACAGGCGACAAAATGGGCGTCCCAAGAAGATGACACCCCAAGAAGACTGTGTCCTCACCCTGCCAGCACTCAGGAACCGTAAGCTTTCTTCTACAGATTTTGCAGAATGATACGGCTGACGGCACTCAGCCAATCTCTGGTCTCATAGGGCTGCCCGGAGGCCTGTCATGACTGCCTTCCCCATCAGGCCCATTTGCGCTGGTGTCGGCCCCAAATGCAGTGTAACCTGAATATGAGGGACGTCGTATTCAGCGTCGAGTCCAGATTCTGCCTACAGTATTTAGATTGTAAGGTCAAAGTGTGGAGAAAACCTGGAGAACACTATGCTGATTTTATGCTGCAGTGATGGAGTAACATATTTTGGTGGAGACAGTGTGATGGTGTGGGGCGGCATCTCCCTCACTGGAAAAAACAAGTTTGTCATCATTGGAAGCAATCTCATGGCAGAGAGATATCCAGATGAGATTCTGCAACCAGTGGCAATCCGTTTTTCCACAGTCTGTGAACTCTATCCTCCAAGATGAAGCTGTTTGGCATTGGCAGGAAAGGTTTGGCAAATTTTTCATGAGCGCAACCCACATACTCAGCTCTGCTGCTCATCCTACAAATGCATGATCCTTACAATATGTGGCACCATTTAAAAAGTGAAACAAACAGGTTTTCCAACAGTATAAGATTTATTGCCAAGAGGCATTGTTACAGCAAAGAAATAACCCACCAAACACAATTTTCCTTATTTTTTGTGCTAAGTTTATGTGCATGTGTAGGTTTTCCTTAGGAACTCCTACTTCCTTCATTTCAAAAGAAATGCTCATCCAACTGATTTGTGATCCTTAATTGCTCGCAAATGTGAGTGTGACTGCTTGTTTGTCTATCTGTCTGCCCCTGTGATTGAATGGCCACCAGTCCAAGGTGTCCCTTTAACATGTCCAATGGCAGCAAGCCCTCTCATGACCCTAAATAGAATAACCTGCGTAGATAATGGATGGATGGATAAGTTATATCCTGTTAAAAATTCAAGGATGCTTTGCATTCACTTGCTCTGAATAAAAACTACATTGTAAAAATGAATCATACATTTTATAACACTGTGACCAACCAAGCATCCCTCAGCTAGAAATAACAATACACTATACTTCTTTTTAAGCATTTGTATCAATTTTTTCTTTTTAAGAATCAGCACCAGAGATAGCAGGAAATATTCTCTGGGGTGCAGCCAAGGATGTCTGCCTGTATTAACCATAACACAAGGTTCAGCCTTTAGGATAAACATCTCTCAGCTGTATCGATCACACAAAATCCCTCACATATATAGCGCTTAATGAGGTTGAAAATAGTAGGATTTTGCTGGAAACTCTCCACAAATCCTTGTTCTAAACATAAGCACAGTGAATATTTTGAGGCCTGTCTTTTCTATTAAGCATGAATCCTATATTTAGATAAATTGAAGTCCCACACAACTAAAACAATGTTTTGCTTTGATAATTTTGTGTGCATATCCACTTTTTAGGACTACTGCTGAAGCTAAAGCCCCTTTTCTCAATCTTACTGTATTTATATCAGCACCTTTTCCACTTACCAGGTCTATGGCCTTGTCCAAGTGCTGTCAAAACTAGGAAGGGAGGGGAAAATGTCAATATGTCACACATATCATGTATTTAGAAGTTGTTGGGCCAGATGGCACAGTTGTCTATAGTTTCATACCAACTTCAACTTTGTAGTATGTAAGTGTCTAAAACCTCAGACTGTCCCCTTACTATCCCCTTACTGGCACGGTAAGTGGACAGTCTGAGGTATTAGACACTTACATACCAACTTCAACTTTGTAGTATGTAAGCGTCTAATACCTCAGACTATCCCCTTACTGTGCCAGGTCTTCTCTGAAAACATATCTTATTGCAGATACTTTTTTCTAGATCTTCAATGATTAGAGAACATCTTATTCTTTATTTGGGAATTTTTTTTTTCCCTTTTTAGTATTTATTTCCTGTTTATTGAGTCAATTCCTGTTTTATCTTGTGTGTTGTATTATACAGGTTTTTTCCTTATATTTGTCGTCTACTTCATTCTCTAAACACATTGAGTCTATGCTTGATGTATGAAATGTGCTGTGATTAAACTTGGCTCATGTAGGGGCAGCTGTGGGTGTCTCCTGACTGGCTAGATTGAAGTTTTTTCTTTCAGTCATGCACGGTTATGTGGCTAAGCATACAGAGCTCACATCCTGAACTGCTATTCAGACAGTTTGTGTGATTCGAGGCCCCGTGCAGTGGTCTCTGTTGGACTGCCAAGAGTTTGTTTGCACAGAGCTTGGCCTCCCTGGACTGTACTTGCCCCCACTTTTGCTCCCCTCTTTTCTTCCCAAGTCTCCATTCCTCGACGGTGGGGTCATGCTGCGCTCTTAAGCACGTGTCATCGCAAATAACGGTGAGAGACGACAGACCCTTGGCTTCCAGCTCACATTCTCGCCTTATATTTGGACAAGGCTATGACATCATAGGGCAAGATGCCTGGTTTCCGCACTGAAATTGTCCTCCCTTTCAGTGCGCCTAAACTAGTTCCCAGTGCACAGACAGCAGCTGTTCTCACTCTGGTTGTTGAATGAAACCCAGAATATCCTGTATTTTCTTTTTAGACTGATGGTGACCATATGCATGTCCAACCAAAGCAGTAAAAGTCACAGGATTTGAATTTATTTTCTTCAGATACTTCATTAATCATCTCTAAAGTGGTGAGAAAGAGCAGGTGCTAAAAGTGCAACACAGTATATCATGTTATTCTCAGCAGTAAATCTACAGTGAGCCTGAATGAACCCAGTTCAGAAACAGAGGATTCAGCCCAAACTCATTAGCAAGTCATTTCAGACTAATCAGAAAGGGAAGACTCTGGGTCTCATACTGATATTTTGTTGTTCTTAATGAGGTATTTTATCTAAACGGCACTTTTTTGTTAATTTACAGTATTTAATTAACTTTTAGCTATTAGCCTTTAAAAATACAGAGGCTCAAACTGAGCACCAATGGGATTAATGGGATTGTTTTTATCAAAATAAAGGATGATCTCGATTGAAAGAAAGTTCATGAAGTTTTATGTGTTTGTCAAAATACTGTGAGAGCTTTTTTAAAAATTCCCATAGCCTAGGCAGTAGTTCCCAACCTTTTCCTTTGAACCCCCCTACTTGTACCTAAGGCAATTTGAGGCCGCCCCAGGAGCGGCATGAAAGAAACAGTGATACTTTATGGTCAAAATTAACATCAATTTTAATTCACTTTTTAAAAAATACAAACAGAAATGGCCCTAAACACAAATCCCAGAAAACATTGTATGAATTATTTATAGATGTGATGTCATGATTCTGTTAATATGTGCAAATCTATTTTTAACAACCTGAAAGCCGACAGAGCCCGACGATACGGGGGTAGACCCAGTTGGGAACCAAGAGCCGAGTGTATCTCTCAACATGAGAAAATATTTATAAAACTGAGGATTCCGTTAAAATTCTTTCTAAGTGTTCCTGTTTACAGTTGCAAATTTGGCTCTGTTAGCATTGTAAATATGTTGTAGGCCTTATTTATCTTTAAATGGTAAAGTACATTATGACGTTCTTCATTTCAAGACAATTTGGCTGCAGGCTGTTCATCCAAGAATGGAGCTACCGTAATTTGCTGCTACATTTTTAGAAAATACCAAAGTTATTAATGTAAGCTTAAACTAAATAACAATGGTAATTTTAGGCCTTGAGTCAATTTCAAATATCAAATTTGAATAAATAAGTTGAAAAATGAAGAGTAGAAGAATCCCATAATGTTGAAAAAACTTACACTAGAACTAAAATAAACTAAACTGAAACAAGGCTTTTTTTTTTTTTCAAAATAAAAACTAAACTAAACCAACAAACCAGCTGTAAAATTGAGTAAAAACTAATCTGAAATTGAAAACAAGTAAAAATTATTAAAAACAAAACCTAATGAAACTTTGAAAACTCTTATAACCTTAATATAGATCTGTTTAAGAAGTGGTTACATGGATGGTGGCTGGCTTTAGCTAAAGCTAACATAGCTACACTGGCTACATAATCTTTGGAAAACATAGCTAAACATAGCTTACGACTATTGTACATGATTTATGCGCTCACGTTGTATGGTCTAATGATTGTGCAAGGCCTGATAACTCATACTGTACAAGTGTGACAAAATCTGTGGAGCTTCCATTGAAAAAGTCTCACACACTGAGGCTGAAGTTGTATCCAGTCATATCCATGACCTCTCACTCTCTCTATCCCACTCACCCAAACAGCATTGCCGTCCTTGTCAGCTGGAGGTCCTCAGGTAGGAATATTTCCTGCTTGTTTATTTCCTTCATTTTAGTGGGGTTGGGGGGCATTAGAAAATCATTCCTGCTGTTGTCATGATGGTTTAAGATGCTGTCTGACAGTTTACACAGGAAAATATACTCCACAATTGAGGATTCTGCTCTCACTCCAGGGCTAGACTGGCAATCTGGCATAATGGATATTCTCCTGGTGGGTGGATGCACTTTGGGGCCGGAATGGTTTATCTGTTTTTTTTTTTTTTTTTTTTTTTTTTTTTTCCACCAAGCACCAGCCAACTGGCAGCAGCCCATTGGTTGTTTTCTTGATAATGGTAGTTTACTGTACCAATTACATCTTCTAAAGGTCAACATTTTTGCAGAGATATAAGTACTTTTTTAGTACTTCTACTTGAGTAGGGATGAAGTGACCAGAAGGTATTCAAAACAGAGTGAAAACACTGTTAGATTTGTCAGTGCCCCATAACTCTGAGCTATGTAAAGGTTTGATGAAATATAGTTGCTGTACATATTAAGGAGGTTGAAATCAAGCTATTGTGAGGAGCCAGTTTGAGCCAAAAATACCAGGGCAACATTTTCTTCCCGTCTCACTGTGAAAGTTGTCTGGTGGGGCTGTGATTGGGTCGTATCCCTCTCTACATAGCCCAACAAATGACATACGATCCAACTGGATGTCACCACAACTTCCAAGTGAGTCTAGCAATTTGAAATATGTGGCTAAATTGGATGAAATTTGACTGTTTACTCAGCTTTATGAAATGTTTTGTAATAAGGGATCCTGCTACCTGGACCCTCACCCTGAACAGAAGTTTAATTCTTTGCTTTTTCGCTTGGGTTTATGATTGACGATCCAACGCTCCTAGCCTCTATGCTGAGCATTATGATGACATGGCTTGCAAAACTGTACCCATCAAAAGCTGGCCACCAAATTGTCGAGAGAGCAGCATTTATGTCTCCCATTCCTTTTTTTTTTTTCTAGGGGATTTAAGCAAAACAAATTGCTGCCAAGACAGTTGAAGAGAGAAGACAATGCAGTGGGGAAAAGAGGGGAGGGATGGCAGAGAAAGATTTGAGCAGCAGGAGGAGTGACAAGGCTGCCCATTAGGGCCACTGGTGCTTTGGAAGAGCCGTCAAGTGTGGGTTAGAATTTGTATAGCTTTGACACTAGAAGAAAACCAGCCTTTGTTATATTTGTCTGTCGTTTTTTAATCAACTTACTCCATGAGACCTATTAGTCAGTACTTTTAAATAATTGAATAAAAGCAACATGTAAGAATGAGGATGAAGTTATCTTTAGAAAAAGTTCACATTGGTTTATTTCTTGAGGATATTTCCAGAGTTTTCAGACAGTGAGGTAAGAATATTGTGACAAGGATTGCGATGACTCCTGAGCACAGATTTGACATGTTACATAGTGGATGGGTTTCCTTCTCTGGAGCTGGAAGACACTGTAGCAAACCAACTGAGAAGCCTCCATTTATTTTCTCTCCAAATCCGGATTTCTCTTTCTACCCCACTAACCTCCATTCCCTGCTCATGAGTAAATCATACATGCAAGTAGAGGTTTCTGGCGACGTTTAATTGTATTGTATGAAAAATCTATGAGTAGATTCATATTGCTGCTGAGGAATCTACATGCATATAGCAGAATAAGGTTTCCTCAGCTTTACCCTGCAGTGAGGGAGGGAAAAAGACAAGTATCTTTGCCACAGAGGATTTCCCAGAGCTGTCATTGTAGCTCGGAGACAGCTCTGAATTTATCTGCAGGCTGTCAGTGGAATTAGCACAGATAAGGTAAAAAATATGACACACAATTTTAAAGTCTGTAGTCGAAAGGGAGCTCTCTCACTGCCTCGTTATATTAAAGAGTAAGGCTAAAGGGGGCAAATCTATCTCTAATGGGTTGCATTTGGAGGCTAACAGAGTTTGGACGTCACCCAAAGCTAAAAACTTAATCGACATTCAATGCTCTTTGTAAATTTACATATATAACACATTAGAGACATTTTTTTCCATGACATATTTCTTATTCCTGCTTTTCTTGGAGAGACTTTATGCACTTGTTCCTATCATGTTAACAACTTGAGGCTCTTCAGGGTTTAATAGCTGCAATAAAATGACTGTCAAGTTAAGGGGCGAAACCTTTCTACTTCAGATAGCAAAGCCAATGTCTCATTCCCAAAAAATTATTACCCAGGTATAATACGCTGGCTGAAATGACACTGCAGCTCAAATTCATGCCTCCCGACAGTACGGAGCTTTTATCTCTCACTCCTAAGGAAAAATGTCCTGAAATATTTACATTCATTTTCTAAGTGGGAGTCGTCCAAGGACTGCCTGATCATCCACTGGAGTAATTAGCTGAATATTTGTACATGTAGCTCGCAGCAACGAGAGCAGACTGTCAACAGTTCTCCTCAGGGAGGTTTGTGGTGTGTTTTGTTAAGCACATAATCCAAACATCCCTGCTAACTTGTCTGGTTGTTCCAGATAAATGACATTGTCGAATCTGTAACCTCAAGCTTTATGCTCCCAGATGTACAATGCCCTGTATAAATTAACCACAATGCAAGTTAAGTCCTTAGAACTAGTTCAATTAAAGCCCCTATGATGAAGGTTATAGTGGCTAGGAAACAAACTATATTTAATATGGATGCCTCTGTTGTGCGTGGTGGCCTGGAAATGCGATATAAAATTTATAAGTATGAAACATTTTAACAAAACTTGAAACAAATATACATGAATAATAACATTTTTATATTTAATAAAACAAATTTAAATTAGTAAAACACTTTTACAAATGAATCATAATAAAAATTTACATACGGTCCAATACAAAATTACAGTCTGGAAAAAATGTACGAAGTCTGATACAAAAGTACAAAGTCAGAAACACTATTACAAAACTTTAAACAAATTTACAAAGTCTGATAAAAAGTAATAAAGTCTGAAACAATCTTATAATTCTTAAAAAACATTTACAAAGCTCCGTTAAAAAAATTACATCGTCCAGTACAAAATTAAAAAACAAATTAAAACAGTCTGAAACACTACAGCAAAACTTGAAATAAATTTACAAAGTTTGATAAAAAGTTGCAAATTCTGAAAAGCTTTTAGAAAACTTGAAACAAATTAGATAGTCCATAAAAATTACTGTGTCTAAAACAAATGAACATATTTACAAAGTCTGAAACAAACAGTTTGAAACACTTTCACAAGACGTGAAACTAATTAACAAAGTTTGATTCGTAGTTAAAAAGTCTGAAACACTTTTACAAAACTTGAAACTAAAGTCCAGAAAAACATCACAAAGTGTGACACAAATTAACACGTTTACAAAGTCTTAAACAAAGAGTCTGAAACACTTTCACAAAACTTGAAGGCTGATACAAAGTTTGATACAAAGTTAGAAGCTCTGAAACACTTTTTTGCCAGTTTATATCAGTTTTCATCCCATTTCACAAAATTCCCACCTGTTTTTTCCACTTTAATGCAATTTCAGCTACTTTTGAATTCACCTTAACCACTAAATAAGCCCATTTTTGCCTTTTTAGGTTATTTTGCCATGTTTATCTAAGTTTTGGCATTTCTAAGCATTTATGCTACTTTTAAAATCCAATTCTACACCTTTCCCACCATGTCTTGCCATTATTAACCAATTTGAGATATTTTTATTGTATTTCAATTCTGTTTTCAACAAAAGGATTTACACTTTTAAGAGGACTACTTACTACACAAATGATTTAAAATTTGTTTCTTTGGTTAGAGTGGGTATTATTCAGGTTAAATATAAAACACCACAGCTTAACTTTACAATGGACCATGATTTTGCTGGCCCCCAGTTTGGCTGGGCCCCAGAAATCTCTCCCATTTTCCCCCCTAATGGGCGGCCTTGTCTCCACATGGCTGTTCTCTGAATGTGCATGGCTGTGTTCAACCACCTTCAGGTACAGTGGGGGTCCCCGGTCTCTGGCACCTTTATTTTGGGGGTCGCAGGCTGGAAAGGTTGAGAACCTCTGGTGTGGAGTAGAATTGCACAGACAGGTACTTACTCAGAACTCTTCCATTCAGTTCAGTCTGGGTCACAAGTTTTTGTGAAAAATCCAGCTTTAGCTGCTTGGACAGCGCTGCTCCATGTCCTTCTTTATTAGCGAAGCTCACGTTAGCCACACTGCTATCATCATCAACAGTGTCAACAGCGGTGTTTTTGGCCACTAGTTTTGTAGAAACGTGCACCATTGAGAAATGCTTCATTAGATTAGAGCTGCTTACAACTGACATGGACAAACACTTCGCTCCGGGACATAATGTACACTTCACATGTATGTTCTTGCCTTTTACCCCAAGGAGGATAAAGTAGTGTCTATATTTCCACTTTGAAAACGCCAACTTTCCCTCTAGATTCGCCATTGCTGCAGCTTACCTCTGATAGTTTGGGTGTGTGCGTGTGTGGTTTGTGTGTAAACTCAGCACTGCCTCTGATTGGCTTGCAATGAAGGCTTACTCTACCTTAGCCAATCATCATCACTTATGCAGTTGTCTCGTCCCTCCCTCCTCCCTCATCAAAGAAAAAAATAAACAGTTTTGCAGCTCCTGTGGCTGAGAGCCAAGTCGGATGACAAGAGCTTCAATGAGTAGCTTTAGTTTAAAACGCGCCCCATTTAGTTCTCGGTAACGGTAACGGTGTTGTAACGATGGAAATAGTAATTAATTAGATTACCCATTACTGAAAAAAATAACACCATTAGTAACGCCGTTTATTTTAACACCGTTATTCCCATCACTGATCTTTAATAAGAAAAACTTGCCTGTACTTCAGTGGAACACGTGCCATCTTGTATTTCATAAAAAAAAATTCAAAATCTGCAGCTGACATGATCCTGTTTTAAGATACTTCTTGAAACTCTTAACTGGCTCATTTGTTGAGGGTTGAAAATATCTTTATCTGTAACTGTAATCTTTGCAGTGGTGTTCTGAGAAGAACTGACATCACTTTCAAGTTTTCATTGTTAGCAAGAATGTACTTCCTCAGAAACATCTGATAGTTTTCTGTATTTTTCTTCTGTGACAGCATGTTAACACGAAGACGTCCCTTTTGTCCCAAAAATACATCCTCTTTGACTGTAAAGTACATTGACTTATAAATACTTAAAAGCACAATATAGCAAAGGACAGATTTTTCTCAAATACAGTATTCCTTAATCCATATTATGTGTCTTTTCAGCCCTCAGATCTTGCATTTGGAGGAGTTGGAATTACCAACACAATCTATAAAATCAAATCCTATTAAAGTGCAATAAACATGAAGACACTAATCCGTCCCACATGTGCCTCTGCCAGCTCTGAGCTGGGCTCTCTTCCTAAGACACTGGCTACTCTTCCACTGAGCACACTGAGTACCTCCCACTCTTTCTCATCAGTGTAAATTAACTGTAATTTAGGTGTTTACCTCCTGCAAAGTGGGCTTGACACTCTCAGATAGGAGGACCGTGAGATGTGCTTGATTTTTCAATGTGTCACCACTGAAGATTTTATTTAGAAACCTCTGTCTGTACTGGAGAACCTATTTTTGCCCTCATTTTTTGAGCAATCATAAATGTATGCATTTCCATAATCAAGGCCACCCATAAGGAGGGATAAAGGGGAGAGCTTTCTGGGGCCCAGCCAAATGGGGGGGCCATGGAAGTCTGTAAAATCATGGTCCATTTTAAAGTCAAGCTGTGATAACCATATTTTATTTTTTACATATTAGCTCCAAACAAAGCAAAATATATATTTTTAATGTAGTTATGAAAAATGGCAAGATTTGGGTAAAGGCAGTGAAAATGGGTTAAAAGAGGCAAAAAAAAAAGTGAAAAGTGGCAAAAAGAGGCAAATGGTGGTGAAAATGGGTGAAAAAAATAACAAAAATGGGTTTTAAGTAGCACAACTAGGTGGATTATGAGGATAATGCTGTTAAAATTGGCAGAAATGGCTATGACAAGTGGTGAAAAGGGGTTAATTAAAAAATGAGTTAACAGGTGCAACAATAGCAAGAAATAGGCAAAAATGGAAACAAAACAGGCGAAAGAAGTGATGATAATGGGTATTAGGTGACAAAAATGGGTTTAGATTGGCAAAAACAGGCAAAAAAGTGGTGAAAGTTGGTAACAAGTGACAAAAGTGGGTTTATATTAGCAAAAAAGTGGTGATAATGGGTAACAAGTGGGGAAAATGGGGTTAAATATGCAAAAACAGGCAGAAAGGGGTTAAAAATGGTAACAAGTGACGAAATGGGTGTAAATTGGCAAAGATGAGCAAAAAGTGCTGCTGATGAGTGACAAGTGACAAAAATTGGTTTTGATTGGCAAAAACAGGCAAAAAGTGCTGATAATAGGTAACAGGTGGTCTTACATTGGTAAAAAGTGGTGTTGGTGGGTAAGAAGTGACGAAAATGGGGTTAAATAGGCAAAAACAGGCAGAAAAGGGTAAAAATTGCTAACAAGTGTCAAAAATGGGTTTAAATTTCCAAAATTGGTGCAAGAAATATTATAACTTGATTAGAAAAATTGGCATAGAAAGTGGTGCAAAGGGATTAATGGTGGCAAAAATGGGCATAGAACAGTCCAAAAATGTGGTTATACTGGGTGATAAGTGACAAAAACTGGTTAAGATTGGCACGAACAGGCAAAAAAAGTGATGATAACAAGAATTAAGTGACAAAAATGGATTTAAATTGGCAAAGAAATGGGAAAAAGGGGTGATAATGGGTGATAAATGACGCGAATGGGCTGAGATAAGCAAGAACAGGCAAAAAGGTGGTGATTGTTAACAAAAAGTGACAAAATTGGCGAAGATTGGTGCAACCAATAGTATAATGTGGTTAAAATTGGCAAAAAGGGCAAAAAAGTGGTGATAATTGGTAACAAGTGAAGAAAATTGGGTTAAATTGGCAAAAATGGGCAAAAGGCAGTGATGATGGGTAACAAGTATTTAAAGATAGGTGCAAGAAATAGTAGAATGTAATGACAATTGGCAAAAATGGGCATAGAAAGTGATGAAAAGAGGTAATAGTAGCAAAAATGGTGTGACAGAAGTACAATACGTGATAATAATAATGGGTTAAAAGTGGCAAAAAATGGGCAGAAAAATCGGTGAATTAGGATTCAAAACTGGAATAACTGGTTTAAAACAGGCCAAAAAAAAACCCAGAAAATGGCTAAACAAGCAGAAAAAGTCTTAAAAAGGGATTTAAAAAGTGGCAAAAAATGGGCAGACAAGTGGTCAAATGACAAAAATTGGGTTTTGGCAAGAAATTGACAGGAGAAAAGAATATGGAAAGTTGCAAATATAAGTGGCAAATGTGTGGGAAACAGTGGTTAAAAGAAGTAAAAAAAATAACACAATTACATGGTTTGCATTTAATTGGTTCATTTAATTGGTTCATTAATTGGTTCATTGGTTATATGGTTCAACATCAGACGAACTTTTCTGCTCCAAAATGATGGAATTGTTAGCTAAGACACTAAAACCAGTACTACTGATCCAACACAAATGCATCGATATTATATTGTAATAAATCACAACTTTGGAGGGCCCATTCTCTGGGTTTGTTGGGCCCAGCTGACTCTGCAGGCTGTCCTGTCCATAATGAAGACTGAAAACAACAGGATACAACTTTAGAAAAATGGATGTACTGAAGTCAGTGATCAATAGCTCTGTGTCTTTGTGGATAACTTATCAAAACACTGGGTTGTATTTCTAAGCTGGTTTTTGATTTTCTTTGAGGGGCTTGAGGGACCGAAGGACTCACAAGGTCTTCACAGATGCACCTCTCAGTGGAATCACTACAGGTGCCGCATCACTATCTCAGCAGCATTTAAAGCTGACCTCATCCCAGGATCACATGACTCAGCAATAATAAACTGCAAGGTGGTCATTCAGCAGGGTAACCCCTTAGCGGACACAAGCAAAGCGGCCACTCTCATCTCAGACACATTAAGTTAATTGACTTTGTATTAGAAAAACCCATTTAATATTGGATGACATCATACCTATAGTAGTGTTATAGCTTATATGAACTCAAGAAGATTTTGGCTGTTTGCCCTGTAGTAATCAGTGTGAGATACTTTACACATAAAAAATCTTCGTGTCTGACTTCTCAGATATCAGTTATATAGTGAATACTAGGATTTGGAATCACAGGGTAACTAATGTTTCTATATAAGACACACAACAGTATTATCCCAACACAGTGGTTCTTGGATCCATTACACAAGAACAGAAAATGTCCCCACTCTTCCTCAGTGCTCTAACTAGATGAAATGGTTTTTCAGGACTCATCTCAATTCTGATATGCAATCAACGTTGATTCCTCCTAACTTTACTAAAGTAATTACGACTAAACAAAGTTGTAGCTTCAATTTGGGAGGCCATTGGTTCTCCTTGAACAGTAACTGTTTATTGACTGCTTTGGAGCCAGTGCTTAATCTAGCACCAGCTCTTTGGTTTTTGGTCATTATTTGATGGTGATGATGTGAGGTCTTCCTCTCATGTTTATGATTGGTTGATTCACTGCTGATGTTTATCATAAAAAATCTTCAGTCCACCATGTGCATTGCCTCTGACACTGCAGGGCAGCAATTGTCCAATCAGACTAAATCAATCCAGAAAATATGACAATTTAACTTTTTGAATGAAATCACAGTGGGAAAAAAAATCATGATTTTCATTTTTTTTTAATGCAGTTGAAGCTCTGTCTTAATTCAGTGGTTCCCTACTTCATTTCATTACGGTCCCCCCACTCATATCTAAGAAAAAAATAAGCCACCCTAAAAACCACTTGGAAAAATTACAAATCAGTCTTAATTATTTTGGTTAACAAAAGCCCAACATAGTAGGCCTACATACACCTGTTCTTGACAAAAGATCTTTTTATTTACTATCCATTATTACAATGGTATTAGGGCCAATCTAGAAAAAAAAATTGTGTTGTAGAGGATCTCTGAATATTCAAGACCAAAAGAAATTGAAAATACTTGTACTTTTTTCACCTTTGCATACTTAGATAACAAGAATTGCCTAATTCATTCAGCTTTCCAGCCTCCACTATGGTGCTGCAGGTTACTTATTTTATAAAAATATGACCATTTAAAACAGGGGTGTCCAAACTTTTTTTCTACTGAGGGCTGCATACAAAAATATATAAGGATGGGCTACTTTCATATGCCTGTTAGTAAAAAATAATCTTATGATGGTTAAGATATGCTTTGGGATTGGGTATGATTAAATGGCTAAATGACCCTGGTTGGCCTTAAACACCTAAAACACCACAGATACTGCTATTTGCCTTTGTATTCCATCAGGGCATTATAAATCAAAATATTGTCATTATTTTGGTTGCCAGTATGTTTTCCATTTACAGGATTGTCTTCATTCAGTCACGAAAAACTCAAATCAATAAATTCTTCTTTTCAAAACGTTTGTTTCAAGAATTAATATGGTAGCCCTGCCTTGTGCTGAAACCAAGAAGTACAATGCAGTCAAGTCCAAGCTTCATGTTCAAATGTGGACAATTTTTCATTTAATGTTTAGAATGGCTGCATTTGGCCCCCAGGCCATGGTTTGGACAACCCTGATTTAAAAGAACTAAAGAAAAAGTAGACAAATACTCTGCTTATTATTTCTACATCCGGCTATCTTGCTCGATGCCAAATTCCTCACAGAACATAACAAAATGTACTTAACAGCATTTTTAAACCCAAAAAGAGAGTTGATTTGTTGCTGTTTTCAGATAGAGAGCGGTGGTTCTTTGTCAGTAAAAAATAAACACTCTGGCACTTAAAGGCACAAAAATCAGACAACAATAAAATTGGCCAACTGAAAGCCAGTAATTACAGATGACGAAATTTGCCACAGGCAGATAAACCAGCCCATGATATCCACCATCACCAACTAAAACTTTCACCTTGTTAAATGCTTTCACATGGCAGTCAGCGGCTAATTAAAACAGTCTCTTGCTGTTCGAATATTTCCAGTGTGCCATAAAATAGCATGACTCAGCAAATTGTTGTTAGAGTTGTTTAAACAGTGTTCAAAATCCACCTTAAACACTGTACATTTAAAGCTGAAACTCCCTCCTGGAGGGGGGACTAGGTAAATTAATAGGAATGAGGCTCCTTTGTTGGAGGATGCTGTGATGAGAAAGCAGAAAAGGCTTATCAGCTTCCCACAAACAAAAGATGCCACTTGTGGGTTTCAGACTGAATTTAGTTGTTTAACAAGGAAACAGAAAGCCAAGTGTAGTGTGAAATTAGGTATCGGTATTTGTTTTAGAAAGAGGAAGTGCTGTCGTGCTGTTCAGGATAGTTTTAAATCTGTCCCCTTCCTCTTATACCGTTGTAAAAAAAAATCATGGTAAATGGGGGCTATTCAAGTTTTTCAGGCCTTCAGATAAAGTATGTGCAAGTGTCAGTGTTGTCTTTTCTCTCAGGTTCAGCCTTAATTCATGGTTTCTGCCATCACACTGACACATCTCAATTACATCGATAATTACACTGATGGAGGAGGCAAGAAGAGGGTGAAATATGGCCGCTGTACACTTTGACTTACACCATTTTAATGTGCAGTGTTAGAAAAGGCTAACGTGTGCGTTCATCAGTTTGTTCGCAAGTTTGCACATAAATTTAATTAATCAAGACCACTGCTGTTTTTAATTGTGAATTGTTAATGTAATGGCCCGATGGTGTAAAGTAATTATATAGCCAGCAGCTTCCACCTTGCTGTCTCAGCATCATAAATACACTAGATGGTAGCTTTTACAATTAGCATCACCATGGGGTGGGGTCACACTCACAGATACACACACATGCATACACAATCAAATGAGGCCTGCAATAATGGCCAAATTCCTCATCATCACTGAGATGAGTGAAGCCTCTGCTATACCCAGACATTAACCCGCACGCATCCACAATTTTCTCAGGCTGACACTTCAATTAGGCTAATCCTGCCTGCATACAAAATGCCGCACTCCTCCTCTCAGAACCAACGTTGCTGGAGACATGCCATATTCCTGTGCTGCTTTTTTTCCGCTCCGCTCTGCATCACAAGTAGACGAGATTTTTTTTTTTTTTTTTCGGCTATGGAGGAGAGAATCCAGAACGATCGGTTCCACTTCCAGGCAGAAACACAGAGGAGAAGACGCAGGGAAGCAGAGAGAACGAGATGGCGAGGAAAGGAGGGAGCGTGGTGGACGGACGAGGAAAAAAAGACAAAGTGGTCCTGCTGCGCATTTCCTGCCGTCTTATCATTCACATGCACATAGAAGGCATGTGGGAAGCTTAGAGCGTAAGCTGTTGATGTAGTAAACAACTCGCTAGTGTTCCTACAGAGGCACTCATGGTCATGGTTGGGGGGCTTCATCATTTCAGTTGAAGGAAGGCACTCAGAAATGGACTATTGGAACAACACCGCATTGATGTTGTGCTCTAGATAGCTTCAGAATTTAATGATGGTGTCATACACTGATTTGTTCTTTAAACTACATTTCAGTCAGGAACACTCTTCCCGTACATTTAACAGTTTACTGCAGAACAGTTTAACCTAGTGGTGAAGGCTTTGCTCAAAGGATGCTCTCTGGGTTAGTCAACAACATGCTTTAACTTTCAGGAAGCATATTGCTATAAAGCAATAGAAAGATGCATTTAAGACAATACATGCCTAAACAAAAGCCTTAGGCTAGAAAGGAAGAGCCTGCTGTGGTAGAGTTGAAGCTTCGAGAAGGACATCACATTCAAATGGAGTGCCGTGTTGGGAGAATGAGCTGTGATTGGCTGGGAGAGCTGGGAAACCATAATGAAATCAGCTGTATATCTCAGAAAGAAAGTGCTGCAATTTACCGTTACAATGTATTTCCAGTTTAATATTTAAAAAAAAGACAAACAACAACAACAAAAAAAACTTTATTCAGAAGCGATGTCTGGCAGTTACATTCATGAAATAACCTCATTGCAAACATTACAGACCCAGCAACACTTCATAAATGAAACAGAGGAGAAGCTCAGAGTTCTAATCCGGGATTGAATTATGTATAGACCTGTTTCAGAAGTAGTTACACAAACTGTAGCTTGCTATAGCTTTGTTAGCTTTAACTAAAGCTAACAAAGCTATGCTGGCTGAGTAACTAACTTTACTACTTAAGCCAGTGTAGCTAAGCTAGTTTTAGCAATGTGAACTTTAGCTTTGTCGCTATGCCATTTAAGTAGCTTACTCTGCTAACAGAGCTATGTAAAATACATTTGCTGTGTTAAAATGTTTTCATGGCGTACAACCTTTTAATCTGCCAACTTTTGGTATCCTAACTGTTACCTTAACCCAGTGGTTCTCAACCTTTTCAGCCTGTGACCCCCAAAATAAAGGTGCCAGAGACCGGGGACCCTCACTGTATCTGAAGGTGGTTGATTTGAGCCAGATTTGGGCAAAATGTCTATGCTGTTATAGATATAACAAGGACATCTGGCCAAGATCTGGCTCAAAGCTGGCACAATTCGGCCCAGATCCAGCTCAAAGCTGGTACAATTTGGCCCAGATGTGGCTCAATGTCGGCTCAGGCTGGACCAGCTTTGCACCAGATTTGGACCAAAAATTAACTTGGTTTCCATTTATCTGGACTTGATCTGGTCCCAAACTGTTAAACAGCCGTCATATGACTCCACATCAGATAAGGCCCATTCTAAAGAAAGAACAAAAATCAGTGCACATCTGGCCCATACCTGGCCCAGTCATATTTTGCTATCTGGGTTGCTGCTGTCAGTAACACAAAAGGCCCAGGCTAGCTGGTGTCCAACAGTTAAAATTGGTCCCAGGATTAATGTTTATACCTGAATACTACAAATAACCTTTGATGCCTTAGACGCCATTATAATAAATATACTTAATCCACAATTCTTCATCTTCAGTGAAAGGTTGGGAGCTGAAGTGGGCTGGTCTGAGCCCTGAAACACCAGGGCTGAAAATGAGTCCTGGCCCTGGACTGAACTATGACTGATCTCACAACACTGTAGTCCCTGCACCAGAATTTCCTGTGACTTGTTTGGCCAGTATATCTAACATTCAGTGAGTATAACATGAATGCCAGTAGGTATGTCTGTGATGTTATGAGCACTAACAAGCAAATGCCCGAGAAAGTGTCACGGATGCATCAGGAGCAATTGGAGGAAGTTGTGTTTAAATATGTCCATTGGAGTTAGAGTGACTGCTGCCAGGTTGAGGTGTGATAGACAGGATGGAGAATGAGAGACAGGTTTCAGGAGGGAATAGATTGACTTGCGAACACAGCTGCTGCCAATGTTTGAGATAAAAATAGAGTTATAGTTCGAACGCCACTCTGAACAGATGAGAGAAAGACACTACATGATTGAAATCATTCAGATTTTATTTCAGGTGTTAATCAAACGACAAAGGAATCAAAACTTTACAGAACTTCTCCGCAGAAATATGAAGTCATGGAGGCTGTTTTTGTTTTCTATCACCTGTCACTCCATATTCTCAAGTGACCAAAGCTGTCAGCGCTACACTGACACTGAACCCCCCTCCTCCTATTTTCTTTCATTCCCTCTGCTCCCTCTTCAGTATCTCTCCTCCCTGAGGCGGTACACTAGGACATCCAGGCCACCGGTGGGAATACAGTAGTTAATCTCTGCTAGTTAAATGCTGTTGTATGGCCCTGAGCTGTAGCAGTCAGCCATCCCTGCTTTACGTGCTCTCTGTGGAATCTGCCCAAATCTATTTTAATGCATTACAAGGAGAGAAAAACTCATTTCAAGGTAGCAGTTGTAATCCTGTTAGATTTCTTTATAGACTTGATTGTACGATTGTTTTTCAAGCCTCTATCAAAGGGCATTTCAATCCAAAGCCAAATCCAGCAGGCCTCCTCACTCATTAGTATGCACTTAACAAGTTAACGCTTCTGGAGTCACAATACATTGATCACCCCACTCCTGAACCGTGGGCAAGCAGATAGCAGCGCCGCTAAATGTTTTTTAAATGACAACAATTTCTGTGCTTCAGTGGCTTCAGGTGAGAATCCCCACCTGGCAGAGAAAATGGAATCTGCCACCGACCGCGCTGAAGGCCGGCGACTCTTAGCCCTGGCCTTCAACAGTGGATATGCTTTAACAACCTCCCCGGTGCAGGGCAAAAGAACCATTACAAGCGCGATAGCAGTTGCCGCAGATGACTCAGAAGTCCTTTCGAAGGAGCTCTCTAAATGGAGTGTATTTTCTTCCACATTTCAGGGTGTGAAAATATAATTAAATGTATGTTTTGATCCAATCCGAGCACACCTGACAGATCCTCATTATGAAGGTTTCTGCAACCTTCACTTTCACAATAGATGTCTTTTTCTGAACCTCTGCGTTCGAGTGTATCACTACCCAACTCTTTAAACACCTGCGCAACACGTCAACTTCATACTACCCCGATGCAGTTTTATCTAATTTCTAAACTATTGTGAGCAAGACATCAGAAAAATGACAGAGGATATAAAAAGAGCCCCTAAAGGCGCTCTTACTGCAGTAAAAAAAAAAAAGTTGCCTGCCTCCACTATCAGCTAAATTATACACAGTCTGACAGTGAAATGACTACCAGCTGCTGAGGCAAAAATAAGGGAGGAAAAATATTTAATTTCATGACAGCTCGTTTTAATTACATCCCCAACCCAACCTCCAACCCCTCTCTGTGAATTGGTTAAGATCACATTTGGGCTACAGTATTGCGTTAAGTTTGAACTTCCTCCACGTTTCACCCATTATATGCAGGAAGCTGAATTTTCCCATTACAGTGAGTTAGTCACAGCCACTTTCAGTTAGCGCAGCTGCCATACACGGACGAATTTTATCATCAGAATGTATTATGTAAGATTGACTGCAGGGTTGGTGTGCAAGCAAGGGAAAAAAAATCAGCTTCTGCATCTAAAATGGAAGAATCCTGTGCAAGGGTGGTCACAGGGCTAGAACCATTCAAATGGGCCAAGAGTGCTGATGCGTCCTATTTACCTTGTGGTAATGGATTTGTTTGTGGCCCAGACCCCCCCTCCTCCAGTCTCGTAGGGATATCGGGGGCTTAGCTCCATTCACTTTTTGCTGCCCTGGCCATTTATTTTGATTAGGGAATGAAGTCCTCCACAGAGCCATATCCAGAATAATTGACACTGTGTCCTCTGAGGTCACAAAAAATATACCCTCAGTACTTATCCTATTGGTGAAGTGGCAGTGTATGAAAAGATTGCACCTGAGCACCCAACTGAAGCTGTGTTATTGCTTTAGGTTGCAACAAAGCCTGTCGGGGACCTCATAAATTATATTTCCTGTTAGTTTTTTTTCCCAGGCTTGACAGGATAATTGATGTACGCTGTGAACTTCCAATTGACTTCAAGTAGCCTCTATGTTGTATACATTTCTTTTGTTTGGCGGGTCTCACAGGTCACAGGGGATTATGGGGGTTATATTTCAGGTCAGGTTTGGAAATAACTTCAGTCCCAGCTCACCATTTAGAAAATTTACGTTTGGTTTTATTTTTAAAAGAAAAAAATATCAAGCAATTCTGAGGAAAGGATGCCTCAGTGTGGGTTCACCCATATAACTGGACTCAAGTCAGGGGCACAGCATGAAACTGGTGTAAGAGTTCTATTTATGGAAGGGGAACATTAGTTAAACGTAAAGGGTATACAATAGGGGTGTCCAACCTTGGCCCTTGGCCTTTTCTTAAGTGGCCCGCAGCAAATTCTAAAACATGAATGAAAAACTGCATATTTTATCAGTGCTTTCTTATTGACAGAGGAGTACTTTATCTTGGGGGCTCATCTGGCAAGTTTTAACAAAACTTCACTCTCTCTGTCAGTAAGAAAGCACAGACAAAATATACAGTCAAGCATCAGCTTCATGTTCTAATGTGGGGCATTTTAGATTTGTTAAGGAATTTGCTGTGGGCCAATTAAGAATGGGGGCTCATCCGGTAAGATAACACAAAACTGCAATAAGAAAACACATAAAATAAGATTTTAGGTTTATGAAGACGGCGTGAATTTATTTGGATTAGTGTATGTTTTAGTTTAGGCTCAAGGCAGTGCTACTGTGCTAATACTGTAAACAAACATTTTGACAGGGCAGTTTATTAATGTGCTTTTTCATGACTTAAACTGCGAAAATACTGTGAATACTCTGGTGCATGGAGTGTGAGGCCCAATTCCATTTCTCTCCTTAACCCTCAATCTTAACCCTCAAGCTCAACCACCAGTCTTAACTCGCCCCTCAAAACCAAGTGTAAGGGCCATCTCATGACTTAGAAATGGGACACCCCTTAATAGCAGTTACGATTACAGACTGTAGAGGGCAGTAATGTGCCAAAACGGTGTAGTCTGTTGATTCAAAGGAAGAAGAAGAATGAGAACATGTTAATATTCAACCAAATAACATGTATAAACACCACAACCACGGACATGTTCAGCTGAAAGTCACCGTATAACACGGCCATTAGCTAATACCAAACACCAGTTGTAACTAGGTCCACAGCACCAAAAAGGAGGACACTTTGCAGCCCTCAGTGAAGCAAGAATAATCAAAACAAATAGGACTCAGTGTATTCCCTGCTACTATACAATTTTGTCCATGATACTGATGGTGTCATGATACAGTGATTCTGAAATACTCTACTCATTGAAGGACAGTTTGACTCAGGACCGCCCCTGGCCAAAGGCCCTAAGCAGACTCTGATATGAGGACCCCCATGGAAAGTCTTTGAAATTTAGCCCGAGTTAGTTGCATATAAAAGACACAGTTCTTGGTTAGTAAAATTATCATTGATTTTAATGATCATATTCCTTGTTGCAATAATAAGGATATTTATAATTTCCATCTGTCTAAAAAAGTGGTCACTATGGGTTAATTATTTTAATCATAACATTTATCCCACTTTATTAGCTCTCTATTGGGGTCTTCTCCTCAAAATAAAAATAATACAAAGCAGCTGATCTGGCCCCCCTTACACCCCCTCACACACACCCCTGCACATCTCCCCTTCCCTCACACAGCAGCTCATTTGTTTTACTTCTTTCCCTTCCTCCCTATGTTTCTGCTTCAGTATTATCATCTATTGTTAAATCACCTTTAAATATACATTGTCTTTATTTATTTTCACCTACAATCTGATTTTAAAACAGCTGATTTGCGCAAGGAAGTTTGACACCATCATTAATTCCTGATCAGAACCAGCGCAGGAACTTCACAGAGTTTTTTTCATAAATTCACAAACTAAATAATGATAGAAGTTGACATTTGACAAGAAAGGTCGCAGAATAACGGGTGAATTTACTGGACAGACGTGATGAAAGTTTCTATGCAGCAAGTATAAGGAAAGAGAGAGAGAGAGAGAGAGTGATCGAGCAGACGCACACACTTATTGATCATGGATGGCACCGATCTCCAAAAATATATAACTAATGTGTGACGACCAGGTAAAGTTTATGTTTGGTCAACACTGTATATACATTACCAGGATCATATTTAACATACAAACACTGGACTGTTGTGCAGAGAAAGAGAGCAATGGACAATATGCTGCGTTACATTCTCCAAAGGAGGACAAATAAGCACCCAGCCTGAGGCTGCGCCGCCACGACGGCACAGTTACCGGCTTATGAAAATAAAAGTAAATGTTACGCTACAAAAAGGCAAATAATTCATAAATATTATTTAACTAAGATATTGGAGGGTTTTTTTGTAATTTTTAGATCTCTATTAACACAGAAATTTACATTTATAGCTTGATTTCTTCCCTGCATTCGCCACCATCTTTCTTTGAGTGATAACCCTTAACACCAAGTGAGGTCCAGGAACAGCTCAAAATTGAGCAAGTTAACGCCCTCAATCTCGCCCCTGTAGCTCAACTCTCTGGAGTATTGGGACAGCCCTGGCACTTCGCGGGATCGCGCATTTTGAGACTGAGGGTTAAGATTGAGGGGAGAACTGGGATTGGGCCTTATTCTCATTCTGACTAGGGTGAAGCCAGTAATAGCCACGGCCAACCAGGGCTAGCCTGAAATCTGACTGGCCTCCTAAAAATCCTTGAAATGACTATTTTACTTGTCAGCTATAGAGTGGTGCAGTCGTGATGTGATTTTGTACAAACCCGGAATTTAGCATTGCATGGGTTCCCTTGGCGTTGAGCCTATGGAGTTTTTCAATGGGTTTTTGGATTATTGCTGTGTCTAATAGCAGTCTATGAAACTTACACATTTTGTTCATAAGATAATCTTCATAAATTGATCATAAAAGCATCATATCTGGTTCGTTAATTTGACGAAAGTAGAAAGCTAATGTCATGCTATTTTGAACGACAACATGGTCAACTGAATTTACTTTTTTTTTTGTAACCTTTTTATAGCCAAATTTGAGCCTGCTCACTGGGCTTCTCTGTAGATTTAAACAAAATCTAACAACACTTTTCTCCTAAGACTTTTCTTTCATAAGTGACACATTTTGAAGAAAAAAAATAGGAAGCTGTGAAAATACGAAGCAAGAATTAAGTTGAAAATTTTAGAGATAAGGACCTTGAGTGTCTATTAATATGCATTAATATGTGTTGAAAGTTTAGAGAATAAATGCAGTTTTTACATTTTCAAGATGTTTCCAACTCTAAATTGCCCACATTGTGTTACACAATATTCTCTTTACTATTTCAGACCTACAATCCTCTTATGAGGACATCAGTTTTTTTTTTAACTACTTGTTGAGCCTCAATACTTAGTTATCATAATCTTAGGTGCTACGGCTCCCAAATAAGTAGGAGATATTAAAAAAAAAGCATAACAAATGCAAGCTCAGGTCTCAGGAGGACATGTTATTTGACTTTGAACCAACAAGTATTATTTCATTATCTGTCCAGAAGCTAGAAATTTTTGGTTCAAGAAGAAAATGCAAATAAGCGTCCCCCGCCCCACATCCACATTCAGAGATTAGTTCCTAAAAGTGCCCTGATGCATGTCCACTCCCAAATGAAGCCAGCTCGGAAAGCGGAGCACGGCGGCAGAGAGGGAAGGGGAAACAGATGGCTGGCCTACAGAGGTTCTGATCGCGGGGATATTGGCAAGATGCTGAGCCGGAGAAATTAACCTTCAGAGGTTTTGTACACTGCGGCAACTGTTGGCTCTGCTGAATCTCTCTAGCTCTCTCGCTATCTCTCCTGTCAACAGTCAACCTTTTACTGAAGTCCCTTTTTATTTTCATTAATCACTAGATCCCTATTTTCTCTCCCCTTTTGTTTGTCTTGGTCACTCAGTTAAAAAGCCTTTCTCTGAGCCATTTTAGCTGCTATAAAGGACACTCGAAACACCAAAATGCATAATCAAACTGATAAGTGCATTCTTTCAGCAGCCTTTTGTGTTTGTCTTTGTTTCCCTCCTTACACGGCTGCAGTTGTGTTTAAAGGTCAGACCCTCCTTTTGCCTCTGAAGTAACCCTAATGTGATGTTACAGACAAAGTCAATGTAGCGTTGGCAGCAGTGTCAGCTCTTATCTGAATTCGTCATCGTTGAACTGGGAGCCCCATATGGATCATCATCATCAGGCTTCTGCAGGGCACGCCTGCTGTCTCTGTGCTGCAGCAGCCTTTCACCATTTTACCAGAAAGAGCCCCCCCTGGGTTTCAGTGCTCACAGACCCATAGCTGTCCATTTAATTTGCAGCACACGGTCGCTCCACTTGTTCTGCATTGTGCCTTGAGTCCGGTCAAGAATCCAGGAGGTGCAGTGTCTGTTTACCCAGCTGCTTAGCGCTCCAGTTTAATATTTGCTTTTCTGGCAGCCAGCTGTGACAGGGAAACAGTGACAAGGGTGTGAGCTCTGCCCTTAACAGGTCTATGAAATCAGTGCGAAAGGCTCACATTGTAAACTCTTCACTGCACACACAGTAAAACCGTAACTGGATCTAGTTTATAAAACTCAACTCTACCTGGAAATATCACTTACAGGCATTTGTTTGAATTTCAGTCTAAATTTCAGGTCACGGCAGAGTTGCTTTATATTCATTTCATCATCCTGTGTAGTTATTTTTGGGCTGTGGAAGAAGCTATTTAAAGAAAGCAGTAGAAAGGGCTTGAAGATGAAACAAGGCTCTCTCTTGTTGTCTCACAACAAGATGTTGCATCAAAGGATTCTAAATAGGATCACATTTCTACAAATTTTGTTGGAAGTGTGATTGTGTTTGAAATTAAAACTTGTGAGGGCGCTGTGAATGGCTTCAGTCTACAACAGGGATGTCCAAACTACGGCCCGCGGGCCAAATACGGCCCAGTTTTGATTGGCCCATAGCAAATTCTAGTGCTTGACTGTATTGTACTTCAGCACTAGGCACTGCTACCATGCTAATTCTGTAAACAAACATTTTGACAAGAAGAATTTATTGATGCTACACGGTAAACATTTGCAACCAGAATGGTGGTTTACGGCAGCAAACAGCAGCACCAATAATATTCCAGGGGCGGAGCCAGTGGTAGTTAGGGCCAAACAGGCCTGCCTTATTTAAACTGCTCTTGCCTGGCCACACTCTGCTGCTTTCTCTGCAAGCTGCTCTTGCAACCCTCCTCCCCCCAGCTCTTCATTTAGTCTGCTTCTGACTCAATCAGTGTCATTCTGTTGTCACTGAAGCCTGCTCTGCTCTGGGTTTTTGTTGCTTCCTGTATGTATTAGCTGTTTTGGCATACTCAGTCACTAATCTTTTCTAATCTACATTATATTGGTTTTACAAGCTTTCATATACCTCACTTCGTGGATTTTAAAGTGGACCCAACATCCTTATAAATTTCTGCATGTGGCACTCAGTGGAAAAAGTTTTGGCACCCCTGGTCCAGGAGATACAGGGCCTATAAAAAGTATTCACCCCCCTCAGATACTTTACCTTTTAATTGATTTTATAAATCAACTATGGTCACTATAATATGGCTTTTTTGACCAAAAAAAAGACAAAAAAAAAAAACACAAAAACAATAAAAAAAAATTAAAGTCCAAGTGAAATCAGATTTATACCAAGTGATAAATTAAATAAAAAAGATGTAAGGGAAAACAAGTGATTGCCTAAATAACTAACTAAATGACCTAATTCAAGAGCGGTCCAGCCAAATTGTGAGTAGTCTCACAATTAGTGAAATGGGCATCACCTGAGTGCAGTGAATGTGTCTCAAGCGATTGTAGCAGGGGCGTATCACAGGGAGGAATAAGGGTACTGATTATCCTGGCCCACAGTAGGGAGGGGCCCTTGAGAAAACTGCGATGAAAAGTGTGTTTTTTGTCATTATTGAATCAAAGGCAACTAAATAAATCATTCAATAAACTGAGATTTGTATCAAGTAGAGTAAAATAAAATATTGGGGGGGTCCTGCTCCTCCCTTAAAATAGTACAAATGTCAAGTCCAGTGCTGCAAAATAGTAAATTCATTTCAAACATAGTCAAAATATTGCTCATAAAATTGGAAATAGCCACCTTGATTAGCTGGTTAAGGGCCTTTCTGGGGGCCCAAAATCCCTAGTTACGCCCCTGGATTGTAGAATAAAGACACCTGTGTCTGAAAGGTCCAGTCACTGGTGAATCAGTATTCCTGGCTACCATTACACCATGAAGACAAAAGAACACTCCAAGCATCATAAAGAAATGGATGGAATATGGCACATGTGTAAATCTGCCTAGATCAGGCCGTCTTCACAAACTGAATGACAGTGCAAGAAGACAAGTGAAAGAGGCCACCAAGACATCTATAACTACTCTGAAGGAGTTACAAGCTTCAGCAGCTGAGATGGGAGACTCTGAACACAACAACTGTTGTTCTTCACCAGTCAAAGCTTTATGGGAGAGCGGCAGAGATAAAGCCACTGTTGAAGAAAACTCGGATTCACTAAAAAGCATGTGGTCAAGTGGAAGAAAGTTCTTTGGTGTAATGAGACACCCATCCCCACTTTGAAGCACGGCGGTGGCAGCATCATGCTGTGGGGATGCTTCTCAGCTGCATAGAATAGAGAATTTGTGGCTGTAAATACTGACTTGAATGGGGTGAATATTTATGCAGTCACTTACTTTACATCACATATTTCTATCTAATTGAGATTACTTTGTAGAAATCTATTTTTTACTTTGACATAATCCAGTAAATCTATCATTGACAGTTTTCTCTTTGTATTCCTTCAAAGGTTTGTTTGTTATTTTTCCTAAAGTGCACCTGCAGAAGGAAATATAATTACAGCGTTATTATATTAAGATGGAGGCATGCAGAACATCCCTGCCAGCAGAGTCTTATTAGTGAGACTGAAAATGAGTCACAAGCTGAAACATGGTTTCAAGTGCTAACAGGTGATTGTTTATCAACACAGGAATGGAGCATTAGGAACACAGTGGGTGGTGGATACTGAGTGTCAGACTACTTGATCAAAGTAAAGTGCTAATATAATTACATTCTTTGAAAACATAGTTATGTAATTATTTTGCTGCAGTTCAACTGAGTACAGACAGTTCCTTTAAAAATGAGATAATGAAAAGAAACATCTCCTTCAGTCCCACACACTCCTGTTGACAACAATGCCACACTTCTCCCCAGCCTCCATTTGGACATGTTTCATCAAATTTAGGATGTAGAAAATAAAGCACCCGGGGAGCGAGGCAAGCTGTCGCTTTTAAGGGGCGAAAAAGAGGGGATAAATGAGAAATGACTTGTGTGCAGTGTTGTGACTGCCTGGTTGGTTTCATAATTCTGCAGAGAGATGGAGACAGAACATCTGCTCGACACATATGAAGTGCAGTAACCGGTGAAAAATAACAAAGCTGATGACAGTAGGAGTTCCTTTTTTTTTTGGTCGTACTCTCGTCTTGTTTCAGGCAGACATCTGCATCGGAATGATTGCTTAAGAAATTTAGAAATTCATTTTGGCCAATTTCCATCAAATTGTCAGAAACAAGATGAAGCAATAATTGCTCTTGCCATCCAGCAATCTGTGAACATTTTCCCTCACGTCATTTCAAATTCTTTACGCTCAGTAATGTGATACTCAAGCTTTCAGAGCAGGCTGTCGGCTGCTGCTTTCATTCACTGACTTATTTCCTGTTGCTCTCTGATTGTGGTGGTCATTCATTTGGCAAACAGACATTTGGGAGCAATAATCTGAATGCACTTGATGTGTATGGACAAAGTTTGTACTTCCTTGATCTGATTTAAGTGTCTAAGTGTTTTATACATCCAAACTTTCCATGGTTGACTCAGGAACAATGTTCCTCAGCGTCTGCTGTACCTGACGGCAGCTGTCATTTGTTATCAGCTTGTGTGTGACGTTTGATATTTTCTGATTGGGTGCATGGTTACTTTTCTGAATCCTGAAAAACTTCTCCAGGCAAACTGTTATTGACTTCACAATGTTCCCCATGCTGTCAAACTTTTTTTTCAGAAAGATTTTTTTTCTGTTGTTGTTGTTGCACTTTTCATGCTTCAGGTTATTTGCACTTTATTGAACTTGTGTAGGCTTGTTGTGATCTCAAATATAATATGTACGGTTAGGGTTATGAATAGATTGTTTGACACAATGCTCGGCATAGTGAGCCAGTCTGCATCCCCCCTCTGAGACAGAATAAAATTATCCTCTTAGACAGTGTAGGATGAATATTTCAATGTACCCCGTCTATGTTTATCCTGGCTGCACTCAGAGCCTTGACTTTTTTATTGCTTACACTTTGGAGTGCAAAGTAAAAGACTAAAAAACAGAAGGTCTTTTAAGGAGATGAAAACTGCAGGTAGCAGATTAAAAATTACTAACTTGCAGCCACTATTATATTAATACCTCTTGAACAACATTAACTGGCTGTTATTGTCTCACGCTGTCGGAAAACAAATTTTAAATACAGCAGTATTTAGCTGTAGTTCTCTTGCAGCCTGAATAAGATTGTCCTCCAGGATTTTCCTGTATTTTTCCGCATTTGTTTTACTCTCTACTTTTACAAGCCTTCAAGGGCCATCTGCTGAGAAGCATCCCCACAGCATGATGCTGCCACCACCGTACATCATAGTGGGGATGGTGTGTTTTCAGTGATGTGCAGTGTTTGGTGTCAGCCAAACATACAACTTGTCCAGTGGCTAAAGAGCACCAGATGAAAGAACTTTCTTCCACTTGACCATCGAGTCTCCCACATGCCTTTTGGCAAACTCTAGTCCAGATCTGATTAGTTTTCTTGCACACCTGCAAAGAAGCTTTGACTAATGAAGATCCCGGTCAACAGTTGCTGCATGCAGAGTCTCTCCCATCTCAGCTGCTAAAGCTTCTAACTCCTTCAGAGCAGTCTTAGGTGCCTTGGTGGCCTCTCTTACTAGTCCTCTTCTTGCACAGTCATTCAGTTTGTGAGGACAACCTGATCTAGACAGATTTACACATGTGCCATATTCCTTCCATTTCTTGATGATGGATTTAACTGAGTCTTGGGGATCTTCAGTGCCTTGGAAATGTTTTTTGTATCCATCCCCTGACTGACCTGATACTTTTCAATAACCTTTTCTCTGAGTTGGAGTTGGAGTGTTCTTTTGTCTTCATGGTAGAATGGTAGCCAGGTATACTGATTGACCACTAACTGGAGCTTCCAGACACAGATGTCTTTATACTACAATCACTTGAAACACATTGACTGCACTCAGGTGATCCACATTTCACATGAGACCACAGCCACCAGTTGGCTGGCCCTCACCTCACTAATTTTGATTGATTTACATTACTTTGTAAAAATCTGTTTTCAAATGAATTAAAGACTTTTTTAATGATTATTTTTGCAAGTATTAATATTTAATTTCTTATTTAGTATTTATAGCCTCGTTGTTTCTAATTGAATATGTGTGTTACCCACCATCTAATCCACTTTTGTTTTCAAACCAATGAATTTCTAGTTTTATCATTTTCAACATCACCATCATCCAGTCTATTCTCTGCACATCCATCACAAACAGGACAAGAACAGACTAACAGATAATCTGAAAAGCAAGTTATTGGGAACGACCTTCCACCAATCCATGACCTATACTGGTCCAGGGTCTGGAAACAGGCTGGTAACAACACTGCAGTCACCACACATCCTGGACATTAACTGTTTAAACTCCTCTCTTCTGGAAGGTGTTACAGGGCACTGAGCGCCCCTTTTCCCTTGAAACCATCACATGCCCGCGACAACACTGAGACGCTTCTGGTACTGCAGTATTAACAATACTGATACATCTCTACTGTTTACTGTAAAAAACTCGTCATATATGCTAAGCAGCATTGAAAACTCCATGTGAAAGTAGTACAGGATCATTGAGTGTGTAATGCAAGTACTAGTACCACATTGGTGAGGCTAAAAAAGGGTCTGTGCTGCTCTGAAAACATTACACTTCATCCGTCAAAGGTTCCCCTGATGATTCATTGTCGCTGACATCAGTGACAGCAAAACCAGAGCGATGGAAATCTTTTCAAATGTGGTGTGGCTCAGTTTCCCCTTTTCATGGGAGAACTGTGGATATTATGTTGGACTTAGACCAGCAGGGGGTAAAATAGCTCTATCAGTCTTTTTACGTCAAAGTGAGGTGGAGGGAAACAAGCAAAACGCTGATGCATAACACTGACATTTTTTAATAGAATTCATTTATAACAAATGGAACTTGTGTCAGCAAAGAACTGATTTTCATACAGACTTCTTTCGCCACCAATGTAACCTAAGTAAGAAAATAAACAGCACTCCTTTCATTCAGAAAAAAAGAAACAGTTTACGCTTACAACTAATCAGAGGTAATTGTATGATCTTTTTAACAAGCCATTTTTTTTTTTACAATTTCATTATTTAATTTTCAGTCTATGCATCCAGACGAGAGATAGATAGAGAGAGCAGAGAACACAACGTTTATTTCTGTTAATGACACTCCAAGCTTGAATGGCAAAGCCACAAGAACAGATGGTCGGGGGACAGAATTCTTCTGAAGTCATCTGCTGGAGTCACCATGGCATCAGAACGGATGCTCTTTTTCGCCACAAACTTTTTTTTTTGTCTTTTTCAAGAGTCGATACCTTTTTTGTGTTATTTACATACACACAAAGTGAACGTTTAAGGAGATTTTTTTTTCATAGATGGGTTCAAGTAATATATTATTGGGTTTAGAATCAATAGGGCAGTGCATAGTACAAAGATAGAGAAAGTGCAAATCTTCCTACCAGGCCAGCTCTGGCCATTCTGCAACGTTTCACCATGCATATGTAAAACCAAGAAACAAAGAGTTAAAACTGAGATGAGAAAATAACAGAACATAAAATTAGCCACCATGAGGTTAAATAATAGCACTTTATATCTTAAAAATGATGACAAAAAATCAGTTTGGCAGACAAAAATAAAACACATAGCTGCTTGAGTTAAGGGAAAGAAAGCACCTGGAATGCACATCCACAAAGCCATCAAAGAGGGGATGGAGAAAATGCTGCCCGAACATGAAGACTGACACTAAATCCTCTCTTTCAGTCTGTCATTTCAAAATAAAAGGACACCGTTTAGGATTGTCTGGTATAACAGAAGCTCTAGATCTCTCTGACACATGAAGTCTGTTATTCAAACCTAAGGCATGAAGAAGAAACCCTTCGGTGATGACCTGCACATTAGGCGCTCTTTTCCACCCGATCCTTTTTAAAATTGTAAAAGCTCGTTTGCTGGGATTTCATACTGTTTGTTTTTGAGACACTGCTATCTCATCCCTGGCTCTTTGTCTGAAGAGTTTTGATAAATGTCTTTTATATTTTATGTATTTTCAACTGTATAGTTTAGTAATATATATAAATTCTTTTTCACTCAGCCACAATAAGGCCACTGAAAATGAAAAATATGAGCTTTGAAATGTTCTTATTTGCATATATAATCTCATCATGTGACAAATGAATACTACAGGTAAATAAACTATACATTTACATTTACACTAAATGCCTAGATTACTCAAAGGATACATTAATATGTTAAATGAAACATTATAAAAACAGGCATAAATATAAGGCACTCTAAATGCAAAAATGAAAAAATAATGCTTTAAAGAACAACGAGAAGGTGACGTCTTTGTACCTTTGCCCTATTGTGTGGAGCTGTGACTGTGACCCCTCCGTCTCTTTGACTGGCGTACGACACTCCCACTCCCACGTCTCTCTCAGTTGGGGAACGACAATGTCATGAGTGAATGACATATCCACGTTAAAAACCCTATCTAAGAATACACATTTATTGCACAAGAAAAGATGCACTGAATCAGAATACATTTTTGTCCTACTGATGTGCATTCCAGTGAAAAATCTCATTTCATTTCCCCCATAGCACACAACTTTCAATTTGGAAGCTTTCATAGACACTTTTATCTCATAAATTATTTACTTTATCAATATATGTAGAATGTATAATTTATGCTTTTATATATCTTAAAATCTGTACCATATATTTTAATATTTAAATATATCGAATTCACTAGGTCCTCTCTGAACACCTTTCTTACATGGAAGAACTAAGATAATCGGTAGCAGCGACTTCATACTTTGCTCATCCCTGTTGATTCCACAAAGCCCCAGTTTATCTTTATGGGTGTAATTAAGTTACCATGTATGAGATCATGGACAAACATACAAATCAAGACCAAAAAATATCTCTGGAACAAAATCAACATTTTGGTAGTGTGAATTCCACTGTGCGCACTAAGTGCAACAAAAATGAGGGGGGAAAAGTAAAAAACAAACAAACAAAAAAACAAAAAACAAACAAAAAAAAAGAAGTGATTCTCTGCAAAATAGCACATACGTCAGAACAGTTCTACAGCTTTTAAAAAAAATGAACATTTAATACATTTTATCACTTTGTTCCAAGCGATAAATTTGTGTAAAAAAAGGAAATTCACACAGTTCAAAAAAAGCACATCAGCTGTATAATAAAGTACTAAAAAACTAAATCAATAATTTTCATTTATTTCATAGATCATTTAACCCTCTCCCAGAATTTTGATGATGAACATTGTGACAGGAAAAGGGGTGTTTATTCATTATTACTTTAAGTCTGTCCTTCTGTTGTGGACCAAGCATTGTTTTCTTTTTCAATGGGTTGTCAGTGTGTACTTGATTGTGAAATAGATTTTTTTTCTTTACAATGTGCATCAAGTTTTTCCCACCCCCGCGGTTCTGTGTGCCTCCGATGCCTCTCGTAATGGTTCGTATTCACTGATGCATTTCTGACGATGTCATTATTGTTCGTTTACTTTTTTGTTGTGTTGGTTTCATTCAGTTTTATGAGCCCCAAAATGAATCCTTGAAGCAAAAGAAAAGGTAATTCCGTACGATGCTCCAACAGTCAGGATTCCCCCCGCTTTCGTGTCAAAGCGAGGTTTTTTATCGGGGTTTGGAAATACTTGGTCCTTCAGGAATCATCTTTTTCATTTTTTGACGAGTCATGTCGCACATCCAACACTTAATGAGTTGTTAGCAAGGAGTTAAGGAGTACTTTCTCAAGCAAGAATTTATGGCTCAGAAGAGAGGCTCACTGGGTTTTCTTTCCAAAGGGCCCTCTGCTTTTTTCTTCCAATACTGGGTCTTTTACGTTGCATAGTGATCAAAGCTTCCCAGGTACTCCAAGCCAGCTCTGTAGCAGAACTGGTATTGATCCTGGAGACAAAGAAGAGAAAGTTAGAACCAAATTCCCTCTTAAAGCTCTTTTAACCATAGTTTGTCATTTCCACTGCTACCACTTCTTCCAAACTGACCATTTTGCCTTTTAAAGGTTCAAATTGATGCATAAAACACTATTTTAACCTCCTGAGACCAGAGCTTTCAAATCTTATGTAGTTTTTATTTCTCTAACTTTTCTGTGATCAGTAGGACCTGATTAACTAGGGCCTTCAAAAGATTTTGAGAAAATAAATCATGATTAATCTCAGGATTTCTGTCTGTTGCAACTGACGATTGAAGATTATGATATGAATTTAACCAGGAAAAAAGGAACTTGTTGTGGATTTTGACTTGTCCACTGAGCTGTCTGAAATTTTCAAAGGTGAAATGAAACACTGTAGCAGTGGTGGGCATATTTTACATCACTGTGGCTGCAGGGAGATGCTGACTGGGATTAACCAAGGTGTGTTGAAAGGGAAAACAAAGCATGAGATTAATTGCGATTAAAGAAACAGCCGTACACTTACTGTGGATCATAATTATTCACAATTAATGAGATTAATTTTGACAGCCCTAGTTATAACTGACATTATATCTCAAGAAGTAGTTTTCAACAGTGGTGATTTTGTCGAGTAAATCTATGACTAAAAATGTTTGTCATCAGCTTTTTTTCCATGAGAAAGACTAGACTATCTAAAAATAGATATTTTATGACTAAAACTGACAAAAAGTAAGTTTCATTTTCTACAAGATCACTAGAGCTGGACTAAAATGTAATTTGCTCTTCATCAAACATTTAACATCCACGATATTTCTCACGATATTGGAAATGTTTTTGAGCTTTTGTCGACTGAAACTAGACTAAAATGTGACTAAAATCGAAAGCTATTTAATCTAAAGACTAAGACTGAGACTAAAAATAAAAATAGCTGTCAAAAATAACACTGGCTGCAAAAGGCATTCATTTATTGAAACTGGTTTTAAAGTTCAGATTCAAAAAAATCACAACAAACGGTTCAATTTTCTTAATTTTTGAGAAATATTACCATGTTATGGTAGTGACAGCATTCCTTTGGTGGTGACAGCAGTGTTATGGTTATAAAAAGTAGAAAATTGATGTGATTTTCATACTCTTTTTGAACTATATATTTTTTTCCTCTTTTGAAAAATACAGAAAATTTTGCACAAATTGTGACAGTGCAATCCTCATAAAATAAAATCTAGGGGTTCAGGTTCAGGATACCTACCTCACAAAACAAAGTTCCCTATGGATGGATATTTACAACAAATTTAGCTTTAAATTATCTGAAATACTGTATTTTTTTTGTATTTTATGACAAAATTGATAAATATTACTAAATATGCAAGCTTAAACATATATTTTTTGCTTAAAGACCACAGATTGCACCTTTATGGTAGGATGACACACCTACAACTTTATTGAAATATCTAAAGATGGCTGTACGACAAAATAAATAGTAAATAATACATCATATCTAATGAATGTTTCACATTTTTTGTTTAAAGTGGCTTTAGAGCATTTTGGTTGGAATGGTGGCCATTCTTATTGGACAGTGATAATTGTATCGTGCTTTTGTGACCTTATAATGTCAAACAAAGTGTCCACAATTAGTGCTAACAGGTCTAAGCTCAGCAAAATTAATAGTTGTGGTGCAGAGAACCCAAAATATAATGCAAGGATGCTGGGACTTAAATACAAAAGTGCATCTAAAATTGGGTGCATACTGCAAATAGTTGTTAAAAGAATAAATAAAGTCAATTGTACAAAACTGATTGGATACATTTGAAGCAGAGGACCTGACAAAGTCCTTAAAAGAGTCTCTAGTGACTCTAGGATCGAGATGAGAGCTGGAATCTCTGTTATGCAGTGCAAGAATACATTTATATTTGTTAAAGAGAAAATGCCAAAACCGTTGCACAAATCCACAGAAGAGTTTGTTAGTTGTTTCTTTGCAAGTACACTGAGAGAAAAGGGAAGAAACAGCTCACCTCTGTCTGCACCATGGCTGGTCTCTGTGTTCGTAACATTTTCACTGTCTGAAAGATGTCTACTACGCCCTCATACCTCATTCGTTCCAAGACAATGCTGAGGGTGATGAAAACTCCAGTTCTACCAACACCCGCGCTGTGCAGAGAGGGCAGAAAGGTCAACATGAAGCCAAAGAAAAGTTTGCTCTAATCGAAAACAATTCACACTTGTGCAAATTAAATGTCTAGAATCACTGCACAGAAACTGAATCTCTGAGATCTTTTGTTTATTTTTTTTTCCACAAAATGCAGGTGATGTGGTAAAGGCAGTTCTGCTGGGTTGTTACTTACCTACAGTGGACCGAGATCGGCCCATCTTGGCCAAACTGCTCCTTTGTTTTATGTACTTGGCCGATGAAATCAATGAAGCCCTCTCCTGATTTTGGAACTCCTTGTTCAGGCCAGTCTGTGAACTGAAACTGCCTTACTGTTCGCGACTGTCCGTCCTTAGAAGAGGGAATCAAACGAGAGAGAGAGTATTTATAGATCCAGCTCTTTTTAAGGAAGATCAGTCAGGTATATGGAAAAAGTAATGAAATAAAGCTAAAATGCTAATCTGTAGTATTTCACAAACAGGAAGCTAATTATGAACCCATCTCCATCGTTTTGCTCCATGCCTTTTTGTGCCAGACAGAAAAATCCAGCACAGGCGCCAAGTTTAAAGCATCAGTGAACACGTTTTGTCATCCAAGATGCCTGCCATTTTACCTGAATGTAATAAACATGAACGCTAAAGATACTGATTCTTTTGATGTGTTACCCTCAACAGGGTGCTTGGAGAATCGACTTTGAGGGTGCGCATTACTTAAGTGATATTGTATCCCCTTGATAAGACGAGCAATCCCATTGATGAGACAGTGTAACATGCACTACAAAGGAGGGAGCCTGCACCATTTATCTGCGTAAGCCTTTGATGGAATTAAAACTCTGGCAGCTTGCTGCTGCCGGCACCACATTTGTTTTTTACACATTGACATGTGTCATAATTCCTGCAAATATACTTATGATTATGCTTCACTTAAGGCCATAGTTTGGTATAAACAAATACTTGATACAATGCCAAAATTTGAGCTGAAGATGACTGTTGTGTTGAATCCAGTCAGTACTCAGCATCCAGCAGGTTCATAGTCATTCAAATCATTCTTCTTGGTAAATAAAATTATGCAAATGCACATGAAGTTGTAAAACATACAAAGAAGTTTAAAGTTTGTATTCCTTTACTGAACCTCTGGTGACCCATTTACTGTCTCATTTACCAGTAAGGCCCTAATATAGACTTTGAAAAACAGTTCATTAGACTAGCCGTTCCCAACCTGGGGTCCCAGACCCTGGGAGGGGGGTGCCAAGGATCTCAGAAGGGGGCAGGGCCTTCCCTGTTCTGACATTGTCAAACTCAGATGTACAGATCGCTGATCGAATCTCCAAAATCACCACTTTTCAGGGAATGGAAAACAAAAAAGCTGTGGCTTTCCATTAATTTACTACTGAATGGTCATAGTCAGGATCGTTTTGACACTTTTTATTGCTTTAAAGTTGGTTAAAACCCACTGATATATGAAAAAGGCGACTAACGGCACTGAATTATGAAAAAAAAAAATCCTGAAAAAGTATTGATACAAGGTTTTGGCCTGGCGCTAGTAATATGTTCTTTTAAAATCATGATTAGAAATATAATGTTTGATGGAGTGTAAGGGCTGTAGAACTAGGACTCTGCTTACACATGCTTGCGTGTTCTTTATGAGCTTTTGTCTTTTTTTTTAATACACATTGCTGGCTACAGCTACTATTCATGACAATGATGAACGACAGCCAGAGCGTAAGTACTTAATGACTTAAGTTTGACCTGTTTAGCATTGAAATAATGTGTAACATTGCTGATTAGGTATTAGGTTGGTATTAAGGGAACTAATGTCATTAGAAATAAGCTATTATTACTCTAAATATTAACACTAACTTGCATCATGCAAAGCAAACTGTTAGCCTAACATTAGCTTACGGTTCTTTAGTGAAAACAGTTCTTCAAGTGGACTTTAAATTTCTGCCTATCAAAGTTGTAACTCTAGTTCTATGGTCCTGAAGTTTTAGGGGAGGGGCTTAGTTTTTTTAGATACGAGTGGGGGCTGCTATGGAATAAAGGTTAGGAGCCACTGCTTTAGACTAAACTGTTCAACAGTAGTAATAGACGTCAATATTTGATCTTGAGACTTTGTTCTATGAAACAATGTCTGCTTACCCTGGCATCAGTCACTTTGAACTCTCTCAGGATATACTGGGGCATGTTATACTCGGCCATTGGGTCCACCACAAAGTACTGGTATCTGGCCGATCTCTCTGCTGGCCAGTACTGATGGCATTTTTCCTGTAGTGAGTGAAAAATAGAACACCACAATGAACCACAAAGTTCTCTTCATACTGGAGTTCATTGTGTTCATTCCCGGAATATTTTAATTCAATTCTGTGTCGACTTCTTCAAAGCATAGATCCTCAATTTTTTTGTATGGTATTCCATATAAACTTCTGTGTTATATGTACTTTTGTGTTCTGTAGCCAGACCAATGAGGCTAACATGCCAATAAAAATGGGAAAAGAAGAGAATGCATACCCGGCCCATTTCTCTAAGCTTGGTTAGCATAACAACAATTGTGGAGTTGTGCTCCCAGAGCATTCTCCAGAAGTCCTCTGTGGTCTCTGCCAGTGGTCCCTGTGTGGCAATGTAAGCTTTCTGTTGCCTGTGGGAATGCATTAAACACATGATAGATTAGCCTTCATACAATCAACATCAAACTTTCACTATGATTGCCTAAAGCTACAGTAGAAAGAAACATTTTTGAAGACTGCTGAAATATCTTCGTTCCCAAGTTGATTTAGCAATCCTATTTGAAATGTAACTGTTTCTATGAATTGCTAAGCTATTTCCAAGTCTAAATTCCCAGATCGTTTGATTGGCAGTTGGAGTTGCATAAGCACTTACCTGTACCCATCAATGAAACTGGCATTGATGTAGTCAGAGCCTTCAACTCCTCGAATGGGCTGAAGACATACTCGTGTGGACTCATATGGCATTATGTTAACAAGGCGGTTCTTGAACTTGTTGCAGGGGAGATTGGCACTGATGAATCGTGATGTATGGGCTTTAGTGTTGGCTAAACGCTGCATAGGGACAAAAAGAAAGAGTTTCTTTGAGCAAGGTAAAGAGGACTGAAACTCTGGTGTTTATCACCTGTGTTTGACACTAAAGAAACTAAAGGCATGCAACTGTTTCTTCTTAGCAACAGTTGCATGCCTTTGGTTTCTTCAATACAGTCCAGCCTTTGGGAAAAAAGTCAAAAGCTGCAGTCAGTGATGAAATCTCATCTATAATAGCCCATAGTGCACTGCACTGTGGGTTTATACCATTTCAAGTAACCTTAAAGTATGGAAATGGCATCAATGTGATTACCATCACAGCTTGCCATTGCAGGGAAAAAAACAGCACATTATGATGAAAAGGCATGGAAATGGATACCCAGGTGAGCGTGGAGTGGACAGAAGTGCACTGTAATCTAACCTGTTTATCATCTCTCAGTGAAATCAGCATCCATCACAGTGTAAGAAAGAAGGTGCGTGCCAAGCAAAGCAATACCATGCATACAGCAACACCATAGACTGTGAGGGGGTTACGTAAGGTTCACTGAGCCTCTCATTGTGAATGCAGACTACAAGTCCCTCTGGCAAATGTTCAGTGGCGGGGAAAACCTGACTTTGGCGTTTTCATGTAAACCAAGACCCCTGCAACCCAAGGAAGGGGAAACCAAAATGGGGGGATTTATCCTATGTCGAGTTTCACAAGCGAGTTAACTAACTGGAATAGAGAGGAAACCACAGGCCCCTTGCTGTCTGGTGGACCTTATGAGAACTGGAAAAGAAGTTGTACAGAGGGAGGCCAATCAGTTACACTAAGGCCTTGGGTGCCAACGTCTGTATGGATGTCTGTAAATTTACTCTGCATATGATGAGCTACCAGGAAAAGTTTGAGGTTGGGTATGGTTGACAAGTAATTGGATGAATCTGCAAGAATCTTATCTAAACTTGGCAAAAAGGAAGGAAATTTGTATTTGGTAGATTATCTCTTTGTTGTAACAATGCTTCTTGGCAATAGATCTTATACAGTTGGGAAGCCTGTTTAATTTCCTAAATGGTGCCACATTTGTAAGGAACATGCATTTGTGGGATGAGCAGCAGAGCTGAGCATGTAGGTTGCACCCACGAAAAATGTACCAAATCTTCTTTTCTAAGGCCAAACAGCTTATTCTTTTGTTGCTGTTGACTCTTTTTTTGAGCTTCTGGTACCCAAAAATGCTGACAATAAGATGCCTGATTGGAACCTGATTGTCAGCACCTGTGAGCATGAGCCTTGCTACAGTGGTCAGTAGGTGTCTGCTCCCAGAATCAGCATGCCACTTTTGACTAATCTGGTTAGGGCAACTTCAAGCTTATATTCTGCTAGACCAAGTTACGGCATTATTTGGAGTGAGCCCTAGTATCATCTCCAAACTGAGGGCCAAGTTTCACATAACGGGGGGGTCCAGAACAGACTGCATACAGCCAATCTCTGGTTTCCCAGGGCTGCCAGGAGATCGCCCTTCACCATCAGGCCCATCTGCGCTGGTGTCAGCACAAGTGTACTGCAACTTCAACATGTGGAAGAATGTTATGTCCAGTGATGAGTCCAGATTCTGCCTTTGGCAGTTGGATTGTAGGGTCAAAGTGTGGAGAAGACATGGAGAAGGCTATGCTGATTGCTGCAGTGACAGAGTAACATGTTTTGGTGAAGGCAGCATGGGGCGGTATCTCCCTCACCGGAAAACCGAGGCTTGTCATCATTGGAGGCTATCTCAATGCAGAGAGATATCAAGATGAGATTCTGCAACCAGTGGGAATCCCATATCTTCACAGTCTTGGACCGAACTTTATCCTCCAAGATGAAACTGTTTGGCATTGGCAGAGAAGATCTGGCAAATTTTCATGGGCGCAACCCTCATACTCCGCTCTGCTGCTCATCCCACAAATGCATGATCCTAACAAATGTGGCACCATTAAAAAGGGAAATAAACAGGATTTCCAGCGGGTTAAGATTTATTGCCAAGAAGCATTGTTACAACAAAGAAATAATCTACCAAACACTAATGCCATTACTTTTTGTGCTAGTTTTGTTTTCACTTTGCTTTTCTGTAAACAAATCTTTGATACCTTGAACTCAAGTTCCATGCCGGTGACATTCTCTCCACCCTCTATCTGCGTCAGTTTCTGGATGTAGGCGTATAGGTTTCTGGCGGGCACTTCGGTGGTGCCGCAGTTGACGGCCTCCTGGAGCGCGTCATGTATGAAGACATACTGGTCCTCTGTCTGCACCATGTAGTTGCGCTGGGCACGCATTAGTGTCACGTGTCCATAGATATCCACAGTCTTCTCGTGTTTGATACGTTCCAGCATGGCATCAATCACGATGAAGCAACCTGTGCGTCCCACTCCAGCACTGTAGTTGACAAGATAAAAAAAGAAAATGTTACAGGGTGCAAGAAAAGTGAACAAACTACCTAAAAATATAAAGTGATGATGGACAGCCCAAAACTTTTTTAGGGGCTTGAAGAAGTTGCTTTCTCCATGTGATGAGATAAACTCTTCATGCCAAGTTTGCCGATATAGGATGGACTATTTGGCTCGGAGTGTAATTAAATCTGAAGTGGCACTTTGCAGAGAAGAGGGCTAGACAGTCACAGCCTTCAGCGAGGCTTGCTGCTGGCTTTGCAATCGAGTCCCCTCCTCTGCTGAACCCCCACCTGTGCTCTCCAACCCATCAGGACTAATCACTTATGCAGCAGCAACATTTAACCTTTATCTCATGGAGCCAAAAAGCGCCTCTGTAACAACGTGCAAATGCAGCTCCACATACTCAGTAGTGAGAGTATGTTTTTTGAGGGCTTTGTTAATATGCTGGGGAACTTCTGAGAAGTGCAGCTGCCTTCAATTAATGCCATTAGATTAACACGGTGCACCTAAATGGTGTTCATGCTGTGGAAGAGGCAGGTCTCTTTATTGAGATTTGCATGGACACATTTTTACATTAACTCAAATCATTTGCAAATTGCAAAAGCACAGTGGCAAAGAGGGAACATTTCCTGAAAACCAGCAGTTATGGGCCCTGCACATTAAATGTTTTACTCATGCATGCCTCAGCAGTGAAGATGTTTACTGATGACAAGTTATTTACCACTGGGTGACAGTGTGGCGTTAAATCTTCATTGTTAACTCTAATCCGACCTTACCCGCAAAGCTCAGCATTGATGAGACAAGTCCTTGCACTTGGCACTCCAAAGTAAATAGGTTATTCAATCCATTAAGCTGACATGCCTATGAGGTGTGAGCCTCTCATGCTCTTCTACCTCTGATGGAGCATTTGTTTTTCATTTGCTCTGAGGAGCAAGGGAAAAGGGGTTTGAGAAGGGAAAACTCAAGAGGGAGTAAAGTTAGTCCCCTTGGGGCCAAGTCTGGTTAATGTGCCATGCTGCTCTGGAACTGTGCTGCAAATGGAATAAAGACACATATGGGAGCCATTGACTTTAACAAATTATCTCATGATCACTTTCAAAATGGCTGACGACTATTTTTTTTCTGTCTCAAAACTCGTCGCAGCTTTAGGGTGATAACAGAATTTGCAATGGATGTCAAAGGCAGAATCAGCCTGCAAAGAAAATTGGCTCAGGGATATTTGAAGAATGAATCACATCCAGGGCTCAGAACACCTCAGCCCTTGGGCAAGGGATGCAGAAACTAGCGGTGATTTCTCCCTTTACCCCAGCTGTTTCCAATCTGAAAACATTTTACAGTGCGGACCTGGATGCGGGAGAGTGATGACCTGCAAGGAAGTAAGTGACAGGGTGACAGCGTTGAGCTAGAGAGACGGAGACAGAGGAGGATGAGGAATGAGGGGAGATGGATGAGGAGAGCTGTGTTATGCAGAGAAGGGTGCAAAGAAGTTGTGTTGTTCTCAGGTTTCTAAACGCAGCGGGGAAATATATTCAACGCATTTCCTTCTAACTGTAGAACCAGGGAGGGCTTCGAAAATTGGCAACATTTACCAACGAGAAACGCCACAGTGTGTTTGGTTGGATGAGGTGGTGCAGAAAGCCGTCGCTACATTTGGCAGTTGAAGGGGAGTTGGCAGACTGACTCCACTAATGACCTGACACTGCCTTTTCAGCCAGTCAAGACCAGCTGCTTTGGACTTGGACACACATTAAGTGTCAGACTAATATGCTTTCCAGGAGTTTAGGGAATAGGGGATGGGGAGAGAGAGAGTGCTGTGTTAAAAATACAGCTGCAATGAGTCCAGAGAAGATAAAGCATGAGCAGCAGTGAAAGCAATTACATATGTATTGTTACCAAATCTCTTGCTGTCAGCTAACCTGTCACCATTTCCTCACACTGACTGTTGAAAGCACGCACATGAACTCAAACTCACCAGGATCACTGCTTTTTCTGTTAATGGAGTCAATAATGATTTAAGCTCTTTTGTAAGATGCTTGAATTACTTGCTAAGACTGGCAAAGTAAATCAAAACTGTCATTTCTTCCCAACTTTGAGGTATTTAACTCGTATTTGAAGCAAACTGGACCTTGTAAGTTCAGGCACTTTTTCACAAACCACAAGGCAGAGTTGGCTGCCATTTTTTGTCCATTGTGACCTGCTGTAAGAGTTTGAATGTTCCCTTGCATGCAACCATGCCATGATGGCAGGGGAGTGGAGTTTTGTGGCAGCACTCCTGAGTCATCCCTTTCCCTTACGAGATTAACGGCTGTTTCTTGACCTTTTCAAAAGGAACCATTGCTGTTCAGCTTGATGGAAATGAGGCAGCCATATTTAAAAGACCCAACCACGCCCAAGAGCAAAACTGGGTGCAGCACCGTCTTGTACAGGATCTCATCTAGGCTACATTGGGTGTGCAACAAGGAATATAGTCACCTTAAGCTGGAAATATATGTTACTAGGCAACAAATCAGGTGTATAGCATTAGCTCAGGCAAGCCATGAAGTCAAGCCTTGTCATTATTGAAATCAGCGCACACAAGCCCTCATTAGCTGACAGCCAGCTGATTTGCTCTAAGCACACTATTGGCTAATCCCACTCAGACTACCTGATTTGAACTGCTCTTATCTGGCTACGCTCTGCTGCACTCTCTGCAAGCTGTTCTTGCAACCCTCTTCCACCCCAGCTCCTCCTTCATAGAAGAAATAAATACTTGTGATTGCTGGCCTCTTAAATGTGATAACTGGTCCCTTTTCTTTGTCATGAATGTCAGGTAATTAGCTTTTGTGTTTTGGACCGTTCATTGAACAAAAATGGTGTGGTTTTACCAAGCAGCCCAGTTTGCCACAGTTTGGTACAGTATGTACAGTGAACTCTGATCTTGCTTGCATTTCAAACAAGTCTCACTTATAGTGATGTGATTTATGCGTTATTTAGAGATCCAAATCATTTGGCTGCATCTGACAGTCTTTTGGCTTCATTCGGTACCATTTTGGCTTGTTCATTAAACCAGAACAAAAAAGGAATAAAGGAAACCGACTCTCAATCGGGATCTAGCTTACGTTATTAAGATCAGTAGTTCTGGCTTACTGGCTGTTTATGAAATCTTTTATTATGATTTTACTTTGGATGTGCAAATATAATTTAGGAAACTTTGGAGAAGACCAAGTTTAGGGACCACCCCCAGTGGTCCCGGACCCCAGGTTGGCAACCAATGATTTAGATAAAGGAGCCAACTCTGAGAACTGGCTCATTTATGGAGATGTCTCTCCAACTCATTACTTGTCTTGAACTGAGCTGTCATTTCAATCTTATTGATATCCTACAGAGTATTTGCTAAAAAGGTTATCACCATTTCCTTTATAAGCTTGTTTACGACAGTATAAGGAGGAAAAAACCATCAGCTCAGTAAAAAACACCACATTTTGTGTTGTCCATTATTACAGCTGCCACACAGGAAGTGAAGATCCTTTGATCAATCAATGGACTGCACTGAGGCTAGCTTCACTCTTTTGGTCAGATAGGTACACTTGGTACCCCGACTGAAAGGGGTAAAAAAAAGTAAGATTTCAGTTATTTTGATATATTTCCCAACTTTTGAAAGTGGAAAAGCAAAAATGTGCACTGTACTGAACCAAGCAAACAGAAATGTAATGCACCAATGCCATTTTGGGCTCTCAAAAATTGTGGTGAGCCTTTCTACTGATTATTTTAAATTTCACAGACTCAAACAGTCCTCAGTACATCATTAAAGGAAAAAGGATGATAAATATCTATGTCATTTCCAAAAGGAGAGTTCATTTTTACTCCTTAACTCAGAGCGCTTCCAGTAGAGCTGCCAGTAAGGGGGGATAAAGGGGAAAGCTTACTGGGGCACAGCTAAATTGGGGGCCCATAGAGGTGAAAAAAATCATGGTCCACTGTAAAGTTAAACTGTGGTAACCATGTTTTATCTTAACCTAAATTATATCCACTCTTATCAAAGCAACAAGAAATGAATTTTATCAATTTATGCAGTAGGGCGCATAAATTATTAATAACCTTTACTTAAAACAGAAGTACCTCTTTATTAGTGACGTTAACAATCTGGATGGGCACATCAAACTAAACCATAAGCAAAGTAATGTCAGACTTCAGAGCTGAGCCATGATCTGCACAAATGTTAGGATGTCAGAAAATGAAGCGGAAAAAGACAGCTTTAATGGACAATAACTACATCACTGTGAAAAGAGGCAAACAAAAGGGAAGGTTGCAACTGGCATAAAATGTTGGACAATGGGTCAAAATTGGCAAAAAGGTGGCAAAGATGGGTCAAACTGGCAAAAAGAAGTGGCAATCAGGGCTTAAAAGTCAAAAAATGGACAAAACGCAGCAGCAATGGGTTTAAAGTGGACAGTAAGCAGCAAAAATGAGAAACAAGTAGCAAAAGTGGGTCAAAACTGGCAAAAAGAAGTGGCAAGCATGAACAAAAGGTGGAAAAACTGGGGGAAAGCAGGAACAATGGGTTAAAAGTGGTAAAAATGGACAAAAAGCAGGAAAAATAGGCAAATAATGGGACAAAACTGGCATATAGAAGTGACAAAGAGAGTGTAAGTTGGCAGAAGAGAGGCAAAATGGGCAAATAGTGGCAAAACAGCAGCACTAAAGTTGCACTGCTGTGCAAACAAACAGCCACGTGTTTTTAAAGTGGTTAAAACTGGCAAAAACAAGTGGCAAAAATGGGTGAAAGCAGCAACAATGGGTTAAAAGTGGTTAAAATGAACAAAAGGCAGCAAAAATGGGCTAAAAGTTGTAAAAGTGGTGTAGAGAAGTAGCAAACAAGGCCAAAAAAATGGCAAAATGGGGGAGATCAGCAACAATGGGTTAAAAGTTGTAAAAATGGACGAAAAGCAGTAGAAATGGGTTGAAAGTGGTAAAAGAGGCATAAAAGAGTATATGGTATCAAAACATGAGCAAAAAATAAAAGCAAAAAGTGGTAAAACAGCACCACAAAATTAGCATACCAGGGCAAAGAAACAACAAAACTGGCTAAATTGGGTTAAAAGAAAAGCCAAAACTGGGCAAAAAGTGGCAAAAAGCATTAAAAGAGGCATAACAGGTAAAAACCCATCAACTAGGTTATAAGTTGCAAAAAGAAATGGCAAAATTTGGCAGAAATTGTGTAGAAAAGGGTTAAAAGCCAAGTAAATAATTCCAACTTCAGAGCTTAGTAATACTTGGACACACTTTTCAGCTTCAAAATGAGGTAACTGTTAGCCAGGATGCTAACACCAATGCTACTGATCCAACACACATGCCCTGATGTCATCACTGAATCATAAATGGAGTGTGGTGGGTGTGGGGGGGCTCTGGGGTATTTGAGGGGCCCAGCTAATTCTATGGGAAGGCCTGCCAGTAGCAACTTTTTTTCTTTTCACAATGCAACCAACAGCCCTAATACTTCATATAAATTATCTATACTTTTATTATTCAGTCTCAGTAAATGGCAATTTAAGGTAGTCAAAAAAGTAAAATGTGGGTACATATACAGTTTCATTTTACCAGTGTTACAAACTGCCATCATTTCCTGTGTTGTGCCCTGACTACTCTGACAACAGAAAGCAAACTCTAGAGCTGTAATATATCTATGTTATCAGTCAGAACTCTTTAAAATTGTGGGCTGCTCTATCAAAAGTTTTCCTTCCGAGTCACTGGTTGAGGCCAGTGATCTCTACGACATTCAATCATGCACTTTTGACCTCTTCCATCAGCTCACAACGCCTGGGTAGTCTTTTAGCTCGAAGAGCAAAACAGTCCCTGACCTACGGGTTAGTGAAAACAGTGGGGAACCAGGAGAGCAGGAAACGGGTTATGACGTCTGTGGGAAGCAAATTTCATAAGACGTGCTGTGATTCCAACTCAACCGTGGTGAAAACACTGAAAATAATTTTAACCATTTATGAAACATTTCTGATCTGCTTTGTTTGATATCTCTTTCTTCTACAAAAAACGCTCACTCTTTGTCCATCACTGTGTGAGACACTGTCTGGCTTTCAAGTAAAATCTGAGACAAGTCAAATAAATGTAGAAAGAATAAAAAACTGGATCTTACAGCACCATTTGTGGTTATTTAAATAAGCGCAACCATAAACTACAAATGACTTACAAAACCCCCTTTTTAGATTGTGATGGCAGGATAAGATGTATTTGACATGATGAGGGCTGAAGAAACTCAGTAATGTGAGATGATCATGTCCTAAAGCTAAAGTCTGAGGAGGATGTGGTTAACCGCTAATTTTACTAACATCTGTGTGATCTAAAAGCCATCTCACAAATATCAAATGAATTACTGCAGAGCTGGAGCAACACGTGAGACACATGAATTAAGGGAATTCTAAAATAGGTTTTGTCAGCATGTTTTCTAAGATGTAGACGTGTTTTATATTATTTTTTCATTGTTATAGTGTATATGTGATTTAGAAGCATCTTCAGTGAGATTCTCAAGATACTGGCCCATGCTGTTAATTATGAGCAAGTTATGTTCTTTTTTCCTCAAAACCTTTATTTGGTGCTGCCTTGTGTGTTCATTAACAGTTTTAGTGAAACGCAGCACTGTATTTCATCTACAGAACATTTCTGCTTTGCAGTAAAGCGCTCCTAACGTCATTATGCAAATATGCCAATGTAAAGATGTCTCTATTTAGAAATTGTGGTCAAACATGAAGCAAAAGGGGTGCTTCTCAGAGGATTTTCAGCTTGGAAATGGCTCCATCTGATAGGGAGCCAGAGGAATTAAAAAAGTCCCATCTGCACAGTGACATTAATGCCTGCATTCTGCTTCATTGTAAAAAAGTCCAGATTTTCAATTTGAAGTCATTCGGCAACTAGCTCTAATTAACTTCAGCATGTGGTAATTGTAATTCTTCAGTAATCCCTCGTCCCTTTTTTGTCACTTTCTGACACAACTTTGTATCTATTACACTCACTATCGCCGCTGCTTCATTTCTACACTTTTTTCCCCCTTCAGTCACTTTCTCTCTCTCTCTCTCTCTCTGTGAGCCGAGCCTCTGATGACTCCCTGACTTGAGAGGAGCCAGAAGTCTGTGTCATAACTTCGTGCCTCTCTATGGGGAGTCTGGCTGCTTATGTAGCTCTGGGAAGCGAAGTTGGCGTGAAAGTGAAAGTTATTTGTTTCAGATGCAATAACCCGGGGGATAAGCCGAGGACTTGTGGGCTGCTGATGTGCGACATGTTCGCTGTGGAGCAGGGAACACGACAGGTCTGCAAGTGTCTGTGTGTCAGCGTGTGGGAGGAGATGTTTAAGTTTGCTGAGGGCAATGACACTTGTACTCTTTGTGCTATCATGTCGAAAACACCTTCACATTTAAAGTGGCGTCTATGAAAGCTAGCAGGCTGATTTGTTTGGGTTTATTCCCTGTAAATTATTCTCCTTGAGACAATATATTTCCTTCTGGTTCATGTCTGTTTTTAAAAAAGCAGGGGGAAAACACCATATCCACACAGAAATTACTCAGAAATAACCATCTAAATAACCTTAAATGTATTGCATCTTGTCATATGTATTCATATATTCATTACAGCAAATGGAGAGAACAAAATCAATTTCATGCTCCAGGATGTTTTTGTGAAACCATGTTGTTTTCTTACCTGCAGTGCACCACCATGGGCCCCGCATCTGGAGGATTGCAAGCTTTCACCCGTCTCAGGAAGGCCAGGAACGGGGTGGGGTGCTCCGGTACCCCATGGTCCGGCCAGGCCGTGAACTGGAACTGCCGCACCTCTCTTTTCTCACTGGAGCCGTTCTGAATATGTAGGAGGAGAGAAGTGAGTGACCAAGACGACACACTTAAAACGCTGTCAGGGAGAGGAGGAAATCTCCTTACTTTAAAAAGTGCAAACGTCCTGACACAGTATGTAGCCAGCTCTACTGTGTCCAGCAGTGTCACTTGGATGAGGCCATAGGTCTCAGTCCCTCTTGTTGGCCAGTACTGGTCACATTTCACCTGAATGAAAGATGAACGATGAAATTAAAACTCAAAGATTTTCATGTATTCCACACAGTAAAGGGTAATGACTAAGACTTTTTTCTTGCGCAAACTTGTTCTCCCATCTCTTGGGGGCCAAAATGTGAAAAAATAATTACTTTGTGAAAGATTTCTTAAAAATATTCATATATTTGCAAAAAAAGCCCTTGTGCTTTCTGAAATTGCCTTCTTTTAAGCCATTATTAAAAGCAGGTCCTGTCTGCAGAGACACAGAGGGACACAGCACGGCCTCTCTGTGTCTCTTTCTCTCCATTAGGAGTCATTCAGGCTCACTATTTGAAGTGTATATACAAGTACTGTTTGGAAAAGTATGACGTGAGGATTGAACAGCCTGTGACTGGTTGTCACAGCCCATCACAGTGCAATGTGGGAAATTGCTATGGTGGCTATGGTTAGAGCTAATGATTGAAAAATTGATTATAAAATGAATAAATAGACGTTTAATCTCAGAATTAATGGTGTGGATTTAATCTTTAAACCCTGGAAAGTCACCCAAGTTCCAGGCTCACTAGAAAAGCTTCTGTGCGAGCTACAGAGGCATGGATATTGTCATTAGAACTGTACAACGGAGGGCTTTCGGGGAACAAGAAAAGTAAACGGCTGTGATTTATGGTTTGCAAGTTGTTTAACTTTAAATAACATGTGCCTCTTTTGTTGTATACAACAATGTCGTCTTCAGGGGGTTAAAGTTTAAGGAAGAAAAAAAAGACAATTTTCAGTCTTTAAAACACACTTTAAAGCGTAATCAATGATGACAAATAAAGAAAAAGACTTCAGCTTAGGCAGCATAGACTTAGGCATCGTATTGAACTACAACCTGCACGACTGAATTTAATGTAACCCCCGAGGATACAGGTGAGAGGTAGGCTCATTTGCTGTGCTCAGGGTGATGACGTATATGTTCCCAACAAACGCTGTAGTCCTAGTTGCCGTCCTTTGACAGTCCTCTTTATTAAGACCCCAAAATATACAGAATTCAAAAGTCAGGCACTTTCAGGTCATAAAAAAGTTTAAATCTCTTGAGCTTGTGTTCACCTCAGACTTTATTTCAGGTGTTTAACTGAAAAACTCAGTTAAAAATCCCATAGACAAGGGAACTGGAAGTGCTTAAATGCTGCATCAATCTATACAAACCTCTCAAATTAAACACAAAAAAAAAGAATGCTTCTGATCAGAACACAGCTGCCCGGTTCTGTTCCAGAGCAGCGAGACAGAAGTTGGGGATTAAATTTACTGTTTTCTGGCACAATTCTCTCAATTGTGAGCCTTTTAATAACCTGTAATGATCCAGGGTAATTCCCCAAAGAGGCTGGTGGTGTTATGGGCTCCTTTATTTGCCCCGCTCAAAGAAAACCAAGATACAACATCAAAAAAATTCAGTCACATATAGATCTAAGTGTTTTCACATGTTTACAACAACCTTATTTTATCATATCTAGTGTACAGGAGCTTTGAGCCTAAAACCTGACAATACCAATATCAGGCCAATATTTTTGTGCATCCCTACTCACTATGTATTACTGTGTTGTCAGCAGAGGTGGAAAAAGGACAAAATTATTGCAGTAAAGAAAAAGTACAGTTACTCTGGTTAAAACTTGAGTCAAATTACTGGTTTCAAAATGTACTCAGAAAAGTACAAGCACTCAAAAGCGCTAGTCAACTGCAGTAATTTGAGTAAATGTAATGTGTTACTTTCCACCTCTCTAAATTTATTGGTAACAGCAGCCTATGACATTCAGCACTCAATAACAAGACCTTGCATAAGCTCAAGATGCGAATACATTAACATTTTCTGCCCTAGAGTGAGAGCAGAGCAGCCTCGATGCATTTTTTAAACATAAATTAATCTGAAACACAAATGGTAGAATTTATCCCCTTATTCCTGCTGACTAGGTTGTATTTCCTAATCAATGAAATGGCCTGAAATATTTGTGCCAAGCACATAGTGCTATTAATTGTCCTGCCATTGTCTATAATTACAAAGGTAACCATAGTTTCCAATCATATTACCGCCTCAGCTTTATTGCCATTTGAGTGTACAGCTTTGTATCGCAGTTAACGGCCAATAAAGCACCGCTCCATGATAGCATTAATGCTTAGCTGAGAAGGGAAGCATTATTGGTCCTGGATAGGAAATAACTGTTCCTACTCAATTGTTTTTCTTCATATCGTCCATTACTCTGGATGCAGTCAACACAAAATCGAAATGCCATCATGTCGAACAAATTGTGCTCTTTTATGCTCTCTGAATGTTGAAAAGCATGACCGTTATGCAGTTAAAATATCAAATACCTACAACCTAAATTTGCTCTGATTTCATTTCCAGAGCAGCTGTTGTAGCTCTGACACGAAGAGCATCGAGCGATTGTGACACGAGGGGGTTTGAGATGATTCATTATAGCATTTACTTGCAAATACTCATGCTGTATACATGCAAAACAGAAAAAGACAGCTTGAGAGCTTCCCAGAGAATGATACGACTGATTAATATGAAAAGCAGAAGCTGTTGGCAGCAACAAAAGCACATTATGTTCTACAAATGTCAAACAACTTAATAGTATGGCAGGATCAGGGAGGGCGATGTCTCACAAGAAGCCTTAACATCCGAGCCAAGAATCTTAGATCAAAAAAAGCATCTTGAATGTCAAACAGACACCTGACAACGTGTGAACCAAATTAAATTGATGAATCATGCATTTTAAAGTGCGTGAAACGATGGAAAGCAGCCAGAGGAGTTTATTTGCTTTGCAGATTGCACAGATACTGAATGAAGACTGCTCCCTGGATTGAGTCAGCACCCCTGTTAACACTACGCTGGGCTCTTTGAAAAGGCACAAATGTGTGAAGGTCATAAGCTTCTAGAGTCTCTTAAGCTTTCATGCGCTCAGTCAAACACTGCAGGATATGCCAAAGAGAAAGAAAATGTGCCTTTCGTCCGTGTCAGCCTTAAAAGAGTCGTAAGTGCATGCAGCTCTAGTCTGTAGTCTTTGATCACTGATTATAATCCAGTGCCTTCAGCAGCACAGGCCTAATGAAGGGAGCAATGCTCCTAATCAGTCAGGATAAACAACAGCACAAAGACTTTTAAAGACACGATGGGGGATATCAGGAGGTAACAGAATGCAACCTTGCTTCTTCTGGAGGATAAATACAAAGGCATGCAGGGAGGATTCCAGTACAAAAGGGTGAATTTTTACAATTTCATTTTGCAATGATTTTGTCTGTGTCAGTGCAAATGGCATGTTTTTTTTTTGTAGGAAGGTTGTTGATAAATTTTGAAATTTCAAATTCATTATTTAAAGGACGTATAGTTTATTCTGTACAAACTTACTACACTTAAAAGCCATTCATTAACAAAATGTCCAATGTAAAAAACATTAATTTAAAAAAAATCATAAAAATATTTTTCCCCAAAATGTTTTTTAGTAAATCTTTTCACCAACTTCAGTCCTAAACTGGGATTTTAACCCTTTAAAGGCCAGTTTGACTGCAAGAAGTCATGGTCGTTTTTTATGAAAAAAATCATTGAAAATGAGTAATTTTCTGATTAATACATGGTAGATAGCGGGGTTTTTTTTTTCTCAAGCATAGTCTTGGACGTGTCAAAGATTAGCAACAAAATTGATTTTGATGCATTACTGGTCTTTGCATTAACCTGACATGCCAGATGGATGTGTTTCACACATTCATCTGGGAAAGCTTCAATAGGAAACGTTTGAGAAAAGGCAGAGGCTTTGTAAAAAACTCGGAGGGTGACTGGGTGAACGTTCTGTCTGTCACATCTCTACGGGCCAATCAGAGCAACAAAACACGTGACGTAGCCGCTGTCGAGCTGCTCGTGCGCAGCTACTGAGAAATAACACGAAATGCGTAGTCGCAGAATGCAACTATAGACATGTAAGTACTCGACTTTTGTCGTTTTTGAAAAGAAAACAACTTACTGCTGTTCTTTGTTCTTCTTTTAACAAAGAATTGTGGTCAAGTTCAGATAAAACTGGCGCTTTAGCAGCATCCACGCTAATCTCTTCCTCCATAACTGCACCAGCTCTTGCTGCTGCTTGTTAAAGTCACGACTCTGCTGCACCTGAAAGTACTGCCCCTTGTCGCTGATTGGTCCTGTCACTTCTAACCAGGCCCAAAAAGGTCAGATGGGAGCTTTGCAAGATGGATTTGCGAGTGAAAAACAATGAAACAGGCGTATCCATCTGCTTTGCAAGGTTATCTTTGTGTGGTGTCCTATTTCAGTTTTTCTACCCTAATAAGCTATTCTTGGACAACATTGGCCACCTACGAATCCTGCTAAAAAAAAATTAAAGATTATCATTTTCCACTTTTTTTGGCTTGAATCTTTCAATCAACTTCTGTCCTGATCAGAACTAGCAAAGTATCTATTATTTTTTGGATTTTAACCATTTAAACCAGCTTTTAAAACATAGTGTCACTGTTCTATATAAAAATCACACACACAAAAATGAGTTATTTTCTAAATAATACATGCTGGGGGGCTAGCGATACTTTTTCAAATAAGAGTCTTGGATGTGTCAAACATTGGCTAAAACACTGATTTTGATGCATTATTTCTTTTTGTGTAGTGTCTGATTTCAAACTTTACTCCCTAAAAGCCATTTGTGGACAAAAAAGTCCGCTTACAAAAACTGCTTTAAAATATCACAGATTATCATTTGACACTTTTTTTGGCTTAAATCTTTCAATTAAAGAGGTAGTGAACACTTTAACATTTTTTTAATCCGTACACTGAGGTAATTTAATGAACTACAATAAAACACATCAGTGTTGGTGTTATAGCTGAAATTTGCAATATTACAGATTTTAAGCCTTTAAATTCCTTTTTTTCGTGTACAATTTAAAATGTTACATCCTAACAGCCATTCAAAAATGTTTTTAATTGATACTTTTTTACATTGGTCAATTTTTGCCCACGAATGGTTTATATATTATCATTATTATTATTAGTGCTTATGAATAACAAAGGATTTAAAAAGGTCATGAAAAAGGAGATAAGAAGGACAAAAGCCTTTAAACTGATCGTGTCTCTGATAGTGTGGAAAGTTGGAACATCTCTCAGAAATTTTAGTGCAAAATCTTTTTCAATCATTCTTAAGTGGTTTCAATACACCCAAAGATGAAGAGCACTGTGAAGCAGATATGGCTGTATCTTCGTATCTTACCCTGGACCTCTCCTCCAGTTTGGTCATCATGACGATGATGGCACTTCTCTGCTCCCAAATCATCCTCCAGAATTCACCAAATGTTTCTGGCAGGGACCCTTGGGTGGCAATGTAGGCATTCTGTTTCCTGTAGCCGTCAATATAGTTGGCGTTGATGTAGTCACTACCAGGGATACCTACAATAGAGAAGAGAGCAGAGCTTGAATGCAGTTTGGAGACACAAAGGAGGATTTATCAAGTAAAATTGGGAGACATTTGTCCAACAAATAAGATGACAAATGTCACAAAACAGTGGCTTTGCCTCCTGTGTTAGTAGAAGTTTTGATTTCCCTGCAGTTATTTCAGATAATGTCAGATTTTCCCTCACATAAAGAGACTATCTTCTGTGTTTCTGCAAGTGCTAAATCGAAAATGGCATAAAAAACAGTCATATTTGCAACCAGTGTTACAGTCCATCAGGATTTGTATTTTCTATCAAGAACACATTTAAATCCAGTTTTTATGCCCCTCTTCCATATCTGCAACTGACTTACAGATTAAGTTTGGTCTGTAAAAGTCTATCACCTCACACCGAGAAAAACAAATCCACAAAAAACTACCAAAACAATCCCACACCCCCCACCCCCTCCTCTTCTCTTTGCTTATATTAAATGAAAGGCACAGCAGCCTTTTCCAATCCGTGCGAAAGAGACAGAGCTGACAGCTAGTCAATGCTCTAGGACTGGCAGTTTAGGGGCTTCGTGCACACATGGTCGACCAAGATAAGTCTCATCTGCATGGACGCCACGTATCAGAGAATCCCTTCACTCCAACTGCTTCCTCTCCCCCTCTCACCCCCAGACTCCCTTTTACTCCCAGGTAACTTATTCAACAGAAAAAAAGGAAAGAAAACGGAATATGAACACATTCAAAAAACCCACCCACATCTTTATTATTTTTTCTAAACATCCCCCGCCTTCTCTTTTGCTGTTAAAGTTGTCCACACAGCCAAGCGGTGGCTGTTTTTTCCGTGATGGACAAGGGATAAATACAATTAAGCCCTTTACGTGTTCAAATTGAAAAGCAGAGGCAAAAAGAGACATTGCTGTGCTTTAATGAGAATGAAGCAAGTTGTTTAATGCACATTGGCAAATGGATTTTGCATTTGTGCTTTCTGTCAGTCAGGATTTGTATAAATTTTTCCATTTTCTCTGTCAATATGCTGACTGAGGAATAAACATTGATGCACTGTTGTTCAGCACTCAGCACAGCTCATAAGGAACCTCAAAAGAATTACAGAACATGTTTTACAGCAGCATTGTAGTGATAAAGATTAGGGATGTAAGTGGTAGCAGTATATTCATGCTAAATCACAAGCATCCAATGCTTTGCCTAAAGTTGCAGAGTTTGATTATACCATTTCTAACCAACAATATGGATTTAGAAACAACCAGACAACTGCAATGGCTCTCACAGACTCCCTAGAGGAAATAACACCAGGAATGTAAACAAAGAATATGCAGTAGGAGTTTTCCTAGATTTAATAGAAGCTTTTGAGTAGACCTCAGAGATCCGGAATAAGGGGGGTATCACTCACTTGGCTCAATCATTTTTAAACAATAGGTATCAATATGTTCAGATTGATCAGGTGAATTCAGAACTACTAATGGTATAGCATTGCGTTTCACAAGGTTCAGTGTTGGGGCCATTTTTGTTTATTTTGTACATTAACAATTAGAGATGTTACAGTATCATTAATACTGTGGTATCACAGTAACAGAGGTGCCTTGATATCGCCCCGGACATATGAAGGTTTTTTAATGGTAGGTCTTCAGGGAAAAAGTGTTTTTTTCAGTGAAGCGGAGTGAAGAGAAGTGGGAACTACAGTTCCCATCAGCCCTTGTGTACCCATTATCCTTTGCGCTCCATTTGGCTTGATCTAACAGTGTGAAAATGGTGGATATACTATGAGTGGTGAGGGAGGATCAGCCTGTGGGGAGACCAGAGCAACTGAGGTTTCTGAGATTCTGGAGACTCCATAGACTTTTAAATCTGATGCGTTGAAGCATTTTGATTTCCCGGTGTCGAGAGAGAAGAAAGGGGAAAAGGTGACTGACAAACTAAAACAACATGCAGACACTTCCAGACTGCTGTGACACTCTTGATGCAGAATAGGAGTAACATGAGGAGTGACTTGGCAAATCATCACCCCGAAAAGATGCAGAAGGGAGGAGTAGAATCCGACCAGGCCAAGAGACTCTTATACTGTACTGCTTTAAGACAGACATGGTTCTGGCTCTGGCTTGGTTCTGAAGTCTCAGAACCTTGGTGGTTTTTGGCGAACCAGCCTGTGTTCACACCAGAGTCAGCAGAACCAAAGTGGGAGGACGTGATGACATGTATCACCACGTCCAGCTCCACTTTTGCCCAAGTCTTTTTGCTGTCCGGGTATTGCTTCTTTGGTTTCTTGAGTTTATTATCTGTTCAGTCTGGCGTTCAGGTGAACCCAGCCCTCGTCATCTCCTCCACAAGTTCTGCAAGTAACATGCTTTTCCTTGCACTACTCTGCAGCGCCACCTGGAATTTTGTCTATGCCCAGATAGTAGGGGTGTACTGGTACAGAAAAATTTCAGTTCGGTTTTTTTGAAGTACGGTGCGAATACATGTACCTTTACACCCCTACCAGATAGTAATCAAACATTTTGTCCCCTCAGCAGACCACTTTTTTGCCATTGTTCACCCATCTTAACAACCTAGAATATGAAACACCCACTGATGATGTCACGGTTTGTAAGGAAGAACCAACAATTTTTGGGTTCCAGCTGAACTTGTCAGGTTCCAAACCAATTTTTTCCAGTTTGAACAAGCTGGCCGGTTCAAAAATGTAATTCTTGAAGTTGTTTTATAAATGCTGACGTCACTATTTTTCACATCTTCATTGGTTGTTTTGTTTTTGTTTTTTCTTTCTACCTCGATAAAATACCAAACTGTGGAGTTGTTACCGAGGTATATCTTACCGTGAGATTTTGATACCATTACATCCCTATTAACAATATATGAGAATGTTCCTCTATACCTGAGGTATTCAATTATTTTGGAATGAGGGCCAGGTCCTGGAAAAGGACCCCATCTGAAGGGCCTGAAAGATATTACATTACATACATTATGTATGATCATTTTCAAGAGTACAATAAATCAAATTCTTTTGGATTTTCATCTGTTACAACTGCTGTGATTGATGATCTTCACAGTTGTAAATGTCTTGAACTTTTTTTGCCTTAAATTCATGCCAATAGTAGTGATGCTGATGTAGCTAAATCTTGCTCTAACCTGAAAAGGGTGCCACGGGCCACTAAAATCTTCTTGCATCAAAAAAGCTAAAATTAGCATTAGTTGACTTAAAATATCTTCTCAAATTGTATTCCTTGCAATAAGCCTACAGGCCTTAAACACATACTTCCCCATCCATTCCTTGTTGAACTGTCTATTCTCTGCATCTGCCTTGTTTTAAATAAAGATACATTTTGTCTGGCTTTCTGCATTTAATCTAATAAAAACACTACAAATACAGACTAAAAGCTACATTATCCAGGCACATTCTATTACAGTTGTTAATGTCAAATGATAATAAAACAAATAAATAATACAGATGCTACATGCTCAGTGGGCTAGAGAAGATCCTAAAATAAGCACCTCTTTTAATTTGATTCTTAAAATGGATTCTAAATCAAATCTTAATCCCCAGAATCGTAATTGAATCCACACTGAAAGATCCATGCCCCTTAAAGTTATCCCTCAGATTCTACCAAAAATAGGAAGATAAAAGTTTAGATACTTCCTAATCTTGTTTTGCACTTGTTTACTCTGCATTTGCATGCCTGTATCCCAAAGATACTCCTGATCCTCACATCAATAATTTCTGAAGTAGTGACACTGTCTCCAAATTCTGATGTCAAACCCCAAATCCCTTTGTATTCAGAGAACTTAATCAGAGTAAACAATAGATGCATAGCTTGCCAAAAAGCTTTGTTTAAGCTTTAGATGGAAAAGAGGAAGTCCCTTATGTCCCTCTGGCTGAGATCTACTCACATAAAAGCTCCAGAGTGGTTCTGCAGTTGTTTTTATACATGTGCCTAATGGAGTTCCATCAATAACCAAGCTGTGCACTGTTTCTAAAGGACTGAAAAAGCCCTCTAAGTCTTTATCTATGTGTTTTGTCACATTAGCCATTTACTACTTTGTTTATTTCCCTTCATGGGAGCAGCGTGATGGAAATGGTCAATTAATAGCTGTGTGTGTGTGCAATTGTGCTTAATCCAATTAACTGGTAAAGGCACCAGCACTTTACTAGCCACTTTAAAAAATGGACTTTATTCTTTAGTGTCTTAAATGTACTGTGAACTCAACTTTAATGTACCCAAGCCTTCAACTACACTGGTTTCAAGTCAAACATTATCCATATTCAAGGGAGTCCTGGACTTAAAATCTTACTGGCAACGTCTTGATTGTGTTCTGTAGTTATGTTGCTTTTTCTCACCATGGGGTTAACTTTAGTTTGATGAACATTTGGATGGAAACCTGCCCTTTTCTAATGACTTCTGTTTCTTTGCAAGATCCCGAGGCATGCAGGGAAGTAAGTATTCTGATTTGCTTGTGCTGGAGCGAATTGTTGAAGTCGAGTGTGGTGGAGCTCCTGAGGTCTGAAAGGTACACAGTTGCACTTTCTGTCTATAGAATCGATGCAGCAGCTGGGAGATGCTGGTGGGCGGCATACCATCAATAGCAGAAAGCAGGACTCGGGAATGGTCGTAGGCAATCACGTTGGCATATCTGTTCTTTGGTTTGTTGACCTCCAGGTTGGAGTGCTCCCATGTGAACTGCTGGCCAGGGTCGATTGACTGTGAAGTAAAGAAACTTGTTTTTAAAAAAAGCATTTTTTCTCTAATAATTCTTCATTTAAGCCATAATCAATGAAAAGTACTCATAAGGTGTGAGACATCTTTCATCATTGAGAAACTGTAAATGAAACCCTGATCTTTAGTGGCTTTACTCCTGATTTGTTTTGCGCCTTTTTAAATATGTGCTTGAATATAAAGGCTTGACAATGTCTTGAGATGTTGTGAGACCCTGTTGGCCAAGGCCATCAGAACGGTGGTTGAAAATAAGTAAAGCCCTAAAGAATATGGTCTTGTTCTCCAGTGTGCACACCTAATATGTTAGCAGCATGCCTCTACATTTGACTTCTTCAAGTGTACACAACACTGACCAAGAATGGCTTTAAATATTGAAAAACAGCACTCTACCTTCAGCCCCTCAGCAAAGCAGAGTTTTATTTGCCTGAATAATTTCCTCTCAAGGTCAAATGATATTTAAGACACACTTTACTTGGAAGAAAAACATGCAGACACAGTACTGGTTTTGCCACTTTTAAATGCATACCTCTCTTATATAGACTACAAGTAACTCTTGATGGATGATTGATGATGTTTTGCTGTTCTTGATGTCATTTATTAGTGCCAGACTCTTTAAAATCACTCAGGAATATCAAATACCATTCACCCCATAATGCCATCTTCTGGCTCAATGCTATAAAGTCTAAAAGAAAGATTTTTTCCTGGACTTGATGCTCATCTTGTAGCAGAATATATTCTGAAGTTTGTTAGAGACCAGACTTTTCCAAACTTCAGTATGCTGCGGCCCAATTAGAGACCTGGAAATCTTCATGGGGCTGCTAAATCCCTCGGAACTATAACATGAGACTCAAATATTTTATTTACCGAACTTTTCATAAACAAGAAATTTTAATGCAAATACCTGTTTTCAGATACAAAACTTGGAAAGTTTTTGTGGGGTCAAAAAGTACAATCAATGAGCCACTGCCATTAATATTGTTGCAACTGGGCACCTACTAAGTCAAATACATTTTCTTATCACAGAAAGTAAGGACATTTATGTCTGTCATATTATTTCTTTGTTGTAACAATGCTTCTTGGAAAGCCTGTTTGTTTCCCATTTAAATGGTGCCGCATTTGTAAGGAGCATGCATTTGCGGAATGAGCAGCAGAGCTGAGTATGTGGGTTATAACCAAGAAAAATCTGCCAAATCTTCACTGCCAATGCCAAACAGCTTATTCTGCCATTGACTCTTGTTTTGAGCTTCTGGTACCCCCAATCAGAGATTCTGCAATCAGTGGCAATCCTATATTTCCACAGTCTGGGACTTAACTCTCTCCTCTAATATGACAATGCTCACCCCTCAGACTACCCTCAGACTGGAGATTATGGAATGGTCTGCCATTCCATTTCTGACCTCAACCTCATTGAACACCTGTGGGATCAGCTTGAGTATGCCAGAGTGACCAACACAACCACTCTGGCTGGCTTACAACAAATGCTGGTTGGGGATTGGGATGCCAATCCAGAGCAGTGCGTAACCAGGCTCTGTGATGGTGTATGGTTTTTCCCAATGCTACTAAGGCTCCTGTTTGTTAAATGAATAAATTGTTAAATTGCCAAAATGTCTTATTTCTTCAGACTTCAACCATCCAATCCACCAAACACCAAACACGAGTCAACAGCAAAGTAAGCTGTTTGGCATTGGCAATAAAGATTTGGCAAATTTTTCATGTGCACAACTACATACTCAGCTCTGCTGCTCATCCCACAAATGCATGTTCCTTACAAATGTGGCACCATTTAAAAGGGAAATAAACAGGCTTTCCAATGGTATAAGACTGCCAAGAAGCATTGTTACAACAAAGAAATAATATACCAAACACAAATTTTCTTCCTTATTATGCTAAGTTTACTCAACTCTGTAAAAGTAATTTGTGTCCCAGAAAACTCTTCCAAAGTAGCATCAATCTCTTCAAAGACTGGTAAATTCTTAAAATTAGAAGGCCAGTAGCATAATTGAATGGTTAACAGAGTGTCACCAGTTAATCCAACACCAATTACACCATAAAAGTGGTTGTGAACATCATAGAAAAAAAATGATTAGAGAAAAAGTCAGTTACAAATTTTTGTAATTTGTTATTTCTGAGAACTAAAAAAGAATCAGCTTTATTGGCCAAGTATACTTGGGAAACAAGGAATTTGCCTTGTTAGCTTTACTCTCAGTGTACAGGAATTAAACATTAAATACAAAATATTAATAAACTGACAAATTATAAAAATTCAAGGTTTAAATATGTACAAGCTCTTGTACTTATTAGTACTACAACGCACAAGTCTGTGTGCAATTATAGCATATTCGCAAGATGTGCAAAGAGTGCTGACTAGACATGATCAGATTATAAAACATGCAAGAATGTGGGGCAAACTGCATCAGGTAGATAAAATCATTTAGGATAGTTGATAAGTGCGGTGTGCATGTAAGATGAGGCATTTTACCACAGAGAGCCTTCTTACAGTATTTAAGTTCTGGTAATAAATGTTATTGCAAATTATAACATATATTATTTTTGTTTTTTTTTAATGATTTTTCATCAGTATAAATGACCTCTCGTGGCCCACCTAGAGTACATCTGAGGCTCACACTATTGAAAGCACTATTATGGACAATGGGGAAATTGGAAATGACATTTTGTTTGTAAATCTTAAAAGTAAAAAAGAGAACTTTTTGGCTGTGAATTTGACTGTAATCTGGACATGTTCACTTCATATCATGACTGATCCACATGCTGTCTTTGGTACAGATAACCTCTACATACAAATGATTAGATTTAGAGGGAGACAAACTCTGAATTGGTCACAAAGGAGATGCCAGTGTTCCATCGGCTTTCCTCATTTAATTTTTTGGACTTTACAGCATACGCCACAACACTACACTTGAGACTACTTGAGACACAAGCTGCTATCCAAGCCCTCTTTCAGATCTATAAAGCAGAGATTAATAATGATCCCTCATCAGCCATAAATGAACTATAAAATATAATATCACAAAGGGAAAATACAACGACATGAAAAATAGCATTTCATTTCACATTACAAGGAAAATACTGTTCTTGTGCTTTTAATGAGTACAGACTACTTTTATGACTTAATCTCTGGTGCATGGAGGAGAAAGTTTAGTGCAATAGGACACACTGCAAGTCACAGCCACACTGACCTTGCTTATAATCCATGTATGATCAACTTTTATGACCCTGTTATTGTAATTTTAGGAACAATGTGGTTGATGAATTAACTGTATGCATACTTTAACTGTATAGGGCATACATCTAATCATTTTAAGATCATATGAACTCAGTGTCAATACAGAAATGGTCTCAGCACTCAGTTCTTTATCAGTAGAATCGCATTCAGCCACAATATGCTGCAGACAAACCCCTGCCAAAGCCTGATATTTTATCAAAATATGTTGAAACACTGGACTGCAACATTGCTCATAATAAAAATCTTTATTCTATTGTGCTTGCAAAATTGCTTTCCACTGCTCTGGAATAAGCACGATGAAATTGGAATTCAATGTACTTAAGCTGCAATAATGATTGGCCAGCTTGGCAGCCACCCATTTGGTGACCTAATAGATTTTGGAGCCACTGAAGGACTCGCAGAGAGAAACGGGCGAGCTTTCCTATCTCACACTGTGGACCTTTCCTAGCGCAGTGTATCAGGCTCAGCGAGTGATCTACAAACATGAGATCCTTTGAACATTCACAGAGTGAGATTAAAACCTACACAGGGAATCTGAACAATTGAGAACTTATGTTTGAAGGTCTAGTGACCCCAAACCTAAATTCAGCTGACACAATTGTTCCTGGATGGAGGCCAATAATTTTAAACTTCGTCCAAAAAATAAACATATCATTAACTTGTTGAACTGTCAGCAAACTGATGCCTGTAATACATCCAGAATGTAACTGTGTTATGTCACTCCCATCAGCTCACCTGTAAGGCACTGAGGTTTCTAGAGGATAAACAACACTTTCTGTTTTTATTCTACTGTTGTTCCTTTTTTGTTGTTATTGTTTGTTCTTTTCAACACTTTGGCATTGTGAGGTACACTCATGCCTCTAGGTGCTTAAAGCAGAGGCACAGTCCCTTTATTTTAGATTGTTTTAGACCATCAAAATGTCTTCCACTGGGAAAAGCACCATTAATAAAACTATATAATTTTCTAAAGTGCTTAATTAGAATTGCATTGGCAGGTTAGGCTGAGATAAGTAAAACTCCAAGACATTATCTGAGAAACACCTTTTACCTTTCAAATCCAGTATATAGTGTTAGTCCAGGCAGGCTGCCATAATTGAGATCAGCTGATTTCATGCAAGCCAAGCTAATTGCTCTCATTCTGTCTTATTTAAACTGTTCTTGCCAGGCTACGCTCTGCTGCTCTCTTTGCAAGATACTCTCTCCTCCACCCTAGCTCCTCCTTCATATAGCTGCAAATTACTTGTGTTTCTTCGGAAATGGGTCCTGATTGAAATGTAAGAATTGTGTAAGATATGCTTCTAATTGTAGTTTTTTTGGTATGTTATAGCTATGGTAACCCTACTTGACTTGGTCTGGTCAATAAGGTGCTAAACACAACTGAGATTATTCAGAGGAAAGGCACAGGTATTTATAACAGTTTTGGTGGCCTCTTTTTACCTTTCAAACTCCCAAGTAAAACATGATTGTGAGACAGGAGGCACAAAAGCAAGGTCAGAGAGCATGAAATAGAATGCTATTCTAAAATGATCAGTTGCACCCATGTTTTTCATGCTCTGTTAAAGAAAAGTCCACCAAATATTGTTAGCCCTTTGAAATAATCTGCCTCACCTCATATGCGCATTACACTAATCAACTATCTTGAATTATCTACCTCATGCAAATCTGCCAACATGCCTGCATGTGATCATGTCTAGTCCTAGCATCCTTGTATCTCTTTGCACATCTGCAACCATACTATCAATGCACACAGACTTGTATATTTAGAAATAGTGCCTACAAGAGCTTGTTCATCTCAAATTTTTATACTGCTTTCAGTATTTTTTTTTTACCGTTTAAGTCCTGTACACAGAGCAAAACTAACCAAAGTCAAATTTCTTGTTTTGTAAGCATACTAGGCCAAAAAGCTGATTCTGATGGAAAAAAACTCTTAATAACAGACAATAGCAAAAAATCAACCACTTTACTGACAATTACCTCATATTCCTGTGAAAACTTGAGGTTGTCATTGGCTTTCAGGCGCTCAAGATGATCTGCCAGGTCCATAATTGGAATTGGAGGGTGGCTGGCCATACCTGTCAATCAGACAGACTGAAGGTCAGTCACCTGTCTTGTATGAGGGCATCAGTCAAACACAAGCCAACAGTGAATCATTAGAGAAGCAGCATGTGTGTTTAACAGGGGGGGAATGGAAAAGTGGATCTTGTTATAGGCTAGTTTGTTCACTCAAAGCAGCAGCCATGCTCATAGAGAGTTTATGGACACAGAAGCCAATGAGAAGTCATCCAGCACATTGGGACTCTCCCTACTCAGAGAGAAGAATGTTATTTGCACTGAAAGCTGCCGTGGATAGTAAGCATGACGGTAAGACATGGACACAAACAAACATCCCAGAAAACAAAGCAAAAATAACATTCAAAATGTTAAGCCAGATGTTGATGTTCGCTTTGAGTGATGACATGTTTTCAGGCTGGCATTTCAAACTCCGCCTCCTGTGATGACATAGCGTAAACACCCAATGGATTAGATAAAGATGGAAATACAAGACTAAGCAGAAAAGAAGGGACCAAAGCTTAAAAAAACAACCCCAAAAACAAATTATGTCAAATGCATAATCGAGACCAACTAACTTGACAAATGGAGGTTACTGGGGTGACTGGACGCACCTGAACCTGTGGAGGAAACGGCGGTGTAATTAAGTACATTGCAGATGTTATAGCAATGTGATGACTATTCTCTACACAAACAGAAGATAGGAATGGAAATGTGACCAAAGGTTGTTGAGGGACTTTGTGTTTTTATTAGTAACATACAACTTATCATGCCAGAAGCTTGGCTCTGCCAGCATGCTTATCTCTTACAAATAAAAGAAAGCGTGCAGGGAATAAAAATCCAAGCAGCACAAAGGTTGAACATTATTTGACATTCAGGTGAAGCTGAGGATGCTAACATGGTTACAGTGTCTATAGAAGGTATTCACCCCCTTGGATGTTTAACCTATTGAATTTATTAATCAGTCATGGTCAATATAATTTGGCTGTTTTGACAAAAAAATACGAAGAAAACCTCTTTAATGTCATAGTGAAAACAGATCTCTACAAAGTAATGTCAATTAAGTAAAACTATGTAATTTTGAATAAGTGACTGCATAAATATTCACCTCCTTTAGTGATTGTAGTATAAAAAACAATGTCTGGAAAATCCAGTCACTGGTTAGTCATTATTCATGGCTACCATTACACCATGAAGACAAAAGAACACGCCATGCAACTTCCTTCTGGCCATCAGACAAGACACTATATTTGGTAAACACCAAATGCTGCACATCGACAAAAACAGTGGTGGCAGCATCATGCTGTGGGGATGCTTCTCAGCAGGTGGTCATGCAAGACTTGTTAAGGTAGAGGGTAAAATGAATGTGGCAAAATATAGGAAAATCCTGGAGGACAATCTTATTCAGAACTCCAGCTTGGGAGAAGATTTATTTTCCAGCAAGACAATGACCTGAAGCATACAGCGAAAGCTACACAGAAATGATTTAGAGACAACAAGGTGAATGCTCCGGAGTGGCCGAGTCAAAGCCCAGACCTCAATCAAACAGAGGCTTTGTGGCTGGACTTGAAAAGGGCTGTTCACGCTCAATACCCTGTGCAACCTGATGCAGCTGGAGCAGTTTGGCAAAAAAGAATGGAGTAAAATAGCAGTGTCCAGATGTGCAAGCCTGATGGAGACCTATCCACACAGACTCTGTGCTGTGATTGCAGCCAGATGTGCATCTACCAAATACTGATTTGAAGGGGGTTAATATTTATGCAATCACTTCTTTTACATATAGTATATTAAATACTTTAATTTAATTGACATTACTTTGTACAAGTCTGTTTTCACTTTGATATTAAAGAGGTTTTTATGTATGTTTTTGGTCAAAAAAGCCAAATTTCACTGACAATAATTGATTTATAAAATCAATAAAAGGGTAAAACATCCATGAGTGTGAATACTTTGATACCCACTGTATACATTAGTTTCATAGCATAAGGTCTCAAGCTTCAGTTCATTTGACCAGACAAAGTAGGGCTGACGTTTGCTACTATGTGTGATAATGGAGGTCTAAGTGTCATCTGCAAACTCTTAAATGAAGCGAAACTTAAAGCGCAGGGCTTAACAGTACTATTAGTCACCAAGACATCTTTATAACATGCTGTGGAAGTTGAGCCTTTTGACCAAAATATCTGCAACAAAGAATTCAGGAACCATTTTGAGTCACCAGTTGGGTGACAGTCTCTCTCCTTCACCACTGAGGTGATGTTTCATTTTGGTCGCTGGCACAAGTGGGCATTAGCTAATGGAAGCTGTGCCTCGTTTTTCCCACCCACTCTCCTGTCTCTCTGAAAGACTGTAAGGGGTGTTTCTATTGCAGCCCGCTACTCAAAATCCATTTCCATCACTAGGGGACAATGAAAGTACCATTTCCAACACGCTGTCGCTCAAACATCAAGCATCCTTAAGATGAAAATGTCCATTGAGGGGTAAAGAGGTGAGAGAACAGGTTGAGAGAGAAGGGGAAAGAGGTGGTCTAATGTGGAAACGCTTCAGGGCTTGAGAGAGTGGTCACGTGGTGAGGAAAAAAAATGTTTGGTCCTATTTGAGCAGCAAGAGAGCCAAGATACCAGCTCTCAAGAGGCTGTTGGGAGGGGGCAGATATGATGGCTTGAGAGGCGAGTGAAATAGTGGGAGGATGGTTGAGCTCACTCTGAGCCAAAAGGAAAAAATACCCCTCTGCCAGGATGAAACAGCCAGTAATGGTCCTACCATCATTGAAGAGCTTTTCATAAATATGCATAATCTTTTTCAAAAAATGAGCCTGCAGGGATAATTCATCCTCCTTTCATACGATCTGACCTGAGAAATATGGCTTTGATACTGTAACATTATTGGCAGTCTGTGAACACCTGTCCCAAAGCAGTTGGTGCCAGAGGAACTTAAATAGCAAGCTAAGTGTGCCTCTCTGTCGGGGCAAAATTGCCAATGGACGCTTAATCCCACTCCATAGACAAGAAACAGAGACAAGCCCAAGTGAGAGCATGACCACTGACCACGGCTCACCTATGCACCAAAGGTCAAGGCGAGTACACCCTTTAGTTTACATCTTGTCACCACTTGCACGACGCCATCCATCGCCTACCGCACGGAGCCGCGTCACACTTTCTATTCCCCCTCACCTGCCGCCATCCTGTGAGTCCTGGCAGCAGGATAGCATCCAGGCAGGTCGGCACTATTCTGAGTAAGCATGACAGGTCTTGATGACCTCGATAACGCAGGTGCGGAGGAAGATGACAGCTGCCATGAAACTGTCAAGCTTGCATTTCTGCCTCTTCATTTTCCACTGAGAAGTGTCTCCAGGGAGGAAACTGTCAGTTTTGACCCTCCATGCTTTCTCTAAGCACCTGTCCACCGTCTATCTGCAAACGGCTCTCTTGTTTTATGCTAATCTCACTGCAAAAAAAGGTGTGTAATTTTCAGGACGTTATGGTATTAGCAATGGAAGCAAATGAACAAACAATGGATGATAGATAGCTTATTATGAATATGCATTAAACCTTAAAAAAAGCACCGGCGTCCTTTCTCACGGTCAGTTGTAAATTCACAGTGGATGAGATGGAAGTCACCAGCTTCGTTTGTAATACGTACCAGGCGTTTGGAAGTTGAGACGTCGGAGTTCAACAGGGTCAGTTGGATGATGCAGAGGCATTTCTTTGTTGTTGGGAAGACTGCCTTTCCTAGCTTCAGTTTCTGCTCTTTTTCTGCAGAACAAATTGAACATTGTAATTATTATTTATCAACTCAACTCTTACTATAAAACCTCAAAGGTTACTTTGTGCTCTATTAAATACAGCAGGCAAACATGTAATTAAGTAAGTGACAGGCTACAAGGGGTGGACATAAAAACATCATCACTTCACAGCACAAAACAATCCAGTACAATAGCCTTTGCTTTTAAATACCAGCTTTAGTGAGCCCTAATGTTCTCTTTTCAGTGACAGTGTCAACTCAACTGGATTAGGCATTTGCTTTATGTAGCTTTACATTGTAACCTGGTCCTGTGACTGCATCAAAAACAATGTAAATACAAAGCTGTAATTTATAAAAGGGCTGATGTGTGGATTGTATTATTTTGTGGGACTTCTCTGTTATCTATTCCACTCTTTCTGTCCATTTGATATCATTTTTGGGAGATTTCCAGGAGGAGCAGAATGTAACGTTTCACCAGAAGGGAAGTAAGAAGTTTTCCCAGAAAATATCCCAAATATAGCAATAAAGGGGTCCATCTTTATCTTAATTCCTAGGACTTATGTCAAGGTCATATAAAAAGCCATTCCAAAATGTATATAGTCTACGAGAGAAAAAGAAAACATAGCTCAAGTTACATAAGGAAGTATCTATCACACTGATAGTGAACAGTAGGATTTATACCAGATAATCTAGATTTGATAGCTGCAGTGGTCAGTTTACTTTCAGGCAATCCCATTTCCTGGTTATAACAAGCCTCAAAACATCTGGAGAAACTCTTATCCTGTTTATTTTTTGTTTGTTTGTTTGTTTTTAACCAAATATGTAAAAAATATATATATACAAAAACAGTAGTTTTCCTTTTTTTTTCATTTCATAAAATTTTTTCTTTAAAGAGCAGTTTTGTGTTTTTGTGTTGTTTTTGAAAAATAAAAAAAACTAAATTTTCCTTTTTTATTTTTTAATTTCAGTAAAGAAAATGTGGCCATTTTTTTCAGTTCTGTCTTTCTGTCTGTCTTTCTGTTCTGTCTGACCCTATAAGAAAGGGTTAGGGTTAGGGTATTAGGCAAAATATGTAAAAACCAAACCAAACCAAAACAAAACAAAACAAAACAAAACAAAACAAAACAAAACAAAACAAAACAAAACAAAACAAAAACAAAAAAAGGGGGAGTTTTCCTTAATTTTTTTCTGTATTTTCTTTTTATAGAGAGAAGTTTCCATGTTTTTGTTTATAAAAACTAATCATAGAAGTTTTCCCATTTTTTTTCAGTCACAAAAACAGAAAAACACGTTGTTTTTAAAATTTGACCTTTTTCTGTCAGTCTCGTTTTTTTTTTTTTCGTTCTTTGTTGTAATGACAAACTTGAACAGGAAATCATGTGACCCAATAGGAAAGGTATACTTTTTGAAATAAAAGCCTGTATGTAAAAAAAAAAAAAAAAGCCTTCCATTGTGTTTGGAAAAACATTATAAAAAGAGTTTCTCCAGGTTTCTGAGATTCGTCTCAACCAGGAAATGGAACTGCCTGAAAATACACTAACCTGCAGCCTGACTCAAGATCTAACTGAATGTTTACTAAGAACAGCTTTATCCCAGCATTGAATATAAGGACTTTTATTGACTGAAACTGGACTTAAATGACTATAATGTGACTAAAACTAAAATACATTTTAATCTTAGGGCAAAGGCTGACACCAAATTTAGAAAAGCTGCTAAAATTAACACTGATACCAACAGGTATGTTTATTGGTTCTGCTTCTAACAGCACAAACTTTCAACACATACTTTGAAATACCTGTAAATATCTAAAGAAATGTTCATATCTTACCAATATCTGACTTTTGGAACTTATATCTACTAATACCCATATCATGGTCATAATATTGTGCAAAAATGTAGGGATTGAGATTCAGTTTGATAAATGGGGGCATTAGTTTCTTGCTAATTTTCTTATAAATGAGATGTATTACATACTTTATAGTTGGTTAAAGTTAACACAACATACAGTTACAAATTTCCCAAGTCACATCAGTTCCGGTGGGCTGCAAATTTCTTCAACTATGAACAGTCCAGGCAGGAAAAAGGTTTAAATAGGATTAGTTTTTCTCCACTTCTTTCTGACTCTTACCTGTCTGGTTTGCTGCTCCATTGGTCAGCAAGAAAAGAAAAATCGACACAATTTTAGGTGGCAAGACCTTTGGCTTTATGAAATGGAAAATCCAGAAACTTTTCTTTATGATAAATAAATGACTGACTGTATACAGGACAAATGAAACCATGCTTCACTCAGCTATGCAGACTCGGAGCTCTTTGTTCCAAATACTACAGTTTCACAGGCGCATTCAGGATTTGTACTTTGTATCTTGGTTTTTCAAGCAGTTTCAGCTGATTGCTTCTTGTTCAAGCATAAAAATCATCATTTGACTTCTAATTGCTGTGTCTGTCTTTTCCTGCAAATAAGCCTACCATTGGTGCATTTATTAAAATCAAGAATTATGCATATTCAAGATTTATGCAGAGGCTATTACAAATGCAAACATGTGGGATGTTAATTTTGAATTAATATGCATTAATTAAGCACATACTGTTACCTTTTGCAGCTACTTTTAAGCCTTGTATTAAAAAAAAACAACATTTCCTGGTCTTGTAGCAGACATGACTTGACTTTCAATTAGTCTTTGTGTAGGTGTCCAATTTACCCTGATTTATGTCCTCTTTGATGAAGCCTCACATTGTTATCCTCATGTCCTTTCCCAGAGCTCAACATAACATGGTTGTTGCCCTTTGTTTTGCACAAGAGGAGCACTCTGTCACATAAAAATTGAACTTGACAAGAGAAATATCTCCTGGTTATGCACTGAATGTTCCTTAACTTGGCGGTGACAGCGGCTGGGTAATCGATGTGTAAATCTGCCTGCCACAAATAGATGCTGTGATGCTCCCTGCACACACAGTCTTTGTTCTCTTTTGATTCACCTTTGTGTTATACAAACCATAACATGACATGACTTGAATCCAAGGACAATGAGGTGTTTGAGATAATACTTCTAATTATGTCTCCAGTTTTACATGTCTTTGCTTCTACCTCAGGTCTAAAGTAAAATTGTAAGTAAAATCATGCAGAACACTAAGAGACAGAAAAGTCAGTTTGTGGATGCAGACATGTAAGATATGTTCATGCTTGTGACGTGGCTAAGCAAAAGGGCAGCATAAGGTCAGAGTCAGGGAAGGGCTACTCTCTCTTGTGGATGGGTAGTAGTAAAACAGGAGGGGCTGGGGTTGCAGGAACTCTCACCCAGGCCCCAGGGCCTCTCTAAAGCAGCGCATACATGCAGTGACATGTAGCAGATAGTCAACGCCCCCCCCACGCTTGACTGATGAGCACTGACAGCTCGAGGTCTTGCTTCCACTGGGGGATTTCAGACAAAAAGACTGTTTTGATTTGGTGTGAGAGTGCACTACCACAAATGTGTTTGCACATGCAGCTGGAAGATGGATGGATCTGATTAACTATCGGTAAACGCATGTGTCTTTGTGAAGGATTGCAGGCGTCTGCAGTCGATGGTGTGTTTTTTGGTTGCTCTTTGTCTGAAATTTCGAGAGAGTGCACTGCTGAGTGTCTGCCAGTGTTTTCTGTACATTTAGAGCAAGGGTAGTTAAACTCATCCAGATATAACTGTCTTTCTTTTTAATGTATGATTGTATATGCTGTAAATGAATATTCCCACCTTTTGTATAGAAGAATAGCAATGACGATGCATATGATGAAGACGACAGCTAGCACAGGGCCCACCACCCAGATTAGGCCTTCCTCTTCATCGATGATTGGCTGTGGGTCGATGTCAGCTGACACCACAGGGTCCGAGTAGGGGCTTGTAGCATACAAAATCTGAGCCAGAGAAAGAAAATTCAATGTAACATTTAATTCTTTAAAGCCAGTTGTTTCATAGTTGATACACACTTTTGTCAGAACCCTGTCTAATCAGTACGATCAATAAATTCCTTCAAAAACTTTGAATACAATCTGATAAATGCTAAAAATGTCCTCCAGTGGGTTATCAATTGGATCAAATGTGACAGAAAAAAATAAATGAAGTGTTATGGCAGTACTAGAAGGTTAAATAAACATCTCAGTTCCAAAAAAGAGATTTATGTGGCTACTCTTTGAGGTATCAGGCTTTAAGGGGATAAGATGCCAGATGTTTATGGCTGATACTAAAGGCATAAGGGGTCAGTGTATTTTCAGGCAGCTCCATTTCCTGATTGAAACGAGCCTCAGAAATCTGGGGAACCTCTTGTTGTTTGTTTTTTTCATTTTTGGAAAAAAAAGAGGAATAATAAAGAAAAAATAAGACAACACTAAACAGAATTTTTAAAAATTGGGTCCTTTTTTGTGTTTATTTTTTGTCTTATTTCAGTGGATGACTTCAGGAAAAGGGCGTCATGTGAACCAGTGGGTAATGTAAATATTTCAAAATAAAAAGCTATATGTCCAAATAAAAGCCTACATAGCCATCCAGTATAATAATAGGCCCCATTGCTTTACACTGTGTATCATATATGCTAAATCTACTTGTAGTTTAATGGATTATATTATTATTTGTTGAAAAATAAATTAATATGAATAAATTAGTTGGACATCTACATGAGAGAATTTTCAATTCATGATTGTATTCTTTGGTGGAAAGGTTTATCTATAATTGTATGTGTGAAGAAAGAAAGACTTAAATAAATAAATGAAAAATTAGATCAATGTCTTGATATTTATTTTTTATCTTATAACTAGTTATTATACTCAAACCACCCAGGCTATCTGATTAGATAATAGAATTGGTCCATACACTTATCTTCCTGTTTTTTTCTGGTTGTTCTTTATCCATGTTTTCATACAATTTCATACATTTGGTGGCCTTTCCACCAAACAACATAATCATGAATTGAAAATTTGCCTCATGTACATTGATAAATACCTCCTGCAGTCTAGGTTTATTTATACCAGTCTGTTTTTTTTTAAATAATAACATAGTCCATCCATTTATTATCCATTTACCATTAACATATTTGTAATTCTCTGTCTAAGTCAGACAGGGCTATTATCATACTGTAAAACACAATGGATAGCTATGAAGGCTTTTATTTTGACATAGGGCTTTTATTTTGAAATGTTTACCTTTCTCATTGTCCCATTATTTCCTGTTCTTCAAGTCTTTCAATAAAACAAGAAAACAAAACAAAACAAAAAAAAAACTGAATTGGAAAAAAATGAACCCATTAATTTTGGTTTTAATTTATAAATTTTTGTGACTGAAATGAAAAACAAGATATGGTTTGTTTTTTCACTTTTCTATTTTTTTTTTTTTTTTTTTTTAGAAATGAAAAAACAGAATAACAAGAGTTTCTTCAGATTTCTGAGGCTTGTTTTACCCAGAAAATAGAACTGCCTGAAAGTACACTGACCATGTAGATACTGTAAGCCCTGACTTACTCCAGTAGAACAAAATGTTCTCAACACTACTGCAAGACTTCAATTAATGTACACCACCAGAGAGACAGCATCCCCAACTATCCAAATTAAAAGCCAGTTCAAAGTTTTGCTGCGCAATTTCTGCAAAGCAGCAGCTTGGCCAATCAAAATGATCTTCCATATCTCTTTTATACAGGAGCCTTGATTGAACTATTTCACAGAGATAAAAAGAAGGTCCTGTGGGAGGAAAATATATGCTTCAGTGGGCAAATTAGAGATTTCCCTCCAACCGTCATTATCGTTTTTTTGCTCCACCTGAACTTGGGGTTAGCGGACAGAGTGTGAAGCAGCACTATAGACCCTGCAGCTCATCAAATCCATCATCAGGCCTGCAGCCGCCTAATCACGCTGCTTTCTGGACTGCGGTCCAGACAGACGTATGCATACATACACACGAGCTGCAGCAGGGGAGATAAGGTGGACCGCACGTAGGACGCAATTAAAGAGAAGCCCCCGTTATCGAGGTTTTCTTGCGATCAGCGAAGGTCTTAAGGGGTTTCTCTCCCTAAAGCAGCAAGGGTCAGCTTCTTAGGCCAACTGCAGCTTTAAGTTTTCAAGTCAAAGCCTCACAAGGGCTCAGAGAAACATCTAACCAGAGCCAAACTGCGACCCTCCATGATGCAGTTGATTTACCACCTCTGTCTATTGACATGCACTCTTTACAGCAGGAGGAACATGAGATCTGTGGCATTGGATAACCTACAGGTAAGAGCATCCACATCTAAAGCTAAACTCAAGTCTAAAATACAGATACAACTTAGATAATACACACATGAGAGAACAGACTTACATTTTCAGACATCTCCAGAACCGCCAGCACAAAGAAAATGTACTCTTGGCCATTCTGAAGTTGCTTGTTTTCAAAGTCCCCGTAGGTCTTGCCGTCTCCCAGGGTGAAGTCTTTGGGCAGGTCTTTGAAGTAAGCAGCGATATAGGCTTTGGGCTCCGCCTGCCTCAGGAAGCGAAGGCCTCTGCTCGTTCGGTTTATCTCCTTAAGCAGCTGCAGCGTGGAGAAAAGAAGCAGACAGTTGATAACAAATAGAGACACACATGAGTACACATTTACACAAATCTGTCTCATCTCAGTTCATTTTTTTGACTGTGGAGCTGAAATGCTGATTGCAAAAAGAACATTTTAGAAAGATCAATGACTTATTTCATTTATTTATTTATTTTGTTACAAAAGCTTGTAAAAATTAAATGAGTGTGTGCATTTACAGCATACACAACAGTTGAGGATTATCCAACAGAATCAAACAGTAAAAAAAGACTAAACTGATTTACAATTTGAGCTCACTAATTTTTTTTCGAGTTGATGCAATCAAACATTATTACTTGGGATGGACAGATGGAAGCAAATAGAGTCTGGGGAGATTATATTATGATTTGGAAATCATTTGTTCATAAATTTTGATGCAAATATGTAAAGTGAGGCTTTATTAACCCTCAAATACCCTAAAAAATTAACTCAGCCTCTTTGTATGGTGTCCAAAAAAATGAAAACCATACATAAACGGCAATAAAAACATAATGCATTTAAATTATTTCTCTCTTTTTTGCATTAATTCTTTCATCAACATGGGACCAAATTTGAAATACCAAATTAGTATAATTTAACTTTATATTTCTCATTTCAATATTTACTTAATGAAGCTCAGCGTGGTGGTGTATTTACTATGGCGTACTTCCCACTAATCCCTACTTGCATTAATGCTGATGCACCAGGCTGTTGTTGCAGGCAAAGCTTAACCTCCTCCACCTCAGCCTCCTCCTTTATTGCATAAAACTTTGTATGATGAGCGTGTTCCTGACAGAAATGAAATATCATTTTATGTGTAACTTTGTTTTTTTAGATGGAATTTTTTTTATCAACATTTGTATACATTTTTTAAACAATGATGCAAATTAGGTATCACATGACTCTGATGTCATTTGGTTAAGTGATGCCCATTTAAAGTCTCCAATTTTGAAATTCACCTGAACATGTTCTATTCAAAACTCATTTCTAAACAGTCATTTAGATTAGTTTTACATCAAATTATGATTAGGACTTTCTTTGATAAATAATAATTTATAAGGTGGGAGAACAATGGATGTGAAGGGCCCCATGCATGTGTTCACCCTAGGCCCCAAAATTGCTGGATCCAACACTGCTCCAGGACTGTTTAATTTTTTGAACTTTTGTACAAAAGATGATCAGTATTAACTTTATAGGATTATATTGTTTTTAATGCCAGGTCTCTTTTTATCATTGGTTTATTTAACTGTTTAGCCATGGTGCCGTCTTCTGTTCACGCTTGATATTTATTGAGTTTTTTTTGCTTTAGTTTTCTAAGATCTATTGTTAAGAATTGTCTGATTCTGTTATCTTATCCAAACTTCTAAGGTCATGTTCAAATTGTGCAGTCGTGACCTTTTTTCAGCTCTTTGTTTTTTGTACATCATGTTTTTTTGTGTTTTTGAGGGGAATTCCAACAGATCTTTTCTCAGCTTGCCCTGCTAAATAAAGTCAGGGTAAAAAAAAAGTACTTCTTTTACCCCTGAAACTAAAATGATAACGATACTAATCAACCTTCATACAAGTCTGAACCATCTTACTCTAAACTTCCACTGCAAAGTGCTGAGTACAATTATGCTAATCAAGCCTGGCCAGCAGTTAGGTCGTCTGATATCCTATCATGCGCACGGACGAGTGAGTGGTAATGCGTGTGCCTGTCATTCACATTAGAGCGTGTGCGTTGTCGTGTGTGCTCTGTTTTGGCTGCAGGGCTGTTGGTGCAGCCCGATAATGTCTTCAATCATCTTCGCTGTCAACACAGCTAAATCTAGCTGCCCTTGGGAAAAGTTGTGAAAAGGTGAGTGCCAGTATTGACAAACAAATAAATTCTGACAGAGGGGCGACATTTGGGCAATCGGTCAAGGCTGCAGACATGGGCCTGTAGGCATGAGCTGTAAAGCCAATGCCAGATGAGACATGGTGTGTTTTCTCTTAGACACGTGATGTATGGGGATGTTTATACAGAGAGAATAAATAGTTCAGATATCAAAATAAGCCTCTCTGGCCTTTTTTGAAAAGAAGCATTGCTGCCAGAATCTTACTTTTTCTTTCCTTATCAAAGTTTCCATTTCTTCATATTCAAGGAAAGAGACTTCACTGACTATGGAACTATTTCTAGAGAAATACCTGAAATTTAATCAATTTTAAGGACACAGGTACAAGGCTTTCATATTCTCATTTAATCATACCTGCAATGCACAGAAGCTCCTGAATGATCTCAACCAGCTAAATATAAAAGTTGTCAAGTGTTTCGTGCATACGTAGGAGCCTAGCTTTGCCTGGAGTGAGCGGAGACATCAAGGCCTGATGCAGCTCTTCAGGTAATTACCACAGACACAAAGAGGAGGAGGGGGAGGTGGGGATGGGGGTTGAGTTTGCAGTGTACTTGATGGCTACTTCATGTTCTCATTTCCATATGAACAGTGCTCTCTGCAGCTATTTGCGTCAATCAGTGAGACTCATCTCCTGTTCCTCCGGCACTCTCAACTACCTCAACTTATTTTTTCAGCTTTGAGAGAAGAAAAAGTCAATATCTGTGCGCACAGTTACCTCTGTTTGTTAAGAAGAGAGTACGATAAAATATTAAACAGAAGCTCATCCATTAAACCTACCTCCTCCAAATTCATTTCATCCGGATTGTCCCAGGGCTTGAGGAACTTGCCAGTGCGCTGTTTCTTCAGAGGCACCACCACGATATAATATCCCCTGAAAATTCAACACAAAGTACTATGAATAAAGGTCAACAATCAAAGTAACTGTTAAAAAAGAAAGTCTTGTGTTTACTAATTGTATGGAACAAATGCCCCCCCCCCCCCATGCTAATAGTCAATGGTACTCCTTTTTGTTGGATAACAGCCTGCAGTCGTACGACGTAGTTTTCAACAAGTCTCAGTCATGTATCCTCAGTATTCCTACACCATTCGTGTTTGGCGAATCTCTCAAGCTTTGATGGTCTTCTGGCATGGACCTTAGTCCTCAGTTAGCCCCACAGATTTCCAACGGGGTACAAGTCAGGGCTTAGTGCAGGCCAGTAAGTAGTGATTACTTTGGTCTTCTGGAGGTAGTTCTTCATCAAGAGCAACTTATGTTTTAGGTTGTTGTCGTGTTGGACGACCGAGACCCAGTTTTGCTGCTGACTACTTGAGGTTTTCTTTCATAATCTCCACATAACCCTCTTTCTTCATGAATCCTTCAACCTTTCTGAGATTCCCAGTTCCAGACACACTGAGCATCCCCAACAGCATAATTAGGGTCGCCATATGTCGAGCTTTTGTGCGGACAGTCCAGAATTTAAATATCTTGTTGGGCGTCTGGTGCAGCCTCAAGCCGGACGCTCATTTGTCCTCCTTTTGGAGTCGCACCTGAACATAACGCAGCATACTGTCCAATGCTCTCTTTCTCTGCACATCAGTCCGGTGTTTGTATGTTCGCTTTCCCTCTCCCTCTCTCTCCTAATACTAGCTGCAGAGAAACTTTCATCACGTCCGTCCCGTTATTCTGCAACCTCTCTTGTCAAACGTCAACTTCTACTGTTGTTTAGTTTGCAAATTTATTATAAAACTGGTTCTGATCAGGAATTAATTGACATTGTCAAACTTCCTCGCACAGATCAGCTGTTTTAAAATCATATCGTGGGTAAAAACAAATAAAAATAATGTATATTTTAAGGTGATTTAACAAAAGATGACAACACTGAATCAGAAACTCAAAAAGGCCATGTGACCACTTTGTTTTTAGACGGATGGAAATTAAAACTATCCTTATTATGGCAACAGGGAATATGATCAAAAAAATCAATGATAATTTCACTAAGAACTGTGTCTTTTATATGTGACTAACTGGGGCTAAATTGCAAAGACTTTGTATTCATTATTGTTGTAGTAATATATCCTTTAGTTATTTTAGTTGTTCTAAGATACTTTTGAGTATTGTTAAGTGACTATGTTGGGGCGATAGAGGCGGAAATGTTAGGGGGGGCTCATATCAAAGTCTGCTTAGGGCCTGACTTTGGCCAGGGGCGGTCCTGGATCAAACAGTCCTTCAATGAATGGAGTATCTCAGAATCACTGTATCATGATACCATCGCTATCATGGACAAAATTGTATAGTAGCAGGGAATACACTAGAGTCCAATTTGTTGTGATTATTCTTGCTTCACTAAGTGCTGCAAAGTGTCCTTCTTTTTGGTGCTGTGGAAATAGCCACCCTAAGCATAATCCTCCAACCCACTGTTACTGTGGGGTGGTAGTTCTTTGTGCATCTCCCTTCCTTCTTCATCCAAACATAAGCAACATCTCTGTAGCCACTGAGGTCTAGTTTGGCTGTGCTTCAAATATGCATTATCTTTCTCCAGGTTATCCTTATCATACTTCTATCATGTCTCTTCTCAGAAGTTGAGTTTTTCTTGGTCTGCACCCTCACAGTGATTGTCTTCTTTGGTACTACAATCCCCGACTTGGCTAAGTCATTCACTAGTGTCATGGCAGTTGTTCTTAGGTCTTCAGAATCATCTCTTACTATTTTTCTTTCCAGTCTTTGAAATCTTTCTCTTCCTACCTCTGCCAGGCTTGTTCTGGACTGTGTGGCTCTCTTTGAATTTCTTGATGATACTTCTCACTCCAGTTCTTGACATTTAGAAATGCTGTGATAACTTTGTACATCCTCCTCCTGCTTTGTTAGCATCAACAATTCTTTTTCTCAAGTCTAAACTGATTTCTTTTGTTTTTGTCGTGATGCTTCTGAAGTGACAGCTCAAACCTTTAATGAAGATACTGTGTGTAAACTGGAAGATAACACTCAGTTTTAACAAGGTTAAAGTCAGGCTATATAGATGCATCCATGATTTCTTTACTGTTGCATCTGATAAAATATAGCTAAATAATAAAAAACTAGGATGTTTCAAACAGCTGTGTTAAAAAAATTCCTTGGTCTGTTTAACAGCACTTGGGAAATACTTTTTTAAAAATGACACTTTCATAGGGGGGCTAAAAATTCCATCTTCATCTGTATGTAATCCACTGCAAGTTCTACAACAAATGATTAGGTCCATTTTCCTCTTTTTCTCTCTAGCATTCAAGCATGCTCAGGAAGGTTAGGTTATAATGATTTCACCTCCCTTGAAGCCCCCTTGGCTAATTAGGAGACCTCTGAGCACAGAGGAGATATAGAATCATGGTGATTTTCATCCCTATATCAGGGTGGCTGGAGAGATAACGGCCTCTGCCAGAGTGCTCTCGGCTTCCTGGTTGGCCGCTGCACTAGCAGGCGTTAGCCAGGAAGGCAGGCTAATGTGCACCTAATTAGCTAAAGCTCTGGCAAGGGAGACAGTGGTCCAAGTGCATCCAGCAACATCAGAAAACCCAAGATGGGTCTGAAGCTTCAGTCTACAATGGGATGTGCTCCTTGGCCCTCTGACAACCCCGGGCTTTGTTGAAAAGCTGTAAGAGATTTTATAGGGCTTAGAGGAGTGCGCTTAAATGAGTGGAGCTGCTTCAGTTTGTAATGACTGAGGTGAAGTGGATATTACACTGAAAAGTAGTGATGAATATAAATGACTCTATTTTGGAAGAATTACCCCTGACAAGGTCAGCTATCAAGTCAACTTGTTTATTCCCATTCACAATACATCAGTAAGAAATAAAAGGAAGTAATATAGACATTAGCACTGGACAGAGAAAGTTTCACTGCTTCATACTGATGTCTGAAGTCACACAGCTTACAAAGGACTTATTTAAGACAAATCTTATTGTGCTTGATGCAAATTAGCAAGAGAAGCTAGGGAAGTGCGTAAATCTGGAATATAAGTCAACTCAGAAATGACGCCTGGGTCAATGCATCGACTCTGGGACTACATTAAGGCTGTTTTACATTGTCAAAGTTTATGAACACCATGCTGATATTCACACGACATGTCGTGGCTAAGCTGAAACGTTCAGACCTGAACATTAAGGTAGCTATTTCCTGTACACATCATTTTGGGTCTGCTCACCTCACTCTCTCAGACGTCTGCACAGTTGGAAGCTCCACAGTCACCATGCCATCTGAGTTGGTCTTCCCAATCAGGTCGGGTTTGGTTCGGAGGATGTCTGGTGCTGTCATGGTGGAAACGCGATGCTGCAGACCTCCGGCACTGTTGCCACGATTTGTCAGAAGAAAGGAGTACTGCGTCTCTGGCTGGAGACCTGTGATGAGCTTCTGTGTTAGCTTCCCATCCACCTCAACGCTCTGCCCGTTGTCATAGAGGATCTGCGTATAAATGAGTTGTTTCATTAAGAACACAGTCGTGGATTTCAGCTGAATTGATTAGCTTTATTCAGTGTACTATGATGCATTTAGAAGTTTTATCCAGACAGTGCTCACAGTGAAAGGTTGAGCTGGATTGTAGGTGTCTGGGATTTCCCAGGTCAGCAACACTGATGTCTTCATAGCAGCTCTCACGTGAAAATTTTTTGCAAACACTGCTAAAAGAAAGGGGGAGCAGATGATTTAGACAAACATCATTCCTTTTCTGCCTGTCTACCCCAGTGGTTCAAAACCAGTGCTTACCTGAGAACTTCTCCTTCAAAACCAGGCTGAAATCAGTGCTACACTGACCTTATCGCTGTCCTCTTACCTTCTTATCAACACCAACTCATAAAATAATGACTGACCTTTGCTTGACTGACAAGACACAAAGAAACAAAAATACTTACACCATGTGTAAATCATTAAAAGATTAGGGGGGACTAGGGATAGGGCTATATTTTAATGCCAATGTCCTTCGTCAACTTCTGTCATTTGAGGCTTTCAGAGGAAGCTGCTGTGGTTGGGAAGTGCTGCGCAGGGAAAGGTTGATTTTAGAAGGGAAAGGGCTAAAAAGGTTTAGGGACTGGTCCTACCTTGATCCAAAGGCTGTGTCCTGAATTGGACACTTGGGCTATAGGGACCAGCACCCTTGCTGGTGAAGGCACACATTTTAATATCATAAGTGGTATCAGCTTTAAGGCCGTCCAGGATGACTGTTGATTCTGGGGCGGTGATGAAGAGTTCTGAGGGGCTGCGTGGGCTGTTGATGTCCTTATACTGCAGAGCGTATTTTATTATTTGGCCATTTCGCTCTGCCAGCAAAACAGGCTGCCAGTTAACTTGAATGGTAGAGGTTGTGGCACCCTCTGCTGTGATGAACTGAGGATATCCGCTTGGGACGTCCTCATTTGTGGTGACTTCTTTTACCGTCTCTTCCCCAAAGCCCACCTTGTTGCGTGCTGAAAGGCGGAAAGTGTACGAGGCTCCCTTATGGATCTCTTTGGTAGTGTAATGGTTCTCTCGCTCAGGGAACTCAATGACAGTCAGTGGATCCACATCCTTGCGGCCGAAACGGAGCCGATAGCCTTGCAGAGGGCCATGGGTTAGTGCTGGGGGGTGCCACTGGAGGAGAGCTGTGCCCATGTTGGTGGTACTGACCATTAGCCGGGGTTTCTCAGGAACTGTGGCAGCACAGATGAAGAAGAGACAGTTAGTTATGATACATCCATGTTCATTTTTTAAAATCTTGTTTGTAATAGAGCACCTATCTAAAGAGGCAAGAGAAAGCTGAACTCGGTGCCCATTTTTAGTCTCACTTTCACACTGTCGACATTTTCCATTACTTCCAAAGTGCCTTTAGCATTGCTGTGTCATACTGGTGGGTAAGAGTCATTGCGCTAAATGAGACAGCAATTAACTGCTCACACTTCAAATACTAAGTGGCATACATGCTTGCCTGGTGAGTCTTTCCTCATTGACTACAGTTGCAAAGCTTTACAGAGTACAAATTAAGTTTTATAAGTCAGGATCCAAGATTAACTTAATCGTCATTGCACTGTGTATTTGCATACACAGAAAGTGTAGTGGCTCCCAAGCTGGGATCTGGGCACCTAAGATCGCAGCAGGGGTGGAAAGTAACTAATTACATGAACTCAAATTATTGCAATTGAGTAGTTTTTGGGGGATTTACTTTTTTTGTACATTTTGAAATCAGTACCTTTACTTCTACTTAAGTAAGTTTGACCACAATAACTGTACTTTAACTTGAGTACAATACTCGTACTTTTCCACCTCTGCTGACTACACAGTAGCATGTAGCAAGAGAACGAGTGGAGTTTTCCTCTCATGCCCTTGGGCAGTGTTTAGATGTATTTTATATGTGTTTAGTTTTATTTGGATGTTGCCTGTTGAACAGAGATCACTGCTGGGGTTCTTTTGGTCATGTTTCTGGTGAATTGTTGTTTGTAATGTGAGACATATTTGAACCATGAGTGAAGTTATCCACTGAGTTAGACTCTCTGTTAGTGACTTAAGGTTGCATGGTGCATATTCATCAGTATACATCGCCTTGCAATGCGGGTGACGCTTGCAAGAGGGGACCCACCTTGCCACATACAAATGTGTAGTTTAAATTCATGTAGTGTGGATCAACATAGACGCATTTAAGGTGTTAGCTGTGTATTTGAATTTATTAAGAGGTGTGATTTTTACTGAAAAACCTGGTTGGAGATCTATTCTCTTGTTCTTGTCAGTAAGGAAAGATCATATTGTATTGTACAAATCCTGGATCTCAGGGTGAACCTTTCTGCTCTGATGTTGTCAAGGTTAGAAGTACCTATATCTTTTAAAACCATTATTAGACACAAAATGTATGAGGGTCAACCTAAAAGATGAAGTCAATCTATTAAATTTTGTTCAGTTGTTGGTGCCAAAAAGTCAGAATGCTATAGATTATAAAGTCGTATATTTACAAGAAATCAAACTCAGAGTTTCAGAGTTTAAAAAGTTGGAAATTTGCAAGACTAGCAAACTGTTAGCAACCATTTCACCCAATCTGCTATTAGTGACTGTTACCTGCGCCAGTGGTGGTGATCAGTTTGGGCTTGCTGCGTGCACCGTCACCTTTTGTTGTGTAGGCTGCCACAGTAACTGAGTATGTGGTCTCAGCCTGCAGCTCTGTGATGATCATTTCCTGTAACAAAGCCAGACTTTAGTTACAGGACACCCAACTATGTGATTTGCAGATTTTTGCACTTAAAGGAGATAAAAGCGAGATGTGATGTCAGCGTAGTCATCACAGAGGGCACAACACACACATTCTCTCAGCATATACTTGAAGTTGATGCATGCTTCAGTTATAAAAAGAATGTGCTGAAAAGCCTTGGCAAATAAATAACATCAAAAACAGTTTATTTTGTGCTCAAGAAAAAAAAGCTTTGTCAGTGAAGACTTCTAAAATCAAGGGTGAAATAAAGGTCATCAGAGTTTACTTTGACTTTCTTTTAGTCAAAATGTTAGTCAGGGATTCCATCTGCAGTTTTCTGCGGAATATCTTAAGTTAAAATTGCACTGAAGCTTATGTTCACACCAGGTTTTTTAACTCCTAAATCCACAAAAGCCACATGCCATTCATGCAAAGGATGACAGTGAGGGAAAGCAAGATTGGCATTTTGACATGCTCAACTACTCACATGTTCAGTAGAATCATCATATTCCCACTGATTATGATATAAGAATATGGAGAGAAAAGAGACAACAAATGAAGGCAGGTACAGACACTAATCACTGGTGAGAAAATTTACACACACAGTTTGTCTGTCACCAAAGAGCTAATGTTCTGGTGATAGAAATGATATAGCGGACGCACTTTATTTAAGTGGACCTTAATTACCTGGTAACTTAATAATAAATAAAGTGGTCATCACTAAGTAATATTCTGACATTTTACCAAGTACTTAGTATTATTAAGGAAGAACCTAAATAGTAAATAACATATTAAATTATAAAATTGTAGCAATTCTCTGGTAATCAGGTGGTATTCTCCCTAAACCCTTATCCTCACCCCTATCCTTTAACCCTAATCCTTGTAATTTTGTGGCAATTCTCTGGTATTTAGCAGGTATTTTACCGTAACCCTCGTACATTGTGACAACCCTCTGGTTAATTGGTGACATTTTATCATAACCTCCCTAACTCTTATCTTAACTCTTGTAATATTGCAGCAATTCTCCGGTAATTACGTGGCATTTTACTTTTCTTTGACCTGAACGCTAATGCTCTTAACATTGTGGTAATTCTCTGGTATTCAGGTGGCCCTTTACCCAAAATCTTACCCTAATTCCTACCCTCTATAACCCTAATCCCTAACCACTGTAAATTGTAGCAACTCTGGTTATCAGCAGGTATTTTACCCTAACCCTAACTCTAATAAATTGTGGCAGTCCTCTGGTCAGTAGGTGGTATTTCATCGTAATCCTAACTCTTATCTTAACTCTTGTAATAATGCAGCAATTCTCCAGTAAATATATGGTCTTTTACCCTAACCATTACCTAACCTTTGTAATTTTGAAAAAATTCTCTGGTAAACAGGGGTATTTTATCTTAATCCTAACCCTCATAATATTGCAGCAATTCTGTAGTATTTTGGTGGCATTTTACCCTAACCCTCTAACCCTTGCTCTAATCCTCACCTCAACCTTAGCCCTGATAATTTAATATGAAAATAATCTTATTTGATGCCTGTTTTTTTATCAACATGTATGTAACCAAAATGAAAACATTAATTAATTCATTCAAAATTCATATTCTACCCTAACCCTCCTTTACCCTTACCTCAACCCTAACACTTGTAATATTACTGCATTTCTCTGGTAATTAGGTTCTATTTACCAAGTAATTGCTTAGAAATAAGACAGTGATTTTCTTTATAGGTTGTTTGATAATTCCTAAATAATTTCTTTATTTTGGTTCACTAAATTAAAGCGAGTCTTTCCTAAATAATTTTTAAGTAAATTGTAGGGTTAGGGGTTTGGGTGAGGGTTACTGTAATATCAATACCACCTAGTTTCCAGAGTTCCCACAGTATTTTAAGTAATTACATAATAATTTATACATTATTACTTGGGAAATACTTCCTTATTATAAAAGGACAACTCCTAACAAGGTAAATACAACCTTTTACTTAAAGAATTTTTCCATTAACTACCCCTTATTACTATAATATTCTAGGTAATTTGGCCCACCAAAATAAAGTGTTACCAAAATAGCATTGTGCAGGTACTACATTTGTCCAGCTATTTATCTGATCTGAAATAATTTGCTTTTCTCATTCCAAATAAAAGCTTTTCCTGTAATGCTTGCATAAGTTTCACAGAGAAAGCAATGCTAAATGTCTGAGAGAGGAGGTGTCTGGCTGGGTAGTGTTACCTGGGCATCATCAATCAGTATGTCCTTGATGACTGGCTGTCCTGTGGGCTCCCCATTAACCATCCTGACATAGTGCACCTGGTACCCTCGGATCTGACCGTGCTGCTTGGTTGGCATCGGTGAACGCCAGATCACTTTAATTGATGAGGAGTTGACAGCCTCCACCTCAACTTTACGAGGTGGCCCGCTAGGAACTGGAGGAACACCATGGGATAGAAGACAAAAGGTCAAATTATAGAGAACCCCTTCACCCTCTTTTTTTTTTTTCTTAAATCTTGCCCAAAAGCCGTAGCGCAAAATGCTGCAGTGACAAAAATAAAAAAAAATCACAAAAGTGCAGCGAACTGCAACAACCACTGCATGACATCAATATTTCAACAATGGTAAGGGGAAAAAACAACAGCAAAAACAGGTCTGACAACTGACCTAATCTTGAAACATTAAAAATGAGTAGTGGATTTTTTTAAAACATGGAATAAAAATGTGTTTTGTCAAAATTGAAAAGTGGAGCCAAAGGAGGGGCTTCAAGGGTTTCAAATGCTTGAAGCACAACAAGAATTTTGGCTATGGAGTTAGGAAAAATGAGTAAAAAATGATTCTATCACATGAGGGGGGTGAAAAATATATTGTAAAAATGGCCTTCAAAAAAAAAAAAAAAAAAAAAATCTTCCAAGTTTTGGTGTTCCCACTGTCCAGAACTTGTCCTTTGTCAAGTTCCAAAAAAAGTGAGTTGTTTAGTAATGCTGCTGTTGAAAAATACTCAAAAAATGTTTCAAAAATGACAGTTGGGACTGGAAGTTGGAGGCCTGGAAATGAAAAATGCCATACCATTTGTTGAAATTGAGCAGCGTAGGGGTAAAAACCAGAAAAGGGTGCTTTTGCAAAGTGAGTCAGGCAAGAAAATCCAAAAATGGGGTTAAAAGTAGCAAGTGGCGACAGTCGTATTAGAGGCAGGCAGAGGGGTAGAGAAGTGGAAGAAGTTGTAGATCTAAGCGAGCTTGTTAGTATTTGACGGGGCAGGTTAAGAGAGGTGTACTGATTTTGCAGCTGGGGCTTTGTTTGAGCGAACACATACCATCCTCCTCCGTGCGGATGAGCTGTGGAAGGCTTTCCGGTCCTGCTCCGACATCTGTGTGAGCAGTGACCGTCACACGGTACTCTGTCCATTTTTCCAAGTTTTCCAAAAGGTACTGGGAGCTTTCTGGAGGAATGCCGGGGATTTGACGAGCTGTAGTATCCTCCCCTTCCGTGGCGGCGTATTGGATGCTGTATTGTGTTATGATCCCGTTTTGTAATTCCAGAGGGGGTGGCCGCCAACTTACCAGGATGTTGGTGGAGCTGGGGCTATAGCACTTGACTTCCTGAGGCGGGCCCGAGGGTTCTGGTGGGTGGGTTGGATTTGGTGCAGGTGTAGGTGCAGGGTAGTTTTTGTTTGGTCAGGCCGTTTATTGAGTTGGATTTTTGTTTCAAAGGAGATTCAGTTTTGGTTTTGAGCGGGTTGATGATGGTAGAATTGACCAAACAAAGGAAAAAAAGGGAAATAAATGACACAAAATGAGGATAAAGCACAAGGACTTATGTGGATAAATCAAAAACTATAATGAATCAATGAAACATCACAAATAAAGATAAATCAAAAGGCAAAGACTAACACAAAAGTGTACACAATCATGATGAATGGAAGGTGTTGACTGGGAAAAAGGACAGCTTGAACATAAGGAACCTACCTTTGTCATAAAAAATAAATTATAAAAACAAAGGGAAACAAAAATCATATTTCCTAATACATTGTCTCTTAGAATCTTAAATTCTACAACAAAACCTAAAATTATTTCTACAGAAATAATTCATTCCAAAATAAATGTCAGAACAACTTTGATCATTTGGCAAGCAGTTACCATCAATCCAAAAACATAAAGGTTGATGCTTCAGCTAGTTTAAAACAAAAGAAATGTTGTATTCGTCACCAACCTTTCCGAAGCCTGTTGGTTTGTGGTAAAAGCCTGATTGTACAACAGAGAACTTCCCAAGGAGACATGACTGATTTATTAAATTCTGATAACAATGGCATGCACTTCATCATCATTTACCTTAGAGCAATTTTCTTTACCCACCTGATCTCTGCCCTGGACTTTAGAGACCTCAGATTTATTTTACATAAACAAGCACAATAGTGTTTTTTTTATTTTTTTTGTTTTGGGGAATTTTCAAGCAAATCAGCAGCACTTGATTTCAATACAATTTGCAATAACCCAAATCAGATTTTTCTAATCCAATCAACTTCATAAATCTGTGGTCTGTTCAGTTTAAATGTCCCTAACAATAGAGACAACACTTCCTTTGAGCTTTCTATGACGCAGGTACTTCATAACATTATTGAGTGAGATATAAATTCAACCAATAACAAGCCTCTATGAAAATAATAAAAGAGCCCCTTTGACGTCAGACTCTTGCTTTTGTGTCTCTACATAGAAAGCTCAGTCTCAAGAATCTCCTGTTTTTGGCTGCCGTGCAACGTCAAGAGACAAGGCTTCCTAAAATGCCCTTTGTTCACAAAAAAAGTATCACAGACAGGGCACTGATCTAAATAATTCAAAATTTCCCGGTTTATTTTTGCCCAGGCTGTTTTTGCACAACAAAGCTGGAGAGGTTAAGCCTTTGCAACCTTGTCTCCTGACTTCACAGGAAAGCCTGTGTACGCTGTCCATGCAACCTTTTCAAAGAGAATACTGCATGGACAGGTAGACGTCGTATTTACTCTTCAGATGTTTACATCTTTTCAAATGCATGAAAAGGAAGAATTGGCTTTATCTGTGCGCAGGGCCTTCTTGTCAGTTCGGTCACTTTTTAGATTTTGCAGCACACTTTAAAATGCATTTGAAAAATGTGTTCCCTCCCAAAAATTTTAAAGTCAATCAGATAAGGAAGAAGACCTACGTGTCTGAGGAGTCTCTGCAGAGATCTCATTGGTGTAAGCCCCAACTCCATGTTTACTACGGGCAGCCAGGCGGAAAGTATAAGTGGTGAAGGGCTTCAGCTCCTTCAGCAGGTATGTTGTTGTTGGTTCAAAGCTGATACGTCTCTGTGAGAAAAATTTCAAACAGTCAGTTGATATACAAACACAGAGAGTTGAGCAATCATGTTGCGCTTTCTGATATCAAATTAAATCTGAGAGTATCATGGTTGACTTTTAGAAAGTTAGTCAGAAATAAGACTGACATTCAATTTAGTATAATTTAAAGTGATTGACAAATTACACAGTACACTCCATTTATTTTAGGCTTGTTGCTCATAATATCTATCAGACCAAAGACTCAAATGAAAGGAAACAAAAATGGCTTCAATTTCTTCCATTAAGAACATGTCATACTGGGAAAAATCAAACAAAAAGCATTCTTAGTCTAAAAAAATCAATTAATTCCTATATGATGGTATTTTTTGTTTCATGGTTCCAACATAATGGATGAAAAAATCCATAATTTCAGTTTCTTTTGTTTATAGCACCACATAATTGAGTAATTTAAGTACATTTGTATCTATTTTTAGCAACATTTATGCCTGTTTTTCTGCAGTTATTATGCAGATACACTATATGGACAAAAGAATTTGGCCACTCCTGTTAACTATTGAATTCAGGTGTTTAGTATAGAATCAGGCACTCAGCCATGCAGTCTCCATTGGTCCACTTTAAACAAACTCTGGTTTGTTTACCCAGATATTTTGGTTTGTTTGGTGTGGTGAGAAAGCTCACAAACTCTGGTGCGCTTCGCTTCCAAGCAAACCCTAGTGTGGTTCGTTTCAGGTGTGAAAGCTTAGTGTAGCAACAAAGGTAGGTATAAACGGTATCAAGCGTGATGATTTATGGATATAATTGTGTCATTTAATATGTTCAAATGCATGTTGGTGCCTTGCTCTGCGTCTGTGTAACCATGGCAACATGTATTAGTCTTTCACTCTCTTTATGGCTCGCCTTTTTCTTCAGTTCCGATTCATTCGTCTCGTGCAAAGAATGACATGCTGGACAACTCACTGCCTTGCTGTCTGCTCATAATGCCCCAAAGCACAAGCAGAAATCCCAAGACAGCATAAATTTAGTGTTGTATTATTGTTTATGTGGTCAAGAAGACCAGCAGGAGGAGATGGATCCTCTTCTACTTTTCTTCTTCACTGCTGTTTGGGACGACAGTGCCACAAACTGCTCCATGTTATCCATGGTTTGGTTCATTAGACCAAGTGCAAGGTGAACACAAACCAAACCACAGGAAAGAGCAACAGTGCTGCAATTTGAGCCCCGAACTAAACCAAGTCCCCAAGACCTAAGTGGGTCGTTCTGAGGACTGCTCTTTTTCCTTTGCATTTTTGTTTCTTAAATAACTAATTGTAAGTTTTTTCACTGAAATATTTTTAATCATTATTTTGGATGGACCACTTTTTGCCAACCTTCATGGGTTCCCCAGTGTGGCTAGGCCCCAAAAGGCTTATGAGCGACCTTGCTTGGTAAAAGAATCCTCTAAAGGGACCCCATTTTTCAATTCAGGGAGGGCACAAACACTTATAAGCTTCATTCATCATTATCAATCATCATTATTTCAGTTTCTTTTTTAAAATTAAAATTTCACAAATTTATACTTCAAAAATTTCAATACCACTTGTGTTGTATCGATACAGTCTTCATACCTGTACTGATCACTGGCGTCTCATAAAGACACAAAAGTTAATTTTACATCCCTCAAAAATAGAGAGCCAAGAGAAGGACACTCTTGGCTCTTGACAGAAACACATCCTGAATTATCAACTGGTGGGTCAGGACCTTAAAGTTGTTGCAGAGCTTTCTTCAGCAGGTTGTGGATGTGTGTGGGAAAAGGAAAAGCTGGGGCCAAAAGTCACTGTCTGATGTTATTTTTGGGATTAATATGGTGTAGGTAGGATCACAAATGCCTGTTGCCATTTGCCATTTGCCATTACAGATAAAAGAAGCAGATGTGCAAAATGTGATTTTATGCTGACAGATTAGCAAAGTGTGACATAAATATGACACAAAATATGGGTTCTCTTTTGGGACAATGTGACTAAAGAGAGTTGTGAAGCCACCGAAAATAAATTAAGTGATGTTTAATAATACCTCAGGTCCACATGACATCATCTTCATTATATGTATTTGAGTGGTGGAACTGCTAATATATTTGGGTCATGAACTGTCATAATTCAAAGGGGTGGTCCTGAGGCTCAATCAGCTGAGAACAACTGGTCCATGTCACATAAATACATTGGCAGCCAATGATTTTACACAATCAAGACGGTGTGCAGAAGTTTGTTTGCAATTTTGGTTATGAAAAAAATCGAAGTTATTCAACATTGATAGGTTACTTCCTACGAGCGGTCCGGTTCAGTTCGGTGCAGCACGGCATGCATTTTTTGCGTTTTCATAGAGCAATGGCTGAGCCAGACTGTCAGACAACTGGAGACCACAAACCTGTGCTATTATTAGAAAGTGGAAGCGTTTAGGAACAACAGCAACTCAGCCATGAAGTGGAAGACCACGTAAATTCGCAGAGCGGGGTCAATAACTGCTAAAGCACATGGCGTGGAAGTCGCCAACTCTCTGCTGATACCATAGTATTCTGAATTTCCTCTGGCATTAATGTAAGCACAAAAACTGTGTGGCAGGAGCTTCATGGAATGGATTTCCATGGATGAGCAGATGCACGCAAGCGCTGGATGGTACTGGGAGAAGCACACCGACACTAGTCTGTGGAGTAGCACTGTGCAAGTTTGGTGGAGGAGGGACAATGACTGGGGGCTGGTTTTCAGTGTTTGGACTAGGCCCCTTATCTCCAATAAACAGCAGTCTTTATGCTTCAGTATAGCAAGACGTTTTGCACAATGCTATGCTTCCATATTCTGGGCAACAGTTTTGGGAGGGCCCTTTTCTATTCCAACATGGCTGTGCCCCAGTACACAAAGCAAGGACTATAAAGACATGGTTTGATGAGTTCTGAGTGGAAGAACTCGAATGGGCCGCATAGAGCCCTGACCTCAACTCCATTGAGCACATTTAGGATGAACTGGAGTGGAGATTGTGAGCCAGGCCTTCTCATCCAACATCAGCACCTGTCCTCATAAATTCTATAGAGAATGAATGGGCACAAATTCTCACAAAAACACTCAAAAATCTTGTGGAAATCATTCCAAGAAGAATGGATGCTCTTATATGTTCAGAATGGAGGGCAACACTATATTGAAGTACTTGCATTTGAACACAATGCCATTACAGTCCATGCTGGTGTAACGGTCAGGTAGAGAAAAACTTTTGTCCATATGAGATATATGTGACAAAGTCAAGTAGACCTACTTAATTTTACAAATCTTTGTTGCTTGTGGTGAACAAAAAACAACACTAATATACTAGGCTATATCATGAAAAAACTTGTACTGTTATTTTTAGCTGTATATATATCCTACATAACAGGTTGCAGGAATGACTCAGGTCATGAACTAAATACCTCCTCTTTTTCGTCCCTCTTCCTGTACATAAGTTCATATCCTGTGATTTGATTTTCTTGTCCGGTCTGTGCTGGGGCGATCCATGAGAGCAAAATACTTGTTTCTGATTTGGCTTCTCCTTTGAAGTCAGTTGGTTGGGAGGGAACTGTAATTAGAAGAAAATGTTATTGTATTACTTTTTAAATCTTGCACTGTTCAAAGTTATAGCAGCCATACTTGCACAGATGCCACATTAGGATAGAAATGATTGTTCTTCAGAGGGTAATCAACTAATGAGGATTGGAAAGACAAACGTGGTTTCAAAAATCTTTGTAACATTTTAAATGGAATTGGGAAGCACAAATAAATGTATGGTTCTCTGAAAGTGAAAATAAACCAGACTTACCTCCTGTCTTTGCTATGATTTGGAGATCTGGAGAAAGCGGTCCATCACCTACAGAGGTGTAGGCTAGGACCTTGATGTAGTAGGTCTTATTGGGGATCAGTCCTTGGATGGTGACAAAGTTGGACCCCCGGACAATCTGCTTCTCCCACAGGTTGACGTGCTGGGTGGAGTCCATGGTGTAGTAGACTCTGTAGCCCATGATCTGTCCATTAGCCTCCTCCGGTTCGTCCCAGTGGATGACCGCTGTGGTGGCGCTCATCATGTGGCCTCTGACCTGCCTTGGTGCCGTGCTGGGGGCCTGCTCAGCTGTTTTAGCTTCAATGCTCTCACTTGGTGGCCCTCGGCCGATGTTGTTTACCGCCACTACGCGAAACTCGTAGTCCGAATATGGGCTGAGGCCTCCTACGCTGTACCGAGTGGTGGCTACGCCATCTATTTCCTTGTACAAGTCCTCTGAGTACTTGGATTTGTGTTGGATGATGTAGTATGACACTGGTTCAGGATTGCCCGAGTCCCAAGTGAGTGTTATGCTGGTGGCTGTTCGCTCTGTCACTACAGGAATGCCAGGAGCTTTAGGCAATGCTGTAATAAAAAAAATTACATTAATATATTAAACAGAAATGCAAAATACAGCAAACACTACAAGTTTAACCTCTGCAGAGTCATTTATTTAATATTACAAGCCTTAGGGATTTTATTTTAATTTGCAAATAGTTGAATTATATTGATCACATTAATTTACCAGCTCACTGTGCTTGATACTCATGATATACAGTAAATCGCAAGTCGCAGGGGAGCTTTCTGTGAGGTGGGTGGATCGTCTTAATGATCCACTTTTCCAGTTTACAATCATAAAAACAAGAAAGTTTTGTATGAATTAATGTGTGAGATTAAAGGCTTACACACCCCCTGTTCAGCAGCTGAGCGCCCTGTTGTCGTTAATCTCCGATCTCCCAGTGTTTATCACTTTAATAATTTAACAGGTAAATTTATTGCTTTAATTCCCCGCACCATGGCACATGGCAAAAGATTTCAGGGCAATATATTGTCTTTATATGCCATCTGAAGTGTGCTTCTGGGGGAGCTGGCTGCCAGACTGCTATATTGTGACTAATATCTCTGTTATGTCTAGGAAAAACAAAGCAGAGTGAGTGTGTACGTGAGCCCGTCCCCTGTGAGCACGTGAACACGGCGACACCAATCTGGGATATCTCTTTGGTACGCTGCAGCGTAGATATGATTACACTCAGATAAGTACCATGCCTACAGAGGACACCAAACAATACTCACAACGTTTCACACCCCCTCCTGCTCTCTACCTTGTGCTAACAGAAATGGTGAGCTTCTGGCTTTGTAGCTCTCCAGCTGAGAGATAAGCGCTTCACTATATTCTCAATCTGGCATCTAAAGCACAGCGGCTGGAACTAAGGAATCCTCCACAGATAACTTATCTAAGTAAATAACTTTCTTTAAGACTCTACCAGTTGTCTCTGCAGTCATACTACCGTTATCTGGAAGCAAAATTATACATTAAAATAGACGACATGCAGGGCATGTTTGAGGGAACTTGACATAAATGAGTTACTACCAGCATGATTCTCACCTTCTTCCTGGCTTGGTTTAATTTGGGCAGGGCAAATATAGGGTCCCTATGAGGAGTTACCCCATGCTACAACAATATAAAATCACAGTGAATCTCTGTACAGTCTGTTGTTAGCTGATGTCACTGCCTTCATTGAAAGTTAACAGTGAGCTATATGCCGTGTTTTTGTTCATTGTGAGGTAAATTTCTCACATCTATCAGCCACAGTGGCCTACAGGTCATTAAAAGTACCATAACAGAGAAAATTGTGCCAGAAAAACAAATTTAATCTCCAACTGTGCTCTAGCCAGAGTTCCCGGCAAGGTCAGGGGGCAGGCTAATTGTTGGACTGCTTGTCTATTTGTCACTTGAACCAGATGCAGCAGGAACAAACAGTCCTGGATGATTAAAAGAAGCTGACTGTGGCTGTGTCTCTCTCAAAGCAGTAACAGTTTAATCCTTTATGTCTGTTAGTGTTGTGATGCCAAAGTTTAGTAAAGAATCCACTGATTGACACGTTTTATTCCTGCCAAGTCTGTCACAATAAAAAACCTCCTGTGCCAATCATCATTGAAGACTTTTATTCTTAAGAGCAACATCAGGAAATTAAGTGTTTTCAGCAGCAACTTAACAACAAAGACATCTTGTAAACAGGAGAGCGATATTACTTCACATAACTCAGAAAATTAGATTTAATTCATTCATAATTATGATTTTGAAGCTAATTTTATGAACAAATATTTTCATGACCGAAATTTGACCTGGTGGTTCGTAACACAGTGGCCTGTCATACAACAAACCTAAATGCAGCTTTGTAAAATCCCTTTACAGGGACTTTAAACAAAAATAAAAATCTGCTTTACCTTTCACTGTGATCTGCGCCACAGCTTCAATCACCCCCAGGGTCGACATGGCCACACAGGTGTAATTGGCTGACTGCCGGACGTCTGTGAGCTCCAAGACGTTCCGTCCAATGGGCATGTCGTCCTCTGGCGTGAGGTCCTCAGCGCCCAGCATCCACTTGACATATGGCATGGGCGAGCCCACTGCCACGCATGTGATATTGACACTGCCGCCTGGCATGATCTCATTGTCTGTAGGTGGAATGGAGAACCGCGGTGGCACCCGGCGTACTGAAAAGACACAAAACACGGAGTGAAAAACATGCAGGAAGTGGAACAATGTAAGGAAAAAAGTCCTAGTATTCTGCTGACTAATTTTTCAACATTAAATAAGAAAGCAGTGGAATCTGAAAGATAACATTTTTCCATCAAATGGTGATTTCAATGGTGGATGGGTTGACATTAACATGAGAACATGCACAAAATACTTTGGTACATACAGTTTACACATCTGGACAGCTGACAGCCCTCCTCAGTTGTGTTCAGAGACACAACTTTAGGCTGCGTACTTCCAGCTGATGTGAGCTCATGTCCTGCTTCACATTCTCACATCACACAGACAATGAAACTACGATTCCCCTGGGAAGTCACAACTAAAGCCAACTGTGTTTTTCTGTGCTTTAAAGGCCAAGTCAAAGTGAGGCTGTCAAATGTCATGAGTTCACACACTCAATAAAACACATTTACTTGTCCCATTTCTTGACCCTGCTGGCAGATACAGAGCTGCTCCCGCAACACTAAGCTAACTCTGTGATGTGAAGTCATGGAAGTTCAAGGTCTGCTGTGTTTGCTTTTTGTCTTAAAATTCAACTTTGCAAGCCAAATTTTACTCTAAAAGTAAAGTCAAACATACTTTTACAGTTCATTTACCGATAATAATCACTTATTACTCAAAGCTGAAAGCAGTTGACATTCAGATCGGGCATTATTCATTTTTTAATATCATCACACCCTTCCTGAATTTTGCCGGGGTAAACTGTATTACCGCCAGGTGTTCAAAATTCACTTTACAGGCACTTTCTGGCATGCACATGCAAGCACCGTGAGCAGATTGTGGCATTTCATTGAATCCTTTATTAAAATGCTTTGAGTCTAAAAAAGATGATGTTTTTAAGACAAGGTTTCCAGTAGCGTTGGAAGTAATTTATAGTTAATGTTCTTAGGATTAATATGTAAAGTGTGCTACATCAAGACAGAGAAACAACATTTCCCTCTTTTTCCTCTCCATCTATGGCAAATATTTGTGCTCTGTCCTCTCCCCTCCCTCTCCTCCTCTCTGATTTGATCTGAGAAATTATAATCAACCATTATCATGTAGGATCTGGGAATGTTAAGTAATGTTCCATGTGCTTTAAAGCAGGTGAAGATAGGCCTTTACTGTTGTTCATTTCCATGTTGTGCTTCAATGGGGAGCTCAATCCAGCCATTCACTTCACATGAAGCTTCTAAAAATCTGACAGACTACTTCAGCTCCTAAAATAAACACTAAGTACCGATAACCTTCATCAACATTCCACTTAAAGAGGGGTAAACAAAAGTTAAAACATATTAAAAAAAAACTTTGTTAGTTTTAGTTGTGTCAAGCGTTGCTGCTGCAGCGCATTGGATTATTAATAAACTTTCATCATCTTTTCTTCAACTTTCATCTTTCTTAATGATTTCTTATCACTGATCTACACCCAAAAAGAAGAATTTAAGTGTTTCAAACTCATGTTGTCTTGGATTACATTATAGCCACTGGTGCACCTTTAACAGTTTGGCTTTAACAGTTAGACTAGAGAAGACTGTACCATGGTGCCAGCCCTGTGCCAGCTGTGCCACGGTCGTTTGCCACATTAGCCTGACATCATCAGCAGAGTTCTGTGATCGCTTTTATAACATCTTAACACAAAGGCGCTGGTGCTGCTGGTGGAAATGGACACATACTCTTAAGGCATTTATTCTAAAAGTGCGCTCATTATTCAGCACAGTCATCATGATGGTAATTAAAGCAATAATGTGGCTATTCTGAATACCCTATGATATGGTATTACCCAATCCTGCCCATTTCTAGCTGAAATACAATTCCTGCGTGAGCTTGCTGTTACCCAGTGAACTCTGCCCTCTCGTCTCAAACAGATCAGGACTGGGTTGGATTGCACAGCGCTATAGACGTGCCTCCAGTGTGTGAGAAGTGGGAATTACATGTAAGGGAGTTTCTTCAAACTTAGCAAAAATTTCAACTTTGAGTCAAGGGTAAACTGATTAGATTTTTGATTGTAGGGTCAAGGTGATTTGGCCTCATGTTTATCTCTTGCTTGTGAATGCAATATCGCAAGAAAGCTTTTAAGGAATTTCTTTTAAAATTGGAACAAAAATCCACTTTGACACTAGCATGAATGGAATTGATTTTCAGGTACAAGGGCAATGTGACCTCTCTTTTCAGTACGAGATTGTAAAACTGCATTGAGGGATTTTGGCCAAATTTGGCTCAAAACTACAATTGGACTCAAGGGTGAACTATATAAATGTAGGGGTCAAAAAAACGTTGCTTTGTGCGTCAATTCGACCCCCATACACTTAAAGAGCTGTGAAATTCAAAGTTTTTTAAAGAACACTCACCTACACCAGTAAAGAAATAAGATTTCTACCAATCACGCTTCTTTTAGACACACCACAGTACTTTTGATATACTTCACAGGGGAGTTTAACTGCCAGGTGGGATCAATTATAGGAATGAATCTGTGTGAAAAAGTTCATATCATTTGACAACCCCTGTACATAGATACCCTTAAAAACCTCACAAAACAAACGATATCTGTTACGTTTTCTAAAAAAAGTTACACTTTCAAGTGACCTTCAGTCTATAACATTAAATGCTTTGCAGGAATCCACCATGCATGTAAAAAGAGACATAGCTTTGTGAGACAACCATGTGTGTGGGAGGAAGCTGCATGAAAAAAATAAGTAGCAAGAGAGTTGGGAAAGAAGCTGTGGTATCACGAAGTGTTAATGGAAGGGCTGGCATAAGGTACAGGTTCTGGGAAAAATAAGGGGGAAGCAACATAAAGAATATATGATCAGCCAATATACTTTAGGTGTTATTGATGAAGATTTGTGTGCAATAAGATATAAGTTTAACTCAGGGTGGATAACTTAGTGCAGCAGGCATCCAAGGGTAAAGTTTAGTCAATGTTGCTGCTCATGAAAATCAAAAATTGACTCAGTATTATCCTCTGGTTACCTTAAAGACTATGCAGGACTATGTCACTTTATTTCATGCTAATCTGCCACTTCAGTGTTCCTGTGACTCTAAGCTTTGTGCAGGTTTTTGCTGCATTTGTGTGCAACATACGCACGTGCTTCCTGCTCCTAATTCACAACGTTGGCTCAGTCGGGCAGACTGCAGCTCTCCAGAGAGCCAAATGAGGGGAACTGCTTGCATTATTAAATACAGCGTTTCTCTCGCTCAATATTTAATTAATATCCAATTGGATCATGCTCCCCAAAGAAATAATATTATCCTGCTCATTTGAATATCATTACATTTGTCAAGTCTCGTGGATAACGCTCTAAATGCATCATTCTTTTATAACTTCCTGCGCTGAAACATCCGCATCAGAGGAAGTGTAGAATCTCTGAGGGCGAGGTTGTTTTTACAGCTTTGTGCTTTGACTTTAGTGCCAATTACAACAAAGGATGGATTTTGCTTCAACATTTATTTTCTATCTCTGAAAAACTTCAATTGGAGGGAGGACCACTGGGAAAATTTGAGTGAAGTGATGCTTAAATGGCTGTGTGGAGAGAGGGAGAAGCATAGAGTCCATAGAGAACGGCTTCTTTAGCAAATTAGTCTGGGGACCATAGAAAGCAAGGGCAGTTTTTTCTTCTGGTGTTCGTCACACTGCTTTAATGTAAATTCTGAATCATGAAGTTTCTGATCATATCGATGCAGAGAAACAAGCAAACAAGCACTGACAAGATTAGCATGTGGAAAGCAATGACAAGCACCATGCAAATAAAGCCCCAGTCAAATGCAAATATTCCCTCCCACCGCCCCACCTCAAAGATGCAAACATGCACCACCTGTTGGACAGTCAAGCACTCTGATAAGGACCACAGCCATTCTTAACGTGAACATTTAATGCGCCACAAATATCAAAATGAAATCAGTCGTTCAAAGAAGCGAGAAAAAAAAAGGTTTGAATATGAATGAACTTCTGTTTTGTGTTGTGTTCAAAAAGTAAAAATCCCACCAACCTTCTCGCAGCTCTGAGGGATGTGGGGAAATTGGTGCAGAACAAAATAAATTAGGAAAGGAGAAAAACAAGGAAAACACAGAGAGTAAAAGAGCCATGTTTTAGGTCTGTTTAAACAGTCGAAGGACCTTCGGTCTCAAAGATGCAGGAAGCCCTGCCCAACACCCAAATTATACCCGGTCTGATCTCAAAGATGGTGAATAAGAAAGAACTTTCAACTTAAATTCTGCCACGTAAGCTTGTAATCTCTTATTACCATATTTTTAAAAATCTATTTTTTTCAATGTAATGCTTGAAAATAAAGGTAATCATATGGTAATAGAATGTGTCTGCAATGCATTTTATACTACTTTGGCATGTCTTATCTGGCTCTAAAAAATATGTTGAGATCAAAGTTGTCCTTCCAGTGTTGACTATTGTGGAGGTCAGAAAGGTGCCGTTCTGTGCTGGGGAAAGAATTGGGACTGTTATGCAAGGTTTGTCCACCCTCTGGTTTCAAAGACACTTAGTAACTAAAAACAGCAGGCAGTCTAGTCATAGGTGTTAGGCTTAGGATCATCATCAGGAAGGACACATAAAAGAGCAGCTACTGTAGGTTCAAATCAGTGCAGGTAAGTCAAGTGCAAAAACAAATCAAAAACAAACCATACTTACAATGGCCTAACAGCTGTTGGCCCCAGACTGTACTGGCTGATTTAAAGATTTCTCATGAATTTTAAGTATTAAAGTTAATATTATGTTTGGCTGTAGCAAGCAGGTGTAAGAGACATGCATTTCCTACCTCTGACATAAAGATTTGCTGGAGCAGAGTAGCGGGTTCCATCGTTGTTGGTCGCCACGCACTCATACTTCCCCTGGTCGGACTCTTCGCTCTGCTCTATCTGGAGGGCTCCTGGTGGGGAATAGCAAACGGGGCAGTGGAATGTGCTTGGTTAAAAAGAGGTTGTTTCTGCGCTAACAAGCCATAAAAAAATGAGCAAAAGAACTTTTTCATCCTCAATGCGGGTCAATGAACAGCCTTTACTTCTAGTTTGCCTTTCTCCTTTACAATGCCTTTAAAAAGTATTCACTCTCTTGGATGTTTGACCCCTTTTACTGATGTTATAAATCAATCAGAATCAATCTGTTTTCTTAGCATCAAACCTCTTTAATGTTAAACAGAAAACAAATTTCCACAAAGTAATGTCAATTAAATAAAAATATTTCAGGTGAATTAAGTGATTGCATAAATATTCAGCCTCTTTAAAGTGATTGACCTTATTCAACAGAGGTCCAGCTATCTGGTGCTAATAGTTTCACAATTAGTGAAATGGGGATCACCTGAGTGCAGTGAATGTGTCTCAAGTTATGAAAAAAGACTCCTGTGTCTGGAAGGTCCAGTCACTGGTTAATCTGTATTCATGGCTACCATTACACCATGAAGGTAAAAGAACACCCCAAGCTACTCAGAGAAAAGGTTATTGAAATTATATATCAGGGGATGGATATAAAAAATTTTAAAGGCACTGTGCTTTTTGGCCATGAGACAAGATGCTTTGCTTGGCAGCCACCACCATAAACACACCATCCCTCTGTGAAGCACGGTGATGGCAGCACCATGTTGTGGGGATGCTTCTTGGCAGCCGGCTCTGGAGGCTCATAAAGGCACAGAGTAAAACAAATGCCAAGCTACTTTGTAGAAATCTATTTTCACTTTGGCATTAAAGCAGTGTTAATAATGTCAGCTAAAACTATGACTGAAACTATTCGTCAACGGCCTTTTTTCCATGACAAAAACTAGACTAAGACTAACAAAAAAGGATCTGTGATGACTAAAACTGACAAAAAGTAAGTTTAGTCTTTGTCAAAATGACTAAAACTAGACTAAAATGTGATGTAGTTTTCGTCGAACATTCTAGATCCATGATATTTCTCTACTAGTGGTAAATCTGTCAAAAAAACAATGCATCTATAGCTATTCTGCCTCTCAGGAGTAGAAAGCAGGGACCCTAGGTTTGACAGAGTGCAGAGAACACACTACCAGACTTTGTACCAGATTTAGACAAGAGAATAAATGCCTGGACATAAAGTAAAGACTAAAATGTGAGGACTTTTTATGGACTAAAACTAGACTAAAATGTCTTGAGTTTTCATCTACTGAAACTAGACTATAACTAAAAAGGGTAGAAATGAATAAGATGGGATTAAAACTGAAAGACATTTCATCTAAAGACTAAGACTAAAATTAAAAATGTCTGCCAAAATTAACACTGCATTGAATAGTTTTTTGGGGCGAATTTTTTCTGTCAACAAGGCCAAATTATATTGACCATGACTGATTTATAAAATCAATAAAAGGGTAAACATCCAAGGGGGTGGATACATTTCATAGGCAGTGTAGGTTTTAGCAGTTGGACAGTTTGACAATATTCTCCAAACTGCATTAATCAGACACTACATTACTGTATCCATAATGATAAATTATCTTTAAATGTTATTCCCCCCTTTTTTACCACAGTCTGATCCACTCTCTGTTTTTAATTTGAGACTGTTGTTAGTAAAGGTGAGGGGTAGCTGCAAATGGTATTCATGTAAAACACATTTACCAGATCTTAAGTAACACAAAGCAAAATAAAATGGCAATTTGTCAACTAAATCCAAAGAAAAGAAAAGAAAAAACCCTAGGTTATCTTCAGTCTATTATACATTTACCTTGTTGGTGGATTTGTTAGAGAAAAATGCTGATAACTTTAAAATGTATAGACTCTAAAAGACACTCATCCTAGTGCCAATGTAAAAATGTCATATTTCACTTTAGAGAACGGGGCAAGCCCTTCAATATACAACATGTCACTGGACTGGTCAATATGGGGATGAGTGATACTGCTTCAGGGAAACATGGATCAAACAAAAGAGGTTTACAGTATAAGAAAGCAGCATAACAAGGGAGGACAATTGAAAGAAAGAAATTTAGGTATGAATTTTAGCATATTCAATCACAGATCAAGTGTAACATTCATCTAATAGAATAATTTGGGACTTCTTTTGGGTGAAGTCGCTTTCAAAAAATGCAGCTGGTACAAAAAAATTGAAAAATGCTGCTCGTATATGCGGAAAAAATGTTAATTAGAGTCCTATGTAAGGCAAAAGCAACATATAACCCTCTGTAACAAAATGTTGACATGCAAATCTTGGCAAGAAATGTATGTCGGCACAACTTACAACCTTCTGACAACCCTTAGCTGAAAAATAAAATGCATTTGTATTAGAAGACAAAATTCAAAATATCGGCTCAAGCCGACAAGAAAGTAACCAACCACTGCTTTAGCTTGTGAAAGCTACAAAAGACACCCATAAAAATCCACCAATGGGATCAGCAGTGTGGTGTCACATGACCAAGGGAAAAATGGCTTTTATGCATCAACAACTCTCCAGCTCCCCGTCACACGGCAAAAATGAGCCAATCAGGTCCTCGCCAGACTCTACAGTTTGCCTTCCCCAAACCCTGAAGAAAAAAAGTCAAAAAGTAAAATAGTCTCCAAACCCAAGAAAAGTAAGAAAAATAGGTGAAAGAGAAAAAAAAGCACCGTAGAAACTTTATCAAAAAAGTGGTTGTTTGGGCTTTTTTGTAGAGGTACAGGAGAGGAAAGCAAATAGAGGAAATGGAAAAAAAAATAGTTTGCAAAGATAGAAAGAATTCTTTGGGAGAAAAAAGCAGAGGAGAGGCAATGTTGTCTTCAGCATGCCTGCGTGATTCCAGAGCATCTGTGCGTATTTTTAGTGCTGAACAAGAACAGCTAAGGGGAAAAAAATGCTTGGTTGTTTTAGTTGGACAAAAAGAGGGACACATGATTCGCTATGGTCAAAAAAGAAAACAAAAATGAACGGAAAAAATAGAGTTTGAAAAAATAATTGTCATTGGATATGCTTATTTGAGCCAGGGCAAGCATATCACAACTGAGCTAAACAGGCTCTTGAAACCAGAATACAAAGGAGTAAATAAAGCATAGACAAAAAAGATGGAATACAAATTTAGTCAACAAAACAGGACAAATAAGAAGGAAAGTCCATATGAACGAAATGGGATTTGGTCTTGGTAAACAGGACAAAGATGGGGGTGATTCGACTGAATGGATGGGTTGACAGCAAGAATGAATTTGTATTATTTTCATTCTGTGAACGTCAGTTCAGCACTCTTACCTCTTATTGGTGTACCACCTGGGTGGATAATATGAATGCAAATAAGATTAGAAAGAAGAAGCATTAGTACGAGTAGATAGAGGCTGGGGGCTTTGGAAGAAGAATCAAATTAGATTTAACAGGGTAGGTAAATAAAGGTACTAGAGGAAAGAGAAAGGAGATATAGAGAAAGAGAATAAGAACTTTTCTGTAGTCTAGTGGCAGAGAAAGACAGGATTCATCATAGAAAAATCATAGGTCAGAGAGAAGAACTTGTACCACAGGGGGAGGTGCCATTTTTTTGAAGTGGCAATGGCTTCTGAAGAGAGTGGTAAGACTTGGAGGACTTTGTGTGTGAGATTAAGAGCAGACATATTTAAAAAAAAATCTGAGATCCCTTTGCTTCATCTGAGCCTAGAATTCCTTGAAATGTCCCATACCTAATGTGCTGGTGTTAAAAGATTAAATAAGTGAGTAAGTGGCAGGTCAGTGAGTGAGTAGCATGTGAGGACAGGTCATTGCTAAGGTCAGTAAATGACAAAATAAGCTAAAGTTTGGTGATTATAATCTAAAGATACTGAATCTTGTACGCCTTGAGGTGTGTAGCCCTGAAACTAGACTATCTGTTAGTAAAATGCATGCCATGCATTTTAATAGTTGTTGGAAACATGGAAAATTAGTGGGGGGTGATGTGTGCTTTAGAGCTAAGCACTTACCAAAGGATTCTGTAGATTTAAAAATATAGAGAGAAGAAAGACAGCATAAGAATACGATTATATTCTTTATGGAAGTTTAGTTGACAAGGTTTCGTTAAAGCTTTAATAACTCTACGTGAATCAAAGTCGCACATTAAGAAATAAGGGTTAGTTCTACACAGTTGTGTTGAAAACATGTCAGTTAACAAGACGAAAGGACAGCTGTGAAATCTGTGAAGACAGATGGTCAAACATAGAAGACTTAAAATTTACAAGTTATGCTAATGTGTTGCCGTTAGCCCAAAAGAAGCGGCAAGCCTTTGTTTTAAGTTACAGGATAATCTCTATTGAAATCAAAGCTAGGTGAATGGTATATTAGGGTGCAAATCAAAACAAAGCTGGCATTTACACATTAAAGCAGGGGCTGTAAATTCAAAGAATTAAGGGTAAGGAGAAGCCTTATGGAGATTTACGCACTACTGTGGCTCATTATACACAGTTTATCATTGACTTGTTGCACACATATGAAAGCAACATTTTTAGTCAGAGGAAGTTTGAAATTTCAATAAATGCACAAGGGCGGTGTTTAATTTATCTTCTTGTTTTCTTGGTTTAAAATCATGTGCACTTAGCAGATTCTGAATGAAGCCAAATGTTGAATATTAATTGTTAAATTAAAAAAAATACATAAGAAATGAGGAGAATGGATAAAAAAATACTGCACCAATGCAGTGGAAAGGAAATCAACTCAAAACAGCAAAATAATCCGTTGTTAATAGTCACAGCAGTGAGCAATGAAGGCAGAAGTTAGGGCAGAAGCCAGCAAACAGAAGGGGAAACAATCCCAACAGCCCAAGACAACACTGGAAGACAAAAAGGAGGGGGGGGCACATATACAGACAGCACACACTGGGGCGTACAGAGAGTAGAGGACAGGAAATAGTAGAAACAATGCCATTACCTACAAAATGAAAAGCCAAATGAGAAGTTAAATTATGGGAGGAAGAAGAGGATGAAAGAACAGAACAGGGGGGAGCAGATCAGATAGAGGGTAACAAGAAAGAAGCCTCCCTGTTTGGTAATTAAGTTTTCAGCACAGGAAACCTACCTGATCTGAGCTGTTTAATGCGCCCATTGTTGTTGGTGGTGTTGACGGGGAGGAAGTCTTTGAACCACGAGATGTCGGGGTCGGGGTTGCCACTGGCGGCACAGAGCATGGTGGCGGTGCGAGTTCGCTCCACCACTTTTAACTGTGGGCCCATGTCTATGGTGGGGAAACCAGGGGGCAGCTGGTCCTCTGGAAGAAGATGAGAGACATCGTAGCAGAGGTCAGAGTCGGGAAGTCACTGATCCTCCTCCAAATGAAGAGGTAGAGCCAGTGGAAATTAAAGCCATAAGACTAGAGAGCAAGGGAAGAGGTGAAGGACAAAGCTAACGCTAGAGAGATCTGAGTCATGAATGTAGTGTAGCAAGAAGAGCACAAAGTAACAAAGTAGTTGTATTCTGCTGCTGTATTTATTCTCAGTAGCCCACAACACACATTTGGAGTTGACAAGGACAAAATATGAACACGAACGGACATGGGGATGACACTAATTTTTCACTTTTAATTTTTGCTAGGTAAATAAAAGGGCAGTTAAGAAATAAACATCATTGCTGAGGACGTTCCCATGCGTTTACTTCCCTACTAGGCTAAATGCCTATTTAAACTGTGTTTAACTGACTTGTTTAAAGGGGATAGAGTGCTTAGAAAACAGTCAAATTCATCACAGGGTCATTGTGTCAGCAAGTATGATGTGAGCTCGATATGCTGCGTAGCGCATGGCTAAAATTAGCAGCTATCTCCACAGCCATAGTTCCTCTTTGCAGATTAATACTACCTCAGCAGTGCCATAGGCTGATTGCCTGCTTCACAGCTTCCTCATTGATGTAAAAATTTGTGCAAAAAGAGCCTGAACCAAGTATTTCATGCATAAAAGAAAAAAACTTTTAAGAAATTTGACATTTCTGTATATAAAAAAGAACGTTTTAATCAGTAAAACGTTTAATTTTAACTATGTGAGATACTGGTTTTAGATTTAGAGTTACTCTGACGACTGCTCAACGGTCATTTGTGTCACTTTTATCGACTAATACACCTTTTTTTCTACCCATTCCACTTGAATCATGGAATGAAGAATTGTTCCACTATAGTCAAATATTTGAGATGTACCTGTATTTAAACTCTAATAAAGGATAGAAGAAACAACAGCTCCACTGGCTACACTTGTATTCAGGTGAGGTGAAGCTTTGAAGTTCTTTGATGATGGCAGGAGCCTTTGCTGTATTAGATGAGCTTTCTTTTTCCCTGCCTTGTCTCAACTTACCGACAGAACAAGGGCGGGCTACATCATGCTGAGATGTTGGAGACGATAACTCACTTTGCTCCATACTCCAAACACGATCTTTTTAGCAAAACAAAGAAACTCAAAGCCTTGAGCAGCTTTGTCTGAAGCTCACCGCTCTGAACAGGAAGTATTTTTGGCTCACAGCTAAAGATGATCTTGAAGAGAGTACAGAGTGGAATATTCCAAGCACACATGCAAAAACGTCTGCCTCTCCGCAATGTTAGCTAAGTGTTAATCTGCAAAACAAGACCTGCTTTCTCTGAATGCCAATGAGGTTTATGTGCACCTCAAGTTTTTCCTTTCCCCGCTGTGATATGGCTAATTAGTGTCTTGCGTTGCTCTCGTAAACGGCACCTTTTTGGAAACACTTTCTTCATTAAATTTTCATGAGGAGACATCAGTCTGGAAACAGCTTTGAGATGCCATAGCCCGCGCCCAGCCAAACGACAATCATGGCTGCCTTCCAACAATGCTTTTGGGTATCTGGCATGAGAAAGCACCTCGATGGATAAATCTTCTCAGAAAGAGGCTGTATTACAAATGAGTGACTTCAGACTGAACTGCAAAACTTTCCCGTTGAAACTCCGTGTCCCTGCCTGAACTGACATGTGTTTAGACAGTGATGGAAAGGTACAGGCTTCTAAACAGCCAGGCACCCTGCAGTGCTTCTTAAATGGGTTTAATGAATTCCAATCCTATATAAAGCATACATTGGACTGTGGTCATTTTCTTGGCAGTTATGCGGGAACTCTTGGCCCATGCATCCTAATATGGGTTACAGAAGTCCTTGACATGGTGCCACATATACCGTATGTTATCTGTGCTGCTTTCAGTATCCATTAAGGTAATGAGAGATGCTCCAGCTTTGCCCTTGTTAAAAGTTTGTGGCTATGTGGAACCGTGTTTGCTGGTTGTTTGCACAAGATTGTGGTGCTCATTAAACCAATGACCACTTCATTGATTGACCTCAGGCACTCACTGGCTTCCCACCTAATAGTAGTTTACATCATAGTGACACAGTGAGGCTGAAAATTTCTTAGTAAAATAGTTTTTAATTCCCTGATTTTTACTTACATTACTTGTAGACTAAATACTTTTGTGGCTGTTTATCACTGCTTTACATTTTGAATGAGTGAAGTGTAGTGTATCCAGTTTCAGTTTCAATGAGACTGGCATAAACTGGACTGAATTATCCAGCCTCTCTAATGCTACAACAATATAAAATCATTGAGCAGTTTATCTGAATACAGTCAACTGTTAGCTGATATCATTGCCTTCATTGAAAAATAACAGCCTGTAATGCTGTGTTTATGTTCAGTGTGAGGCAAATTTGCAGAATCTACCAGCAATGGTGGTCTATGGGTCATTAAAAGAATCATAACAGATATATTTGTGCCAGAAAAAAGTAATATAACTTTTGTCCCACTGCAGCCACACTGGTTATAGTCCACCATAAGGTCAGGGGGCAGGCTAATTGCTAGAGTGCTTGTCCATTTTTCACTTGAACCAGGCGCAGCAGGAACAAACATTTTACCTGATGAAGATGTGTTTTATTTAAATTGTTTTTAGTCCTGGATGATTAAACAAAGCAGGCCGTGGCTTTGTCTCTCTCAATGCAGCAACAATGACACCCTTCCTCTCTTGAATTAACTCTAGTATAGCAGCAGTTTTATCAGAACCGGACCATGTTTCTGTATGAAATAAAGATTAAAAACTTTTCATGATAGAAAAGATGTTTCAGCTCCTCTGTTGACCTGCTTTGGCATGGGTTTGCGATCTTCACGAGTGGGGCCCGTCATGAATGTGACAGAAAGAATGCTCCTCCAATGACCTTCCAAGAATTCTCTGAACAGTCATGCCTTTCCCAAACACTCTCTATGAGAGCTTTCCCAGATAAATGAAAAATATATTCATGCAATGGAGATATGAAACAGTCTATCTGCCATGTCGGTTAAGTTTAGGTCGGCCTACCAAGTTTATTCGGCTGATGCTACGAGGCTAAGTATTACACACTGTACCTTTAAAGACCACACAGCTTTAAAGAAAGTAAATTTGAAGAGGGAGAATCTGAATGAAGACCAAGAACAAAAAGTAAAATCACTGTCTTTGCTCATAAAACATCTTTTGTTCTACAATCAAGAGAAAAAAATAGTCTAGTTTGAATAACCACACTTCTGAAAGTGCCCATTCAAATGGAGAAAGATGGGGAGGAGGGGAACAAAAATTTAATTGCACATGGTAGCTACTGTCCAAGTTCCCTTCAGCCTTTTCAAGGTCGAACACACAATTAGTCGATTCTACAGTGAGCCAAAAGTATACCTGATCAAACACAATAGCCAGAAGCGAGCCTCGGAGCATGCATGCGTGTTGAATATTGTAATTGGATGTGACAATCCATGCGAACTAAAAAGCAACTCCTGTGAAATTGCATTGTATTCTAAAACAAAGTGCTCAGGAGATCATAATTTAGCTGTCGGAGGAGTCAGAGTCGTTCTCATGCTGCAGTCTGCATGTCACCAGTTACTCTGCTCTAAGGAGAAAAGAATAGGGTGGGCAACAACTTTTACTTTAAATGATAAATGGTCAAAATGATAGCTTTCAGAGTCAGCATCCAAACAAATATTCATGTCTGATTTTGTGCCAACTTGATGACTGGGTCAAAAGGGCACTTTCTCAAAGCCATCTTCTGTCTCCTATAGGAGGCGAGTGTTACATGATGCTGTCCCTATTGCAGGCAGCTGATATGACTCCAGGCAGTGCATTTAAAATTAATGATCTGTTACAAAGGTTTCTGGCCTGTTGAATGCATTCTTGCTTAGCCCAGAAATGTATTTTACAGCTGCTTTGTGCACTCGTGCTCGTAGAAAAATAGCCACGAAGCCATGACATCAACTGTACGGTATCTTAAAAGTTTCTCCCACTAAACTTTAGATTGAAATACCAGATTTATTCACAGAAACACCTTGATGTTCTTTGCAACTCTCAGCTCATTTGCTTCACAGGGAGAATTACTATTGTGCTAACAAATAAAGGAGGAGAAGGTGAACACTTTGTGCTGTGATTAACAGCTTGTGCTGTTTTCCTTTCAAGGCCAAGACACATAAGAAAATGTGATTAATCATTGTTTAATTTGAACCTTGACAAGTTTGTTGTATGTTTTGTGCAAAAGTTGAGCTGCTGACAAGTTGTTAAAAGTAATGAATGAAAGAATTAATCAACAAGCAGGGACTTTTTCCCCTTGTGCAGTTCCTCTAACAGTCAAGAGGTTGCTTTTTCAATATAAGTTATTAGCAAGGGGCTGCTTCATTACCACTCCAGTAACTCTGAGCTGCATCCTGATGGAGTGGAAATTGGAAAAGTTTGTGCACTTTTAGAACATTTATTTTTGGGCTCGCAGCTGTAAGACTTGAATGTACAGCAGCGAGCTAACCTGCACAAGAATGAACGTCAAAGCCGAAAGGTGAAATTATATGCAAAAAAGAGGTTTTGCAGATTTTCCTGCTTCCTTAATCTACCTCTCCAAGAACTGCAATCTCAAGGACAGCCTAAGACAAGGGCGTTTTCTGCTTTACAGACCCATACTGTATATTCAACAATGGATCTACACACTAAATGAGATGGAAGGCAGAGAAATGCTGAAGTCACCTTCTAGAGAAGTGCTGAGCACTGGTGCTTGATATAAAAAGACTCCCAATGACAATTTGCACACATTAGCCACTGCCAGGCTATCAGGCCATATGAGCGTGCGCTGCCAAGTATGGGAGGAGTATAAAGAGGACATTGGCTCCAAAAGTACCTCAGTGTGCAGATTTTTGCTGAAGACATAAGGCCACTGGACATAAACTCAAGCCATTAGCAGATTATATCTATTGATCACTCATACAAAATACAAGCGAGTGAAATCACATTTGCCTTGTATGACAACAGCGGCCAATTCGGTTTCTAAAATGTAGCGTGAGTGCAGCATAAATCCAGCTTCCCCCACACACACTCACTCCCTCTGTTTACTGTAAACTTCTAACTGCTGTGGTGTAATGACTTGAGTGACAAACTTTGTAATATCCTCCCTATTTAGCTCTAATTTAATTAGCCTAATGGAGCCTTCTAAACAGATAAAGGTACCATTCAAACATGCTCTGTCCCTGTTTACATGTTTGCTCAGTTTTTTTCGTCACCGAGACACTTGTGTGTGTATGTGCAGTCTGGGGCGGTGTTTACAAGGTTAACACAAGACTAATGCAGTTACATCCATGTAGTGGAATTCATTAGATCCAGACAGTTACACCAAGGCCAAATGTTCACAGCTGTGAGACTCTTTTGGTCCCAGTATGCGCCAAATTAAACCCACGTTCCTTTCTCCTCTGAGGGAAACAGAGTTTACAAAAGCTGAATCATTTAAGGCTCCTGTGAGAAACTTACAGGCTAAAAAAAGTCAAAAGTGTTTGCCAAATACGTACATTGCCTATTTAAGGTATTCACCCCCTTGGATGCTTTACAACTGTGTCTGTAATGGCCAGTCTGGTTAATTGGTATTCCTGGCAATCATTACACCATGAAGACAAAAGAACAATCCAAACAACTCAAAGAAAAGGTTATCCATTAACCCAAACCAAACAAAATGTGCCAAAAACTAATGGTGAATCTGATTATTAAATCCTACAGTGCAACGTGGATATGTTTTATACCATTTAAACCACGCTTGTCTCCAGAGTCACTCGGTAAGTACAAAGGAATTAGTGAAGAAAATAAGCCTTTGTTGCTGGCCTTAAAACATAAAAACATAAACCTTTCCAGTCACACTATGGCTTTTGTTCCTTGGTTGCTGCACTAGGATTGGATTCGGTCCTACCCTTTTCTCCTCAAGCGGAACAAGACTTTTCACCCGGTGGTTGAGGTTATTCTTCAGGGAAAATCCCTGCTGGCCATAATGAGATATATTTGTTGAACGTATTTGAGTGGATACAATCTCCTCAAAGAGGCTGTCACAGGTCACTTGCTGTGGCAGCATGGCAGAGAATAGTGTGTGTCGAGACGTATTGTTGTTTGGGAATCATGACTCGGAAAGATGCAGGATTATGGAACTGTGGGAATTTAGGGCGGATGTCCTCAAGTATGACACTCTTGGATTTTACACTTCTTTTCCCCCTGGTCTAAAAGATTATTTTTGTCCAGTTTAAGGGAATCAATCTGATCCTTACTACCCCTCCCTGATAAGATTTCAGCCAACACAAAAGATGAGCCACAAAACATTGCCCATGGAGTGTGACAGCAGTGCTTATTTTTCTCAGCAGCCTGAGCCGGAGCCATTTTTTACCACCACACTAAAGCATATAATTTAAAGTTGAGGGATGCTGATTAAAGCTCTTTCCACGCTCAAGAATCAGAGAGAAGAGAGAACGAAGATAGCAGATTTGAACAGGGTTAGGGTGCTAATCATGCTAATCATACAGCACTCACAAGGACAGCACTTAGGATTTGGCAGGTTTCACAGTTTGCTGACCTAGATGAAATTAGTCTCTTTTTAAGCTAGAGAAAGGTTAGTGAATGGCAAATAATTTCACACCAAAATATTTCATGTAAAAGACTTCAATAAGTGTGGTAACATCATATAAATAATCTTTAAAAATAGTGATAATTGAGGGTCTGTTGAAGAAGAGATGGGGATGTTGAGGCTTGAATAAAGTTGGCGATTAAGAACACATTAACAGCAAAACATTGCCCATTATAATGTTTTCAAATCTGTAAAAATTATTAAAATCCTTGTTAATACGTCCATTCTGGGACGACCTGAATCCTCTTCAACAAAATGTTCTGTTGGGCTCATGTTCAACTGACGTATTCAATTATATTTTCCTTTCCTTTGGCATGGGAGAGGGAACTGTTAATTATGCTTTTGTTTTCACACAAACAAAATTACTCAACCAAACGTAAGAGCTCTTGATTAACAAAGGCAGACAGCAATTCCATTTTGTGCCAATTCTATGACGGCATCTGCTCTATTTTCCCTCGTTCCCTCTCTCTGATGTTTTGCCACTTTTCACCCACATGGTTGTTGATTTCCTTTGCTCCACTTACAATGTACACTTTACGCCGCGGTTAAAAGGTGTACTCTAACAATCTAACGCTACGTGATTGGCAGGTTCTAAATCTGAGCTCACTCAATGCTTTATCAGCTACCTGCAGCTTGGTTCAACTACTGCAAACCTGGAATCAGAAAAAGTCGCTCTACCCAACACTCCATCCATCATTCTGCCCATAAACTTTACTGAGGGAAAACTTGACTCAACACTCATTTCCAAGCCTCAGTACTCTATTTCAGTATTTTTAGTGTCTTGTATGGTGAAGTCAGTAAGATTCTTCATACTTTTAACCTACTATAAACTTCTCAGTCATTGGTATTACACATGCCTGGACATTGTTTTCAGCAGTGCCTACGGTAAAATACCTGAAATACCAAAGATGCAAGTAAATCCACTTCCCTTCATATATAGGGTGTTAAATATCCTTCATGAGTAGTAGATGTAGAGTGCCTAAAGAAAGTAGTCACCCCCTTGGAAGTTTTATCCTTCTATTGATTAAAAAATAAATCAGGTGAATATAATTAGCCTTTTTAGACAAAAAAATCTACCAAAAAACTTTCATTTCAAAGTGAAAACAGATTTCTACAAAGTAATGCCAATTAATAAATAAAAATAATGTAACATAAGAGATTGCCTAAATATTCACCCACTTGGTGCTGGTAGCCTCACAATTATTGAAATGGTCAAGTCACTGGAAGACAAAAGAACACTCCAAGCAACTCAGTGAAATGGTTATTAAAAGTATAAGTCAGGGGATGGATACAAAAACATTTCCAAGCTACTGGACATTCCTCAGACTTTGGTTAGTTCCATCATCAAGAAATGGAAAGAATATGGCACACATGTAAATCTTCCTAGATCAGGCCGTCCTCAGAAACTAAGTGACCATACAAGAAGGAGACTAAAGAGAGTTCACCAAGACACCCATGACTACTCTGAAGGAGTTACAAGCTTCAGCAGCTGAGAGGGAGAGACTCTGCATAAAACAAGTTTTTCTTTCACCAATCAAAGATTTATGGGAGAATGGTGAAGAGGAAACCATTGTTGAAGAACACCCATTACATCTTGACTAGAGTTCGCGAAAATTCATGTGGGAGATTCCATGGTCAAGTGAAAGAAAGTTCTTTGGTCTGATGAGACTAAAATGGTGGTTTTTTGGCCATCAGACAAGATGTCATGTTTGGTGAACACTGAACACATCCCCACAAACACACCATCCCCACTGTGAAGCACAGTGGTGGCAGCATCATACTGTGGGGATGCTTCTTGGTGGCAGTCCCTGGAAGATTTGTAAAGGTAGAGGGTAAAATGAATGCAGCAAAATAAAGTAATATCCAGGGCCGGATTTTCCTTTAGTTTGAGAAAGCTACTGTTGATGAAAACCTTCAACTCTCTACTAGATGTGGCCAAAAGGGATGTGGGAGACTACATGGTCAAGTGCAAGAAATGTCTTTGGTCTGATGAGACCAAAATGGTGTTTTTTGGCCATCAGACTGGACGCTATGTTTGGTGGACACCGAACACAACACCACAAAGACACCATCCCTACGGTGATGGCAGCATTACGCTGTGGGGGGGACGGTGACCCAAAGTATACAGAGAAAGCTGCACAGAAATGTGGCTGGACTTGAGAAGGGCTCTTCATAACCGACAACCTAACAGAGCTTGAGCAGTTTTCCAGAGAAGAATTTGGTAAATTGCAGTGTCTTGATGTTCTTTTGGTCAGAAAGTCAAATTATATTGACCATGATTGATTTATGAAATCAATGAAAGAGTAAAACATCCAAGGAGATGAATTCTTTTCATAGGCTTTCACTTAAAAAGCAATGAGTCAGATGAGTATGCAGGCCATAAAAGCCCATGTGCAACATTGCTGAGCAAAAAGGAAGGAAAAATGAGTTAAGATGTCTAATTTTTCCCCAAATGCCCTTAGAGAATCCAAAGCCTGTATTTATCTCATTGATACATCCCACTGCTGTTTGGCACATATGTTGTCCAGTCTAAATAAGATTAGGTTTTCCCCTTGAGCTTCTTTCCAGACAGATTTCTCAAATAAGCCTCCTGGCACCTGCGCAAGGTAGGTATTGCTTAACTAATCCAATAATGGGAAAATAAATGCTCAGCACTTCCTTCTTATAAGGCACAGAGAAGTGTGTTTAAGGGGGCAGTTTGTAAATTCACCTTCCTGAGCTGATTTTTTTGAAGGTTCACAAGCTGCTGAACTCTGAGTCAACCTTTAAACTGTTTTGAAGATGGCATGTATCTGGATTGATGTGGTTTTTCTAATGATTGCCCTGACTAGAAAGCTCAAATGTGAGAGCACGTTCCAATTTTATGCCCCAGGGCCACAGCTTTATGTTCCAAAGCCTTCAACAAAGTGATGAGAAAATGTTAAGTGGCAAGGCATGACTGCTTTCCAGTTTAGGTTTACAAATGCGTCTGTGCAGGACTTACAGGTCAGAACTAATCCTGTTGTACATACTGTAGTGGAGTGCTGGAGAGTTCATGTTTTCTATAAAAGCCTGTGACCCATTTATCTCCACTGAGGCTACAAATGCATGTTTTCATCTTCATAATAACAGAGATGGTTCTAGGATTCTGTCTGTGGTCCCTTTAGTTCGGGTGTAAGAAAATTGGTAATTTCTAAACCATTTTATACCTATACGTGTGGTTTATTTAAGGTGAAAAATAACGAGAAAAATGGTTGTCATCTTCAGTCATTTACCTGTTAAATTAAAATGACATCTACCCACGCATAAGCTTTCAGAAAACCAGACCACTGGTGACATATTTTTGCAAATGTTCCCTGTAATATTATATATAGTGCACTGTAAATGGTCTACCTCTGTGCTAAAGAAATCATCAGTAAGAGCGCAGCTGGTCTGACTAAAATATGCTTTGCTTGAGTTCATTAGTTGATCCTACAGGTACAGAGCACACTAATGAATATTACTTGAATGTGCCACAGTTGGCTCAAAAAGCTAATTCCAATTTTCTGTAATAGAGTTTTAAGAGGAGCAGCCCCACTTCAACACAAAGTGGCATTACATTTCTCAAGCTTGGTGCCGCTAAAAGGTAGTTCAGTAATTTCCCGAACAAATACAGTCTCTTTGAGAAAATTGCTAAAACCCAAGGGCAGACACCAAGAGACCGTCTTGTGTCGACTAAAATTTTATTTCACCCATGTTGCCTTAAGCAGTGAAATAGGAAATAGCTTGTGAAATATAACCCGGTGTGTGGCTTAAATCTCCTGTGATGATGAACGCTGGAACAAAATATAGGAGGAGGAAGGTGAAGGCGCACAAAGCTTCCTTAACCCGAGGTTCACGGCACCCTGTCTCGGTGAAAAATAGCATCCGCCCCCCCTTTGCCCTGCACTGATTGTTTCTTCCATAAATCCCCTTTGAGATTCTATAATTAATTGAATGCTGCTTATTTGTCATTAAAAGCCCCTCGCCTAATGCCTGAGATTATGAGGAAACCATTGTGCAGTCAATCTATTAATCATCAGGCCTTTTTTCCTCAAGAAAACCTTCACAGATGAACAATTCAAGCCGTAACTCATTCTAAATGACATTGGGAAACTAGTTGTAAAAACCTTAACAGACATAATGCTATCATGGAAACTTTTTCAAACATTTTTCATTCTCTTAAAGAGTAACGAAACCTTCAGGCCTCTTTATTCAGCCAAGGGCCTGTATGAAAGGGGATTTACTAGTACTGTTGATCAGTAAGGGTCTAAATCTGGACATTTTATCACAAAGTATGTGTTGAAACTATCTATTTACCATTTACTTCACTTGTCTCAGCCAACAGCAGAAATCTGCTGCTCCACCAATCAAGATTTGTTGCTGTGACAGTCTAGGATTGTAGGCAATGTAGTGATGTTGCCCAAGATTGCACATAAACTACATTAAACTATGGCTAATTATCAGATCTAAAAGGCACTATGTATAATTCCAGCATTTTCTGTACATTCTAAATGGGACAGAATACACAAGTTTTGTGGGTAATGGTGCAATCAGCCAATCAGAAACATCACTGTTACACTCGAGGATGTAGTGTTGTTACCCAAGATTGCAAATAAACTAAGAATCATCTTAATTAATTGTAACACTCTAGCTAATATTCAAATCTAAAGAGCAGCATGGACTGAATGATGTTGTGGCTGATAAGCGACAGCTGGCAGAGGGGAGGAGGAGCTCTAAGATTGTGGGTAATGTGGTGTTGTTGCCCAAGATTGCAACTATGTTTTCCTTAAAATGAATGCAGTCTACATGATCATATATCAACCTCTAACACAGCGGTAGCTCATAACTCTACCTTGAATTATCTTGAAATGTTATGACACTATGGCTAGTAATCAGATTTAAAAAAAACGGCATGGACTGATGGTGTTGTGGCTGATAAGGGACAGCCTCACTCCCAGCCTTGTCTTTACATTCTAAACAGGACAGAGTGCTCAAGTTTTGTTGATTACGGTACAAAGAGCCAATCAGAGTCATCACTGGGAAACTCAAGAATTGTGGGTAATGTAGTGTTGTTGCCCAGGATTGCAAATAAACTATTTTTATTTCACGAATGAAGTGGATATCGACCTCATCACTACCTTGAAATGTTGTGGCACTATGATTAATAATGTTTGAACTGTCATTTGCCCCTTTAAGGAAGCTCCACATACAGTACAAGCATTTGTTGGTTTTGATTGGAACTGTGCTAGAATATTTTAAAAAAGCAGAGCATTTGGGAATTAAAACCATAAATGGCTAGACATACGAATTAAAGAAGCCCAGGCCCAAGCCTCATGGATATTCTTCCTGGTCACTAACGAAATAAACTTTGTTTTGGTAGTGTAGGGAGCTTCGTGAGAAGCACTTGTTAAACTTAGTGGGAAGTTTGTTGGAAATCAGATTTTAAGAAATGGAGCCATGGGAATAAAGCAAGAAATGACTCTAAGATTGCACACACCCAATTATCCCCCAGGTCTCCCACCCTTTATAGGCTATTTTTACAGACATTAATGTGCCAGTATGCCCCTCTTAGAGTGTAGGGACTTTCATAGTTAGATTTAGCTGGAGATAGGTTAGAATTTCATATTACAATTGGTAATAAAGCCAAAAATCCCTGGAGTAATGCTTTAAAATGACCCCAGCTAATGTCCCCCCTAAGCCTGCCATCCCTTGAGACAAATTTATGGGCATTAATAGGCCAGTGTGCTCCAGGCAGTAGTGTGGGAGCTCAAAAAAACAAGCTTTTTCTAGTTTTGGTAGGAATTGAGGTCAGCTTTGTTAAAGTAATGGTGGGACATTAGAATATGAGCCAAAAAATGACTTCACCTCAATTCGTCCAAGTCTCCTATCACATGTAGAAAATCTTTCTGGCCATTAATGAGTCAATCCACCTCACTGGAAGTGTACTGGAAGAATAGGGGGCTCAGCTGAGAAGCATGGCTACCATGGTTGGGATGTGGCAGAAAATGTTCTAGATCCAAGCCAGAAATTTCTGTAGTTATGAATCAATGTGACCCAAAGCCATTCTTCCCTCATGGCTATTCTTTCTAGCATAAATAAGACAATCTTCCGCCCCCTGCATTGGAAGTGTAGGAAGCTCCTGCCCTGAAGCAGTTGTTGCTTTTGGTTGGAATTCAGGTGGAATTTGAAAGAAAATGGTGGGGCATCAGGATCCAGGCCAGAAAATGGCTGGAGTTATGCTTTTGAAATGACCCTGCCTCATGTTCCCCCAAGCCTGCCATCCCCCATAGACATTTTTTATGGCCACCGCTGCTGGGGCAGATTGGATCAGCCAAGCAGAGGGCATGCAACAGAGATGTACGCCACTTCTGGCTAGGCGCCCCAACTCTCCCTAGGCCCCGTGTCATTCATAAACATGACGGATTAGCTGTGATATTCCTCCATTTACAACATAAGCAAAGGGAGTGGGAGGAAAGAGAATGAAAGCAGCAGAGAGTGAGTGTTAGTGTCGGATGCCCCTTAGGGGTAGTGCTAAAATGGATGGGTAAAGAGGGAGATGAAAAGGAGAGATGAAGCAGGAAGGGCGGAGAGGGGGCCTTTCTCTACAGGCCTGGCTGGGCAAGCAGCGAGGCAGGCAGGAAGCCAGGCACAAAGCTCCATTTACGCTCAGATGCCCCCCCCCCCGCTCTTCTTGCTTTACAGACCACACATCAGCTGAGCCAGATGTACTGTTCTGAGTAAAGATCACCTAGGGGGAAGGTGGAGAGACAGACAGCGGGATTTTAAGACCTCCTCTACCTACAATCATGTCTTTCATTGTCTTTTACTTTTACCTTACTCACTGACTTCTTCTGCCTCGGTGCAGCCAGACTTTAAAAGTAGCTCAATCCGTCTTTGTCTGTCTCCCGCCTTCCTTGCCTTCTGTCCCCTTCCCGCCCTCTTCAGGATTTCACTTTGCATATTCCATTTGCTGGTTGTTACCTTGAGCAATGATTCCATTTTCTTCACAAAACAGCGTCCCATTTATTTAGAGTTTGGAAAGAAAAAAAAAAAACTTTTGCTCTTGTCTTCTTATCTGCCATCAGCGTGCTTTTCAGATATTATAAGTAATATTCAGAAGAGAAGGGAGAAAACTATTTGACAAAGCTTTGAGCTATTTGCCAAACACAAAGCAAAAATGGATGATGCTCATTCTCTATCAACTCCCTGAAATGCACCTGAGGAAGCTTCTCTTCTTATTTTAGATTTTTTCTTAACAGTCCATCAACCCTTATTTGATCCTCTTGAGTGCATTAAGCATTCATAAATAAAGAGGAAGTGGCAGGGAATATATAAACAACCGCACAGTACCTTCTCCTCAGAGACGCCTCCATTCTCACAGACACTCCTGTCACTTTGAAGCATATACTGCTAGACATCTGTTCTCTTTTTATGTTTCAGGCTTCTTCATTGTATATTTACCCTCTTACCGCCCACTTGGGACGACTATATGCTGCTTGATCTTTCAAAGTTTAATAAAGAATATGTCTGTGAGTCAACATTTATCATAAAATAAAACAGAACTATTCAGCTGCCCACTTTGTCTTTTCAGGGAAGGCCTATACAGACCAGAAGCTGGAGCCAGCAGGGACTCGGGAGAGAATCAGCAACCAGGTGAGTCCTTCTGAACGGACAGAAGGCAAAACTGTGAGACATGACGCCGCTTCATTAACCTTCATGTACAATACACTCCTAAGCAGGTGGGTCAGTTTGATCAACTTTGAAAATGAGCTTGGACTGTGAAGCGGCAAAAAGATAAAAGCATGTTAAATTTTGATGCATGTGAGGGTTGGTGTGTTTTACTTTTCTCGCAAGCAAACATCCCATCAGTTGTCAGAACACACCCACAAAATCCTCTGAACTTTAATCCCTTTTTCGCGTTTTCTGCTTGACACTGCCAGACATGTTTATGGGTCACAGACCAAACTGGTATCATCAGACCCAGACGAGTACTCAGGGAGACTTGAGGTATAACTGCCTACAAGTTCACTTCCTCCTGAGAAAGGAAAAAAACGTTTAAATTATTGATACAGCTAAAAGCTTGCTACAGGAGAGGGGAGTCTGGAGATTATTCATGCTTACTAACATCCTGCAGAGAGGACCCCTAATGGAAAACTGGGGTTATACCAGGCTATTTGAAGTTGGCATAAAGGCATTCTTCCCATGTGGAAGACGATTGCTGTGACAGATGTAAGTGGGTAGCATTATTTTATCATGAAATATATTATATAATGTTTTCAGTTTGAGAGCTGGGATTAAAGCTAAAGAAACATGCAATGTGCTCAATGGTGTTTTGTGCCTTCAACTTCGCCTGGAAGGTAGCGGATGCATAGAAAACACATTCCACCCTCCAGACGACTTCCAATCAGGTGAAGTCATAAGCTTAATCTCTAATCAAATCACACGTTACCATCGTATCAGGTGAGAGAGCTAGCTGCTTCCCCAGACAACTGTGCTAGCTAGCTTGCTAGCTTTAATATTTGGCAAAGGTTTAATATTAGCTACCTAAAGTCAAATCTGGATAATTTCATAGATTAAAGAAGAAGCTTATTATTTTGGTAAGCATCTGGATGCCTTCTAGGATGCTTAGTAACTTCTTAAGTAGAGCCTAGCTGACTTCAAGGCAGCTAAAGACATGGTAAGGACACAATAATGTCTTCCAAGCTGCTATCTGCCAGGCAACCCATTGGCTCTGGGTAAAAGCAGGCAGCTAGGTATAGTAAGCTCTTGCTCCTAGGCTGCCTATGTGTACTAGCTACCTGCCAGGCAGCCAGCTGGTTGTGGATCGCTGAAAGGGCCAAGAATGCCCAGCAGGTAACCAGTATAAGCAGCAAAGAAGGAAAGCGCTAACTATGATATGTTGACTTAAAGTTACGTATCTACAATCAAAACGGCTGCCTGGCAGGTAGCCTGTACAAGCAGCTAGGAAGACATTAACATGCCCCTACCATGTATTTAGCTGCCTTGAAGTCAGCTAGGCTCTATATAATAACTTACTTAGCATCCAAAAAGGCATCTAGATTCCTGCCGAATTAAATAGCTTCTCTTAATTTGCTAAGGAGCCTCAACTGAAGTGCTTTTGTTTGCTTGTTTGTTTTAGCTAATATTAACAAACTCATGTCTAGTATATAAGCTAGCGAGCATAGTTGTCTGAGGTAGCAGCTAGCTCGCTCGCCTGATTGGATAAGAGGTTAAGCTCATGATTTCACCTGATTGGAGGGTGGTTGGAGTGCAGGATGTGCCTTCAAGGCAGCCACTTCCTTCCAGGCAAAGTTGAGGGCGTAAAACACTATCATGTGCATTTTAAGTCATAAAACACTGACTGTCCTTTTTGCTGTACTGACTGCAATCATGTGCAGACTAACCCCCAAATCAACCCTTTCAACATCACTTTTACCCCACTACAAAGTTGTTCAGCTGTAATTAGTGACAGCCCTGCACAGCTAATAAAAAAAGTTTCTCAAGATCATTAGATGCATTAAGGATGACCCTGCAGTGGCCAATTAATCTAGCAGAAAATGACTCTTGAATGCAGCTAGGATCAAAGCGGCTAACATTAGCACCCCCTCGACTACCTGGCTCATGGTAGACACTCCTGGTTGTCTGACCTTGTGCTCTGTCATGTTTACCCAGTGAAATATTCCCTTATAAAAATGTGCATTTCAAGAGTGCAATGAATGATTTTAGAGAATATTTGAAATGTTAGCATCTAATTCCTATTTGCAGCAATCCATATTTATTATATCAGGAGGCTGTGCTTACTTTTATTTAAAAAAAAACACAGAGCAACATGTGCAGAGCTATTCATCATGTTCAGTGTGCCATCCAAGCGCATTTGTGGCTGAGGCAGATGTTTTCTTACACACTATGTAGACTATAAAGTCAAACATCCATCTTGTTGGCAGCGGGTTTCCCTTAAATCATCCTGTGTACCTAGATACCAAATGGGTGCTATAATTACCTAAACAGAAAGATTTAAGGCTTGTAGGCATGTTTCTTTTTTATCCTCCTATGTCGCAGCATCCTCATATGAGGACATTACATTTTGGGTTTCCTGCACCATTGCTCTTATTTTTTTCAGCATTTAGACAACTTAGCCTCAAACATGGACACTTTGTCTGCCATTATGAGGTCATAAATGCACATTACAATTATCAATGTCCATTCAAGATGACCTCAATTCTGACCAAAATGGTAAACAGCTACTATCCACACAAAACTGGTCAAGGTGCAAAAACTCACTGCACACAAAACACACTGTTATGATCGAAACTTGTTTGTTTATGCTTGGTAAAGTATGCAGTTTGATGTGGTGTGACAACTTGACAAGTTTTATCAGCAGTAATAGGCTACAACACCGCGAAACAGCACGTACTCGTGTAAGGACATTAGGACTTTTCACTGTCGTAAGAATAAGGAACAAACCTACAGTTTGGTGGCCTACGGGTCATTAAAAGTATCGAAATGGAGAGATTTCTTGACAGACAACAGTAAATTTAATCCCCAGCCACCCTCTAGCCAAAATCCCATAAGGCCAGGGGCAGGCTAATTGCTGTAGTGCTTGTTTCGTTTTCAGTTGAACCATATGCAGCAGGAACAAACATCTTACCTGCTGAGGGTATGTTGTAACCCATATTTCACTTGTCCTTAATCTTGGATAATTTAAATAAGCAGCCTGTGGCTTTGTCTCTCTCAAAACAGCAACAGTTCAATCCCTCATAACTGTTAGCAGCATCGTGATGACCACACCATCTGAGAGCAGAACTACTGCTTAATTTTTCAAGATTGTGAAGCTTAATTTCATAAATGACTAAAATTTTGCCTGGTGGTTCATAACATTGTAGCCTGTTACATATTAAAAAAAAGCCCTAAAATACAGATTTTTAAAAAATCACTTTACATGGACTCTAAGTGGAATAAAATGAAGAATTGTGTGCCTTAAAAAGTGTACATCAATATGCAGGCAAAAAATTAGGGAATGTTTTTTTTTCCTTCCAGGATATTTCCAACAGCCATTACACCAAATTGGCTGAGTTGCATATTCTGTGTTACACAATGGTGTCTTTACTGTGTAATGTAGTAAAGTAGACCCACTGTCCTCATATGAGGACATCACTTAAAAAATACTTCTTGCTCAGATACAATGTTTAGTTATTATACTTATAAGGTCCTACTAATCCCAAATAAGTAGGAGATATCAAAAATGCACAACAGATGAAAGCTCAGGTCTCAGGAGATTAAATCTAGATCAATATTTGTGAGGATTGCCAACTTCATCTTCTTAATTGCAAGCATGAATATCTTGTCACCCTTCACTTTATTTTTTTGCATATGCAAGAGTAGAGGTTGAAACTGAAGGGGGAGTTGTACTCTAAATGTAGCTCAGCATTAGTTCATGCAGGACACGGTAGTCATACGCCCAGCCATTGTCAGCTGATGGCCAGCTGATCCAAATTATCGCCTCCCAGCTCCCACAGCCACCCCAGCCTCCTCCTTTATAGCATAACGCTTGTGGCACCCTCGTATTGATATTCATGCTATTATGTATGCTTTTGATCTAATTTTATTGTATTCAGTATGCATTGTCATTAATGTATTTATCCATATGGAGGTTTCAAGCCATGCGCTCCCTAGACTAACCCAGGGAGCATCTTTTTAGAAGAGCTTTCTCTATCCAAGCTAAATTGTATATCCATTTGGCAATAAATGTTTAAACCTGTAAGAGTCTACCTGACTGAATTGATCTTGGCCGAATCCCAAGCAATAACTGCCTATAAAACATCTAATGGGCAGGAAAATCGCTTTACCCATGTGATGTTGGTTGCACTCTTGTTCCAGCATGATAAAACACACCTGGAAATTAAGCAGCAAATATAGATGAATGAATACTTAGGACTAAAAACCTGGAGAGGAAAATTTCTCCAAACAGTGAGGATTAGCTTCTCTTTGAATACAGTAACAGTGAGTCAGCATGTTTCCCCAGCACATTTTCTAGACTAAAAATGTATTTTTCCAACAAAATTGTGTGTTCAGTGTGGCATCCCAGCTCCTGCCATCTTATAGAGCCCCCTGCCAGTAAACTAGAGAATTGTACAGTAGCTTCTGCCCCCCTACTTTTCCCTCTCTTTTCGAGCCACTGATCACAAGCACAGTAATTTTACAACGGTCACTTGCTTCATCCCCCGCTGCCTCCCTTGCTCCGACAGTCTGAGACCGCTGACACAGCATTTATCTTGCTAAGCAATTTGAGCATGCTGACCAGCTTTTGTTCATCTCTTTCTGTGTACTTTGTAAGAATGAAGGCATTATGCATTGACTAAATTGTGGACAGAGGACAAATGATGGTAATAAGTGAGCATTAAGGTGCAATTTTTATCGCCCACTACTGGAATTTGAAGGTTTTTGCAAATGCACCACAGTTTGTTCTGAATGGCATCAGTTACCTTTGCTAAGAGCATTAATTAGAGCAGTTTGTCTCAAGAGAACATTTTTCTCCTAACAATGACAGCTGAGTGCCTGCATTGTCTATGAATAGTCACTGATCATGTAGCAGCCCTTTCATTGTATGTGGAAAGATCCGTCTCAGCTATACGGCTTTCGGCTGTGCCATTGCACCATTCCATACAAATGGAAATGATGCATTCTGTTTTTCCGTCACAGGAGAACGGCTTCCCATTTTCCGCTCCCACTGTCAAGTTGTGCACAGCTGCATAAGTTTGCACACTTGTGTGCGGGGCTACAGGAAATGGCTGTTGACAGCATAATGGGAGTATGAGGATGCAATATAAATCCTTAATCATGCCTGAATCATGAACTGCGGCACTCAAATCCACACATCATTCTGCTGGAACTGCTGCTAGCCCTGAGTCTGGACCCTGTGAGGTACATTTTTCTCAATTTATTTTGTTTACTTATAGTTAAAAGTGCACGTTAGTACAGGCTCTGCAGTAGTTCACATAATATTTTGCAAGAGAAGATTAATAAATGAGATCAAAAACCACTTGGCTGAAATTATATCCAGCCGTGACACCCAAAATCTGCTGCTTCCTTATTTTCAATCCCTCCCTGTCATTCTCAATTACAAAGCAAATCAAGACGACCTTAATTCAAAGACACGAGTCGCATATGAGCTGGGTCATCTCCTAGTTAATCAAAACAGAGCGCGCAGGGAAAAAGGAAAATCCAGCACCTCACGCCATGGCCGAGCAGATTTGACTGGGAACATCATTACGTTTCAGGGTTCGCCTTTCATGCAAATGGCTTCTCTAAGCCTGGAAGTTCATTACTAATGGCGCTTCCCATCAAGTTAAAGGCCTATCTGAATACTAATATCCTCCAGTAGTTTAAATTTGTCACCTCGAATCCCCCTGTCCTTATAGCATGGCAATTACAACAATGTGTTTTTCCTTCATGAAATCAGCCATCACCCCCTGTGGCGAGCTTCCCACAACAGATGCTTTGCAGTCGTTTCCACACACCATTGGACCCCAAATGAACTAAATGAACAGTCACTTTATATGTATTAGGCCTGGCTTGGTATCACTTATCTTTGTTTGCTTATTTATTTATCTCACCAATTCTGCTTAACACGCCAGGAAAGTATTTCTCCACTGAAGGACCCAAAGGAGGGCAGTAATCATTTTTTGCAGGTCGCCGAGGCAGGCCGGACGTAAGAAATGTGCAGCTGCATTTTTCAAACTGCAGTTGATGTCATGCAGAATGATGAAAACCTGCAGTGCTGTATTTATTGTACTGTACAAAGTAGTTGTGGTGGGAGGAAGCTTTTTGGTCTCCTAAATAATACATAAAACATCCTTGAGCTCACCTTGTTTTACCTTAAAACTACCCGTACAGTATGCTGCAGAGTAAGCTTACTACAAGCTTCCTGTGAGGCAAAGTAGGCCATATGTTTGCTCTTGTACACTGAAGGAATAGTTGTTTGTTTTGCACTTCTACAACTGCAAATTGAAACTGTTAATGAGACTCTGATTAATCAGCAAACTAGAGTAGGAATCTTTGATTTTTTTGATAGCTATTGCTTGTATTTTATCCTGCTTCCATTTCTTTGTGTGTCAGGTTTTGACAGCTGTAACTGCTTTGATTTATGATTTTCTTTTTTAAAAGCTTCACTGCCAGCGAGATAAACCAAAACTTCCCATAGTTAAAATCTGCCCAAGGTGAAATTTAGAGGATCAAAATGTTTTAAAATGCTCATCATTTGTTGATTTAAACTTACCACATAAGAGTAAGGAAATTTATGTTTGGTAGAGTATTTCTTTGTCGGAACATCTTGGCAATAAATCATATACCGATGGAGAGCCTGTTTATTTCCCTTTTAAATGGTGCCACATTTATAAGGAACATGCATTTGTGGGATGAGCAGCAGAGCTGAGTATGTGGGTTGTGCCCATGAAAACTTTTCCAAATCTTCTCTGCCAACGCCAAACAGGTTATTCTGCTTTTGCTATTGACTCTTGTTTGAGCTTCTGGTACCCCCAGGTGCTGACAATCAGGTACCTGTTTGGCACCTAGCGTGCCAGGTTTGACTGATGTAGATAGGGCATGTTTGATAGGATAACCTCAAGCTGGTGTTCCACAAAACAAAGTTGCTGCATTATTTGGAGTGAGCCCTAGTACCATCTCCAAACTGAAGGCCAAGTTCCATATAACGGGGGATGTCAGAGACAGGCTGCCAAGTGGGCTTCCCAAGAAGACGACACCCCAAGAAGACCATTTCCTTTCTCTGTCAACACTTAGGAACTGCCTGCTGTCTTCTACAGAGTTGCAGTCAAGGTTTGCAGGATCATATGGCCAATGGCTCTCTACCTCGACAATCCAGAATAGACTGCATATATCCAGTCTCAGGTCTCATAGGGCTTCCAGGAGGTCTCCCAAAACTCCCCTTCACAGTCAGGCCTGTTTGCGCCGGCGTCAGCAACACGTGCACCGGAACCTGAACAATGAAGAGTCCGGATTCTGCCTACAGTAGTTGGATAGTGAGGTCAAAGTGTGGAGATGATGCAGAGAACACTATGCTGATTGCTGCACCGATAGAGTAACGTCTTTGTTGGAGGCAGTGGGATTGTGTGGGGTGGCATCTCCCTCACAGGAAACCCGAGGCTTGTCATGATTGAAGGCATCTCAGTGCAGAGAGATATCTACATGAGATTCTGAAACCAGTGGCAATCCCATATGTCCACAGTCTGGGACCAAACTCTAGCCTCCAAGATGACAACGTTCACCCCCACAGAGCAGGGTTTATCAGAGACTACCTCCAGAATTTGGGAGTGGAGAGGATGGAATGGCCTGCCAGCAGTCCTGAACTCAACCCTATTGAACACTTGTGGGATCAGCTTGGGCACGCTGTTCGTGCCAGAGTGACCAACACAACCACATTGGTTGACTTGTGCAAATACTGGTTAAAGAATGGGATGCCATCCCACAGCAGGGTTTGACCAGGCTGGTGACCAGCAAGAGGAGGAGATGCCAGGCTGTTCTGGCTGTTAATGGTTCTACTGAGGCTCCTGTTTGCTAAAGTAATACAACGATAAATTGCCAATATGTCTTTTTTCTTCAAACTTCAATCATCGAATCCACCAAACAAGAGTCAATTGCAGAATAAGCTGTTTGGCAATCCACCTATTCAGCCCTGCTGCTCATCCCTCAATTGCATGTTCCTTGCAAGTGTGGCACCATTAAAAAGGGTAATAAACAGGCTTTCCAATAATGTAAGATTTACTGCCAAGAAGCATTGTTACGACAAAGAAATGATCTACAAAACACAAATGTCCTTACTTTTTGTTCTAGATTTATAAAGCATGTAGAATATTATCCAAATCCTTCACAATCCCAATATTTGTGTTTATGTATATCTGGGGATAGCAGAGACAAGGAGCATACCTTTTTATTTGCACCAAAGCTGAGTAAGAAAAAAGCCCTTTCCTGTTTAGTTGATCCGCGATAGGCCTCTGCTCACCTTCAGTACATTGATGGGAAACGAGAGCGAGCAGAAGAGCAAAATGGAAATGGTAATAAACATGCTAATGCTAGGCCGCCGAGCTGGGAAGAGCTGCGTCTATACCCGTCCCTCAGCTATCTGTTGGTGTGTGTGTAAAGGGAAGATAGAGGCAGAGCGGGAGTGAACAGGAAATGCGCACAATATTACTTGTGAGAGCACACGCACGCATGCTTCAGAGTAAACAGGGGAGAGCTGCATGTGAACGTGCCACCTTTCTCTTTGAATCGGCCCCTGGAGACAGCGCAAAGGGCCTTTTGTTGGCTCATTGGTGAGATAAGACGCAGGAAAGGTGGGGGCTTCAGAGACTCGCACAGCCAGCTTTTTTTTTTCTATAGGATGGAAGCACCCCGCTCAATAGGAACTCATTTGCCATGTTGTGTAATTGTGGCACATAATGGAGCACACCTCATTCAGGCTTGCCCAGGGCTCTTTTCTAAAGCCATTTTCTCCATTCACAGCCAAACAAGTCATGTTTTAGAGAGATATTACGCAGCCTTTTGAGCACGGGGACACCGCATATTTCCCTTTGAATGGAATGTTTTGTGTAATCAAGATAAAATTTTTGCTCAGTCCTTATTATAAAAGCGGCACTGTCGACCAACTTGATATTTGACTTTTATTCTCTTAGCTCAGTGGAAGTAAACAAAGCGGCTGACCTTTCCCGCCTCGTTTGTTACACTGGTGTTTGTGTAGAGGAGCGTCGCCTTTTAACAGCCACTGGTCACTGAAAGATACTGGCATCAGGAACGCCACAACAAACAAAATAAGCTCGCTAATCCCATGGGAATGCACTGCTTTATTTTCTGCACGGTCAAACGAATATCAAAGCTGAAGAGCTGCAATGAAAAATGACTGATTTGAAAATTATTGCTGAGCTTTTCCATTAAACCACCGCGGGCTAGGAGTGGATGGCTATTTGCATAATTTAACTGGCATCTTAATTATTGTGTCAGGAATCTGTATGCAAATGACTTAAGTCACTTAGAAACTTACTTGGCTAAATGGCTAATGGACTAAATCTTATCAAGTTAGAATACACAACGTGAGTGTAACCAGGGTCTCTAATTGGGTTTGAGACAGCGAGAAAACAGAAAAGAGGACAGGACAGACATTAAACAAGGAAATGCATGCTTACCTGAGTTAGCTGGGAGAAAAAGGGGCATGTTAGTGGTGTGTGTTTATTGTCTTCTTGGGACCTACCACGTAAAACAGTGAGTCTGGTGGTAGCGCTTGTCTCTCCAACACTGTTGGAGGCGACACACTCATATATGGCTTCATCTCGGGGCGTGCGCAAAGGCTGAATTCTTAGCACTGAACCAGAACCATCGTCGAACTCTATCACCTGCAGGTGCGAGAGACAGGATATGTTAAAGGAGATTTTTTTGTTCACAATGGGTGAGGGACCTTCAGCAGACAACAAGACTTTGAAGACATTTGGCTAACAACACTGATGGTGACAAAATGTGCTTCCTATGACAGAGACAAAAAGCTAGTGCCTTCCTCAAACTGAACCCTAATGTGCTCATTATGCTCATACATGAAGTTAATTCAGGATCTTTACAATATTATAATGCATATGATTATATTGAGCATTTATAGGTGTACATTTTTAAGCCTCTTGGTTGAAGGAATGTGTGAATAGGGCTGAACGATATAGGAAAAAACAAGACACTGGGATAGTTTTTCTCTCTGCTATATACATTGCGACTTAAAATAAAAACCAGATATTTAATTTATCAAACTTGCATTTAAAAAGTTATATTATTTTCCTATTGTATCTTTGCAGTGCCTATTAAACATTCACCTCCCTGAATGTTTTAGCCTTTTACATGATCAGTATAATTAGAAAAAAAAAACTCCTCAATGTCAAAGTGAAACCAGATTTCTATAAAGTAATATCAATTAAATTAAAAAATAAAGTGACTGACCTAATTCACTAGAGGTCCAGTCTCTGTGAAATGGGGTCACTTGAGTGCAGCAAATGTGTCTCAAATGATTAGTATTCCTGGCTACCATTACACCATGAAGAAAAAGGACCATCCCAAGCAACTCAGAGAAAAGATTATTAAAAAGTATAAGCCAGGGGATGGTATGAAAACATTTCAAAGGCACTGAACAGTTCCTTAAATCTATTGTCAACAAATGGAAGGAATATAGCACATGTTTAAATCTGCCTGTGGTGAAAATGGTGCTTTCTGGCCATCAGACAAGACACTATGTTTGGCGGGCCACAAACACAGCACATCACCAAAAACATCATCCCCACGGTAAAGCACAGTGGTGGCAGCATCATACTGTTGGGATGCTTCTCGACAGCTGAATCTTGTTCAGTCTGCAGGAGAACTACTGCGTGGGAGATTTATTTTCAAACATTTACTTATTGTGCATTACTTATCATTATTTAATTGAAATTACTTTGAAGAATCTGTTTTCACTTTGACACTACAGAGTTTTTTTTTTTTTGTCAAAAAAGATGAATACTTTTTAGAGGTTTTCATGATATGACCTGACTTCAAACTCACCACTGTTTCCTAAATGTCATCAACCATTTCTAAAGACATTCAAAGTTAGGTTTAGCTGCCATGAGTGCAACGGATAGTTAAATGAATGCTTACACAGTCAATCTTCTGTAGGGGATGGAGATTGTTACTTTTTTTAAATAATTATTGATACTCCTTATCAATACCACTATCATTACTTTTGATGGAAAGAAAAAATCCTGACAAAGATTTTCAACGCGGTGGTCTAAAGTGAGTAAAGCTTGAGTTAAAAAGTTATGATTCAGTCTTTTAAATCTATTTTATATCCCTAAAATACAGTCTTGGTGTTGGTGGGGAGTGTTGGAGTCCTTTGATCCACCAGCTTTAGTTCAACTCTGTAGAGTCAGCTGATCTAAGCTCTTCCCACTGTGGTTTCAAATTTGGGGAGATGTTTGGGCGGAGTTTCCATCATGCCCTTGGGTATTTATAAGCGTTTAGATGATGCCTGTTGTCCAGTAATCCCTGTGGTGGTTCTTTGCTCCATTTCTGGTGAATTATTGTTGTTTTTGATGTGAGACTCACTTGCACCGTGAGTAAAGTCACCTGAGTTAGAGCTGCCTCCTGTGACTTTGGATGCTTCTTAAGGATGCTTAGCGCAGTTTGGATTCCTTACTATGAGGCTGACTGATTTGTTCTTGCTAGAGGAGACCATCAAGAGTTACTGCAGCTCTGTCAAACTGTAAAATACTTAACACTTCTAAAGTTAATTTAACTTTATAGAGGTGTGGCTTTACCTAATGAACTTGGCTGGAGATCTGTTCTGTTGTTGTTAGCCATCGCAATAGAATTATGATATATCGTTCAGCCCTAGTACTGAATTCTTTATCTATGTATGTGCTCAGACGTGCTCTCTTCTTTTAATGTAGGTGCCTTGATTTATAAGATAATGTGGCTGACTAACTTTAAGAATGGGGGAGTTTACTTTTTAGAATATTATGCTCAGGTATCCTGTTTTAGTAGATTTTAAATCCGAATGTGTCCCACTCTTAAAGTTAACTCTCTCTCCTTAAAGAAATGCATCACACTTGATTGTGTCAATGGGACAGAAACAAGCACAAACAGTTAAAAGTGGCTTGATAAACGGTTACGGACAGTTGTACCATGAGGTGAGATAGTGGTACAAAAGACAGGACCGACTGTATTGGACGGACGACACATAAAAATGCTCACAAACAGGTGTTTGTTGTAGCTTATTCAGCTGTTTTTTTGGCATGCTACAAATCGTATACTCACTGATTTTAGAAAGCCCTGTGTCATAACTCAATCTCTTTTTAGCATTGAGGTAGATTGCAATAAAGATAGGCCTGAGACCTCTTTTTCACACTCTCGCACATCGCTCACACACGCACAAACACACACAGAGGCCTACAAACATTTTTAAAATTCACAATATTTCTGTGCATGTGTTAGTTATCAGTTCACTTCAATAGACATTTTATTTGCCAAGCGATAGAGCAGTGTTGGTATTCAAGCTGACAGCAGGTGATGGCAAAAACATCCCCCTTTCTCAGTCAAATTTAAGAAGCGATTTAGAAAGGAAGTTGTGAGACTACTAAAAGGAAATGGGTGTTTGTTAGAAGATGAGGCAGCGGCACATGATTGAATGGGCGTGAAATGGCTGCAGCCGGCAAACCCTGTGAGGCAATGAGGGAATGAGTGTGTTAGCATTCAGCACGACGTGCAATGCAAACGCGATGAACTCTGATAAGATTAGATTTCTGTTGTTATGAGACCCAAAGAAGAAGCGGGGAGAGGTCTCCGAGCTCTGTTAAGCCATTGCTGCTGAGCAGAAGCAGGCTTGAGGAGCAGGGGGGGAAAGTGGCACCATGATAGTCCTGAGGACTGACACAGAAATTAATAGAAATCTTATCAGTGTTCTGCAATGATGTGTTATTTCTCATGGGTATTGAGCCCAAGTGCAGATTAAAGCTGACCAGAAATCAAAGCTGCAGCCAAAAAAGGAGGGGAGGACATGCATTTAGATAAAGATGCCACAAAGCAAAAGGATATTTTGAAGTGAAAGCGCTGCTTCCTCTTTCACTTTGCATAAGCTGGCAAATGTGGCATGATGCTAATGTAGGTATCTGGGTCACACCACAAGTTGTTTTCTCTTCTATCCAATTGCTTTTTTCTTGTCTTTTATCGAATTACAAATCTGTCCCCAGATCTTTTGTAAACTCGCTCATTAAAACTCAAGCATGTTCAAAAGCCTGGCCAGCATGATTATTAGAGCCTGCTAATGCGTGGTGGCAAGTCAGGGCAAAAAAGCAGGCGAGCGGGGCTAGGCGCGATGGATTATGTGCGAGCGGAGCCAGAAGCAGTGCTGAAGCATTCCAATTTTGTCGAGCATTTTACATCAGAACAATAGACCTAATACCTCAAATCTCTGGTTGCTGACTTTCTTCCCCTTCTTGTTCCATACAATCTTCGGCCGTGGATCTCCGGTAGCTTGGCAGATAAAGGATGCCACCCCTCCTTGCACGCCTGTTTGGTCATTGGGGGTTCTTAAAAACTTTGGTGGTGCTGCAAAGAGAGAAGAAAAGAACAATAAAGACAGTTAGCATGCTAGGCATTGCAGTCAGTGCTATTAATCTCTAGTACAGAGTAACTATGCTGCAGATTTTAGCATGTGGCTGGTAAGAGGATTATCTATGGAGGCCAAGACAAAAGATTGTAATGACTTTATTGTGAAAGAGGAAACAGATGATCAGAGGTCGGGATCACTTAGAGGACAGAGGTCTTGTTTGGACAAAGCATTTTAGCTGGTTGTATGGAAAAACTGAAATCTCTGAAGGATGAATGACCAAGACTTTAAAGTAAGGGTGGGCAGTTTTGAATAGAGGGGCACTTTGTGTGGGACTATCAAGTTGGTGTGAGGAAGCTTTATCAGAATTATTCCATATGTAAGTTAGTCAGGACCACTTTGTCAAGAAACAAATGTGATTTGTGGTTATAAATGTTTCTTTATTGAAAGTTATTGATCAGCGGATAAGAAAAGCATAGAGCAGGGGAGAAGCAGCAAAAACCCAGAGCAGACTAGGCATCAGTGACAACAGAGTGACATTGATTAAGTCAGAAGCAGAATGAAGGAGGAGCTGGGGTGGAGGAGGATTGCAAGAGCAATGTTGTAGAACATATAAATATATGCTGTTGGCTCATATGTGCACCCAAACTTAGTGCCACTCCTGCATAAGTCCACATCAGTGTTCGAGGTACCCCAAGTTCTTCAAAAAGTTAAACAACATTGTTTGAGAGAAGAACCCCCGCAATGAACAAGCTCATCCAAAATGTAAACCAAAATGTACGAGACAAATTATAAAGAAGGTGTTAGAGCACAATATCAGATTTTCTAGTGTTACTGCAACTTTGTCATATTGTAAAATATTGAACACTTTAAAAGTGAAGTTTAACTTTATGAAATGTGGGTAAACAGTCAATTCGAAAGGTATTTCTATCATTATAGAGCAGTGATACTCAATGTGTGGCTCTTGAGCCACATATGGCTCTTTTGTGATGATTTGTGAGTCTTTTATGTCTTGATTTGAAATATTATTCCCCAGAAAACCTTAAAAAGGAAAACTTTGACCTCGGAAACTAACCATAGCGAGCCACATAAATCAGTTTGTTTCCCACAGTTTTACAGTCTGCTTTAATGGTCAAACTAAATTGTCAACCTTTATTTTTCTCTGTACATTTCCACTTTCCTTATTTACAATTTTTTTGTCCCTTTCAACATTTTTTTGCCACTTTCAATCCAGTTCTGCTTTTTTTAGCCCATTTTTACCACTTTTTGTGGCCTCTTTTTGACCATTTTTGCCATTTTTTAATCAGTTTTAGCCACTTTTATCCTGCTTCTTTGCAATTTTTCACCCATATAAGCTGGCTTTTGCCATTAAATGCCAATTTCCCCACCTTTTTACAACTTTTTTGCCACTTTTTGACCACCTGCAACTCTTTTTTTTTGTGACTTTGCACCACATTTTTTCCCAGTTTTCTCCATTGTATGCCTAGTTAGCCCCCCCACACATTTTTTGCCACTTTTTGACCATTTTTGCCACCTTTCAGTTATTTACATTGCCACTTTAACACATTTTTGCCACCTTCACCATTTAGACTGTGGCTCTTGCAAAGGCATTTTTGAACAATTTGGCTCTTTGGATGAGTAGGGTTGAGTAACATTGCTACAGAGGTGTGACTTTACCTAAACAACCTGGTTGGAGATCTATTCTCTGGTTATTTTTGCCAATAAGGAAACATCAGATTGTCACTGCAAAACTGCTCTACTCAGTACGTAAATTAAACTATAAGAAAAATACTTTTAACTTTTACTTGAGTACAGCAGTTGTGTACTTGTTCCACTTCTGGCTGCAATCAGCCATAAAATGCAAAAAGTTTTAAAAGCTATGTTAACTTAAAAAAATGTGAATATAAAATAATCTGCAACTTCTTAGTGCAAAGCAAACTTGAGCAGGTTCTGAATAAAACCCCCCTTTGTAACAAATATGAAATGCATTGTGAACCAGGAATCTGTTTGAGTTAAAAATCGATTCCAAATCAAACTGTGACCTCAAGAGTCAAAATCGAGCTGGATAATGAGATATTAAAAGACTCACACCCCTGGCAAATAAGTGAAGTCTGCATATATCTTAAAAAAGCAATACAACAATAAAAGGATCACTGACAGTCACGTCAATCTATATCTTTAAGTAACTGTACTGTAATTGTACATTTTGACGGTGCTAAATATCCTTGGATTTACAGGTGTCTGTATTCTGTGATCAGGGTGATTGTTAATGAGTTCTACCTTGGAAGTAATCCATCCAAACAAGCAGCTACATCCTTCATCACATTCTCTAAATCACAAATCCCTTTGCTGTTCAATGTTTTTTCCAAGCACACCAGAGAAGCAGAGGCTCGTCTACCAGTTCAACAGCAGACAACACCAATCTCCCCCAAAAACCCACCAATTGGAACAGCGTTTGTGCCCCACGCAAATGAGACACGCACCTGATAAGGTCCCTGCAATGCTCTGATTGGCGATGTGAGCATTCTGTTGCTGCTAATTGGTCCCTCAATTCAGCATGACAAGTCAAGTGTAAAGGCACTGAGGATAAAAAATGCTAAAAATGCAGGGGAGCTGAGGTGAGAGAATAGCAGAGTGGAACATTGGTTGCTTTGTGTGGACATGGCATGGCATGGATGTTCCCAGCTAGCGTGGTGGTTTTGCAACACCGGACAATGGCTTTTTCTCTGGCTCTGATTTTGACATCAGAGAAGCAGTGTAGTTGGATTTTTGACTCCTCTATTTTATCCAGCAAATTCTTACACCTGTACTCTCCTGTAATGACAATCAGTTCCTGCTCACGTTTCTGTTACAACCAGGAAAAAAACACATAAAAGTGAAAAATAATCAAAGGGACCTGTTTCTCCCTGATGAGGTTCTGATTGTTAGATTTCCATTCCAGCTTTATCATGATGATCAAGGCTAATTTCAATAGCAATGATGTCACAGCGCTAAGCCAGACCCCCTCAGCGATTTCCTCTAAAGCTCGAGTGCCAGCTTCAGTGGGAGGTGTAGCTCCATCTGTCCCCCTGCGGAGCAACTGTTTGCCTTTTATCAATCACTTCAGCAGGCCATTAGAGGCCACACAGCTGCGGTAACACCAACCATCTGAATCACCTCATCGGCGCGTGTGTGAGAATGTGTGATCGGGCTTGTTCGTGTGCCTGTGTGAGAGAGGAATTAACCTGCAGGATTTGTGGAGAGGTGACATAAGATGTGTGGTCAGCAATCAAAACAGGCAAGCAGCTGGGATTCCGCTGGGCAAATGAGCCTGGGACACTACCTGATATACCTCGTAAGTGCACACACACATTGGCAGAACAGCTCTCTCATGCGGCGTCTGACAGATCAGACAGCAGAGTTGACACTGTGCAATTTGTACGAAACATCATATCTGCATTTGCACCTTATCTCATTGGCTTGGCCGGGGCGTGGCGCTCGCTGGCATCCAGCCAAGAGGGTGCTGATGGGTAATTGATATGCTATTTGGGCTGTTTTCATCCCGGGGCCATCCATTATGGCTCGGTGCGTCTCCCCACGCCGGCTGTGATAGACTGCGAGGACATGTACGGGGAGATCAGCGCTGGAGGTTAGGGGAGGAAGGAGGGCTGGGGGAAAGGCATCGCACAATGGGGAGTGATTGAGGCGTGACATGGAGGTAATGGTGTTTTCACAGACATGGCCGCTGATATCGCCATCATACCCCCATGTTAGGTCTGCCGCTGACAAACATCCATTTTGGTCGAGTCCTCATATGAGTTCAGGCAGACAAAGGCTGATTGAAACCTCGGTTTTCTCTGAACAATGCCATGACGAGCAACTTGACAGCAACCAGAAAGGCACGGTCTATGAACAAATATTGCACTGAAGAGAAAGCTTTTCTGGATTTTTCAATGATGTGGAAAAGCACAAGAAAATGGAAAGCTGTAGCGGCCATTTGCTTGCCTCAATGAATGGACATTGGGCATTACTTTGCCTCTAAGCTATTTAAAACATCCTCATCATATCCAGTTAATGCCCTCTGCTACATGCTGGTGCCTCCTTTAAGAGTTAACCCTGATCTACATGAATTAATACCTTGGCTAGGCACCTGGTAATCCAGTGCTAAGCTGTCGCCGGCAAACAAATGAGAAGTGTAAAGCCTGCCACGAGCTGAAAGGTTCGAGACATGGGCCGGTGCCTGCTTTTCCTCCAGGTCATTATGTAACCCCTGCCACTGGAAGGGAAGATGCTGTGCATAGCATTGCCTTGCTCTGTTTTTCATGGATCACCAACATGCTAATAATTTGATGGCTGACTGAAAGCCTTTAGTGCTCTAGGAACATTCATGTCCACAGGGCTGAGGGGGCACACTCTTTCATGACTCTAAAATTTATATTAAATGGTTAGACGTGGGTGGTACCATTTTTCTGCATAAAATGATGCCTCTTATCTTCAATAGTCCTTCATATTTAGTCCTTTGTGAGTTTGTCAGTCTGATCTTGCACTAAAATCACCGCACTGTGAGACTTGTGGGGCACAAAAGTGAAACTTGATTATTACAGCTAACAGTTCTGAATATTCGAATATGTGGAAAAATCCAATTTGCAAAGGTTTACTGGGCTTTCATTCCTTTATTCTGATTCAGCACACACAGCTGCAACCATGGAGAAGACTGCTGGCTTTATGTTTGCCCAGAAGACAATCACTGTCACCCTTCACAAAGAGAGTAAGCCACAGAAGGTCACTGCTGAAAGGGCAGGTTGTTCTCAGATGCTGTATCAAAGCATTTCCAAGGAAAGTTAACTAGGGAGAAAGTGTTGTAAGAAAAGGGGTACAAGCAACAGGGATGTCACACAAAGGAGATTTGAGAACTCAAGACTCCACAAAATCTAAGATGCTTGAAGTCCAGTGTTTTCAGTTTTCAGAGTCATTAATGGTTTGAGGTGCCATGTCATCTGCTGGTGTTGGTCCACTGTGCTTTATCAAGCTCAGAGTCAATGCCTTTAGCCATCTACTAGGGGATCAAGAGCGCTTGAGAAGCTTTATAGAGATTTTCTTTTCTAGCAGGACTTGGCACCTGCCCACAGTGTAGCCACAACTACCTGGTTTGCTGACCACGGTATTACTGTGTTTGATTGGCCAGCCAACTTGCTTGACCTGAACCCAATTGAAAATCTCTGGAGTATTGTCAAAAAGGAGGCTAAGAGACACCAGACTCCATGATACAGACGAGCTGGAGGCTGCTGTCTGAGCAACCTTCAGCAGTGCCGCAGACTGATCACCTCCATGCCCCGTCAAAAAGATGGAGTAATTTGTGCAAAAGGAGCTCTAACCAATTGCAAAATGCATGAATAAGCATAATTTCAGCATTATGAATTATTTTTTGGACTGGTCTTTTGTGGTATTCTATTATCTTAAAGGGATATTTCAGTGTTTCTGAAGTTGAATCGTATGAGGTAGCAGCAGTAGTGGCATTAGCCTCAGTGATTTCAGTGAGCATTGCTCCTTTAAGTAGGACTTACCGGTTGTACCAGCTAGGAAGCTAGGCTATAAAGCGTTACAGATGGGCACAGTTTCTTCACAGAATTTAACAAGTTTTTGGTAAAAATGGGCTACAAAACAATGTTGGCATAAATTTTTGAAGCATTTTATTTTTTGCCCAGAAAGCCTCTGTGTTTTTGCCACTGTTTTGCAATGCAAGAATATGTAACCAGGAGACAAAGCCTCAACTTCAAAAACACTGAAATATCCCTTTAAGATAGTGGATTCTTGATTTTCTGAGTTGTAAGCTGTAACTATCAACATTAAAACAAAACAAGTCTACACTTCCTGAATTACATCACAGGAAAAAATGAACTTTTTCATTAGATTTTAATTTTCTTAGATGCACAACAGAATAATGAGGTGTTAACATGAAAAAAAAAAAATTAACAGATCCTAACATCAAATTTAAGTCTGTCAAAACCAAGGGATGAGATATTTATCTCAGTTTTGCTCAATTGACCTTGCATGCTTTAAATATCCTGTTTTGGTCCCCAGCCAGCTTGTCCATGTGGGCCCCATATGGGTTATATGCAGGCTGCAATATGGGTCCCATGTGGGTTTGTCCATGGAGTCCATGGTGGTCCCACCTGTGATAACCCATGTGAACTGCAAGTGTGGATCAGCCCATATCAGACTTATATAGGCCCCATCTCGAGATCCCTGCAAACGCCCGTTTACTTTAAGTAGGTGGTATCTTGGATCTCTAGAGATGGGGCCTGTATGGGTTTCATAGGGGATGATCCACACTTGCAGGGAGTATATATACTGAGTAAAAGTTAAAGACCAGGCTATAAGTTGAATGGACTGTGTAACTGAAAACTGTGGCAGATGGTTTAGTGTTTTTTCTGTGGTTGTGTTGAACTCAGCAGATCTTAGAGTTCAGAGCATCTTGCAGATCGCATTCATTACAAGTTTGTTTGCGATTGGCTTAACTCAGCCAAACATTGCATTTAAATGGATCAGAGTCTGAGCTTCATTCACAGAGGCTAAAACATTTCAAATCATCAGGATTCCTGCATAAAGTAAAGTTTGATCTGCCAGGCCATTAAATAGCACCAATCAAAGAGTGGAGAGACGAACATTAATAAACCCACTTTCAGCACAGACACCAGTCCAAGACGGCTCGGTTTTCACAATTATACTGACTGACATATTCAATTTCATTTGCATGAAAGGGGCCATTTCCTCTCTGAATCTTTAACTTGCAGGGTGAGGCGGGGTTGTGGAGGGCGATAATTAATCCTAACACATTGGGTGGCAGTCTGCAAATACCCTGCTCCATTTGGACGTAAGAGTTGGAAGAAAGGAGCGTTTAAAGATGCCATTAACCTCATTCGACATCTTTGAGCCACGGCATTTCACTTCTGAGATATTGATAAGTCGCACAAATGTTTGAAGAGGGTCAAAGTGAAGCGTTTAGTATATATGCTGATGACATTTGACTCTATGTATGTTCTAAGCACTTGGTAATCCATTATAATTTTATTTAAATGAGGAAAGATGAAAAGAGGTTGGATTTGTTGGTCATTGTGAATACTTCTATGACTTAAAAAGCAACACCCTCTCTATGGATTAATTTATAGCCTATACAGTGTTCAGAAAACCTCAGCCCCTCATGCCAGAGAAAACAGAATGCAGCAATGCAGACGCATAAACACAGAGATAAACAATGCAAAAGAAAATATGTTGGAAAAAAGAGAAGATAAACCACAATCAATGGAACAAACACAAGCATAAACCATTTTCTTTGGGCACTACACAGCTCTCTATCTGCAGCATTATGATAAAAAATTTGTCTTTTGTAATGCTGAGAAAACAAACTCCGCATTGTGTGTGCTCACAAAGGGGGCTAGGCAGCGAGAAAGGAAAAAGGCATCGGAGCTTAATTAGAACTGTTGCCTGATTTGCATTGCATGCTCATCGGTAATCTGGCCTTAAATGGAAACTGAAATTCTTATTGCAATTAGTGATTACTTGAAAAGGGATATGGCCTCCGAATGATTGTTAATTACTGGATCAGGAATAGTACATTAATTCACTGCAGAGGTTTTAATGCGGTGCAATGATGGGGACTCACTCTTCCATCAATATTGTGCTGCTTGTCACACATAATGAAGTTCATAATACAAGGCTTCTCCTACACTGCCCCCGCCCCCTTCCCAACAGCTCAAATGTGCTCTCTAAGCAAAATTCATAAGAGTCATTATGTAAAACTAATTCAATAGAATATACGAGAATGCAGCTTAATGACACGTTAATATTGTAGCTGCATGTGGATACCATCGCTGGAGGTTGATTTTGGGATCAGGTCAGGGTCTCTGAGAGTCTCCCGTGAATAAGTGAACACACAACACAGCTTCAAAGGCATGAAAACTACAGCATGCACTTTAACATACTACTCACCAATGTGTAGTGCCTTTAAAAAGTCTTCACCCACTTAGCTGTTTAACTCTATTGATTTTATGAATCAATTGTGGTCAATATAATTTGGCTTTTTTGGCAACAACAACAAAAAAAAACTTTTCTCTGAGTTGCTTAGAGTGTTCTTTTGTCTTCATGGTGTAATGGTAGCAAGGAATACTGATAAACCAGTGACTGGAGCTTCCAGACACAGATGTCAGTATTCAACTTTATTCACCATGATTGATTTATACCAGGGGTGTCCAAACTATGGTGCGGGGTCCAAATGCGGCCCGATTTTTGATTGGCCCGAAGCAAATTCAAGAGATAAAATGAAACGTGGCCCACATTAAAACATGAAGCGTGGGCTTAACTGTAGTGTACTTCTTGTTTTCAGCACAAGTGCTACCATGTTAAATCTGTAAACAAACATTTTGACAAGAAGATATCTTGATTAATAACATCCTGATGGATTATCACAGCAAATAGCAGCATCTATAAATTTTCAGGGGCAGAGCCAAATCTGATTGGTTCCCCAAAACCCTGAAATGACTGTCTATTTGCCCTGTCAGCCATTAACTAGCCATTTAGGCATACTCAATCACTAAGCATGTATTAACTTACATTGGATTAGTCTTACTAACTTTAAAATCCTCATGGCGAGGAATATGAAAGTGGCCCCACCATCCTGATATATCTCTGTATGTGGCCGTCTGTGGAAAAAGTTTGGACACCCCTGATTTATACAATTATTAAAAGAGCAGAACATCCAATGGGTGAATAATTTCCACAGGAACTGTATTATCCTTTTCAAATATTTATTCCAGTGACTTAGGTTGCAAAAATCATATTCCAGCTCAGGCTCAGTGGCACTTCTCTGCAAAAGGCTGAGCTGTGGTTCTACAGGAGTTAGGGGCTCACTCAGCAGCTTCAAAAGGAATGGCTAATGCTGCTGTCCCACATTCAATGCAATGACGGATTCCCTGACAAAACCTATCATGCACATGTGCACCGATGCACAGACACGCGCTCCTTAGGGTGTTTGAGTATTCCTGCAGAATAGAAGCAACATTTCAAATGGGGCATTAATGAATCTGAGTAGTGTGTGTGAGACAATAGAACTTTCTGGCTGGTTCCATTAAATAAATATAAAGGGTTATTTATGGAAGCTTCTTCGTCAGTGTTTAATGGGATAAGATGGAAACTGAAAGGCCCGTTTTTCAATTATCATTGTAGATTCATAAAGGCTAAAACCTTTCTGCAGTGACAGCTACATCAGTGATGTAGTCTCCACTGGTGGTGTATTACAGTGTTTGCAGAGGGGAATCTTGCACTCCTCTCTCTCTCTTCTCCTGTGTTTGTCTCTCATGCAAACACAAGCTACAGCTATCTCCCACGGGACACATTAGCGAGGTAGAGGGATCCAGTTTGTCACTTAATAAAACGGCCCACTCAAACAGATGGCTTTGTTCAAAATGGCCCCCGACGCTTTAAAAGCTGGAACTGAATCGCTGCCGTGGCAAATCAGACACATGAAAGCCCACCTCCCTTTGCGGTGGATACCAAACAGAAGGAAACATATAAATATTAAATTGCGACACTGTTGACTTGAGACCGACCGCTGGAGAGAGGAGGGAAAGGGAGGAGGGAGTGAAGTGGAAAACACAAGACCCTCCTGATGGAAATTGTGAACATCTGGGCTGAGGTTGTGCTAAAATAATAGAGGCTTTAATTTCAATAAGACCTCATTTTCTCTCCCCCTCATTCATTACATGTTCATTAATGTGAGAAATCTTGAGCTGACTCATGTGTGACAATTCAACTAGGAGCAAGAAGTATGAAATTTGGATTTGTTTGTCTTGTTTGTTTTTCCTCCGACGTCTGGGAAAAAAAGAGAGAACATAGATAAGTAATTCTAATTGTGCAGGCTTACTCTGTTTGGTAGTCAGCGCAGTCTATTTGCAAAAAGTTAATTATCTGATAGGATAGGCAGCGGCAGCCACTAACACAGAAAGCCATTCGTTCATTCTGTTATCCAGCAGGCAATGGAACGATTCATTAAATGGCAGTGCAGCAGCAAAATGGACCAATAGTTATCAGGCGAGGGGCTGCAGTGACTTGAAAAGATGTTAAAAATGGCAAAAGTGATAAACGCTCTCAGGCCATGTCGGCTTACTGCCAATGTAACAACATGTGGAGATAATAAGGGGACATGATTCTGTATGATTTCAGGCTACTTCCCCATGTGTGATGTACATTTTTTTGTGCGATTGATAAGTGAATATCACCAAGACGGCATGCGAAGATGAAAATCTGCAAAGCTACAGCCTTCTGATACATGTAGCATAAATCAAAGAATAAAGATGTGAAAGAGGAACAGAAAATCAAATAAGCAACATATTTGCATGTCTCCATTCAAGGCTGAATTACACTATGCTTAGGCCTGCCCTATTTCTTTATAGCATAAACTTCACATAATTGTCTCTGCCCTCAACCACGGAGCGGAAAAGCTTGCCTCAAATTTGCCACCATACGAAGCAGAGATGGATTATGTAGCAAATCATTCCAGGGATTCGACATTGTGTCTTTCAAACACGCTCTAATTTTATGGAGAAATAGTGCCAAGCCATTTCCGATGGATGCCAGTTCGCAGGCCACAAGAGGTGACACATTCCCCGCACTGTTTTCTCAGCTCATGCTCCGGCAATGCTGAAAGATGACAACTGGCTTCCTTTCAGCGGCTCAGATATCCTTGCAAATGTTCCAAAGTTCAGCAAAACAGGTCATACCTAAACCGCAGAAGAAATATGCCTTGGATTTTCCCATGTTGATTTTCCTAGTTATTAAAGTCTAAGGTTCAGGGTAGATTTTACTCATGTTTGTAATGGTAAAAATGTTACTTCTTCCCAACTAGCTGTAGGCTCGACTATCTCTGGGGCAAAGAATATGCAGGGAAGGTACCACAGATAGTCGCTCAAGGAGCAAAGTGACCTTTCACAGGCCACTAATTTTACGCAGCAGGAAGAATATATAATAGGGAAGAATATATAATAAAACAGAGGAAGAAAAATGGAAGTAATTGAAACGTCTTTGGGGTAAAAAGCACATTTTTCTCTTTGTAGCCTTCATTGAGTGTTATCTGTCAGACTACAGCAGTATAAAAACATTATGTGAACTGGCATGGAGTGGAGGAAGAGATTAACTCTGAGGACATTATTGCACTGGTTGCTGTACCTTTAAGCTGCTGGTTTTCAATGCTGTTCATGTAGGAATGGTATGTTTCTGATGACTGAAGTAGTGCTTTAGCTGAGGTTCTTGCATGGTGGATGTTTTCTATCTTTAACCTCTTAGATTCTAGTCTTAGAAATGCCACAGAATATATGAAATTGATCAGAATATTAGATTACCCATCAGTTAGCTTGTCTTTTATGCAGGCCTGTTTTAGTTACATAGTGGCAAACAATATGAGGCCCTTCCTCATTTAACTTAAAGCAATCAAAGCAAGTGAATATCTGAAGAATCTTTAATTCTGGTAGAAAAAAACTCATCATCTAACTCAAACTGACCACACCAGCGTTGGGAATCAGCCATGTGGTGGATATAACAAAACAAGGACTCAGTCATGGCAGCCTTGAACCTAGTTTTTCAAGTTTTGGAGTAAACTGTTCAAACAAAAAGTCCTAAAAAACTGAAAGACTCATCTTCCCAGTATGCTTTGCAGCATGTCACTCTCCTCTAACAGGAGCAGGAAAAGGACAAAAATTCTTCTCCCGCCCCTGAAGGATGATACGAGCCCTGCTCTCATCCTAAAGCTGAATCACAAGATTTTTAACTTGCTGGAACCGTGGAAGGAACATTAGTATACATCAGACTCTAATCAAACACTGTGATCACATGTTAGAGGCTTTGATCTGGGCAGAACTAGCTGTGGGAAGTGTTTAATGTGCATTCAGTATTCATTAAATACTGATATCTATTTAACTATAATAGCATTATTATTTGAATTTTAATTCTGGGACAATTTTTGCTCCTTTTTGGTTGTTGTTCCCTATCGTCTGGGTGATGGCCCATTAATTATTAAACTAGGCAAATAATTTGATTTATTTATCTATATTTACAACAACAATACAAATAATAATCAATATTTTAATAATAACCAAAATCTAGCGTTGAAGTCCCAACCTCAGAGTGACCTATAAATGACCAACCTTGAAAAAGTTTTATTCATTTATATTTTCAAAAATAATAATAATAATAATAACAAAAACAACAACAACACATTAATCTAGCCTAAAAGCCCCAACATCAGGGGGGAATTTTTTGGTTATTAATTATTAATCTGGATAAATAATTTCATAATTTATATTAACAACAATAATACTAATAGTGATTCATATTTTAATAATAGCCATAATCTAGCATTAAAGCCCAACACCAGGGATTTATTTGCTTGTTGTTCCCTGTCTTTAGGGTGGTTCCCCTTAATTACTTATCTTAATTTATAGTTTTATTTACAGTATTAACAACTGAAATTTATCACTGACACCCAAATTTCAGAGTATTTTAACATGTCTGTAGGCAAGGTTTAGCTTGAAGCAGTCAAAATATTTCACCTGTTTTCTGCCACAAATCATAATTTTTATGTCTCTGTGCCATTTTACCACAAATTAAATCTGACAATTCACTGTTACATCATGTCAATGGATCTTCCTCGCTATATTTTGCTTGATATGGAGTCATTGTTTTGATTATTCAAAATCCATCTTGATACTGGCCTCTTACTGCAATCAAAACACACGCTGTAATCAGTGACAGTAATTTAAGACATAGATTGTCAAATGCCCTACAATGACTATATCTCGGGGCCCCAGATCATTGCCTGATGGTAAAAACTGCCTATGCTTACATGACATGGGTGTTTTTGTGGGCTGTTGTTGTCTGCTACTGCTATTAATACGTCTCCAACTAAACCATATGCAGTAAATCTAAGTGAAGGTCTTTGAATTGTTAATTATGAACCCCTGAAGAAAACAGTTCAGCTTGGTGTGTCTTTTTGTGTGAGTGTCTTTGAAGAGCTACAGATGGGAAACAAATGAGGGCGGGTGGTATCAGGGTCAGACCAGCGGATGGGGGTTTTCGCTCACAAGCAAACAGTGCAATGTCACCCAAGGAGCAAAAAAACAACAAGCCTCGAGGGACATAATTAAAATAATCCAGTGAAATTAAGGGCTTCAGATCACTTTAGAGAGGCTTTTTTTCTTGATGTGCGTGGATGTGGGGATGATTCATCCAGAGATGATTAGAAGTGTAAAGAGGACGACTTTGTGTGCGCATGTTGCAGTCTGTTTACAGAGTGTAGGTGTTACTAGACACACTCTTTTCAGCCACTTTTTAAAGGTTTTTTTTCATACTTAGGTGAAATTACTAACCATGGAAAAGGTACAAACAGTAGCAATGCCACACCTGAAAAGATTTGACCCAATTTCTGTTAAAAATCCTGCTTTTTTAAGGGAGTTTGGCAAAATTAAGTCATTTAATTCTGAATATATTTGTGCCACATTAGAAGTGATAAAAATGGGGTGTTTGGAAGGCTAGAAATGAGTCAAGGCATGTCAAAAAGATGACGTCTATTTAGTTTATAAGACATTAGGACAGCTGACAGCTTCATGAAAACATCTGTTGTTAATAAAATTCTTTGACTTAATGTGTGGGACATTCTTCCAACTGTGTTTCAGTGTTAGATTTAATAGAATATTATGCTGCATTTTCCTCAGAGGGGCAGATTTCTAAAGATGAGGAGACTCCTTTGGGTACATGACTGTTGGGGACCGGAGATGAGGCCTTTGGTCTGATGGAGTTTGCTGCCCTCTCTTCTTAGTCCTTTCACCCTTTGCCAAAGCCAGCCTCAGTTTACAGAGCGAGAGGGCACACAAAGGCGCTGGCCTCATGTGCAAATGTTTGCCAGCAATAATGGGCTCTAGTCCACTCAGTGAGTGAATGTGTGCTGGTTTTGTGTGTTAAGTTTCTGTACACTAGCATTTGAATAGACATACTTTACTGACGATCTATGTCATGCATTCAGTGAGCTTGGGTATTTGTGAAGGAAGGGTATCATTCTGATGATAAATCAGTGAGCTGCTGGGACAGAAATCTTCCATTTTAAGTATAAAAACCTGTCTACATAAACTGCTGTTTCACTGTAATCTATGTTATTTCAAAAGCAACAGCTATGAGTAATGGCTGAGGCTATTAGCGTTTAATGTTGAGTCATAAAACTGTGAAGAAGAGAGAGTAAAAACACCAATGACATTGTCACAAACTGCCACAAGGTACTTCAGTCAGTAAATTATGACCTCATCCTTTTTCTCACATGGATTAAAGGTTAAAGAGTAAGCTTGAGCATTGACTCTATGTCACTTAGAAGCATTTATATCCTGGGATATATTGCATTTTTATGGCTTCAAGAGAATGTTTTACCCTGTTATTGATTTTATAAATCAATCACAGTCAATGTAATTTGGCTTTTTTGACAAAAAAAATCACAAACTAACCTCTTTAATGACAAACTGAAAACAGATTTCTACAAGGTAATGTTAAACAAAAATAGTTAGGGTACAATAAGTGACTGCATGCATTTTCACCCACTTTAAAGTGACTGATAATTCAGCAAAAGTACAGCCAATTAATGCTAGACGTCTCAGGCTTTTTAAAAAGGGGATCACCTGAGTGCAGTAAATGATTCTGGAATGACTGTAGTATGAAGACATCTGTGTCTGGAACTGCTTAATCAGTATTTGTGGCTACCATTACACCATGAAGACAAAAGAACACTCCAAGAAACTCAATGGAAAGTTTTTTTGAAAAATGTAAATCAGGGTATGGATACAAAAAATTCCAAAGCACTGAACATCCCCTGGGGTTCAGTTAAACGCATCATCAAGACATGGAAGGAAGATAGCCCAATCTGCCAGGCTGAGTGTCTGAGGCCACCTCAACACCCACGACTACTCTGAAGGCCTGCTGCCAGAGTTACATAGTGCCTAAAGCAGGTGACTCTTGCACTCTGGAAATGGGATGAACACCATTCTTCCTGGACGTTTGTGCACTGTTAGACTGACTTTAATTGCTATTTTACAGTGAAAAACTTAAATATTGTTGCTTCTATAATCAAAATAACGCTAATGTTTTCTGGTATGTTTTGCTGTCTCAAGTTTATACTCTTAAAATGTCAATTTAGCATTGTTAAACATCTTTGAACCATGTCAGGCTGCTTGGAATTTTCTAGGAGTTTATGTGAACAGCTTCTTAGGGAACTTTTGAATCTAAATTTGTGTAGCGTACAGTAAACAGCAGATGAGTTATGTGTATGGCAGAGCTCTCCTTGGTGTTTTTGGGGCATATTTTCAGCCTGCAGCGTGTATGGTGTGTTCCCCATCATTAATCATTCCACAGGTGCAGGGGCATTGTCACAACCCATACGTCCCTTTGCCTTTTCAACCTGAGAGAAAAGTGGTGGTCTGGCTAAACATGCCCCCTAAAACAATTTCCCTTCCTCTACTTCTTCTGCGCTGAATTTGTCATGATGGGAGAACCAATTCTAGATTAATTAGATTTCATTTGTTGGTCATCTTTGTTTTTTCCCCTCTCCATCCACAACTCTTTTCTTTTTCTTCGTCTTGCCCACAGTCCTTACAGCCAATCCCGGCACCATTTATCACATTGCCATCTTGACTGAGCTCCCTCCCCCCACTTTTTCCTCGCTGGGAAGCCATTAGAGCATCTCTGCATCGCGGCGGCCAGATTGCATTCCGGTCCCTGCTTGCGACATTTATCATCTTTTGTCCTAACTTTTTATCTGCCCCTGCCCTGTGTGAAGCCCTATCTGCAATGCCCACTGTAATGAAACACTGGGAGGTGAGGCTCAAGTAAATAACCTAATTAAACCTAGAAAACAGGGACAAAGGGGGGAAAAGGCACAAAAGGCCTGTGTGAGAATGCCAGAGGAGGAACACTCACAGATGGCAGTGAGGAAGTCGAAGCGGTGATGTGGCACCATGCCCATACCACCTTCTCATCTCTGTATTTATAGTCATGGTGCTGTTTTTTTGTCCAAAGATGTCCTCTTTACTTGATCTAGACCAACATACTATAACAGCCTGCTATTTATGCATCAAAAAATTAGGAATTCAGAGAAAAAATGCGCCTATACAAGGATATATCTTCATGGTAAGGGGCCAAAACATTGAATAATAGCTCTGAAGAGAAAATCCATCCCGCCTTCTAACTCCCTTTCACTCCTTTGTAATTCTTAGGCAAAAGTCGAGCCAACTCTGATTGGTCTCATTAGGGACAAAATGAAGAATGCCAAGCGTCATAATTATCGGCGCTCTGCTGCAAACAGTATCGAGTCGATACTGCAAAATGTCAGAAGGGCATTAGTGGGCAATTATTAATCCATATCAGGCTGGGATGGACAATTTAATTATCACCCAATCAATATTTCCAGATCTTGTACAGCTGTAGAGCAGTGACCGGGTGCATGGGTCAGACTTCTAGAAAGCTCTGTGTAGGGATAAAAGGGATACAGCTTGAAACAAGAGCAGAACTGCAGTAAACAGGAACCTGCTTCTTCGCTCACATAACCAACGGCTATCAGCTCCCTCTCTCAGTGATATACCGCCTCTACTGTACCTGAATACACTAAGGAGGAAAAATAAAGCCTCAACACCCTGAGCTGAAAATCTTGCCCTCTACTGCAGTTGTTCTAAGACTCTCTGAGGACACAGGAGTGCTCTTGCTGGTTGAAAAGTTTGAGCAATGTTTGTGGCCAGCTGGACTACATGACAAAAAATTTTTTAACAGTGGTTCCCAACCTGGGGTCCGCAGAACACTGGGGGGAGAGACGAAGGTCTCGTGGGGACGTGAGGCCCTGTCTGCTCTGCTGTCGTCAAACTAAGATGCACATATTGCTGGTGTCAGGCCATGGTTGTAGATAAAGACCTGTGTCTGGAAGGTTCAGTCACTGGTTAATCAGTACTCATGGCTACCATTGCACCACAAAGACAAAAGAACACTCCAAGCAACTCAGAGAAAAGGTTACTGAAAATGATAAGTCAAGGATAGATAATAAAAAATTTCCAAGACACTGAACATCATCCCCCAGAGGGTTAGTTAAACCCATCACCAAGACGTGGAAAGAATATGGCATCGTCACACACTGAGTGTCCGAAGCCACAAGACACCTATAACTACTCTGAAGGAGTTACAGAGAGGCAAAGAGAAAGCCACTGTTGAAGAAAACTCATTAAATCTTGGCTAGAGATCACCAAAAAGTGTGTGGGAGACTCCATTGTCAAGTGGAAGAAGGTTCTTTGGCCTGATGCTATGTTTGGTGACTTCAAACAGACTATCCCAACTGTAAAGTACATTGGTGGCAGCATCATGCTGAGGGAATGTTTCTGGGCAGGATAATATAAAACCTCATATCTCCAAAATCACCACTTTGAGAGGAATAAAAAAAGGCTTCTTAAAAAAACAAAACAAAACAAAAGCTTCTTCTTCTATCTTTCAGAGAATGTAACACTGAGTCAGCATCATTTTGACATGTTTTATTGCTTTAAATTGATTAAAGCCCACTGACATATATGAAGGGTGACTAATAGCACTGATTTATGAAAAAATAAAATAAAATCATGAAAAATGTTGGTACAGGGCTTTAGCCTGACGGCAGCAATATATTCTGTTAAGTCATGATTATAAACATAATGTATAATGGTGTACAAGCGCCACTGAAAAAGATTTAAAACATAAATAAGATCTAATCATTTGTAGGCAAAAAATATAAACCTTTTTTCCAGGAAAAAAATTAAAATACTTGCAGTTGTAAAGCTGTATATTTACAAGAAAACAATTTCAGAACTTCACTTTGAAAAGTTGTTAATATATGAGAAAAAAAATGGCATTTCTTAGTTCAAAAAGTCTTAGATTTTGACATTAGAGATTCAACAGTTTTCAAAATGATCAATCTAAAGCAATGTAAGATTAACATTTTCAAGAAGCCAAACTGAAAACAGTGGTGGGATTTTTGACTTTATAGCCTCAGAAATTCTGAGTTTTGGTTCACAAACATTGATGACTTTTAAAATAAAAAAAAAGTACTTTCCCGTAATAAACAACTTCTTAGAATTAAGAATTCCAAGGTTTTTTTCTTGAAATTTAACAGGTCCTCCTTGTTATTTCCTCTTCTAGAGCAGCCCTTATACACTGCTATAATAGTGAGTAGTTTATAAATGTATCTTTTGTTTGAGAACAAGTGTATGTAGGCCTATTATGTTGGGATTTTGTCACTGAGGGGGGTGCAATATGTACATCTAAGTTTGACCATTTTGCTTTAAATGAACCAAATATTTTTATCTCGCTCTAATACTGATGCCACAAGCAACCCTAAAGAGGAGCTATGTGTTCATTACAATCTGATACTCCTGATTTTGTATTCTCCAACCTCTAAAAGCAGCAGCATGATGCAGCAGTGATAGCTGATAAAATAGGGCTCTTATTTGTGTCGCTTTTATTAACAATTTGCCGTAATATTCCATCATTGCTGATAATATTGCTTACTTTCTGCCGGTGCACTCTCTGTTCCTGATGCAGCCAAAATAATTACTCTCATTGTACCTGAAACAAACTATCTCAAATAACGTCAGTCAAGCCTTTGTGCGAGTGATGAAACTAAATGAATGCTGTGTAACAGGCCCTCGTGGATTTCAAAGATGCCACACAATGAGGCATGGCTAAACAAAAGTGGCTGTCTTCCACCAGATAGCAGTCATCTCCAGATAAGAATACCCTCTCATGCCTCTGTTTTGCTTTTTGTTTGCTGTTATTGTGACTGCCATCTCCAGCACTGAATCGCTTTAGTCCCTATGCAACCAATTGATTACTGCTAAGTTGGGTTATTTTCACTGCTTATTGCTTCACTGTCTGTCGCGATGGATTATGATTTTAACATAAGATTGCATTTTAGTCTGCATCATAAACCTGCATTATTCTTTCATTTTCGCCACACGATGTCTCAGTCTCAATTTTCTATAATAATAATAGAAACCAAAGAGCTAAACTGTGTTCTCACCAATAAAAACTCCAACTCTTGATGCCCTGCTTTGATAGAAACAGGCTTCTAGTGGCATAAAATGACTACTTCTGTCGTTTTTTTTACTTGAAACATCTTTAATCTGTTTACCGTTGACTTGCAGTAACACATTTTAGATCCTTCAAACAGAAAATGATGGAAATAATTTCATGAGGTGTCAAGCACATAATCTTATCTTTAGGATTTAAGTTGTAAGCTCCAGGATGGCTTTTTTTTAAATTATATTGCAGCTTTGCAAAAAAGAGATGTGACTAAGCATTAAAGAAACATAAAAGAAACCTCCGTGACCTAAATGAGCTTTTCCTTAACTTCCTCTTTATCACCTCATTGGGCTCCAAAGCCTTTGAAAGTCAGTCCATCCATTCTTCGAGTTAATCTCTATCTAAGCTCTTTCTCTTCCATGTTTCGCTCTCTTTTCTACCTTCTCCTAATCTCTGTGTCCCACAGTACTTTGAGATTACTCGTTTTTGGGAGATTGCACGCTGATAGTTGCTGAATCTAACCCCTCCTGTTACCTATTTGTGTTCACTTCTTTGAATTCCTGAGGTTTTTTAAGAAATCATGACTCTTTCCTTCAGAAACAAACCTGACATTTATATAGAGGGCCTAAAAATAACATATTCTCCCCTCTTTTCATTGATTTTATAAATAAATTTTACAAAACTCTTGAATGTCAAAGTGAAAACAGATTTCTACAAAGTAATGAAACGGAGATCACCAGAGTGCAATTATTGTAGTATATACCTGAGTCACCTGAGTCTGGAAGGTCCAGTCACTGGTTAATTGGTATTCATGGCTACCATTGCACCATGAAGACAAAAGAACACTTCAAACAACTCAGAGAAAAGATTATTGAAAAGAATAAGTCAAGAGATAAATACAAAAAAAAAAAAAAAACAAGGCACAGAACATCCCCTGGAGTTCAGTTTATTTGATCGTCAAGAGATGGAAGGAATTTTGCACATGTGTAAATCTGCCTAGATCAGGCCATCCTCACAAACTGAGTGACCATGCAAGAAGGAGACTAGTTAGAGAGACCACTATGACACCTGTGACTACTCTGAAGGAGTTACAAGCATAAGCAGCTGAGATGGGAGAGACTCTGCATACAACAACCAGTCAAAGCTTTATGGGAGAGTGGCAAAGAAAAGCCACTGTTGAAGAAAACTCCTTAAATCTTGACTTGAGTTCACCAAAAGGCATGTGGGAGACTCCATGGTCAAGTAGAAGAAACTTCTTTGGCCGGATGAGACAAAAATGGTGCTTTTTGCCCATCAGACAAGTGCATATCATCACACTGACACCATCCCAGCTGTGAAGCATGGTGGTGGCAGCATCATGCTGTGGGGGTGATTCTCAGCAGCTGGCCCTTGAAGGCTCTTAAAGGTACATGACTGCAGCAATATATAGGAAAATCCTGGAGGACAAACTTCAAGGGATTTACAACTTGGGAGAAGATTTATTTTCCAGCAACACAATAGCAGTCACTTATTTTAAATCCCATATGTTTATTCAATTAGCATTACTATATAGAGATCTGTTTTCACTTTGACATGAAAGAGGGGGTTTTTTGGTCATTTTTCATCAAAAACACCTGATTGATTTATAAAATCAAAGGGTGAAACATCTAAGGGGGTGAATTACTTTATAGGCACTGTACATTACATTGCTGAGGCAGATATCCAAGCATATGGTTATTTTTAGCGTGCATCCAAAAAGATTTTCCCGACCATCTGATCAGAGGTGCTCTTTGGCAGTAATGGAGAATGAAAGCATATTATTACCGATACACCATATATTCCATCTCTTGGTTCCATTAGGGATCCAGTCAGAGGGATGAGAACACAACACTATATTTGTACAGGTATACTGCTCAGATTTGATTATGCGTATGTTGGAAAGCTGCTATTCTAAGCATATAAATGAATTTAGATTTCCTACAGCATGGAAACATAGAAGTCAACGATCGTGTGGGAGTTTGGACATTAAAATAGATGTTCTTGTACCAAAGCACATATTGTGTTTTGCAGTAAAACTGCAGGCAGAAACCTCTTGTGTAATTATTGTGGTTATTTTTAAGTGTTTGAGATGATTCACTTTCCCAGGAATAATGGCGGCAGAATCATTTTTGTTTGTAGTTTCAGTCAGACACTTCCAACGTGTATCCAAACCAAACTCGCTACCTGCTAAATTCTTCTCAGTGTCCTCCCACATTGGGCTAAAAAGTCACAAACAAGGCTTATCCTTCCGTGGACATCTCTCCTCGAACGATCACAACAGGGGAAAGGCACAGCCAATTAGATCGCACCGTGTAATGAGAGGCAACAGATCATACGGTGTGAAGTCTTACCCAGGCAGTGGCAGGAAAGAGATGTGGTTAAGGGAATGGGAATCTCTTCCAGACTCTCTGATCATGCGTTATTTTTTCCCCCTTCTTCTGAAGAAGGAGGAGGAGGTTAGGAAAATCTTATTTGGAAGGTGTACTTAAAGAAATCCATGTAGGCATAAATCCTGACATCATCGAGTCTGCACCCTGCTTCCATCACATCCCCTCCTCATGCTCTCTCTTGTGCTAACTATCAGTCTGAGGGAGAGATAAAAGTGGGGAGATGAGTGGATTAAAGGATGACTGTGTAAGGATAGAGGGAGATTGAACTGGAGAGGGCAGAAAGTTTGTGATGAAATATGTTTGACAGCACTGAAAAATCATAGAGACCTCTGGATTCCTTTGTCACCCTACCTTACTCAACATATCTATCACCACGACTCAAGTGATGGAGGGGATTGTGGTAATTAATTAGATGATGAGAGGATGATGAATGACATGAAAACGGCACCAAGGGAGTATTAAAGCAAAGAGGAAACAGGCTGTTCATGGATGTTATGATGGATGCCATATAAACACCTCGTAAATGTCCAGGGACTCTTTGGTAATTGTGTGTGAGACTACATATTCCACTTAGAGTGCTGCACCATTAGAAACAACGGCTTGGCTCTGTTTCAACTCAAAAAGCCTTGTGGCGTGAGAGCATTTCGGCCTCTCAATGGAAGCTTTCACTCTCATTTGCCATAACTAATAAACCGCACTAAAGCTGTGTGTCACTATAAATCTCAGCTTCTCAAACGGCATGACTCACTTAGTGGTTGCAGAGAAGTCAGCGTGTGTGAAGAAGTGCGCAAGAGAGCGAGTTAATGAGTGAGCAGGCAAACAAACAAAGCGAGAGGGCGGAGGGACAGGAAACAGTGACAGATCTAGTGTGCGAGAGAGAGTATTAGGCTCTCCAAAGACGGACTTTGAGCACTCACTCCATCACTCGGCTGAATGTAAATCAACTTTGACAAGAGGAGCTTAGGGCGTAAAGATTCCCAATCGGCGTCAAGCGTTGGAGAGCGCTGTAGGTAAGAAGGTGGGGTTGTAAGCTCTCTTGCCAGGGACTGAGAGACTGCCCTGAGGCACTCCGCGGAGATGAATGGTTTAGACCATTAACCCCACCGCAGAATCCCAACATACCCCACAGGCACACAAATGTGCTGCGCCGAGATCAGTGCGATGTGTCGCAATCTCAGGACCCCTGGAGTGAGACCAAAGCTGCAGCCTAGGGCCAGGTGTTACCCACACGGGCTTACATGCTCTCACACACATGTACTAAAACGCTCCAATTCTGAGGCTGATTGAGGCTGTTATAAAAATAGACAACAGTGTAATACGTAGCTCTTCACACTTACCCAGGAGGGTCGTGTTTTTGCTCTCTCTCAAATATAGTGATGCATTCACTGGCAACATTATTTTAAAGAGCATATTTAACAGAATGACTAATGCTGGCATCATGCAGGTGCTTCCTACTATTAAACTATCTCCTGCCCCCCTATTGTTTTAAGTGATCCTGTTTGCTCTTTGCAGATTGGTACCAAATGCAGATTGGTTTTTGGATTCTTACAGTGTAAAAGCCTTAGAGGTATACTTTAAAATCTCAACCATGGATTACTGATGTCTGGTACCACTGGCTGCAGCGGTAACCTACTAACCTACTAATTCTGTTATATTATGAACATGATCACACTGTTAGTAAAGAAAAACATCATGATGCTACTCTCCTTGTTAATCTCAGTAAATGTAGTCGTAGAGGCAAAAAGACGGCAAGTGTAGCTTATATTATAGTGTCTGTATTCATGAGCCTATCTGGGTGAGCATACCTGGCCCTCACACAGCTTTCAGTGCTGCCATTCACACCTGGTCTGATCCTCATCATATCCTCACATCTGGGCTTTGACTCAGCAACTCCAGAGTAATTTCTGTGTATGTTTTTTGTGGCTCATTGTCTTGCTGGAAAATAAATCTACCAAGCTGTAGTTCTCTTGCAGACTAAATAAGATTGTTCTCCAGGATTTGTCCATATTTTGCCTCAGCATTTTGCTCTCCACCTTTACGAGCCATCCACTGTTGACTGCCGAGAAGCATCCCCACAGCATGATGCTGCCACCACTGTGCTTCACAGAGGGGATGGTGTGTTTGTGGTGATGTGTACTGTAGTGTAAGGTGTCTGTCAAACATAGCATTTTGTCTGATGTTTGTTCCCTATGGGGAGTGCCAAAGATCTAGGAGGGGTGGGGGGCTATCTGCTCTGATGTCAAAACTAAATGTGCATATATTTAAAAAAAAAATCTTGATTAGAAACGAAAATACCAAACAGCCTATTAAGGCCAAAAAAGACAAATGAAATAAAGAGCTGTTAATATTTGAGATATGAAAGTAGATGAATTAAATCTTTTGAGATTGTGAAGTTGTTTATTTTAACAAGAAATTCAAGTTTCTAAGCTTGAAAAGTTGTAAATTTATAAGGCAAAAATCAAAATTATTTTAGTTTAAAAAGTCATACATTTTGACTCTACAAATTAAAAAAAATCAAGTTTATAGAATCGTAATTTTATGAAAAAAAATGCTGATTTTTAGTTTAAAAAGTCATACATTTTTGCATTATGAACTCAAGTCAATTCAACTCAATTCAAGTTGTAAATTAATGAGAAGAAAAAAAAATTTTTTTTTAGCCTAAAAATCCTATATTTTCCTATATATTAGAAGCTAAAAAATGTCATGGACGTAAAGTCATAAATTTATGACAGTGTACAGTCAAAAATGTAGAGGGAACTAAACTGAGAATTGTGGTTGGATAGTAACCACAGTTAACAGAAGGTCTCTTATAATTCCAAATGATTTTGATAATGTGATGATTCTGGGCTAAAATCTAAACTTGTTCATTCTTCATCAGTCCCAGTGAGTAGGTTTAGGACTTTTTACACTTAAGAAATTATAAGTTTTTTCTCAAAATGAACAGATCCTCTTAGGCACTAATACGCTATCATAAGAGTAGATATGGGCCCTACAGAGAAAAGGTTTGGATTCACTGATCTAGTCCACTTAAGCAAGATGACACCATTTCTTTCAGGTGTTTAAAGGAAAAAAAAAACATCTGCATTAACACACCCAATATGGGTGTGTTAATGCAGAAAGATTTTAATGATTCAATCCAGAGTAGGTAGATAAAACAGCCACCTACATCCATCTATAAAAAGCAGTCATATCATCCACCACTTATTGCTCTGTTTGATCTTTAAAGTATTGGACATGCTCCATAACATGTTTGGTGCACAAATTTAATTTCTCTCAACAGAAATCTGCTATCTCTGAGTCTGACTTTCTCATCTTAGATTGCTGCACATCTCCAGCCCTGCATTGTTCTGCCACTGTGGTAAAACATCTTTTGCACAGCGAAGGCTGATGTAATTCAGACTTGACTGGTCCAGTAATCCCATTACTGCAGAGAGAGCATCAATCTATTAATTGCACTGTCACTGGGGCAATGTCATGAAACACCTGCATTGTTATACAGTTCACTGGCAAGGCGTATGAAGGGTGATCAGATTTAGTACATATGCCAGTAAGGCCGCGATCATGCCAAGTGTAAGCCGAGCAGATGCAAAACAGCTGGCATTGTGCTCAGCTCACCAGCTGATCCCGGCTTCAAAAGCATGCTACAAGGTACCCTTTGTGTGAGTGTTTCAAACAGAGAATAGTCTGGTGCACTGCGTTAACATGCTCTCCTATTGTTTTTCCCTGGCACCTTAAATGCTCAAAGGACAGATAAGGAGGTGCCGGGTTGACTGAAATCCATACAGTTCCACACGGCATGAAAAGCCATGATCATTTCCTGCAGAGGTTTTCAAATATTTGGATTTGAAGAAAGCCTTTCTGGGAGTTTGTTGATTGCCACTCCAATGAATTTACCACTCTGATTATGGTGCTTTTGTTCTGTCAATATTCCCACTCAGAGACATGAATGGTACAGCACACTTAAATTGCACCACCATTTTCAAGTCAATGTGTCTTGGCGACATAAGTGCACTTAGATATAGCATTAGTGCCTTGGGGCTAGGCTTTAATTACCTGCATCTGGGCTCAGTGCAACATCTCCATATTGTGTGCTATAATCTGTTTTTTCTTAAGAGTGGGAGGGTCAGGAGTGGCGAAAATTGCTCGGCTTTTGTGTGATTCTGACGACTAAGTGCAAGGCAAAAACTGCAATCCATAGATGAGGCTAATGGCCTTAAATAATACACTTGGGCTGGAGAAATCGGCATTCATGGAGTTAATAACAGAGCCTGATACAACCTTTAAACATAATTGCAAAGCACATTGTTGACAAGGAGTCGGTACAGGCATTCTCAGCCAAAGAAAATGATAATGACTTCTTACTCTTTAGTTCAACCTGCGAGCGAGAAGCATCTTGCATTGCGCTGATAACATTGTTTTATCTCAGATTCCCAGTCTCGTCACGAGGTCTTCATCCAAACAACGAGATAGTAATTAAGTGCTGCCACTCTCTGAGAAGGTGATTTCACAACATTTTATTTGAAGTGTGAACACGATGCTCCCTCTCTTCTATTGTAGATGCTGTTTGTAAAGATGTTCTTGTAAGACATGTGGCCACTTGAGTGATGACTGGCAGAAGAAGAACAAGGTCCTGGACTTGTTGAAATTAGGCTCTACCTAGTGCACTAGCTGCATCTGTCGAGCTCGTTGTGTGCCGGATGATGGCTGCAGCTCTTAAGAGTACATACTGTGCATTCATACGTGCTTAAATTAGTGTGCGTGTGGCTTCTATGCTCGCACCGTGTGCGTAAAAGGGGACGGAATAGACTCAATTTAAATCAAATTAGCATGCAGGCAAATTAAGCAGAGGGATTTAATTTGAGCTGTTGTAAAAATGCTAATTTCAGCACAGCCCGGAAGCTCATATGCAAATACAACACTATTTTACAATAATTCATATTAGGCTGGGCATGCATAAAACACACATATTACAGCCTCATGTCATCTGGGGAATAAAGTATCATTAGCTTTCGGACTTGCTACAAGGTGATCCTGTCTGGGGGGGTTGTGCGCAAGCTTACGTGCACATATGCATGCATTAGAGGCTTCTCCATTCATCCTTATGCACCTAAGATGATGTTTGTATTTCTGCAGCAAGAACAGAAAAGCATCTAAACATGCATCTTTCTGATTTCTTTATGTTTTAACAAACATAACCGCAAATCATTGTTGTATATATTTTTATATCTGGCCATAACCATGGCAGATAGGAACTGCAGCACTGCTAGGCAAATTACTCCACATAGAGCGCTATCTGATCATAAATGTGCATCTTTGTGAGCATATGGGAAGCGGGTTCCTTGCATGCAAACTGGCACAAAAGTCCAATTTTAACTCTATAAAACAGAGAAAACTTCTCTCCTCTGTTTATCTAACAAACACTAAAACAAGGGCATTTTATGTTGCCTTAAATGTGAGCCGCTGTCATAATACCTCATCTTGTTTCCCCACTGCAGCGCCTCAAAAGAAGTGCCGCATCAATAGACGATTTGCTCTCTTCGTCCCATGTGGTTCACCTTTTGATTGCTGGCTCAGAAAGGATTGCACTTGATGCCCGTGGATGTTGTGCGCGAGTGTATGCGTGCAAGTGTGCAAGCGTGCTTCTGTGTAAACACACATAAGGGAGAGAAATGAGGTTTGGGTGTTAACATCTTAATGTTGAGGGAGGCGGGAGGAGGCTGTCGATATTCATCTGACGTGTTAAAGAGAAGCATGCGGGCCTCAGTGGGACTCACCACGCCATCCAGCATCAATGGGAGGAATCAATTAAAACACTATTAAGGCTTAGAGTTTGACATGGTCCGACTCACCATGGGTTGATGCTGGCTGGGAAGTGCATGACTATTTGTTAGCTGATTTTTCAAACACATATAGTTCAACATACTCTTTATCAGCTTGTTATTCAAACTAAATTCAGCACAAAAAGTAAGAAAATTTGTTTCTGATGGATTATTTCGTTGTTTTAACAATGCTTATTCGCAATAAAGTCTGTCTATTCCCCTTTCAAATTTCAAAATTTGTGAGGAACATGCATTTGTGGGATGAGCAGCAGAGTTGAGTAAAATATGACAAATCTTCCCTGCCACAACTAAACAGCTCATTTTGCCAAGTAATGTCAATTAAATCCAAATATCTAATGTAAAATAAGCAAGTGCATCAATATTAATCGCCTTCCAAGTCAGTATTTAGTAGATGCACCTTTGCACTGAGTCTGTGTGGATATGTAACTCCTTCAGAGTAGTCATAGATGTCTTGGTGGCCTCTCTCACTAGTCTCCTTCTTGCACGGTCACTCAGTTTGTGAGGACGGCCTGATCTAAGCAGATTGTGCCATATTTCTTCCATTTCTTGATAAAGGATTTAACTGAACTCTGGGAGATGCTCAGTGCCTTGGAAATATTTTGTATCTATCCACTGACTTTAACTTTTCAATAACCTTGTCTTTGAGTTGCTTGGAGTGTTCCTTTGATGTCATGGTGTAATGATAGCCTGGAATACTGATTAATCAGTGATTGGACCTTCCAGACACAGGTTTCTTTATACTAATATCATTTAAGAGGCATTAATTAAACTCAGATGATCCAAATTTTACTAACTGTGAGACTTTTAGCAATGATTGGCTGGACCTCTTGGTCATTTTAAAGGGGGTGAATACTTATGCAGTTGTTTCTAATCATGTGGTATGTCTGAAGGTTAAGGAAGTGGGTGGGATTGGGTAAGTGAGCCATTTATTTTGATGGTTTTGTTTTTGTTTGTAATATGTATTGTTTGATAGTTCTGTAATTCTGTTTATGTTATTTATGTTGTATTTGTGTTTTTGGGACCCCCTCAAAAATGAGATGCTGCATTTCAAGGGGTTATCCTTGAATAAATTCAAATCTTTTCACTTTTTTTACCTTACATCTTTTTAATTAATTGACACTACTTTGTAGAAATGTGTTTTTGCTTTGACATTTTAGAAATTTTTTGTATAATTTTTTGAATTTACTAGTATAAAATCATTAAAACAGTACTTTTACAGGCACTGTACATATGTTCTATCTGGAAAATATGGTCTGAGGGTTTAGTTACTCTTTAAAGGAAGCCTGGGGTAGACTTTTCAGTTACCCACTTTGAGAAACTATCTCAATTCTAAGACTCGGCCCGTATCAGCGTCTGACTCATGAAACATCCATCAAGTTAATGAACACCAAAGTTATTTAGCGCAGAAGCCCACATGATAGTTTTCCTTACTGCCCAGGTGGAGCTGTGAAAGCTTGCGGCTCTCCTCTCATCTTTTGATGGTTCCCTTTTGCATTTTTGCATTTCTGACAGAGGAATTGTTTGTTGCGTCCTTTCTCTTCCTCTCTCACTCTCTGTCCCCTTGGCTCACCGGGGACAATTATGCCCTTCTTTCAAGCCATCGCCAAGCCCAATTTGCCACACAAATTAATTGGGGCCGCATTTGAAGAGCGAGGGGGACGGGGTGAAGGAGAAAATGAGAGGGAGGGAGGGAGGAGGCCAAAGACAACACAATAACAATCCGACAAACAAAATAGAGAAATATCGCTACGCAATGATGTAAGATGAAAACTCAGCTGAAACAGCTGCAGGGAGAACAATTCTTCAACACTGCTTTTTAACACTTTAACTTGTGATGCGTGTTCATAGCGGGTCTGACTGGCATTTTTCTTGAGAGGGGGCTCTAGCGTCCACTGTGTGCCGGGACTGGCTCAGAGGATCGCGCCATCTGTTGAGCAGGCCGACTCAGCCATTTTCTGCTCTCACGTGTCTCATATCCTCCACCCATATCCACAGCCGGAGGCTAGCTCACACCCAAATGGATCAGAGCACCAACAGAGGGCAGCTTTCTTTTTCGAATACGCAGCTCCTGGGGGTTAGTCTGGGGAAAATCAAGTGGATGTTTTCTGTGAAAAAGCGTGAGCAAAGTTAGGTGCTTCTCAGGTGTTGAAAAGAGCTTTTGCAGCTCTTCCAACAGCAAAAGGAATAAGTGGAGTAATGACAAAGATGCAGGCAAAAAAAATTGGCTAAAGGAAGAATAGAAAGACGAACAATGGAGGGTTGGTGAGGATAAACACGTGCAGGAACAGAATGGTGAAATCCTGGGGCCCCACTTTCTCTGCTGACCTCTCAGACTCCCACGCCCCCCTCCTGAATCATTAACAGCCAGCCACTGTGGCTACCTCATGATAAGTTTGTTTTGGCTTTGAAATGATGACCCAGCACAGCTGTCTGAGTAGTGTGCGAGGTAGCAGCTGCTCTCAGCCAGACGGCTAAAGGGAGGAAATTAACCGGGGGTGGGGTGGGGCACTCAGAGGCGTCAAGATCAGGGGGCCGCTGATGGCTACATTTGTGCTTAAATACGGCTGAGGAATGTCTGGACACGCGAGAAAGTGGAAGTTTGGATGTCGAGGGAAGATTGCAGCAGTTGTGTTTTTCTTCTAATCAAATGCAAATTCACACGAGACTGTAGAAGATGAAAAGATAACTACTAAAAGCCCCCTTGATGCTAACATTTAACAACTATTAATGCCATTTTGGGAAGGTCCCATAATTAAATTGTGTCAATAAATCCTTGAGCTGCACATAAAACTGCGTGTAAACGGAGAATACATTTCTCCATTTGCCTCCTCCCCCACTGTGAGACATATGTGGCACGAGGCAGCGAACAAAAATAAAACACATTTGAACAGATTGCAGGGAACATTTCTCAAGCACAAAGTTGAAAATCTCAGCCATCAATTTCACTTTGCGTGGCTCCGTCGTGTATGACCTTGGGTGAGCGATCCCTTCATTCAGAGATATTCAGGCGAACTGAGGGGATTTCAGTCGGTGCGAAGGGTGCAATAAAACTTTTATTCATCCCTCTGTGACTCCAGGAGCTAATGATTCATGGATCTTAGTGTAAAAAAAGAGAGAGGGGATGCTGCGGTGCAGGACCAGAGCTCAATGAGGTTTGAAAACTGTTGTCACACATCAGTGAGCAGGTGTCTGATGTCAAGTAACTCAATTCCAATGACTTCTCATCATGAGATTCTTGGCTGAGGCCTGAGCCTTTCTGGTTCACATGACAGTTTTTGCAGCAGAGAAAAAAAGGAAAATACGGACTGGAACATATTTTGATAGTATGGCGAAATAAGATGTGGGTGTATGAGTAATGGAGAAGTTACAAATCGTTCTTATGGTGCTTGTGAGAAGCCATTGAGTCAATTTAAATATAATTTTAAAAGATATCTAAAAAGAAAAAAATCACAACACGCATTTTTTTTACTGTTGACTTATTATTTCCTGTTCAATCCATATTAAGTCCCTTTTTCCATGGTAGAGCTCAAGTCATAGATCATAGATCTGCCCAAGGTTCCTGATATTCTTTCAACACTAAAGCAGTTTTCATCCAAACCGGAAGTCAAAAACAACAGTGGAAATTCAAAATACACCAAATGGAAGATTAATCATGATTATCTATTCATAAACTGAATATATCTTATTTGAAAATCAGGACCATTTAAAAAAAAAGAAAAATATGCTTTCTCTTTTGGTTTACATGTGAGATTGGAGGGGTTCATACTGGTAATGCTGGCCCAAACCTGATTTCAGTACTTTCAGTACGTGATTTAGCAAAAGCACGTTTACATCAGATTTAAAGTGGGCAGAAGAAAACATCCGCCCTGTTGCTGAGCAGTGTGAAACTTTCTTTGGTATAGAATTCTATGCACATAAGAAATTCTGCAACAGGAAGGTCAACCATCCTATGAACACAACAGATTAAAAGTTAAGATGGACTTTGTATCGAGACTTTCTTTTACCATCAGTGATAAATCATTGGTTATTTGATTTTATTTTTTTATTTTTTTGCAATGTGGCCATTATGTTCAATATTTCATCAAATGAAATAATTGTATCTAATTCAAATTGTCTTACCTTTTTTTTCCCATTCTAATATATTATGTTAAATTGTATCATATTATCATAGTATTTTATACTATATCATATCATATTTTACCATATCATTTTATACTAAATTATATTTTATTGAACTTTTTTGTTATATTGTATTTTATTTTACTATTGTCTCTTCTATAATATTTTATTTTATTATGCTAATTTATATTCGATTTTGAGAAAATATATTGTATTATATTTTACTATAAAATATATAATTATTATATTGTATTTTAGGTAAGATATTCCTTTCTTAGTCCCACAAGGGCAAATTCCATTTTTATTTAATATTTTATAAAATATTTCAATATTTTATTTAATATTTTAATATTTTATTTAATATTTAATATTCATTTATTTAAACTAAACTCTAAAACATTCTACTATAGTATATGAATTTATTTTATATCATATTATGTTATATATTTTCATATTACATTATTCAATACTTTATATTATGAATCATGATGCTTTGTTATATTTTATTATATTATATTATTTTATATTAGATTATATTATATTTAGTGCTGTCAATTGAAAAAAAAAATCAAGTTATTCACATCACTATGCTCTGATTAATCATGATTAATCACAGTATTTCTTTAGTTTTAGTAATTTTTAGATTGTTAATGTTCTTAACATCAAGTGTTTATTTTCATTATTGTAACTTTACGTACAGCACTTTGAGAGTGTTTTTTACATAAAATGTAATTTTTATTATTATTAATATTATTACCATTATTACAATTATCTATAAATTCACATTTAAAATGCTACTATTTACTTGCATTTTTGGTTGAGATAAAATAGTACAAGTGTGGTTATTAAATGAAGAAATACTAAACAAACTAGATTTTTAAACTTATTTGTGGTTTGTAAATCACAGTGTCTTAATTCACTGAGCAATAATATTTACCTTCGCCAAGGAGGTAATGTGATCGGCAGGGTTTGTTAGTTAGTTAGTTTGTTAGTTTGTTTGTTAGCAACATAACTCAAAAAGTAATGGACGGATTTTGATGAAATTTTCAGGAAATGTCACAAATGGCATAAGGAAGAACTGATTAGATTTTAGGACTGATCTGAATCACTGTCTGGGATCCAGGACGAATGATTCTTTACTATTGGGAGATAGGGCTAATGGCGGAGGTCTGCGCTCTCGGAGTGCTTTTTTAGTTATAAACTGCAAACGAGCCCAGATGACAAACACAAGTGAATGATCAGGTGTGCTGTTACCCCGAGGTAGCTGTGTTTGCTGACTGATGACCAGTGATCTCTCATCAGTGTAATAAATGTAGCTCGGGCCAGCTGCTCCACTTTAGTTGCCTTTATAGCTGTCATACAGTTCATGGATTCTTGTGACAGTAGTTCTTGTAGGTGCTCTTTGGTACAGGTCATCCGAGGCGACCCAGATGATGTCTTGAAGCCCCTTGTCGTCAACTATGTCGATGGTCTGCAGTCTCTGGCGACCCATTAGCGATCGCATTAGTTAGCTTAGATGTTGTCACTTTGGGGACAAACCCAGGTCTGCTGGACTGCGCCGGTGTAGCTTCGTGTTATGGCTTGATCCTGTATTGTTGTTAGCGTCTTTGCTAGCATTAGCAAAATTAGCTATCATAGCTTGATTCCGTGTTGTTGTTAGCGTCTTTGCTAACATTAGCAAAGATGTGTTTTGCCCGGAGGTGGTACTTCAGATTCTTTGTGCTTCAGTGTAAATACAGTTCATCATCGCAGTATGTACACACAACTTTTGCTTTATCCAGACTTCCATTCGGCAGCTTTTTAAATCGAAATTTGCCGTGAGGCAGGGGTCTGTCTCCCCACTCATCACTGTTGGCTGTGTCTGACCCTCCTTTAACCTTTTCACCCCAGGGACGTAAACATCCGCGCACATGACTATGGGAGGAAGTTGTGGTCAAACTTAGTCATATGATTAAATTACCTTATTATTATCATTTTAACGTGTTAAGCTTTCTATATTAATCATGAGCATTAATGTCTTCATTTTAACAGGCTTAATATAATTAAATAAAATGTAATATCATTAGTGCTGTCAAACAATTACAATTTTCAACCAGATTAATCACAGGGTTGCTGTTCATTAATTTCGATTCATCATGATTAAATATCATTCATTTTTAATCTATATTAAAATTTATTTATTTTGCATAAGCAAACAGACTCAATCTCCGACAAATGTATGCTTCGTGTTAACATGGTAGTTTAAGCTGAAGTTCTTTGGTGCAAAGAAAACTCCTTCCTGCAGAATGTGCATAAGACTTTATGTCGGTCGACTGTTCCATCTTGTTTTTTTAAGTACTCAGATTTCCCATCGAGAGGGCCAACATGCTGTTTAGCATCTTCCATATTGAGTTGGTTGTTCACTACCGGATCAACAGCACATTTGTGCATGCGCGCCGGTATGCTCAGTGGTAACCCTAATTGGACAAACTGCCCGAAATGCGTTGCCACAGATGTTTCAGGGATTTTGAGTCATTCTGCGCTGTAGATGGGTTAATTGCGTTACAACTTTTAATCAGATTAATCATGATGATGAATTAATCCGCATTAACGCGTCATATAATATAATATAATATAATATAATATATTATATTATATTATATTATATTATATTATATCATGAAGTTTGGGACATTCACAGTTAATCACATTATTTAACTACAATCTACAATTAGTGACCTCATTTCTTTAATCATGTTTAATCACATGCTTTATTGTTCCTTCCAGCAAACTTTGGTTAGGCCACAAAGCAACTCCCTGCAGCCATAGTGATTTAAAGTAAGCACCCCAGTGCTCCATAGTGTCTCATTTCACTTTAAAAACTTAAAGACAGATCAGTGGACAAGTTAAAAGTCATCCTAACCTTGTTTTATCAAACTTTTACCTTTTTTCTGTTCTCTTATTTTCTATTTCTATCACAGTAGAAAAATCAAAAATGACACAAGGGCAATTTAAATGCAAAATAGTGGGATTACTCGAGATTAACTACAGAAATCCTGAGATGAACCTCAATTAAAAATGTATTATATCATATTATATTATATTATATTATAGACTACTATCTCAGACTGGCAGTGATTGGCATCACAGTATATGAGCAGAGGTTTCAAAGTTCATACGTTAATGTGTTATCTGAACTTTTATATATGTCATGACATATGTCTTTTTAGTGTGTTTGTATGACATGTATGTGACATCATTGAAACAAACAAAACCATCCCATCCCTGTCACCCCGCCCCCCACCCAGCAGGTCAGCACGCTTGAGGCCCACGTTAAAGCCAGCGGTCCACTTACTTTGAGCGTCGGCGAGGTGGAGGAACAGACCCAGGACGAGCAGCAGCGGCAGCAGCAGCGTGGGTCTGGCTCTGTGCATGGTGGGACAGCTTGGCACCAGCATGCTTTGGCAGCCTCGGTGGCGCTGGCTCACAGAGCCCTGTGAGTCAGTCTGGTCTGATTTCTCAGATGCAGGGTATTCACAGCCTATGCAAGGCAAAAAAGAAGGGGAAAGGAAGAGGGGAGAGGGAGTAAGGAGGGAGGAAAAAGGAGAGAGAAAAGAGAGAGAGGGAGTGAATGAAACAAAGCTGTTTGGCTCCACGGGTTTTATCTATCCCTGCACATTTCTGACATACCCCCACACAGCCTCGGCTGGAGCTGACAGAGGATAGGAAGAGGCTGATGTGCTCACAGGGTATGTTCTGACAGTTCTCTAAATGGAATAGTCACTTCACACAATGCGTGTGCACGCGTGCACGAGAGGGAGAGAGATAGAGAGTGAGGGAGAAACCACACAGATGAAAGGGCGGACTAATAAGATTTTGTCTTCACAGCTTTGGTGGCGAGCACCAATTAAATACGCTGCATAATAAGAGTACATTTTATGTCCTGCTTAGATCAGTGTTGATATCTGTTTCACATTAAACTTCCTCTGTTGCCTAACACAAAAAGGAAACACAGGAAATATTCATAAATGCTGGAAGCCTTTTCATAATTTTCTCATTTGGCTGTTTAAGTAAATTTGACCAGTGAGACTTTCATGAGAGCAATAATGCAGTGTTTTAGCTGTATTATGATCTACGCCTTCATCTGAAGCTCATAATCATGTGTCTTCCACCACATTTAATCCATATTAGATGCCTTAATAGCCCTAAGTGCCTACACAAAGTGATGGAGTAGCTTAGCTTAGCTCAAACAACAAACGAAAATCCATAAGACAGAGTGGCCGAGTGTTGCCATTCATGTTTCAGGCCTCTTTATCGAAGGGGCCACTCACTACATGGCTGTGAAAATCAATGTGATACAGTGAGCCTGTATTAGCTGCACACCCGCTCTATCCCCTTGTCATCCATTTGCTTAAGCCAGAGCTTGATCCTCAGTGATGGATGCTCTGCGGTAGTCTTCAGCTTGCAACACAGCTCCCGGCTAATCCAAGTGTGTGAGCTTTGATGACACGCTGCATTGCCGGTTAGCATGCTAGCTCGTCTGCAGCAGGATGCTGTTGTTGCAGCTGGTGGCTGCGCTGTTTAACATCTCACCACTTGATTTATTAGGATTTTTGGGAGTACAACTGTGCACACAAATGCTGATGCTAGAAATATTGTTTTATCTGTGTTTTTGACCACCACCCACTATCAGAGGAAGAAAAAAAACACCCTAAGCCCAATCAGCATTCTGGATGATGACAAAGTGCCTCATTTCCCTGTTACCAATCATCCTCTTTCTCGCTTCCAGCTCTCCCCTCTTTCATTTCTGTGGGCTGTAAATGGCAGAAAAGACGGGAAGATAGCGCACCTGTCACACTCGATTTGTGTTGGGGGGAGATAGACACGACTACCTGTCTCGGAGAGCCGCAGGGCTAGCAGCAAGTGCAAGAGCGGGGGACGTGTGGCGAAGGGAATCAATTTGAGGCAATCTCATCCCCCGCTTGCCGACACACAAACACAAATGCGTATGCATATCCATGCATTTGAGCACACTAGACAGAATTCTCACATGAGTAGTGTTTGCTGTTGATTAGATTCGAATCAAGTGGACTGAGCAGAGCATGATGGGATGAAGCTGATCCATACATGATGCAAGTACCAGCTTGTCTCATCAGGTTATTGCTTTACCCATATGCCCTCAGCAAATCAAAGTGATAGCCTCTGAGTTAATTAATGTGTGAATTTCCATAATGACACAACATTAGGAGGGCCGCAAAAATGATACTCAGCAGCCATTCACGCTCTACATGCCGTTTCCTTACACGCACGCTGATAGAAGCAAACAAAACCATCTGTATGTTGTGTAACCAACAGTGAGACAACCAAAGGGCTGTGAGTAAGAAAGCACGCCCACAGACACCTTGATTTAAACAGAAAATGAAAGCTTTGTTCATTCTTACAAGTAAACTCGCTGCACTCTTTCCTCGTGTGTTAAAAGGTTACCTGCAAGACTTTACAGAGGGAAGCAGACAATGCATGTGCAGTTTAAAATGCTTCTCCTGGATTTTTAATTACTAATGTGAGCACGTGCGTGAGTTCAAATAATCCTTCATGAATGGCGTCACCACCTGTGCCCATTTTATCCCCAACATGGCTGTTTTTGTGTTGCACCCTGCACCTTCACTCTCACACATTTGGTGGCTCCGATGCCTCCCATTGAACATTTGTTACAATAGAACTAGAGAAAAAACAATCTTGTCTTTCTTCCTGAGCCCCTGGTGGTATTATTGTGTTTCCATTCAGTGGTGCTTCATTCAAAGGATTTTGCTGCTGATAGCAATCATGCATTATTAAACAAAGCCTGACAACATGCACAATGTTAATTAGAAAAGGGGTGGGGTGGGGGGGAGTGTGTGGCGAGAAAAAAGAAAGGGGGCTGTTGAGCTGTCTACTCTCTCTCCTTCCTCATGATCCTTATCAGAAATGTGAAAGAGAAGGAGGGTGGGATGTTTATATTCTCCATAATGGCTGGTCTCTTTTCTCATCCGAGCCTCCATGCGTGCTCTATTTAGACGAGCAATATTATTAAAGGCGGAAAAAACAAAAGAATCACTCGCATTTATCTTACATTTCAGCCACGCTGCAATAAGCATCTTAGGAGAGAGGATGCAGCCAAAGAAAGTTATGAACACCCCAAAGCAGAAGGCTCAGATTCGCACCAGTTCTACATTTCCACGTTAATAAAATATACACCAAACACCAAAACAGCTGGAAATGAAAGCTAGCTGCCACTGATGGCGCCGTTTTTCACAAATCAGTGCAGGTTTGCACTGCAATGCTCTAAAAGGCGTGTTTTTTATGCCTCATGCACAAACTCAATTGAACTTTAAGGAACTAATGCAGTCATGGTGTGTTATCCTAACACACCAAAGCAGCCACAAAAATGCCACCAAATCTATTAAGACCAAAGCCTCTGTAATTAGCCCAACACATGCAAGAAAAAAGCACCACCAAAGTACTGAGGTTGTCATCCATACTGCATTGTGTTTACAAAAAAAAAGTTTGAGTATCATGCCCAGCCAGTCTTAACAAATAAGGCTTTGTTTGGCTTTATGAGGCAGGACTTTTTATTTCCCTCCAGACTAACAGAGTTAAAAAGTAAGCAGTAATTACTCTGTGCACAAACAGTTTCGAACTACAGTGATATGCAGGGACATAGGAGGGAACTGTGATCCCTCTCTCTTTGGGGCCTGTATAAAACACTGCAGCAGATTAAATCTTCTCCTTTTGCTCTTGAGATGAGAACTTTTGAAGTCCCATTTTGCATGGAAACAATGTAATACATCATTGTTGTGTGGACTTGAGAGTAATCAAAGCATCATAATGATAGTCAGGATTATTTAGGTTTTTTGACCAAAAGAAAAATTCCCAGATTTTAACAAAGTAAAGTCAATTAAACAAATATGTAGTATAAAATAAGTGACTGCATAAATATTCTTCCCCTTCAAGTCAGTATTTAGTAGAGCCAGTCACAAATTCTCTGTTGGGCTTTGACTCCGGAACATTCACCTCGTTGTCTTTAAACCATTTCGTTGTAGCTTTTGTTGTATGCTTTGTGTCATTGTATTGCTGGAAAATAAAACTTCTCCCAAGCCGTCGTTCTCATGTACACTGAATAAGATTGTCCTGCCGAGAAGCATCCCCACAGCATGATGCTGCCACCACCGTGCTTCACAGTGGCAATGGTGTGTTTGTGGTGATGTGCAGTGTTTGGTGAGCACCAAACATAGTGTCTTGTCTGATGCCCCATTTTGGTCTCATCAGACAAAAGAACTTTCTTGCGCTTTACCCTGGAGTCTCCCACATGCCTTTTGGTGAACTCCTCCAGAGGAGTCATAGGTGTCTTGGTGGCCTCTCTCAGTCTCCTTCGTACACGGTCACTCAGTTTGTGAGGACGGCCTGATCTAGGCAGATTTACACATGCCGTATTCTTTCCATTTCTTGATAATGGATTGAACTGAAATCTGGGGGATGTTCAGTACATTGGAATTTTTTGTATTCATCCCCTGACTTTTACTTTTCAATAACCTTTTCTTTGAGATGCTTTGGGTGTTCTTTTGTCTTCAAGGTGCAATAGTAGCCAGGAATAATGATGAACCAGTGACTGGACCTTATAGACTGAAATCTGGGGGATGTTCAGTGCCTTGGAAATGTTTTTGTATCCATCCCCCAACTTTTACTTTTTTAATAACCTTTTCTCTAAATTACTTGGAGTGTTCTTTTTGTCTTTTTGGTGTTATGGAACCCAGGAATACAGATTAACCAGTGATTGGACCTTCCGAACAGGTGTCTTTATGCTACAATCATTTGAGACACATTCACTGCACTCAGGTGATCCCCATCTCACTTACTGTGAGACGACTAGCACCAAATAATGCTGCCACTCAATTAACATCACATATTTTTATTTAATTGGCATTACTTTGTAGAAATCTGTGGTTCCAAGAGTCAGGATCTGCTTTACAAATGCAGTCAGTCCAACTTCTGAAACACACTTCTAACTCCATGCACACTTTCACATTCTCTACAGCTACAGCAAATTTAATTTAAATTCTTTACTAATCTCTGATATTGTTATTTTACTCTTAAAAGTGGAGATATTTGCTTTTATATTTAACACAAACCCCCATAAGATCAAGATGAGTTCCTTGCATATTTAAACATAATGGGCAATAAACCTGATGCTGATTCTCATTAACATATCTTTGTAATATCCTACTTTTAATTATTGATCTGAACCATTTTTATTTGTTTTGTTTTAATAGCTGCAGGGAAAATACACAACTAGCTACTGGATCATAAAGTATTAGGAGAAAAAAAAAGATTTTTTTTTTGCTTATATTTAAAAACAAAGATAGCACATTATTGGTTGTTAAAAAGTAGGTTATTATGAATGATAGTACATTATAAATAATGAAAAGCATCCATGTAACGAATTAAAAATTAATTGAAGATAATGTTCAACAACATGAGAGAACATAAATAATATGTGCAGTTTCTGTTTTTCCCCTTGCTTCTCTTATCTGTTTTGTGTTTTGGCCTTTTTCTCAGGAGGGTCCAGTTTAATTTCTTAAGGACTCAGTGTTGTTTGAATCACAGTCCTTTAGGTCAAAGAAAATTCAAAACTTGCATGGTTTGCTGTGCGCCACCACTTCCCCTTTGTTCAACAGATTTGGTAACTTTCAAACATGGCTGCCTGTGACAGGCACCCACTCACTGCACCCCTGGGGGTGTTTTAAACATCATATGACCAGATTTATAAAATAAGCTCATCAAAGGCAAAGCACGCAACCTCTTCCTTCTCCAATCCCTACTTCCTCCTCAGAGGGGTTAAGTTTGGGTGAAGTCACAATGTGTTTCACATGCTAGCAGCAGCTATCTTTCATCTTTTTCACTCCTTTTTTCTTTGATGCTGCGGTGTAAAGTCTGTCAGTCTCTCTTTGCTGCTTAAAGTCGCTCATGTAAAGTCCTTTTCTTTTCTCCTCCCTTTGCTTTTTTGTCTCTTCTCTCTGAATTTTTTTCCCCTTCTACTACCACTTTCTTCTGCCCGCGATGGTGTGATTTAAAAGCGAGTGACAAGGCCGTTTCTCACACATCGCTCCCGATCAGCCGGCATGTGTAATAACATCCTTCAAGCTAAGCTAAGCTATGCCCTCAAGTGCAGCCTCCACATGAAAGACCCTGACAACCGCACATCAGAGGAGTTTATTTGCAATACTTATTTATTTTCCTTTTCCCCCCTCCTTCCTTTTTGCCTCCCCTGACCTCCCTCCAACAAGCCTCCCACGGTCATAAAACATCCTTCGGGTGGTACGGTCGACTTTCTGGCTGAGAAAGTCAGGGATTTTACAGCTCCCGCCTGCAAGCCTGACTAATTTTTGACAAGCAAATGCTCCCGATGCTCTAACTGACGGATACATCTTGTTTTCTTATGAATGGATCGCCCAACATGAAAAGCCCAGCAGGAAGCTAATTGGCTCTGATGACATTTGTCTGTCTAATAATTGCTTTAAAAGCACCTGCTGCGCCTGTAGGACAAGAAGCTATCACACATCCATCTCTGTTGTGCGTCCATTGCAAATTAGTGCCAGGCGATTTCAAAGCCAGACATTTTTTTTGTCTGCAGATTGATCTGAACATTGAAATGTCACAGCATGGATCGTCTAACATAACATTTAGTCACCTCGCTCTTGAACACCATCATTAATGAGGGGATATATTTGGTCTATTTAAAGGTGTATGCTTAAGACTGTCATAATTATGACGACACCTGTCATACCCATAATGAGACTTTATGAATGCTGCAATTAAGTGATATTTGGCCAATTATGTCATCTTTAATGCAAAGTTAACATTGTTTGAGAACTCTGTCATGACAACTTCATGATTAAATAAGAGGTCAACTGTTCAAGTAGCTACCTAAAATTAAATCAATTTAGGTGCAGTTTCCCTCATCTCTTTAAAAACAGCTTCAGGACATTTTCTTACCGTTAATGTTTATGAAGAGAAAAAAGCTAGTCTATAATAGTTTAGTCATCTGGGTACATGATGAACCAGCATAAGAGGTTTACATTACATTATAAGAGACTTAACATTAAATGCTATTGTTGGCTAATTTGATGTTAAATAGCATGAAAAATGTGATCTCAAACAGATGTTGGATTTACAGTCAGGAGCCTCTTAAAATTTCCAACAACATCACCTGTTGCTCAGTAAATCGTTTCAAACCCCACTGACTTACACTGGAGGCTGACGTAGCACTGAAACAAAGTTCGCTATTCTGGCATTTTCTGTGGTTTCACTGTGAAACTGGACGGATTTGTCATTGCAGGAACTGCGCGGGGGATTGTGGTGTTTATAGAACATCAGTATTGAGGTTTGTCATATTTTTATCTTCAGAAATAATCGCTTAGCGCTCCAGACTACTCATATTACACCTTGGGCTGCTGTGATGATTGGCTGACACTCATGTGTGGTCTAGCCCAATCAGATAGTGTTGTTGGCGACACATTAGGTGAGACAGTGTGAAGGAGAGCTGAGCCAAAGTAGCAGACGTTTTTATTTAATATTAACATGATCAGTGGATAAAACGCCGATACCAATGCTGAGCAAAATGCCAAATATTGGCACTGATAATTGTCCAGACTAATTATCGGTCAACCCCCTAGTTAATACGTCATTGCAGACCTGATCATCTATTTGGCTTTATCTGTAAACATTATATTAACCTGACATATGTGACTGGTTTTGAGATTGGCTCTAATTGTACCATTATAAAAGAGAACGGAATGATTTCCTTGACCTTGAGTGAGACACTTTGGGCTATTGATTAAGATGTTTTTAAGTGTTATGACTAAGTCAAATGGTTTTATATCAGTGTAATGAACAAATTCCTTGACCTCAATTAAAGTGAGACACTTTGGACTAGTTATTAAGATTTGTGAGATAAATATAATGACTAGGGCTGGGTAGGTAATCTCAGATTAGATTAAATTGCAATATGGCCTGCTGCAATTGACAAATCACAGAAGTAGTAATATTTCTTTAACTTGAAACATACATTCATTTCTGCAGCAGCAGAAATTTTATGCACATTATGCAAACACTGAATTTTTTATAAAAATCGTAATTTTCGTTTTTTACATGTTTTTCTTTAAAAAAAAAAACAAGAATAACATAGAAATGATAATCCCTCTCAATAGTGCACTTGATATCAAATATGCAATAAAAGCTAAAAATAATTGCAATTTGATTTTTTTTTAAATCCTTCCTTAGTTTATTCTATCTTATATTAATGAAGCTTGGCAATAGTTCACAGATCGTACACCCAGCTGCAATCAGCTGATACCAGTTATCGCCTTCCAGCTCCCACAGCCAATCACAGCTGATTCTCTCAACACAGTTGTGTATTTAAATATGACGTACTTCTCACTAATCCCTGATCACATTAATGCTGATGCACCATGCTGCTGCTGCTGCTGGCATAGCTTCACCTCCTCCACCCCAGCCTTCTCCTTTATAGCTCAAAGCTTGTTGCACCCTCATATTCATGCGACGATGTATTAATTATATCTAAAATAATTTCATTGTTTTTAATACACATGTATCAATCTGTATGGGGGTTTCTAGCTGTGCACTCTCAGAAAAACTAACCCAGGGAGCATCTTTTAAGCTGAACCTTTGCTGCCAAGTAAAACTGTATTTGCAAATAAAATGGATAAATGTATGATGAGAGTGTTCCTGACTGAATGTAGGTTATAATATAGAATGATTAATTGCTTGTATTTATTTTAAATGACATAAGATAAGGAACCTGATAATAATAACATGTAGATTATGTCAAGTTGTCATGACAAAGACTTCTCAAACAATGTAGGCTTTGCATAAAAGGTGGCATAATTGACTGAGTAACACTTAGAGAACGTTCACAAATGTTCATAAAGCCTTCATTATGTGAATGGCAGGGATAATGTCATGATTATTACAGTGTTATGTCAGTCAATAAAGTTTTACTGGATATTTCAAACATGTTCCATGCTTTGTTGCACGAAACAGCGATCAAACATCTTTACAGGGGAGAAATGTCAGTAAAAAATAACATTGTATGGGAAAAACAGGTCAAGGCGAGGATGGCGAGCCTGTTGGAATTTGTAAACTGTTACCTTGTTTGAGTGCAAAGAGCAAGGTTGTGTCCTCATGAGAATTCAGCCCACCCAAAGCGACCTTGAGCATACACTTTAGGAACTCAAATGACCACGTAGCATTGGCTCACAAACACTCCCCCTGCCTCCCACTCATTCTCTCTCTTTTTGTTCTCAACAGCCTCTCCTTGACTTTTCTCTCTACCTGCATGGTCTGCCTCGCCACTTTCTCTCTCTCTCTCTCTCTCTCTCTCTCTCTCTCTCTCTGTTTTCACCCCTCACCTATCCTTTTCTCCCCGTCTCATTCCTCCTGCCACGTTTTTCCCAGCAGCTGCTAGGTTCAGATGGATGGTCCCTACAGTGCGAGACCCTGACCTGCAGTCTAGTGACTGATTATCCCTGCGCCTTGTTGTGCTGCTCTCTGAAAGCATACCAACACAGCGCACACACAGACACACAAGGTTACGGAGCCACTGGGTAAGCTTTGGGGACACTGAGGAGTTTATAGGGGCAAAAAAAGTAAAAAGCAACATATTTCATCTTTGTGAGCATGTTTGGGTCACCTCCTTTAACCTTGATGACACTTGTAAACACACTCATGGATGTAACTACTGCCTTTTCAATGGAAGGCAGATAAAACCTTTGGGTAAACTTTCAAATAAATGCCTGCGTTTTGGTAGGCCTTCCTTCCACAGCGTGGGCGTGTGCCACTCACAGGGCTGTAGCGAGGGATTTGAGCCCCAGAAAGAAAATTACACAGGCCTCCCCTTAGCCTGCCAGCCAAGCAAAAAATGTTAAGACATTTTCGAGTATATATGCATTTTAAAATATTTTCAAGGATAATTAACCCATATTAATGAGCAGTATTTTTACTATGGTTAAATTAAATTTACTTGTATCAATACTATCACATTAATGTATGTGTTTATTAGTCCATTCCCCATGTATGAGACAATATATACCATTCTAGCTTTCTAACCCCCTCATAAGGGAAATGCTTACATTACTATGTATGTATTTCTTCACAATTTAAAGTATGCACCTTACACTGATGTTCTTCATGGACAAGTCAGCCAACAATTGTCTCTCTTTATCGGTGAGCTTCTTTGGCCATAATCCTGGGTTAGCTGGAAGAAATTCATCTGCATTGCAATGACTTTTTTTTTTTTTTTTAACTCCGTCTTCTGTCCCCTCCTCCTCTTCACAACCCTGAGAAAAACCTTCTTTTTCCCTGCTTTCCTATCCTCCAACATCCCCATCTTCTTGCTCTCTGTCCCTGCTTTTCTATCCTCCATCATCCCATCTTGCTCTGTCCCTGCTTTCTTTTCCCCCATCATCCACGTCTTGCGTTCTGTCCCTGCTTTCTTCTCCTTTATATCCTTGTCTTGCTCGCTGTTCCTAGTTTCTTCTCCTCCATTATCCTCATCTAGCTCATTGTACCTGCTTTCTTCTCCTCCACCATCCTCGGCTTGCTCTCTGTCCCTGCTTTCTTCTCCTTAATCATCCTTGTCTTGCTCTCTGTTCCTGCTTTCTTCTCTTCCACCATCCTCGGCTTGCTCTCTGTTCCTGCTTTCTTCTCCTTAATCATCCTCGTCTTGCTCTCTGTTCCTGCTTTCTTCTCCTTAATCATCCTCGTCTTGCTCTCTGTCCATGCTTTCTTCATTTTACTCTTTGAGATAAAAATGTCAGATCGTTTACCCCTTTCCCTCACTGTCAGCCAGGTAACCAGTTCCGTCCCCCCATGCTAAGCCATGACCACTCATGTCGTGCTTGACCTTGCACATCAGCATTTAGTGGAGTGAAAGCCTTTGTATTATTATGCAAACATGCTGGATCTTGAGGAGCCTATTGTTTCAGGAGCAGAGGGGTGAAAATGAGAAAAATGGTAGACGCAGCATCCAACCTGGAATGGCTGGGATTAAATTTATGCCGCATGAACAAGGGAGGGCCAAATCATGTTACATATTATGAACCAGGAAAAAAAAGAAGAAGAAGAAGGGGGAGTGTGAGAAGGGCGGAGCAGAGGGGTGGAAATATAATGGATAAGGGGAGCAACGAGGCAGAGAGGAGGGGAGAGGAAGGAAGGAGGCGAGGAAGGAGGGAGGGAGAGAGCGCTGTAGGGTGGAGAGAGGGAGGGAAGCAAGGGAATGTGTCTCACTGCCAGCTTTTCTCACGCTCCGTCTGTGCTTGTACGCCTAAGAGTGGCAGCGTATGAAGGGTAGAGAGAAAAATTAGGCAGGATAGTAGATGTGAGACCAGCCTTGAGGCAATCATGTAAACATGTAAACTCCAAGGTACCAGCTCTCTGTCAGGTGCACATCTAAAAACACACACAACACCTCCACATGCAGTCACAAGTGGCATTCATATGCACAAATAAATATCCACAGGCATTCATAACCCTTTGCACCACATGCTCCTGGCACTTTGACATCTACCCCCCAACATAGCGTTGGTCTGTGGGAGGAGGAGGAATAATCTCACTTCCGAGAGGCAGAGAGGGTTGTTCCCGGTCTGTGCTCGTGTCGCTTTTATGGAAAGCCCTCGAAAGAGACAAAAACTGCATTCCAGCGCCGCTCGTTAGCATCGGAACAGAGCTCTATTGAGAAAAACCCACAAACACAGAACAGGGAATTGTGTTGCTCCCCTAATACATATACCATAAGTCAGCAACAACATGCCTCTTTATGTTTTGGAAACAATTGAAGGTACGTCTGTGACATTTCAGCACCTTTTGTACACAAGCCAAGCCATTTGGTATGTAAATGCACTACTTAGTCGTACATGAAGGATGTAAGGAGGCGCTCGGGGCATACATGCCGCACTCACAGGGCAGCAAAATAATTAAAATGCCAAGTGTCTCCCATTATCTAAATGCTAATTTTCCTCCATATAGCCTGAGCTAAGATGTAACGCCACATTATGGTGGTGAACTGAGGCTATGGCGGCTAAATTTCCCTTCAATTAGCTGAACAAACTGTACTCCGTCTTTTACCTGAGGTGATATGGCGGATGTTTTAATAAGTGAACTCATCATACTGCCTCAGCATCAATCTGTGAGTAATTCCTAGAGAGGTTTTGCCCATGTGCTTCACAGGCAGCTGATCTTTAAGTCTGATCAATTTAGTGGTAAAAATATTAAAAATAAGGATCATGTCTATTTATACATCCACTGATGTAAGCGTGAAACTTCCCTATGTGAGTTCAGTGTGAATTTGTGTCACATATTAGTGTAAAATTTACTGTTGAGAGCAAGAATTTTCAGTCTGTGTCTGGTTTAACTCACCCTCATGTCTGAATTGAGATAAAAATTAGTTTCAATTTCATGTCTGACTATTGTCAGAGCTTGCTGACTTTTTCGTCAATAATGTCCAGGCTTGTATAATACGCACTTGTGATCTTTTAAGGGGGTAATGTCAAGTGTCCATGCCAGACAAATACATCTTTGAGCCATCATGTCATCTCAATCTGATCTGATCTGATGACATGGAAAATAAATGAACAAAGAGCTAATCCAATGATCCTGACAGTCATTCACTAACACAGTGGTTCTCAATCTGGGGTCCAAAGACCCCTAAGGGGATTGCCTAAGATCTCAGTGGGGAGCTGGGTCCTGTCTTCTATGATATCAAACTTAGATGTATATCGTTTGTGTCAGCCAACCCTAACCCTCGTAACTCCAAAATCACCACATTTCCAGTAATGAAAAAAAAAAAAAGCTGTATCTTTCAGCTGATATAACATTTGATGAACGTTTTCATTGTTTTGAAATTGGTTAAAACTAGAGGTAGACAATTTTTGGCCTGGATAATTATTAAGGCTAATATTTGGCTTTTAGTCGTTTATCGGTATCAGCTTTTATTTATCCATAATCAGCCAAAATCAATTCATTGAAAGGGGGGCTACATTGGCTTCACTGCCAGGTGTGTCTTCCCCTCTGGTTTTGTCTATGTCCCGCCCACAGCTTTGTAGACTGGCCTGATGTCACACAACTACCAGCCAATCAGCAATGAGTCCTGGGTGGCACTGACACAGAGAGTGTACGGCATCACTTCCTGTTTTCTGCTGCTACAGTGTTGCTCTGCACCGTTTCTGATGTTAACAGGATTAGTGTGAATTTGTTTATTTTCCTTCTTGTTTTATTATGCAGTTTTACTTTAAGTTCATTTTGTCATTACCAATGTTTATTCCAAAATACTGCTTATTGGCCACATGCAGTGCTAATAACCGCTATCCATTTATCGGCCTTGAAAAACCAGTATCCGGGGACCTCTAGCGACAACCCACTGACATATGTAGAGGGAAACTAATGGCACTGATGAAATATGATGTATATATTCTTTGTAAATGATGAGTAGAAACATGATGTATGATGGTGTATAAGCGCCACTAAAAAGATTTGGAAAAATAAAGAGGATCTGTTCATTTTTGAGCAAAAAAAAAAAAATCACAAAAGTTTGGGGGGTAAAAAAAACCCCCAAATGTTTAAGATTATAAAGAAAAAAAAAATATCTCAGGATTTCAGAGTTTAAAAAGCTGTTAATTGATGTGGAAAAAACGTGAAATTACTTCATTAAAAAGTCTTAAACTTGACATTACAGATTAAAAAAACAGCGGTTGGAATTTTTTATTCTTTACTTTCCTTTCTGGCAGAGAAAGAACATGATTGCATAATTATTCTGATTGTTAGATATATACAGTGCTTAAAAAATTTATTAGACCACCACCCAAAGTAAGGTTTATGCCACAGCTGCCCTAAATTAACGCCATTGGTAATTACCAGAATCATTTTTTATGTTTCTGCAATGGTTAATACACCAATATGTAGAAGCTCTTTAACTGAAATGATACTTTTAATGCTAAAATATAATTATTATTGTTATCCACGAATTTTCAAATTTACCGATTTACAAAAAAACTGAAAAAAATAGTAAAACACATTAATATTTCTTGATTAAAATGTCAAATTATAGTTATTTACTTGCATTCCTGAACAGAAAAATGAGTTTTAGTGGTTGAATGTCATGCTTGATTCATTTCTGACTTCTCAGAGAAGCCCAGTGAGCCGGCTTAAATTTGGGTATAAAAATGTGAATTCAGTTTGAAATTCCTCATTCCTGTTCAAAATGGTAAAACATGGAGAGCTCACTGAAAATGAAAGAGTTCGCATTAAAGCACTTCATGATGCTGGATGGTCTCTGAGACAAATATGACAGGTGGTCTAATAAATTTGTTAAGCACTGTATATATAACAATCATAATGAAAAACAATGTAACAATACAAAAAAAAAAGAATAAAAACAAAAAAAAAAACTTAAAATATATCAAAGGTACACATAGTTTAGACAGCTATACAGACTACCTGTGTAGTTTGAGTGTTGTGGTTTGTATTTGGAGTTTAATGAAAAGAAAAATAATAGTTTTATAAAGAAAATAGACAAAATAGAACACATAAATACATCAAGTGCACATACATGATATCAATACCTAATAAATGAACAAACAAGGAAGTGGTTGGATTTTTGACTCTTTGACTTCATAATTTATATAAAAATCCAAAATTTTAATTTAAATACATTTATGAGTTCAAAAATCCTTTTTATACTTGTAAATTAACAGCTTTTTACAACATCGTAATAATAGATAGTCTATTAATAGATCCTTTGTCAGGAACAGGTATATGTAGGCCTATTGTTTTGGGATTTTGTCAAAACAGTTAAAACTGATGTCTACCTTTTCCAAGTGGGTCTCTGGTATAGCTTATTTCTTCTCAGATACAAGTAGGGGGGCCTAAGGAAAAAAAGGTTGGGAACCACTGCACCAACCATGGAGAAAATCTTAAAGGGCGAGATAGAGATGATATCTGACACTAAACAGTGAACATTACAGCTGATAAAATTAAAAATAGGTGATTTTCTCTATCATAAAACTGTTATGAAAATTAGTTAACAAGCAAAAGAGCCTTTATTTTTGTAAGCCTTTTTAAAGACATCTGCAGTCTGAGTATTTTAGTTTTATTGACGTGATTGTTGTTTTATAATTGGAAACCCTCCAAGCTCTTTCTCAGTGTCATTAAATTGAACTTTCTTACATTTTTAGAGTCAGCTGTTGCCTGCCAACAGACATGATTTTAACTACAAGCTCCTTAGAAATATCTGGTGCTGCATCTTATCACAATGACGATGTTTCACATTTCTGCTTGAGGGGAAACTGTTGAAGCAGACTTGATGAGTTTTAACTGAAGACCCATGCTTGTCTGACTGTTGTCTGTGTCTGACTTAGGAATAAGTCATGTTCAACAAAATTTAGAGGCTTTAGTGTTCAGGTAAGATTTTGCAGACTCTCCTGTCTGACTCTAAAGTTGCAGATTTAGTCAAAATGGAGTACAGGATCAACCTGACAGTGATTCCTGCTTTACAGTCTCTTCTTAGGCTTTGTGTTTTTGTCTTGACTTGTGGTTGATAAGAAAGCCTGAGTCAACAACTGCAAGAACAGAGAGGCTGTATTAGGACCCGCTGCTTATCATCGCTTTTGCATGAAAATACATCAGGGAGGGCAATGGGACAAAAAATATTATCACAGATATGAGATGTTTTTGCTGAATCCAGGGATCGAGGTGAAATTGTGTTGTTTCTGCTTTCACATCTTTATTCTGATAAGACTGTCAAAGGACATACCAGCTGTGCTTTAAAAAGCTGTTTCAATATTTTAGTGCTTCAAGTCTTCTTACTTGAGTCTACGGAGCGCTTTGATGTGGGCACTGCTGATTAATAGATTTGCAAAGTTAAACTTTTTTTTAGTTCTTGGACGTCCTTGAAAGGTGTTTCAGCCAAGCTAAGCTATTGTTCACATGAAAGGCAGTGCAGGCTGCTTGTGCAACTCTGTCGAGGGAAAGCAATAGTTCACCCTAAGGCAAAAGCAACAATTCCCCCCTTTGTCGTTTCACTAAGACAAATGCCTGCCATTGGCGCGTTAGCAACCAAACAAGAGCAGTTTCCTCCGTCAGTGATGGTATATTGTAGCGCTGGAACAAGACATTTTATTATGCTGCTGGAAATGAATGAAAAGGTCCTTTTCTCCAGCCACAGTTTGGAGATTGAAATTCAAATCAAATGCCACCTTCAAACAAATGTCAGTACAGGAAATCAAAACCGCTCTGTCTATGCCTGGCATCAAGCAAAATACACAGTCTGACATTTGGAAGTGATTTTCTTTTCCTCTTTGTCTTTCTATCTTATAAAATTAAGTAGGAAATCGCCAGGAAAAAAAAACAAATCCACATCACACATCCCGGCTGCTCTCGCTCTGCCTCTCAAAAACCTTCATACAAGCCCCCCCACCCTTCCACAAACCCAACACAAGCCACCCCCGAACACTCACAAACATGATTAAGACACTGTCAAGCCTGACATTGCCATCTCCCATGCTGTCAGTGGCCCTCACTGGGAGTCGCTGTTGACTGACTGCCTGGATGTGCCTTATCATTAGCAGGGCCGCCTGCGCCACCACAGAGGGGCTTTGATGACAGAAACTAAGGCCCCGGTGCCTGCCCCTCCCATCCCGCCTGCCCAAGTGTCATCTAAATGAGATAGGGCCCAGGAGCTAAGGGATTAGGCACTGCATAATTACCTATTTAAAGATCCTAATTGAGCATTTCATTAAGAGACTGGCACTGAGATTTTGCCAAGGAGGGCACTACAGGGAGAGACACATATTTGCCTGTGCATGCATGCATGTATGCATGTGTAACCTTGAATTCAAGGGTTACCTTGTTAGCATGCATGTTGCATGCTCCTTTTGGTTTACATTGCACTTCAGACTGTTTGGCACATGGCTAATAGAAATTCACATCATGAAATTGATTAACTTTTCTAAGAAGCCATGACATTAGCATGTTCCATTAGATGTTGAACCTATATAATCTTATGAGATAGTAGTCCTAAATATTGGTCCTTATTCTATCAGCTGAATTTGATTTGATTTTATCATTCCTTAGCCCTTAAACAAACACAAAAAAGATAAAACTGTTTCATATTTGAATGCAAATTACAGTGCGTAGAGGAAGTATTTACCTCCTTGGATGTTTTACCCTTTTGTTTCTTCAACAGTGGCTTTTTGCCACTTTCCCATAAAGCTTTGACTGGTGAAGAACCTGGGCAGCAGTTGCCAGATTCCTTCCATTTCTTGACGATGGATTTAAATTGAACTCCAGGGGATTTTCAGTGCCTTGGAAATATTTTTATATCCATCCCCTGACTTGTACTTTTCCATAAAATTTTCTCTGAGTTGCCTGGAGTGTTGTTTTGTCTTCACGGTGTAATGGTGGCCAGGAATACCAGGCACAGGTGTCTTTATACTACAATTACTAGGGACACATTCCCTGCACTCAGGTGATTCCAATTTCACTAATTGTGAGACTACTAGCACCAATTGGCTGGACCTCTGTTGGGGAATATTTATGCAATCAGTTATTTCACCTTGCATATTAAAAAAACACAAATTATAAAGACTATGATTGATTTTTTAAAATAAATGAAAGGGTAAGACACCCAAGGGGGTGACTACTTTTTATAGAAGCTCTATATCTTTAATTAATCTTTAAATGACTTGTCATAAACCTTCGTTGAAGAAATGTTACATTAATATTCTAATGTAATTCAGTTGTTCGAACAGCTATTTTTAGGCAAAACTGTCATTTCCAGACAAGTTAATTTACAAACTACAGGGGAACATTTTAGAGGACTTGGCTCTGCTACACATGATAAAAGAGAAACACTACAAAGCTAAAGCACTTTCCATCTATGTGAAGCTAATTGAATCCAGTAGTAGGGGAATTTGCATACACCCATTACCGTCTGGTTTCCACTAACACAACGACCAAAGACAAAATGTGAGTTAACACTGCTACCGTAACATTGTCAGCCATCACACTACTGCTTTCATTGATGCCGCAGTGTCAGCCCCACATCTAAGGCGGTGTTTTTTCCAGATATAAGAGAATATGCATCTCCTTATCTGCCTTACAGAAGCTATGATAATGCAGTTATTCATTTTGATGCTTACCACTGACACTGAATTCCTGATGTGGAGCTTAGATAGTCTGAAAAGGCAAAGAAATTTAATTTACTTCAAAAAGAGATCTTATTTGCGCAGTTTTGAGATCTTCAAAGCCGCTGAGAAAAACTGTACCAACAGTGGAGAGCAGTGAAAACGCCGTTTAATGCCTTCTCAATATTTTACACGTCTAGGTTGCCAAAGACATCTTTGCAAATCCACAACATGGTTGTATAACTGACTCTGGCCTTGTTTATTGATATAATTCAGTGCTTGGACATCAGAAGAGGATTCTCAGTTCAAGTCCTAATTATAAACTTAGTTATGAAATCCACTACACTGGTCTATTTAGGGCTAAAATCAATGAGCAGAAATGGACTTTGGACGACTCCACCGCCCTCTAATGTTTTCTCATTACAAACAATTCTGGCAGCGGCAGTCATTAGAGCATAATGCTAGACCCAAATAGTTTGCTTATGACCAATTTGACCTGATTTCTACGACCCAGCAGCCTGTGACTCCTCTCTGCCCTCTCATCTCTATATCTGGGATCACTGGGGACGCTGGCAAGTTGCTGGCAGTTGCCTTGCGCATGATTGACTTGTTTGCTAAATGACTAGCATCTAAAGTGGCAAATACTAGCTGCAGGCTATTGGAGACTTTGGGGCAGACACCAGCTGCTAACTGCTACAGATAAACTGTCCCTCCCTCTGGGGAATCATATGGGCACGATGGTGGGGAGTGGTGCTGAAGTCTGGCCAGGGATGCTCAGGGCTATAATGACACTGAAACATCATGAGTCAGTCAGTGCTGCTGCACCAAACCTATTATTCTTCTTTGACATGATGGAGGGTGAAAAGGTTCCTGCATGAGCAAGGAAATGAGTGTGGATCTCATGACAGGTGAGAAATCTAACCCTACGCTGGCTATGATAACAAATTGTTAGAGTAATGTTGGGTTCTGTTTTTTTTAATTTTGTACTTCCACAAAGACAATGAGAAATAATTCTTCCTTTAGGTGTCACTTGTAATGTTTCATAAAAAAAAAAGATGACAACAACTGACTTGTGTTAAAGAGGAAACTTTTGATGGCCTGAGCTGAAGGCATGGCCAAGTGGAGGGCAACCATGTAACCCCAAAAAAAGTAATTGATCAAAAATATAGATTCAACTGCCATGACATCTTCACATCAACCCTTGACTTTATCCTTGACTTAATCACTGGGTGGTTTTACAGTGACTCAACTGTCACAGCTTTACCCTGATGACCAATCAACAGTCCCAGTCACTCTAAAGACCAATCAACATTCACAGAGTTACTCTGATGACCAATCAACAGTCACTAAGTTACTCTAAAGGCCACTCAACTGTCACAGAGTTACCCTGATGACAAAACAGTCACTGGGTTACAATATTGGCCACTCAACAGTCACAGAGTCACTGTAAAGACCAATCAACAGTCACAGAGTCACTTTATAGACCAATCAACAGTCAGAGTCACTTTAAAGACCAATCAACAATCACAGAGTTACTATGATGGCCACTCAACAGTCACAGAGTCACTCTAAAGACCAATCAACAGTCACAGTGTCACTCTAAAAACCAATCAGCAGTCACAGAGTCACTTTAAAGGCCAATCAACAATCACAGAGTTACTCTGATGGCTACTGAGCAGTCACAGAGCCACTCTAAATACCAATAAACAATCACAGAGTTACTCTGATGGCCACTCAACAGTCACAGAGTCACTTTAAAGACCAATCAACAATCACAGAGTTACTCTGATGGCCACTGAGCAGTCACAGAGCCACTCTAAATACCAATAAACAATCACAGAGTTACGATGATGGCCACTCAACAGTCATAGAGTCACTTTAATGACCAATCAACAATCACAGAGTTACTCTGATGACCACTCAACAGTCATAGAGTCACACTAAAGACCAATCAGCAGTCACAGAGTCACTTTAATGACCAATCAACAATCAAAGAGTTACTATGATGGCCACTCAACAGTCTCAGAGTCACGCTAAAGACCAATCAACAGTCAGAGTCACTCTAAACACCAATCAACAATCACAGAGTTACTATGATGGCCACTCAATAGTCACAGAGTCACTCTTAAGACCAATCAACAGTCACAGAGTCACTTTAAAGACCAATCGACAGTCACAGAGTTACCCTGATGACCAAACAGTCACTGAGTTACTATGATGGCCACTCAATTATCAAAGGGTCACCCTAAAGACCAATCAACAGTCACAGAGTCACTCTAAAGACCACGCAATTAGGGATGGGTACCGAATTTGGTACTTTTATAGGCACCGACCGAATTCCGTCAGAACTCCCGACTACTGATTCACGTTAAATCAAACAAATGTTTTGATATATTTAATAGTGTTCTGATATTGAGAAATAAATATCTAAAATTCAGAAGTTTTGAGGTTATATAACATTTTTTTTTGCATATTATTCACACACTGAAGTATCGAAAATGGGTACCGTTGTGTACTGGTACCGGTTCACAGACACTGGGATTCGGTACTGTACCAGCTCATATATGAAAGGTACCCATCCCTGCACACAACAGTCACTGCTGAAATGTTGTCCTTTTTTGCACTAATACACCTTTTCTTCTTCATATACATCTCTATTGTTTCATTGATTTTTATTTTTTTATATTTGATTTTATTGCACTACAACCACTTTGTTTGCTCAGTATTGTTCCGTTTCATTTTACCCTGTTTTCTATTAACTTCCAGCTGAAATCTTTCTCTTTGCACTAAAACTATACTGTATATACACCTACATACTGTTTATATTGTCAAAAAAAATCTCTTTTCTTTATGTATTTTTTATATTAGCAATTGTGATTTTTTTCAGACTTCTCTTTGCTTGTTGTAATGCAGCTGCTCTAAGGGCCTTCAATCACCCCCCTGGGAACAAATAAAGTTTATGTTTTGAAGTAAAGTCAGAGTAGTTGGATAAATTTGTTAGTGGGCAGATATACCTCTTGAAGAATCATCATCTAACTCCCTCTCTCTCTCTTCTCGCCTTACAATGAACTTGAAGGATGAGGCGCACAATAATCTTCAGAGTCTGGAATACATTCACAGAAACAGCAGATTGGCAAAGGGTACACAAGAAAGCAAGATGCATAATCTCCAAGAGAAAACCTCTTTGTGTGAGAAAAGTGAGCACGTGTGTTGCTCCCGTTCCAGCATAAAATTTAGATGGTCTCGCAACTGTTGTGATTGTTGACTAGAATATAAGCCTATCTGCATGATACTCAGACGGAGATTCATACAAGTACAAAGACTGTCTTAAGGATTAGGCTTTACCTTGTGACTGATTGTAATTAGTTACGGGCTTAGACATTTAATTATTGACGGGGCTTGGATTTTTCTGTTTCGTGCCAGTGAATTTTACAAATCCTTTTTCAAACACACCAAACACCAAGTTATGTTTATCTTTTTCTCATACAGATATGCATGACCATGTTTTGACCCTGATTTAGCAGACAATACATAGGAATAGATTGAGGAAATGTAATTTCAAACTATCATGGGCTGCCATGTTTAGGAATTCTACCACATTAATGGCTTAACATATTCAGTGAATATGACGTAATCTAAGAACGATAAAAATGATCGTATTATCCATCACTTGTGTGGTCTTGTGCATGCCCAGGCTTGGACGAACAACCAAATCAGCTTGTTAGCTCCCCATCTAAAAACACCCACGGGTGCAATTTCGTCCAAACAAGATAGTTTCTACATCAAAGTTCCTCAATAGTACTGGCAGCTCTAGTGACAGTGGAACCAATCTAACAGGCGGTCCACTGCAGACCCTATCAGGGCCCCATCTTGGCCATGTGCATTCCCTATCTTCCAATCTCTGTTGGGGGAGCCATCCATCTTGATTTCTGCTGAGTGCCAAAAAGAAGTAGCCAGAGAATGAGACTAAGAGATGGAGAGGAGGATGGAAGAAGGGTTTTTGCTTCAGAGTAGAATCAGAGCAGAGGATCTCTTGAGTGCACGGCCCCAACATGCTGAAAGGTGGAACTTCATCTTTATCTAATTACCAAGGGGGCCATCTTGCCAGGTTAGATAGTGCAGCGGCTGGTTGGTATCACGGCACGCTCTTGCTTTTACAAGCTCACGCATGCTCAGGCACAAACTTATGCAGATATGATTATCATTCAAATACACTTCCAGTCACGCACGGAGTTGCAGCTCCACACACATAAATGCAAGGGGCCCAGGGCTGAGTGCCATAACAGCCCAATGAAATATATTCAGATTAGAAAGGTGTCGCATTACTCTCCAGCCGGATGATAAATACGCGGTTAGCACCATCATTAATCTTGCACCCCTCCCCACCTTCCGCCTCCAGACGCGGTGATGTAAGGGGAGGGGAGGCTGCGTACGCTGGATGGAGCTCGTGCCTCAGCGAGGGCTGCAGTGGTGCGGCTGGTGCATGCATTGCCTTGTTGCACTGGGTCTCACAAGCACAAGAGGTCAGGGCATTCTGACTCATTGGGCTAGATTGTAATGTCACTCTTAGATAAGGCAGGTTGTTCAGTCAGATTTAGGTCTTGCTGATTATTTAGTCAGGGATTGTTGCACTACCGAGATTATAAAATCTCTCCTTCTTTGTTAAACACATTGTCTTTTTTGTTCTCAAACTGTCCAGGTCAATCTCTGTATATTTTGCCCTCTTTTCTCCTTTGTCTGGCACTATCTGCCACCACCCTCCCTTCTTTCATCCCATGGGATCGCTGACATATTGCCCTGAATGGCATTTCTTCCTAAGTGGCCATTGTCTAGCTAATGAGCAGCATGCATAAAACACTAGAGGGCTGAGGAGACAATGATAGACATACACATACAGACGGAGACACATGCTGGGCACAAGGGTGGATTCAACCATCAGTAGCTTAAGCAGCATATTTCTCCTGCAAACACCGCCGCGTCCCTCTAGGGAGGCTTTTAGACAGACAGTTCAGACAGTGGCACGTTGCCCTCAATACAAACACAGCCCAAGAGAGGGGTCAGAAGTCAAGAGCTGAGGAAATTACGTGTGATAAATTGGGCGATGGTGGCAGTAGAGTTGTGTATATGGGAGTGGGGTCATCCTCCCTTTCCCCTACTCCCTCACTGGTGTGTTTGATGAAGTGCATAGCCTTTGAAAGTACAGCCCGGGTTTCCGCATGCTCAAAGTCAGAGTTTGAGCAGGATCCTCCCACATATTCTTATTCAAGTGGGGGCTCTTGGGAAAAACGAGGGGGAGCACTTCATTGGATTTGGTCTAAAAGGTCCGAAAAGCTTGGAAATTTAAATGCTTCAAATGAGTCAGAAAAGAGTCACCCAGTGCTAAAGTAACACTATGTTCTTTGTCTGGATATACAGCGCCTATAAAAAGTGGGTGTTTTACCCTTTTATTGAATTTACAAACCAGTCATGGTGGATATAATCTGGCTTTTTGGCCCAAAAAAATATAAAGGGCAAAGTCAGAGATTGCATAAATATTCTCCCCCTGTAAAGTGACTGACCTAAATCAACAGAGGTCCAGCCAGTTGGTGCTGGTAGTCTCACAATTTGTGAAATGAGGATCTAATTCCTGGCTACCATTACACCATGAAGACAAAGAAACACTCCAAGCAACTCAGAGAAAATGTTATTGAAAAGTTAAAGTCAAAAAATGTATGGGGAGAGTGGAAAGAGAGACACTGTTGAAGTAAACTCAGATTAAACCTGGACTACAGTTCACCAAAAGGCATGCTGAAGACTCCTTGGTCAAGTGGAAGCCAGTTCTTTTGTCTGATGAGACCAAAATGGTGCTTTTTCGCTACGTTAGGAGGATGCCAAAAACTGCACATCACCACAAATGCACCATCACCACAGTGAAGCATGGTGGTGGCAGCATCATGCTGTTGGGATGTTTCTCGACAGCCGACCCTGAAAAGCTTGTAAAGATAGACGGTAAAATGAATGTAGCAAAATATTGGAAAAACCTGGAGGACAATCTTAGTCGGTCTGCAAGAGAACTATGGCTCGGGGGAAGATTCATTTTCCAGCAAGACAATGACCAGAAGCATACAGCGAAAGCTACACAGAAATGGTTTAAAGAATTTGAGGCTGGGCTTGAGAAGGGCTGTTCATACCTGATATGTGTGCAGAGCTTGAGCAGTTTTGCAAAGAAGAATGGAGAAAAACTGCAGATGTGTAAGCCTGATTGAGACCTGTCAACACAGACTCAGTGCTGTGATTGCAGCCAAATGTGCATCTAAAAACTGTCTTGGAGGGGACGAATATTTATGCAGTCACTTATTTTACAATACATATGTTTACTCAAATGTGTCATTATTAGAAACCTGATCCATTAGGCTTTCATCGCTCCAACTTCCTTCCAAACATTCTGACTCTCCTCCAAACTGCTCTGCATTACATTCACTTATATTAAGCCTAACAAAACAATGGCATAACAAGCATATTTATCTTAATCGTGCATTTTCAACAGAAAAAAAGATCCAACCCCTTGGAGTTCCGCAATCCGTGTCCCTGAAAACTGGTTAGACATCATATTCACAAGATGTTTTGCTGATTCAGAAGTCTCGCAGGAGGAAAAGTGGAGCTGATTGAAAATTCACGGCTGATCTCACAGTCCAAGGGCAATTTTTTTTTTCAAGGGACATTTCCTCATTGTTGTGAGAAACCTGTGTCCACAGTTCAGCCTCCAGTTGCCAAATATACTTTGGACCTAATTTCTCTCTTCTCAGATTATTGCCTTCCATTCCCACTCTCCTGTCTGCTTTAAGTAATCACTAAGAAAGCAACAGGATGAGTTTTATTCCTGCCAAGACCTCAGAGTCCAACAACCAGTGTACTGAAGGGCCAATATAACTCTAGTGTTTCATTGCTGGATGGCTGATTAGCTCTTAAGGGGGTTGTAAACTTTCTGTGCCTTCGTTTGGAGCGTCACTCAGGAGTCAGTTGTTAAATTTAGGTGATGAAATCTTTGCATTGAATACACAGGTCTACAAAATTAAACCATAATGGCACACAAATTCCACCCCAAAATTGTCACGCTCACACTTTCCTTTTAGAGCCAATTGTGTTGCAGCTTTTTTATTGAATCTCTCAGACGCCCCCAATCACTCGGTGCTCTATAAAATCCTTGCGTGCGGATTGGGGCTACTATAATGGTGGCCCAATGCAGAAATAAACTTGTTTTACTGCTGCAAACAAAGTGATGTGACCTGGAAAGGTTGTATTTTTGCCTGGGATAATGACTGTATTTTAGAGGCAGGTCTCAGTGTGAACTCTAATTACCTGTCTGGGGCTACTGAGCTACGTTGGTCTCAAGCACTTGGTAATGAAGTCCACATTGTTACCATGTTTATTAAAGGAAACATGCATGTCTGGGACGGAAAATAGCTTTGCCGGAATTGGATCGGCTTTTCTCTTTGCGTGCTTTTTGTGGGACAAATTTAAATTTGATATTTTAGAATAAAACAGACAACACAGCAAAATCATCAGTGTTGATTTAACTCCCACTGTGTTGAAGTTAACACTTTTTCAAAATTGTATTCAGCAGATCGCTGCTGTTGTGATGAAGGCTCAGATTTACAAAATAATTTTCAAGGGAATAAATGTCACTTTATTTTTTACAACTGATTTAACACTCAGTGGTTATAAGCAGCATATATTTGGCCTTTTATATTGGTTTATATTTGTAAAAAGAAAAAAAAAACATGAACAGATGGAAAGAGTGACCAATAGCACTGATTTTTATTAGAAAAAAAAATTGAGATATGAGGTTTTTTGGCCTAACCCCAGCACACTGTGGCCAAATCAGGTGTCTTTTGACACGGAGCAAATAAAGAAAATCAGCATTCCATCCTTCAATGAACTATCTTTTCCCAAAAGTGACAAACTCAGTGGATGTCTTCACTCATGCTGCAGAAGTGGCTAACATCAAAAACAACAATAATCCACTTAAAACATGAGCAAAGGAATCCCATCAGTGATCACTGTAGTAAAGTTAATATCCAAACACATGACCTAAACCCATGGTTTGAAACCTTTTTCCTTCAGCCCCCCCTCTGCTCGTATCAAAGAAATGTTTTTTTCTTTTCAAGAAAAAAGAAAAAGTGTGAAATTCCCAAGTTTAAAATGTTTTAAATTTATGAGAAAACGTAAACATTTTTTACTTTAAAAGTCACATATCAAATACAGTTGCTTTGCACATTTATGTGTCATTTTGTTTTTCTTAAAGTATATGTACACTTACATTACATATACAATAGTGCAGTATATGGAACCAGGACACACCCCCCCCCCCAAAAAAAAAACCTGACCCTGGACCACCCTTTACTCTCAGTTATATCATAATGTCAAAATTTTTTATATTTTTCACATTTATTACTGCTTAGGGGCAAGTTATGATACTAGAGGATTCCATATCTTATTGAATTGTAGGAGTTTATCCTTTAAAGTGTATCTTATCCTCTCCAAGTGGAGCGTGTTAGTCAAGTCATCTAGCCAAATCTTAGAAGTAGGAGCCATCACACTCTTCAACATCTTTAATATTTGTTTCTTCGCTTTTATAAGGCAGTAAGAGAGGAAGCACTGCTGTGCACTGCTTAGTTTCCTAGATAAAAGTCACAGATGTATGTGAACAAAACTTTTGAGATTATAAAGACCAAAAGTCAAAAATCCAACCGTTGTTTTCAGTCCGGTTTCTTGTAAACTTTGACTTTACACTGTTGTAGATTTACCATTCTGAATCCTTGAAAATTTTGAGTCTTTGATGTCAACATTTCAGACTTTTTAAACTATTTCAAATTTCAAGTTTTTTCTCACAATTTTTAACTGATAAAACTTCTAAATTCCAAGTTTATTTTCTTGTATATATACAACTTTATAATCAGAAAGAATTGTGATTATTTTTGTTAAAAAATGTACAGATCCTCTTTATTTGTTTTAATCTTTTTTGGCCCTTAAATAGGGTCATACACTATAATTCTAATCCTGATGTAGAATGAATATACATTGCTTGCCTTGGGCCAAAATCTTGTATCTCAATTTTTCATGATTTAATTTTTTTCATAAAGCTGTGCTATTAGTCATCTTTTGCATATGTTGATGGGTTTGAACCAATTCTAAAGAAATAAAAAGTGTCAGAAAGTCTCTAATAATGACTAATCAGTCAAAAATTCATACAGCCTTTTTCATTCCCTGAAAAGTGGTGATTTCAGAGATACAAGGTTTTGGCCCAACATCAGTGATATGTAGAAGTTTGCCAACGGCAGAGCACCCCCCTGAGATCTTTTAGACGCACCGCCTAGGGTTGACGACCAATGACCTAAACTCAAAACAGTCTGTCTAAAACTCATCCAAACACTCTGCACAAGGGCATGATGGGAAAACTACACCTCCCAGATTAGACAGAGCTTAGATCAGTTGACTCTTTCAGAAGTTGGACAAGCACTGAATAAACTTTGGGATTAAATCAACTCTGAAATATTTCAGACTGAGATTTCAACACTCCAGTTTTTGCTGTGTAGGAGCGATTGCCTACGACTTTCTTAATTTATTTCATCACAGGCATATTTACTGTCTTCAAACAGCTCTGAAACGACACAAATCATCAAATATGTTTCGGCAGAGCCAAAGCTAACTCTGAGCTAAATTGTACCACAAGGTTGAGAGCAATATTTCCAAAGAAAATGTCTCAGACTTTCACATTTTTATATGATTTCATTATCCACACTCTGCAGAACTGGCTCCCAGTTAACTTAATCACTGTGACACCCATTTCTCATAAATATGCAAATACAATACAGACATCTTGAGCATTTTCAGAAAGAAAAAAAAAACATTCTGAAGACCCTTTTTCAAATCTAAAGCCTTCTAATCACCTCAATTTTTCCTGAAAGTTTCTGGGATCCCTGAGCAACATGTTTTGCCAAAACACAGCATGCTTACTTGTCACACTGAATTTAATCATACAAAATGGGAGCACTCTGTGCCTCTCTCATCGCTGCCACTTCTTTTGAGTGCTTTCATTTTCATTGTGGCTCGAATTGCCGCAGAAAGACAGGCAGGCACAACAAAGATGAAAACCCGTTCCTGCAGTCTTAATGAAAATAATATCGTAAAAGCGGCACAATGGAGGTCTGGTTATATAGCCAGAGATATAATATTATACTCAGGTCCTTTGTGTCTCTCTAGACAAGGGGCTAACTAATAAAACAGTCCTCCACAGACTGCAAGGCGGCATGGGTTTGTGAGATGGTAGGGAAAAATAAAAGAAGGGGATTTGTAAGAGTATTAAGGCATGGCTTGTGCTTTATCCTACGGTACATTCCTGTGGGGAAGTGTGCGAAACTTTACAGCGTACAGAAAACTTTAAGATTTCGTCCGTCTGTCTGCAGCAGAGATCACCCTTCCATCTCAATCTCCTTTCTGTCAGCTGTCTTGTCTTGCCTCTGTGTACATTCCCGCTGATCTACCTAATCTCTGACAGGGGGGCAGAGCTTGTGGACTAACAGCTGGGAAATCTGTGCCCCCTGCTGCCCTCGCACTCCTCCTCCTCCTCCTCCGCCTCCTCCTCCTGCCACCCACTCTTTCTCCCCTCTCGCTGCTCTTACAGGTCGGCCTAGTGACGGCTAATAAAAGAAGCGGCCCTTGACTGTGAACAGCTGGGTTCCTGTGATCTAACTCTGCAAGCCGCATCGCTGGGGCTTTTTTTCCCTCCTATGAGTGGAATAGTAAAACACACACACAAGAATAGCACGGGAAAGAGGGCGACAAATAGAGTACACCGAGAGGATTTGGGCTAAATTGGGAAAAAGCGCATAAAAGGGGAGAGCATAACAGAGAGAAAAGTGAGAGAATAGATTTACTAGCATGCAGCGGTAAGCTAGAGGAAGGGAGCTCAGTTGCTGTCTTGTCCCTGGCTTTTCATGGCCTAACCAGCTAATCGATAGTGCAGAGAAACAGTATTTCAGCTGGCTCACTGAGCTTTCTGTACAGGAGAAATACTGAGGGTGCCAACTCATTTGTTCTGCTATTTTTTTGTTTGTTTTCTTCCCTGCAAAAACTGTGTGACAGTCATATTTCTTGTTATATATTCAGCTGATATAAAGGATGTGATGTAGCTCGTATAGCTGAGAGTCGGGTTGGGTATGGATCAAAAACTGTATCTGGATATTTTTTAGGCTGAGCTGCAACACACAATGTACAAGGAGATGTAATAACCAAAGCAAACTTACTTTTAAATCAAATTCAGGAACTTTTAGTAACAGCCAGCTGCCCAATGTCAACGTGTACATGCTCCTCATATAAAAACAGAATAAGGAATATGATAGTTTTAGCCAAAACATTGGAAATAGGTTATCAATATCTGTGGCTAATGTGGTAAATTACGATCAACTGAAACTACATCCACCGATCTGCAAATGGCCCCAGATATTTGACTCTAGATGTATTTAAATGTAACCTTTCTGCAGCACAATGATTTCTGGCCTCATTATTGCTGGCATTAGGTCAAAACCTTGTACCTCCAAAATCACCACATTCCACAGATTGAAAAGACGTTGCATTTTTCAATTAACTTAACTCTGAACAGTGTTAGTCAGCATCATTTTAACACTTTTTAGTGATTTAAAATCTGTTAAACCCACTGACAGATGTAAAGGGTGACCAATAGCACTGATTTATTTTATTGTGTTTAATAATTAATTATGGAAAAAAAAAAAAAGGAGAATGAGGTTTTGGCCTTACCCAAGCAAATTGTAGCAAAATCAGGGGTCTCCTAGCATGGAGCAAAGAAACAAAATCAGCATTCCAACCTGTACTTAAAAGATCCCTTGCCACGGGTAGAAAGTCACTAACTCGTTGGATAGCTTCATTCATGGTGCAGAAGTGGTATAGACCAATAGCAGTGATTTATGAAATAGAAAAAAACGGAAAAATGGAGATACAAGGTTTTGGCCAGAAACCAGCATTATGTTGTGCTAAAACAACAACTGACTTGGAACCAACCACACGCACCTCCCTGCAGTCTAAAGATTAACTACATGAACTGATGATCACAGCATGATTACTATCAAGCATATTTTTGTCTTATTTGGAATAATAGAGTTGACAGGACCCACTTGCTCAAGCCTGTGATTTGTAGTTTCCAAACATAAAACCTGTAGGTTTGTTGACTGAGGTGAACTAAAAGTAAGTCCACGGTTTGGGACGTAGAAGAGAAACTTCTAGGGACTACAAGACATCACTCTCTCTTTGATTCTGTCTGTACAGACACTGAGGTTAACGTGCATTATAATGAGAGGCAAATGAATTGATCTGCTGACCCCTGAAGGGCAAAGTGCTTCAGCAGCAATCAAACATAATGCATTAAAATCTGAGGGCATTTGTCAGACTACAAACAATAACAGAAGTGACAAAGCTCAGTGTTAGAAGCTCTCCCGATCATATTTAGAAATCAGACAATCTAAATCCAGACATTTTTTTAGTCCAAAAAACAGATTATATACATAAAGATCAGTGGGCCAGCTTTGAACCTGAACTAGCTAAAGCTTCATACTTCATCAATTCCAGTAGCAGCTACAGTAAATCTGACAGTTTGCAAAGACAGCATTCAGTTTAATTTGGTCATTCCTGGATAGGAGTGTTTGACTCATTTCCTGCACATTTGTGTTGATGTGTTTCTAAGTTCTTTAAAGCAAAATTGTGGTGTAAGTGTCTCTCTCTTTCTGCGATAGTTTAACCAGTGAGCTCTTGGTTGGACAAGGGCTCATCAATCAACCAACGGACCAACCAACTGAGAGGTGGCAGCCCTAACTGTCTCTCATTTGTAACATATAATTATATACCAAAACTTGAAGGAGTTCAAGTATCTCAGGGTCTTGTTCAGAAGTATAAGAAGAATGGACAACGAGATCAACAGGCAGATTGATGCAATATCGGTGGAATTGCAGACGTTGTACTGTACCATCATGGTGAAGAGGAAGCTAAGCAAGAAGGCAAAACTCTCAATTATTGGCCAATCTTCATTCTAACCCTCACCTATGGTTATGAGCTCTGGGTAACGACTGAAAGAATAAGACTGCGGGTTCAAGCACCCGACATGAGATTCGTCAGGAGGGTGTCTGGGCTCAGCTTTAGAGATAGAGCTCAAACATCCAGAGGTATCTCTAAGAACAGCTGCTTTTCCTTTGTCTCAAAAGGAGCCAGTTGAGGTGGTTTGGGCATCTGATCAGGATGCCTCCTGTTTGCCTCCATGTGGAGGTCTTTCAGGTGCGTCCAAATGGAAGGAGACCCCGGGGTAGACCCAGGACTAGCTGGAGGATCTTGAAAGAGCCAATGCTCCTTTGTCTCAAAAGAGGTGGTTTGGGCATCTGATCAGGATACCTCCTGGTTGCCTCCATGTGGAGGTCTTTCAGGTGCATCCAAATGGAAGGTGACCTTGGGGTAGACCCGGGACTAGATGGAAGGAATATACATCGGAATCCCCTAGGAAGAGCTGGAAAATGTTGCTGGGGGAAGGGATGTCTGGGGTGCTCCAAACAAGTGTAAGAAAATGGATGGATATCAAAACTTTCTATGTCGCCCTGTCCTAGTTGTGAGTGAAACCTCTGCAGGACCTTTAGTTGGACTTAAGAAAAAGCTGGAGAAGCTGACGTATGTCACTGATATCTACAAAATCAATCTCCACAGTTTATTGCTTTAAGACTTTGGCAGATAGAAGAAGTGGTTTTAAAGAATCAAATAATCAAATACTGACCATAAAAAGGCAGCCAAAATATCCATTTCCCAGATTTATACAAACAAACAGAGAGATCAGAGTGATTGCAATAGGCCCTGAGGATTATTTTAGATATTGACCCTGCTTTGAAACTAAATTCTTTTGGTCCTTTGAGGCCGCTCTTGGAGAGCAGAATTTTTGGGAATAGCTGAGGTCCTCCCCTCTCTGCTATTGGTATTCCAGCCTTGAGAGAGACGTGTAAGGGGCACCAGGACTCCAGGCGGGGACACTGGTGGAGGGGCTGTGATGAGAGGGAGGCTTAAAATGCAGCAGACTTAAATAGCCGTGCATATGACCCGTCATGCCTGACCTACGCTCTCTTATCACACTTCTGTTCCATAGATATCTTTTCTAATTTTGTGTTTGTGTAGCGGGGAAGTTGGTGAGTATGAAAGACGACTCCAGATGCTCCCAGCTGGCTGTTGCCCAGTGAGGCTAATACACTCCTGCCTGCCTAATTAGAGCACAAACACACACCCAGACACAGTCGACCCCTCCTCACCACTCACGTCCTGCTGTTTCAATGGGTTTATGGTAGGAAGAACAAATGCCCCCCCCCACCCCTGTGTTTTATACAGGACACACATGCAGACAGCTAAACAAACAACCAGGGGCTTAATTACCTCATAAGGGAGGCAAGGGGTGAGGGCTGCAGATGAGTCACAGTAGCAAAATGCAAAAAAGATGTGCAAGGCAACACCGGAAAATGAAATGCCCTGCTGTAAACACAACTGATTTGTGGAGTTTGATTAAAGTGGTGCCTCAAAAGTTTTAACATGATCTAAGATTGCAAGCAGTGTGGGAGTCAAGTAGCTTTCCTAATATGTCAACTGCTTTGTAAAAACAGAATCCCAGGACCTCCCTGACTCACTCAAACATCGTCTATGTGTTTCATATAAAAACTGATCAACACATTTTTCTTGTCAAGCGTGACAGGCAGCCATATGGACATGCTGTATGTGTCTGGATGTGTTTGCCGCACTGACCCTTTCTTTAAGCTGTCGAACAGCAACACAGCACACTGGCAGCAGCATAGTAGCAGCAGTGCTCCCTCACAACACATCGTGTCAGGCATTTCCTGCCAGCCTGTCAGCGCTGGGCTGTGGGTGGCAGATTGTCTTATTTTCTCTGGTTCACTTTTGTCTCGTTGGCACAAACACAGTAAACAGCAACATAAAACAACTCGTACCATATGCAGGCTGAAACCAGGTTAAAGATAAACCACGGCTTACATCAGTGGTTCTCAGCTTTTTTTTCCATAGGGCCCCCCACTCGTATCTAAAGAAAAACTAAGCCCTACCAGGACCCTCTTGGAAAGATTACAAAGCAGTTTTAATTGATAAACTAGAGATGTTCTAGTGCCATTTTTCCTTCCTGATGCTGATTCCTACTGACCAATACCAGAGTAAACTTTCTGGACAAGCAAATTATTCTATCCCTACAGTGAACTCCGAACATAGAAATACAATGGTAATGTACAGCCTCTCTAATAATTGTGAGTTTGACTGCTAAATATTCAAATAACAACGACGCAAGGGCTGCACCACAGTCTGTCTCTGTTTCTCTCCATTATGCTCTATTCAGACAGCATGACATGATAACAAAACAGCCATTAGGTGACACTCCCTCCCATAGGGAAAAAAAATAAAGAGGTTAGCATTCAAGCTAGCAACAAGAAATGATCAAACATGGATTAAAATTGATAAAAAGACGTTAAAAACTTAAAATTTACTAGGCATAGATAACATCACTGGGACGGCTCAATGCTATCAGTATGTAGCATAAAGACACCTGTGTCTGAAAGGTCCAGTCACTAATTAATTGGTATTCCTGGATACCATTACACCACTCAAAGAAATAGTGGCGGAAAATCTCAAATTTTAAAAGTTGTTAATTTGAGATTTATAATTTTTACTTCAAAAGGTGTAACTAAATGTATGTGAAACAAAACTTAAATTATTTCAGATTACAAGGCAGAAATATCAAAAATCCAACCAATGTTTTCAGTCTGGTTTCTTGTAAATTTGACTTGACAGTGTTGTAGATTCATCATTTTGAAAAATTTAAATTTCTCAGTCTCAAATGTCAAAATTTTAGACTTTGCAAACTAAGAAGTTTCCAGTTTTTTCCTCATATATTAACCCATTAAAGCCTGAAAACACAAATTACAGCCAGAAAATTCTAATTTTTTGGAACTGAAGTGTTTATTTCCCTTTCTACTGAACCCCCCCCCCCCAAAAAAAAAAAAAAAAAAAAATTCCATGAAATTTAACATATATATATATATTTTGTATCTCATTTCTAAGTGTTTTTGGTAACTGATAATCCACTTGAGGGCATTTTTATTATTTTTTTTTTAGTAATTTATGATCATGATTAGATAGAGGTATCATTAAAGTATGCCTCAAATATGACACAACAGGCTTTAAGGGGTTAATGACTTTTTAAACCCTGAAATTCTGATTTGTTTTCTTGTAAATATACCACTTTATAATCCCCAAAAATGTTGATCATTTTGGTCAGTTAACAGATCATGCTTAATTTCTTAAATCTTTTAGTGGCCCTTAAAGGCTTTCATACATTATGATTTTGTTAAAAGAACATATTGCTGGCATTGGGCCAAAACCTTGTATCACCATTTATCTTGTTTTTTTCCTTTTTTTTTTTTTTAATTCAGTGCTTTATGTCACCCTTTACATATATCAATGAGTTTTAACCAATTTTAAAGCAAAAAAAGTGTCACAATGATGTGATGACCATTCACTATTAAATTAATTGAAAATACAGCTTTTTCCCATTCCCTGAATAGTGGTGATTTTGACCAGTGATATTTACATATAAGTTTGATGATGCCAGAGCAGACAGGGCCCCATGCCCACCCTGAGATTTTCGGTGGACCACCTAGGGCTCCCCAGACCCCAGGTTGGCACCACCATCTTACATGCTAATCAAAAGAAAAAAACAGATTTCTCTTCTGATTTCATTCCTCATTTTAGTATTTGCAAAACATGTCTTTGAGGATTTGTGAGACATATTAAAAAGCAATCCTTAATAAACGTGCCATGTCTGACTAGGCATGATAGAATTACTCTTTACACATGGACTCCATCTACTCTACTGAGTAGAGGCATGAATCCAAATGAGGCTGAGGGCTTGTCACTGCTTAAACATCGGTCTGCAAGTCATGTCTGACCACAAAGCAAGGTCTAAAAGGCTAAATGATAGCCTCGAAACAGCACACATACTGAAGCGGTGCCAAATGAGGACATAGGAGGAGGGAGAGGGAGGTTTTGGGCCGTTGAGTTACACAGAAAAAGATCCCAAGGTCAGTGTTCTGGGGCCAGCTACAGATGAGGGAAGAGAGATGGCGTGGACAGATGTCAAAAGTGATAAGAGTCAGGCCTGACAAGCTCCAGCTTGGCTATCAGTTACTACACCGTGCCTGCGGTCGGGCCACTGCCAACACAATGCCAACGCCTCTCTGTGACGATCAGCGCCTCCGGAGGTTGTGCAAAATGGCTGCCGCCATGCCAACGCATTATTACGAGTCACTGGCTCGGCAGTTTTTTCTTCTCAAAGGAAGTGCCATCTGTGAGTGACAGCGGGGCCTCGGCCATTTATTTTGAATGCAGTAAACAAAGCTGCCGTTTTTGCATTTTGAGGGTCTTGCGTATTACCACCAGCAAGGCTGTTTGTTGTCATGGGAGATATTAAGCACGATGTGATGTATATCCTTTCTCCAGCTCCATTTATCTCATCCGATCCATGCTCTCCTATCAGCGTCACTCAAGCACCAGGACAAAATAAATCCTCATTTACACATTTGAAAGCAGGGTGGGGAGAAAAATCCAATACTCAGGAGAGTGCTTGGTCTTGCTTTAAGGACAACAGCTGACGAGAAGAAAAGGGGGGCATGGGAAATAAATCAATACCAGGCCATTTACTATGATATTCTGTGGTCATTGATAATCTGTCAAACCATTTATTTCAGAGTCTGAACTGCACACCAAAATCTTTTTCCAAAGACTTTCTCCAACATCCAAAACAAATAATGAATAACTGGCAAATCGATACCGTGTGCTTTATTGAGCTCACATGCTTGACTTGAGTCTGGCACCTGGCCCAATTGTTTTTCATTTGCCAGATATCCTTCACTCCCCCTCCTTTGTTCTGCTCTTTTCAGTCCCAATGATAACAAAAAGGTGCCTATCCTGAATGATATGCATAATGTACACTATTTGGTATGAAGCGGGATCTTTTTAAGGGGTGGTAAAGCTCTTTTGCACCCTGCCAGCTCCATTCAATCACATGTTCTCTGCAAAGACAAACAAACCCAATTTCATCACACTGATCTGACTTTCAGATATAGAGGCGCAGCAGTGTGAACCAAAAACATCCGGCACCCTTGATCAGCGCCTCTAAAAGGCCCCCGGTTTCTCAATGGAATCAGTGTTGGCAGCGCCACATCAAACCGGGTCACACCCCGCTGTTCTACTGAGTGGGCCTGAATAAAATCATTGCATGCAGACTGAGAGTCCCACCAGGGTAAGGTCAACTCTTCTGACCCCCACTGGGAGCCCAGGCCCCATCTTCCCTGAAAAAAACATGTCTGAAAAAGTGCTGGAATCAGCAGGATGCTAACAGAATAGCTTAGAAGTTTTGAGTGACAGGCAAAGTAGCATTTTGTGCAGTATTTGACAGGGAAGCAAACCCAGCTCTTTGGGAGGGGGGGGTCTCCTTTCAAAGAGAATTGGTCACAAGCCAAATCATTTAGCAGAGGGAGCAAAATAAGAAAGCCACTTGCCTTATTAAAGCCAAACATTATGCATCCCAGTCACCAGGCGAAGGCTACAGAAACCAGCTAAGTTCAAGGATTAAGAGTCTTTAATTTCCTCTCACCCATAGTGAAACTGGGACATTCCTGTCTGCCTAAGCATGATCAAGCATCCACCTAGCCACACTCACCCGTTCAACTGCACCGTCTATGGGGTCCCTCTTGGGTCACGGCCTCAGTGTCACATGCCAGTGGACGAGAAAGGAGTATTGATTACCAATAAACTCATTAAGAACTAAGAGAAGGACTTTCCTGCACAGACAACAATTTGTTTCTGTCAGAGCAAGAGCTTAGCAGTCACTGATTCAGTTTACTCTTTTTCTCCTTGGACTCAGTGTTTTCCAAATGAGGTAATGCAGTGGTTACCAACCTGGGGTATGGGGACCCCTAGGTGGGGCACTGAAGATCTCGGGGGGGTTACAGGGCCCTTATATACAGATCGCTGGCGTTGGGCTGAAACCTTGTTATCTCCAAAATCACTTCTTATCAGGGAATGAAAAAAGGTCTATCTTTCAATAAATTTAACACCGAATGGTCATAGTCAGCATCTTTATGATACTGTCTTTGTACTACACACCAATGCCGTTGTGCTGTCTCATTGATGTTATCTATGACTGGTAAATCCGATATTAAACATCTTTTTAACCATTTTAATCCAACTTGGAGCATATAGTGCCTTCCAGAAAGTTTACAGGTATCAGATCAGTACTCTGTATTGGCCGATTCCCACGTATAGGATTTGGGGGAAAAAAATATTATTGGAATATCTCTTTTCTTTTAATAGCTCTTTTGTCAAGAACAAGCACATGCAAGCCATTTTGTTCTGCCAATGAAAACAATTACAACTGATGCTATTTTTCAAATCGGGTCTTGGGGTGGCTCAGTATTTCTTAGAAACAAGTAGGGGAGCCCTAAGGAAAAAAGGATTGGGAACCAGTGAGGTAATGCCCAATGCCTCATACATTTTTTAAAATACCAGCTGTCCTTTAAAATTATTTTTGGAATCAAAAGTTGGACATGTTGTGGATTAAGACAAACTCAACAGTCTCAAAATAAGAATAATGATGTGATTATAACACTGATAGCAATGGAATTTTGGCTGTGGCTTCTTGGCTTGGGACAACAGCCATTCTTTTAACGAATTAGCAATTGATAAAAGTGCAGCTCCTCTTGTGTTGTGCATCTGTTTTCCCTGATGTTGTATAACAGCTGAACATATCTGATTCCATACTAGCTGTTTTCTTTTGACTTATTTTTTCAGTTTCTTCCCCAAAGTAAAACCTTTACCACAGTTAGTTCCATGTAAGGAGTGTTCACATCGATTCCAAAGGAGTTCAAATTGCATTCCTCGGCAAGGAAAGCTATTTCTTTACATGTCAAGCTTTGAATCCCCAGTGGTCAAATCATGCTTGCTGTACTCTGGATGCAGGGAATTAAACTTTCCCAGCATATCAATGATAAACTGTCAAGTCTTTGCCCCTTTGCACCAGCTATGAAGCCTCTGCTCTTCAGGCCCAGGAAAGTATGTGCCTGAAGATCAAGATACCAACTGAGGGTGTGGACGGCTGCCATTATCGCGGCTCTGCCATTAATAAGACCGCCTGGTGGCTTGTGTCCTGAGGTTTCCTGCTCCTACGTTATCATGCTTCAGGACAATCTAAATGAAACAGCGCTGGAAAATATGGCGCCTCTGTGACAGGGGCTAAAAATGGGAAGAAATGTCATGGGCCACGGTGTCAGTGTGGTTAATCGAAAATAATGGCCGGCAATTTATAGTTGCTGTCCTGACCAGAACTGGATGTACTGATGCAGGAGATCGAATTTTAATGTGTACATTCCATCACTTGGTACAGCCTGCTGATGTTTAGGGCCCTGGCCAAGTGGTACATGAATCTATGGACTGAGGTTATCATAGAGCAGTAATAAACTGTGTAGCGCTCTAAAAACAGACGGCTTATGCATTTGTCTATGTGCAGGCACATGTCGTAGACCCTTGTTTAACTTAAGGGTTCTTCAACAATCGTCTGATTTCCACCTGCAGCCATGGTAATAAATAAATCAGGAGAGGCAGCTCATGGGACATGCAAATGAGGGCCACCCGCTGTGTTGTTGAGACCACAGGGAAGCGGGAGTCCCATCAGTAGTTTGACAAGAGTCCATCTAATCTCCCCTCCTTTTTCGCCCTTCTAACTGAGCTCCCCTGGCGTTAAATAGCCAAAATGGATACTTGGAAAAAAACAAGTCCAGATGCTTTATGGCCCCATGGTGCTTTTTTTCACATAGCATTGGTTAATACAGTCATTTTACAGTCGTGCAACGCTCTCTTTCACACTTCACTTTGTCTTCCTATCTTTTTGTCTTTGCAGTTCTTTTCATGGAACAGTTGTCTTTTAGTGGTACCGTCCATGAGTCATGTATCAGCAATGTCACTACCAGGAGCTTGCGTGTCCTGAGCCTGGGTGTGCTGAAGGTGGAGGTGTTGTTTGGACTGTGCGGGCCATGTCATAGGGGAGGTAGAGACCACTGTTCAGGCCTCTGGAGGTGTCGCGGGACTAACTTAATGAAACACCGACAAAGGGGAGTAGACCAAGGTTGACATGTGGGAGCCAATATCAATGCCAGTAATTAAGCCAGTATTGTCCTGGAATGATCAGAATAGCAAACTGGCAGGATTGCTCTCTGTGCTTGTTTATATATGGCTTAGTCCATGCAAATATATGAGCTACTGCAGATTCAAAGCTCATACAAATTATTGTAATCAGAGCAAACTGTGATCTTAACAATGCAGTAGCTTTCTCATATAGGCTTGGAAACTCATAAAAATGTCTGAATTCTCAGGCTAAAGACCAGAACACCATTCATGCACTCAAATGGTTACTGACAGACTATTTAAATGTGATTATCGGGAGGGAGAGAAGGTTGATGGCTCCTTCTGCTGTGATCTGTGCTGTTATGTAACTACAGTTGCACTTAACCAAGATACTGCAGAGCGTTTGCTATTTGTGACATTGCCTACCTGACAAAGGCTTGAGTAGTGGTGAGTGTTTACTGAAGGGAGACTGCAAATGGTACAAGCTTGAAGATACTGCAATATTGCAATGTGGGAGACTGTAAGGATATACAATGCCTGAGTACATAAAAAGTATCCACCCTCTTAAATGTTTTGCCCTTTTATTGATTTTATCGAACAGTCATGGTCAAATATTCACCCCCTTCAAGTCAGATATAATAAATAAACCTTTGGCTGCAATCACAGCACTTAGTCTGAGTGGATAGGTCATTTCTCTTTGCAAAACTGCTCAAGCTCTTTGCAACTTTGCAAGTCCCTATATTTTGCTGCATTTATCATCCCCTTTACCTTAACAGGCCTTCCAGGGCCGGCTGCTGAGATTCATCCCAACAGCATGATGCTGCCACCACTGTGCTTCAAAGTGGGGATGGTGCGTTTGTGGTGATGTGCTGGCTAAAAGCACCATTTTGGTCTCATCATACCAAATAAATTTCTTCCATTTGACCATGCAGTCTCCCAAAGTCCTTTTGGTAAACCCTAGTCCAGATGTTTTCTGGGTTTTCTTCAACAGTGGCTTTCTCTTTAGCACTCTCCCATAAAGCTTTGACTGGTGAAGAACCAGGGCAACAGTTGTATGCAGTGTGAAGTTGCTAAAGCTTGTTACTCCTTTAGAGTAGTCATAAGTGTTGCAGTGGCCTCTTACTAGTCTCCTTGTTGCACGGTCACTCTGTGAGGACAGCCTAATCTAGGCAGATTTACACATGTGCCGACTTAACTGAACTCCAGGGGTGATCAATGCCTTGGAATCCTGTCCCCTGACTTATACTTTTTAGTAACCTTTTCTCTTGGAGTGTTCTTTTGTCTTCATGGTGTAATGGTAGCCAGGAATACTCACTTTTACCAACTCGACCTTCCAGACACTGGTGTCTTCATACTACAATCACTTGAGACACATTCACTACACTCAGGTGTTCTTCATTTCACTCATTGTGAGACTGCTAGCACTAATTAGCTGGTGCTCTGTTGAATTAGGCCAGTCACTTTAAAAGGGTGAACACTTATGCAATCACTTATTTCACCTTGCATATTTTTGTTTTTTGACATTACTTTTTAGCAAAATCTTTTATCAGTTTGACAATTAAGAAAGTTTTTTGTATTTGGTCAAAAAGCCAAATTATATTGACCATGATGATTTTAACTTATAAAATCAATAAAGGTGTAAAACATCCAAGGGAGTGAATGCTAAAGGGATTCTTTAGTGTCATAAGCACATACAGCTTGACTCATCAGGAAACATGCTTGCTGTGAATGTTATTAAACTGCGCAGCTGATCTTAAAGTCTTCATTTAAAGTAAAGAAATTAAAGATCAGCTGTGACTCATGTTCCTCGGTGTTAGATAAACTCACTCATTAAGCTCAGACTGTACTGCCGTCTCCCTCCGCTCCGAGCACAAACATCAAGTAACCTCCTATAGGGCATAAGAGGTGGAAATCAGCTGCATACAATTTTTCTTTTTACACGAGTCATTTTGTGCGTTTCACTCCTGACGTCAGAGCTCTTAATGAAGACAGCGTAGCGCAACGCCGCCGAGTTCTGCACAGCCAGTCTAAAGATTTTATTTCACCGCTTCCACAGCTTGCCTTATTTCACTACGGCTTAATGAGAGTCGTTTGGAATAATAGGCTTCCATTGAACGGAGGCATCTGCATCCACACAGCTCTAAATGAGTGAGCTAATTTCCAAAGATAATCACCTCGCCTGCTGTGTTTTTATGCAGAGATGCTGTAGATTTTTAGCCTCAGATTTAATGAAGTCAAAAATTACCTCCAATCCTCCGGTAAGGTCTACAGAAGCTGAATGTGTCACTAATATTTTCTTTAAATTGTAGTAGAAAGGGGGTTATTTTCAAAAACATGGCAGTTTATGACATGACTAATGGTGCTTTCCAGGAAATCTGGAATTAAATTACACTCTTTATGGGCAAAAAAGGATGAAGGATCTTTTTGAATTAGTGTCACATTGTAGTAAAATTGGCTTATTCTTACAGTCCCAAAGCAGCACAAGTGAACCTGCTACTCTGTTATTATGTGTCTATTGCATGCTAAAATATAGGGTCAAATTTAGTTGGTATAAGTTTTGTTCACTTGCTCAAAGTTTTAGTTAGACAGAATCACCACTGTGAATGTAAGCATACCTTTAAGCATTTAGACTTAATATGTTGTGACAGTAAAAGATATGAGCATTAAGGATTTGCTGAGAGCACGCATCAGATGCATTAGCTCAACATATAATCATCAAAAGTTTCTAACAGCAGATATCCTTGCCTTCCCTGACTCCTTCAAACATGCCTCGATCTGTTCTCGAGGATGATGACTAGCCCAACCGAAGCTCCTCATGCTGCTTTAGAGACATAAAAAAAACTACAAACATTTTTCTTACATGTTTCCAAGAGCAAACAACTGAGATTTCTTAGGATGCCTGGGTAATGAAGTCCACCGGGACATTCAGCGGCACAATTAAAGGATGAAGTGAGCTCTCTTTTCTCACTGTCTCCCCCTTTCTTCCTTCTCCGATCTCTCTTGTCTCATCCCTGTGTGTGTGTGAGAACGTTGTCACTGATGACACAGAAGCTGTGGCGTCATGCAGTCACCGCAGATGGCAGATATAAAAAAAAAAATAAAAAGGAACAGGAAGGGAGGAATCGCTTACAAACGGCACGGGCCATTTTTGACAGGGAGCGACTCTTGCTTGTCTGAACAAATGGGAAAGGTCACAAACTGTGACAGTGTAGTAATATCCCATTCAGTGAACTTCTTTATTTAACATCCCACTCTCACGTCAACTAGCTTGTCTTTAAAAAATGTCATGCCCTTTTGTGTTGGTAAAGGTTGAAGCAGAAACAAGCAAAGGGAGCCTGAGCTGTTTGGTTGTGTATTTATGCAGTTTGGGGCTTGAGAGAAGCTGTCAGTAATTTGGCAACATCTACAGTACTTTTCCCCCCGCGGCTCTGCTGGAGTGGCCGTCGCTAAAAATTTATTCAATATGAAAGAAACAGCAGCAGAGGTTAATTCCCTGGTGCAGTGTTATGCAGGCTGGCAGTCCAGGCAGAGAGGCAAGACAACAATATGGCTAGCAGCTAGCGCAGGACATCCTCCTCACAGCTTTGTGTTGAGCTTATCACAATAGACAGTTCGGGAAGGGTTCCAAATAACGGCAGAGGGTGGGAAGACAGGAGAGAGAGCAGAAGGAAGGGATTGCATTGTAATTGGTTTTCATGGCTACCACAGAACCATAAAGACTGTCAAAAATCAGCTGTGAAAGAGAAAATTACATGTTCAGTAATAAAGGCTTGAGGGTTCAGAATCAACAGCCAATTTGCAATCCATCCACATTTATTTTTTAAATGCACATTAGCTATTTTATAAGTGGTGCTTTAATTGCTGAAATGGACACCTGTTTTCAGCCAAGACCTGAGGCAAGGCACCAAATATGAATGACTATTAGAGTCAGTGAGCCATTTCACATATTTCATGTATCTCAACTCTAAATCCACCACATTAAACTGTTGAGTCATGCCTGTTATATTCAAAAACAAGTCCAAGTAATACCAGCCCATCAAATCAGAAATTATATTGTTTAATCCCACTACTCCCCTTTAATTAATAGCCACCTCAGCAAATATTAAACCCACTGATGGAAATGTAGATGTCTGAAAAATGGTTGCAAAATCATATTTCCATCAATAAAGTATAGCTAATATAAACAATACTGACGCAACAGAACCTCGAAAAACGCATTCATGCCTTCATCTTTTGCAGATTGAACTACTATAAATCACTCCTCTCTGTTTTAAACCATAAATTCCTCTCTAAACTTCCCTACATTGACTTCCTGATAGTTTTAGAACTGATTTTAAGATATTACTCATTGCTTTTAAAGCACATATGGGTATCGAGCCCCTATGAGCCAGACCGCAACCTTAGATCCTTGGGCAGGGGGCTACTTATCATTCCAAAATCGAGACTTAAAACCAAAGGTGGCAGAGCATTGTCCATCAGGGTGCCTTGACTTTGGAACAACCTACCTGAGGAGATAAGGCATGCAGAAACAGTCGCTTTTGGGCTATCTTGATCAGATTTTTGTCTAGGTTCTTAACTGTCTGGCTCCTGCTGATGTTGTGGATGTCATTGTTCTGCTGCCATTGTCTTTTGTTTGGGTTCTGCTAAAAATCTAGGCGTCCTGTTTGATAATAATCTCTCATTTGATCCACACATAAAAGCAGCTGTACAATCTTGTTTCCATCAATTATACAATATCTAAAAAAAAACAATACTGACTCATCAGGACCTTGAAAAATTCATTTATGCCTTCATCTTCTCCAGATTGGGCTACTGTAATACACATTAGGGACTGGCTCAGCGTTATCATCCACCTATGATTCATCCCTAAACCTTAGATCCTCAGGTGGGGGACCTGAGGGCCATCAGGGCCTCTTGACTTTTGAACACCTGAGAAGCTAAGGAGTGCAGAAACAGTCACTGTTGGGCTACTATCTTGATCAGGTTTTTCTCTCAGTTTTTTTGACTTTCTGCTTCCTGCTGATGTTGATCATATTATTGTTCTGTTGTATTTGCCTTTGTTTGTATTCTGCCAAAAATGTAGGTGTCCTGTTTGACAATAATCTCTCATTTGAACCGCACATAAAAACCATTGTTAAATCTTGTTTCCATCAATGATGTACAATCTTCAAAATATAAACAATGCTGACCCACAGGACCTCGAAAAACTTATTAACGCTTTCATCTTCTCCAGATTGGGCTACGTTAATTCCCTCCTTTTCCAGTTCAAACCATAAATCCCGCTCTCGCCTCCAGCTTATCCAGTAGCTAGGCTTCTCACTGGTTTTAACAGATGACATGGCATCACCCCAATTTTAGTTTCCCTACACTGGCTTCCTTTTAGTTTTAGAATTGATTTGCCTTTAAAGCACAAATGGGTTCAGCTTAAAGCTATATAACAGAGTTATCAACCCCCTATGAGTAAGTCAGATCCTTGGGTGGGGGCCTTCTGGTTCCTCCAAAGTCAAGATTTAAAAATAAAGGTGTAGGAGCATTTTCAGTTACTGTTGGGCTACCTTAATCAGGTTTTTGACTAGGTTCTCTGACTGCCTGGGCCCTGCTGATGTTGTTCATATCATTGTCCTGTTGTCTTTGTCTTTTGGGGGGTTCTATTGCTTTGTTCTTCAGTTTAGTTCTTCACTTGTCAAAGTACTTTGTAAACCAGCCATCCATTCATTTTCTACACTGCTTATCCCGTCTGGGGTCGTGGTCTGCTGATACAATCAGGACTGATCGCCTGTCAATCACAGGGCTACTTTGAGAGCTCTTGTTTTTAAAATTTTTTATTCAAATAAAGTTATAATTATTATTATTATTATTATTATTATTATATATTACCATCTCGTGAGCTTTTGCTTGTTAGAGCCCTTCTTTCAGGTGTGTTTTCCCTACATCTGATTGGAAAAAAGACCCAACCCAAGCTTTCCAATTCCCACGTACAAACTCTCCCTTTCTCACTGTCAAACCCTAACACAAGGCATGCTTAATGGTGTCCAGTTACAGCGACACTAAAACTCTCCTGGAATGTTTCTTTAGGGTGGATTGACGGGCAAACGCTTGCAAGAATAAGGCAGGGGTAGGTAGAGGATTAAGCATGGCAGCTCAAGTTACTCTGTTTTACACCTGACATGAGAAACTCAGTACAAATTCTTTGCATTAAGAGGTCATGGAAATCCTTGTTTACCTTATCCTGTAGATCATGGGAATTTCATGGATGGTTTCTGATAGTGTCTGAAGTTTGCACCATGCATAAGGTGTGTGCTATTATAGTTCAGAGTGGTTCTTCCTACCAATGAGGCTTTGAAATGTGAACGCCTATGTCTCCAACCCTCTGCATAACATGGACAATTTTACCAAATACCAACATTCAATTTAGAAGATATGGATCTTGCATGGTGTGGTCAGCGTTAGTAACTCAGTGACCTCATCGCGTTGGGTATGTGCAGCTTATTTATGCCATGTGTAACTCAGAGCTATTTGTGGTATCCTGAGCCTTTCTGCGTGAACTTCATTTAAGAGTAACCCAAGTCTGCTTAACTGCTCAGGCTATAACTGCCTTTCTATGTTTAACTGTTGCCATCTCATCTCCCAGTAGATTTGCATTTACACAGGTCCAAATATAGTTAATTACCAAATGGAAACATAGGGGTGTGTGTATATAAGTGGAAGCTGATGCCTCATGGACTTAGTTGATGCATTTTCAGGCCTTTTTTAATATTTGGACGGCCATCTTTATTGGCTAGGACTCTAGGGAAATTAGAGTTGAAACAACTGCCATTTAACCCCTGGTATTTAAGGAAGTTTTAATACTGGTATATTTCTATTAATGCCTCAGTGGGGTCATGCGCGCCATAGTTTTCTGCCTGACTAAATATAAACAAGTCCCGTCTGCACAGTGTTATCTATAACAGAGTGATGCAACTCTTCGAAACCCCTCTGAAATCGGTCCTAAAATATACATGAAAAGGGAAGGGAAAGATAAACCCGTTCTTCTGCGTCGACTGTTTGAAGACACAAGCACAACCTTCATCTGGCATCCATAAAATATCCCAATGAGGAGCAAAATAAAGAAAGGACGGGAGAGGAAAGACGAAACAGTGAATGAAAAAGACAAAGAGGACTCGTGTGTCGGATGGAGTTGTCAGCACTGCTAGAGTCGCTGAGCACATCTGTATTAGCAGATTCCTCCTGATGGAGAAAGTGACAAAATACAAAAGTTTACTTTCAGGTCTTGGCAGGTTTGAAATAGGCAGGACAAGAGAAGACTGTGCTCACATTAACGTCAAATACTTGCTCATTTTTTCCCACACAGAGCTCTGTATTCCCCCTGGGCTACCATTTGCTTTGCAAAATGCATGCATGAAATTCTTGAGACCGGCCCCCCCATGAGAGTCTAAATAATAGATTACCAACACAGCTTCCAGCCTGTGCTATAACTTCAGCCCCAACTGTCTGGCCTCATTAGCGAGTGAAGTGTAAAAGATAGCCAGCTGCTAGCCCAGGTGACGGCAGTCAGCTCTGGCCTTTGGCAGCAGCAGCCCACCCTAAAGAGAATATACGGTGTCTTGCTCTGTACAATTCATCTTGTAATCCGCCTTAAAGCTGCTAAGCTTCCGTTGATGGTAAATGAATGGACAGCAATGGTGAGGGAAGATGGATAGAGAGGGAGAAAAAGGGTGAAACTTTCAGTGAAGGGAAGAAAAAGACTACAATATGGTAGATTCATCTGTAAAGACGGTGGTTGGTTTGACCTGTCTGGTCAGAACCAGAGGTGACCTAAGCCATTTTCATCCACTGATTGTCCCTTCTCTCCCCCTCCTCCTGCCCCTCCCTCTATCTTTTTTCACCCTCTCGTCTGTTGCTGTATCTCTCTCACCCGCTCTCTCCATGCCCGCTTCCAAATGGCAGTCATTATACCGGACATGAAAAGTCATTTTAGTTCCGCCTGGCTTCTTCAAAGCAGCTAGCTATAATTGCAGATTGAGTAGAGGGAGAATACCGGGGTTACACGGAATTTAAACGTTGACTCCTAACCTTGCCGTGACGCAGGAATGTAAATTTGGACTGCAAAAAGCCACACATTTACAAAAGACTGAAGTTAATCAGTCCAAATTCATTGCCTTTTTTTCTGTAGGATTCTTCCTTTGATTAAGAGATATCCGAACAAGTTCGAAAATCTCCTTGTGGACATGTGTGAGCCAGACGCAGTGAGTGGATTGGACGCGCTGGATCCCATTACAACATGTGTCACTTGAAGAATTACGGCACAAATTGGGGAAACACTTCCAAATTATGAAAAATCCATCCACTATTAAATGCATTCCTCATTCGTGAAATTGCTATGTGGCAATGTCACTGCACTTTGTAATGGAATTTTCTCCTCTTTGCCAATTCCTGTGGGAGTCTGGGAAATGCAGAAATACAAATCTCAATCACCTTTTGTTCTTAAACCTCATTTAAGATAAACGGTAGGAGTTATTTTAGGTTCATTTTCTGCTGCAGCACACGTTTTTTGTCCAGATTTTCCACATTCCTGTGCGTGTCTGCTTATATTTGGTTTGTGCACAATGCATGTGATACAAATTCAGGTCCCAAAACAATTTACAGTCCCTGAGGGTCATATATACATTGCTCTTTTCCAGTTTACGAGCTCACCACCAGTCTGAGCAGAGCGCCCCTCCCTTGCACTTATCTCTTGTAACCTTCTATTTGGCACAGCAGGAAGCGTAATTGTTCTTGGAAAGAGCCTATCAAACTAAGGGCTCCATTTTTGACTTCTCTTTCGCAAAGACCTTTATCATAACACCCCTTTTTTGTCGCCAGGCTCCAGGCTTAAACCACAGAGTGCCTCTGAACAAAAAGTGGTTTCAGCTAAGTCATTCCCTTTTGATGGAGGATGGGAGGGGTGCGGGGTATAAGAGAATATAGACTAGAAAATGCATCTTCTGCTGCCCCCCCCTTCCCTCCTTCCCACGATCTCTTTACTGAGCAGAAACAAATTCTAAAAACTGTCATACTTTAATTGAAATTCCATCACTTGTGTGGCTGCCATTGTGGCATAATTTGATAAAGCTGTGTGACATGAATGCAAAGAGCCGACCGCCACCTCTATTTCTTCCTCCAGCTTTTATTTCCTCATTCCGCTGGTTATTCAAATGAACCTCAGTGGATTCTGCTCTCAGCCTTTCCAAAAAGAAAAAAAAAAAATTAAGATAAGAGAAAATGAGACAAAAGGACGGGCATAAAGAGAAATAATGTTTTGGGTTGCAACAAAGTCAGAATGAAGTCTTTAAAAATATCACTGAGCTACCTTTTAATATCCAATCTCTTTCATTCCTGCAATATCTGAGAGCAGAAATATTCTCCCTGACTCTTTCAAAGTGACAGGCTGTTAGATACTTGATGGGGGATGATCCAAAAATGGAGGTCAAGGGCAGAATTCCAATCTTCTGCCAGTGCCACTGACCCCGATCCAAATCCATACCAACACACTACCCCCCCTTCACTGTCTTCACAACTGGCTACAGGCGTTTGGCATCCATCATATCTGCTGAAACCTAATCTGCAAGCAAAGGACAGCTGCGAGTGAAAAAAAAAAAAAACCCTTCGTGTTTCTGACACATCGGTACTCCCCCTGTATGTACCGCCTTAAGGCAGAGCCTCAGGGCAAAATGTTCAACGTTGTACCCTACGCTTAGATGAAACATGTTGAAAGTGAGCTTTTTTGTGTTTGAGGACACGTATTTAAAAAGTGAAATAACGGGAGAATGAGGTAGGCTTTGATTAGAGGAAAAGAGGGAGGAATATGAGACAGCAACAGCTCCAGCTCCCTCCACTGCCAAATAATATTTACGCCTCAGCTTTCCACCCTGACAGGGTGATGGACAGTAGAGGTGATTTTGCCTGGGCGTGAAAATAGGCTCCTTATTATTCCAACCCAGTGGCAACTTGAATATCAATAAAAACTGCTCGAGTTCCCCTATGTGTAAAACCAATGCCCCGTAGCGGTGGTTTTTATCAAGCAACCCACCCTTGACGCTAGTTATGCAGTACTAGAGGTTACAGGAGGAAATGCTTGCCAAGTAAATAAGTGAGTGAAGCGATTGAATAGAGGGGAAAAACACAGCGGGACCGGGGCCAAAGTGAACCAAGGGTAAAGTCATGATCACTTCATTATGCTGGAGTGCGGCTCAGTGTTGTGCGAAATCAAACTGCTTTCTCATTTGTCACAATGCATCAAGGCGGGCCTGCGTGAAGCGGGTCTGTAGTCGGCTGGAGGCCCCTGACGCACAAGCGCACGCTCCGGTGGAGGAAACTACACTTCATGAATGCACATACATCAACATACATGCACTCCACTCTCCTGTTGCCTTTTTCTCCTCGATTTGACCTCTGCCAGTCGACTTCCACCGAACACCCACCCTGCCAGCTAGCCAGTCGGCCTCCCTGCCAGTCAGCGGGTAGTCGTTAAGGGCCGTTCCTGGCACAAAATAAACTAGAATACACCCACTGGATTACAGAGGCCAGGCAGTGAGGGGGGGGTGTGTGATTGCTAACAGACCTATTGGCACTCCATCTCCTCCAGTTCCAACTCGACGGCGCCTGATAATTGTGGCCCTCCATGTTTACGTATCCATTTTTGTAATGTAAGTGTTGATTTCTCATTCCACACTTGTAATAGGGGCCCTGGCCTTGAAATTCCTGAAGTGGAGCTCACACAACAGCACACACAAAACTTCTCTCTCTCTCTCTCTTTTTGTCCACTGTTGAAAGTAAACCACAGTAATAGAACTGTGCTAAAACAATGAGAGTGTGAGGTATTTGTAAAACAAGTAGAAATGAAGGACTTCATTCCGCTACCGTAGTCCTTTGTCAAATAAACTGCTGCCAATAAGCTTATACATACAAGCTTAACATTTAACCTCCATATGTAGTAGCTGCTGACTCCCCCTGTACACACTGGAGAAATAAAACAAACACAAAGGACATCTGAAAGACATAGCCGACTTTTCCCGAACATTCACTCTTAAAAATACTCTCCTGTCCCTCCTAGACACTGTCAAAAATGTGGGATGTGATTTCAGAATGTGCTCCAGGCACAGAAAGCAGGAGAAAAAGGTACATCGGCAAGCACTCATAAAATGGCCCAACTCCCTCATAGGCACTTTCCAACCGCTTATATCATTTTTCAGTTTAATGGCTTGCATGCCATGGACTGTTTGTATCCTTCACACACGCACATACACAGAAAGGCTGCTTTCATTTCCTTTATACTGAAATACCTTTTTCCAAATTTACATTGATACTTCACAAAAGCCCTCTATTATTTTGAAGGATTTAAACAAAAAAAAAAAAGCCACGGAATGAAGGATGGGAAGAAAATGGCCGCGTCAGTGCCGCTTTTCCATGACCGAGACACTTTCCTCCCTTCAGCGACTTTTGGATGGCAGCACTTAGAGCCAGCGCCACCTTTAGTGCATTTTGTCTCCTCTTTTGCCGTCGCAACAGCAAAATTGGAAATCGAACGTGTGGTGACAGCGTTAATTGCGCCGTGTCAAAATTGGGCGAGTGCTAATTGTTAGAGCCGGGGAACTGTAAAACACAGGAGATGCTGGGGTGTGCTCTCCTGGAGTGCTTACTGGATGCAAACTGGGAATTGCTTGAGCAAACATGCATGCACACCAGTTTGCAGGCCCTTGGATCACACCTGCCAGGCGACAAATCAGAAACATTTACAAATCAGGGTGCAAAATATTTCAGTGCAAATGTGATACAGCCTTTTAAAGGCTTTGAATGTAAACACTGATGGTTATCAGTTCTTTCATTTTGCACAAGCTCTCTGATATTTCCAGTACGTCTGGACACCTCTGCATCTTAGGACAACAGTTTTCTCTTCTTACTTGAGTTGTTTTGTTTTTTTTTTCAATGAAAGTGCAAGTGGAGTACCTAAAAATCCCTTCTCCATGACTTGTAGCCCTCTCTGCTGCATTCTTCTAAGTGACTGGAGAGAGAAATGAGTCCCCTAGTGGCCCAACTGGCACACTGAGCACAGGTGGTGTGTCTCTACTGGAAATAAAGGTTCACTTTCACCTGACTGACAGAACTGTATGCGTGACTGCCTGTCCTTACCAATATTTGTGCTGCTGTTTTTTTTTTAAAACATGTGAGCTCTTAAAAGGCACTGCCAAAATAAACTGAGTCCTAAAAATAAGACAGACGATATGAGGGATCTCTGGAGAGTTATAAGGAATTCACTTTGAAAAAAAATCTGCACAATTTGCTCGCTGGAAAGACTTCAACAACTCTCTAACAGGCAACAAGGCTGATACAGTTTGAAAAGGGGCGAAAACAACACGTTACTGACACTATAGCTTAAGCAAAACGCAAACTTGAGGCAAATATTACCTTCATAATGTGGAGCTTTGCGCTCATTTCCTGAAAATTAAACACGTTCCACACAAACTGGCCGTCTTAAAGAATATTTCACCTGCTTTTATCGTGTATTAAATGCGCAGGTTTGTATTCAAAGCGGTTTTTTTCATATGATGATGATTTGGCTCTGAAAGCGCTGCCGTATGTGTCAACGGCCGCGCGCGCCCATAATAAACTCTGCGCCAAACAATTAACACGGTTATACGCACAAACAAGCTAGCTTACACGTAGCATATCCACATTAACCAGTCCAAATAGCCGTCACTTCTCACAAGCTAATGTGTTTCAACCAACTTCACGAGGCTCTACGCACACCTGAAATCACTGCGGCAGCGACTTCAGTCCCCAGTGTCACAACCTCCAAACTCACGCACTCGTCAAACACTCTTCTTACCTTATCACCATTTTGCGGACAGTTTGAAACTCGGTTTCTCCTTCGATTCTGTCTGAGGGAGTTTTTTTTTTACATCCACTTGTGACAGCCAAGTCCAAATAAAATAACGTGGAGGAAAGAAATCCAGGTTCCTCTTCTGGTTTCCCCCCTTTCGTTTTCTTCCCTCGAGTTGTCCGTCACCAACGCATTATCGATACTCGGGGTTTATAAGACGATAAAACACGCACGTGCCGCGCGTGTGATGTATTCACTGGTTTTAGGCAGTCTGTGTTGTGTTCGTTAGATCTTCATTGAATTGAACGTGGCGAGACTGTGGTTGTGTTTGAAGAGTGCCGTGTGGCTGGGACACACAGCCCCCTCGCGCTCTCTCTCTTTCTCTCTCTCTATCTCTCTTTCTCTCTCTCTTCCTTCTCCCACTCTGTCTGTCAGTCCTCTGTCTGTCTGTCTGTCTGTCTCTTTCTCTCTCTTAGCCGAGACCCGAGCACGGACTGAAACCTCAGGCTGAGAAAAACTGGAGACTGAGATAGAGAGAGAGAGAGAGAGAGAGAGAGAAAGAGAGAGAGGTGTAGGAGGGGTGACGTCACTCGGTGAGGTCCCACTTTCCCAACTCTCCTGGATCAACTTTCCCCCCACAAGTCCTCTGCAGGAATTTGCACTTGGATGTGGCTATTTTAGGGGGATATTTGTGTTTCAGAGAGGGGGCGTGGGTGTGCGTGGGTCAGTGTTTGTGTCTGACTTTGTAATTATTTCCACTTTTCCTAACAATAGGAGTGCACGTGCACTCAAAACATGTAATCTGGCAGCTTTTGTCCATTTTACGTGTTTCAATTACATGGCAAATTTCCATTCAACTTAAACCAATACATCCCTTAAATGTAATGAAATTGAAAAAACAAACAAGAAAAGAAAACATACATGCTAGACTATAAGAATTTAACCAAATATAGTTCATAGAATTCACTTAAATTGGGTTTATGTAACAAGGTAAAAAGCATCAAAGATCAAACCTATTTATTTTTATTTTTTTAAATCAAATCTAGTTTATATTATTATTATTATTATAATTATTATTCATGCCTTTATTTAGAGTGAAGGACAGCGGATATAGTCAGGAACAGGGATGTAAGAGCAGCAGTGGCAGAGCTAGCAATTTTGGGGCCTGAGGTGCATATTGGCAGGGGGCCCTTCACATCTTTTGTTTTCCCCCCTTTTAAATTTTTGTTTATCAGAGAGTAATGTGCTTGTACCTTAATGTAAAATCAACAAAAAATGACAGTTTAAAAACCTTTGTTCTGAATAGAAATGTCCGGGTGGATTTCAAAATTTCCATTCAGAGACTCTAAATGGAAAATTGGTAATCAAATTACATAATAAAATACTACAGTTTTATGTTTATTTCGATTTTTAAAAATGACAATTTACTTTAAGAAAAACCTTTCTTCTATTTTGAATACTTTTTTGGTTATGACCAAAGTGACCAAATCGATTTATTAACATTCATATTTAATCATTTTAATGATTAAATATCTGGTAAAATAACAGTTACACCAAATAACTTGTTTTTGGAGTTGTTCATATAATCTTTTTTTAAATTTTAAGCATAAATCCCACACGTATTCCCATTTTATTTATAATTTATCATTTACAGATGGCCTTTATGCCAATATAACACAACAAAGTATAATTGATAATATATCAAGCTTTTAATGAGTGAATTCCTTCAAATTTTAAATGGCCAGAATACAGCAGGGGAAAAGGTTAATTATGAGTTCATGGGGGCTGTTGTCATCTTAGGGCCCCAGGCAATTGCCTACCATTGCATGATGGTAAAGTGCAACTCTGAAGAGCAAGGGAGGAACATGCAGGAAAGGAGCCACAAGCCAGACTTGAACCATTAAGCCATCTGCAACCCAACAAACCCATCAATCCAAATAGAGAACTTGACATCAGTATTAGCTAATCCCACCAGTACATGTTAACATATCATTTTATGCAGGGGTGAAGTGTTCCACTGAAGGACACACGGATATTTAACTGTGCCAGCTGGGGACTGAACCTGCGACCTCATCATTATGTGACAACCAACTAGCCACTGATCCACAGTTGCCATGTCTAAGCGGTATTGCTAAACCATCACCAGTAAAATTTCTGCAACAGACAGTGTTCTTGCAGCACTGTCTTCACCAGTTTAAATATGTTGTTATGCACATGTGAGGCATAACAGATGCCCCTGTTGGTGTAGCAGAGTGATATGTGGCAGACAACAGCTCAGTCTGAGTCCAGTCATCAACATGTTTTGCTCTATCATCAGGGGAAGCTGGGTAACTAAGTGAATACTACACACTAGCACTGTCATAATAAGTAAACATGTAAGATATGTGCTCTCTTAAAGACTGATGGCTGCAATAACTGCAACATACACCGAGTGTGCTTGGTGTTTCTGCTGCCACCTACTGGCCAAACCTTTCTGAAACCCAGCCTCATTTGTTTTATGTGTTTCATTTGAATTCTCTCTAAAATCACACTGATTTCAATTAGTTTTTTTTTATGAATGAAGTTTGAAAATATATGGAATTGAGTAAAATCAAGTAAATTAGTTTTTATAATACAGGCAAAAATAATCAAGTTTAATAAACATTTAAAGTGTGTGTGGCTGAGCTTTGAGCTAGTAGTTCCATTATATGGGAGGACAGTAAAAGCACACTAAATGACAGTTTTCAATATAAAATCATCATTTAGTATGGTTAAAAAGATTCATTTTTAAAAGGCATAAGAAGTGGTATAAAAATAGACAATTTTAATATGGAAGCAACTATGTAGATCATTATCCAGCTCGTTTTTTGGTTCACGTTATTGCAACTGAATATGTCGAGTGATATCTAACAAGTGAAATTGTATAAATGTACAACAAATGGAAGAAAAAGTTAATTATTAATTCAAAACAAAATGAAAACAATTGATTAAATTAATGTGTGAATGTGTATGAGTGGGATTAGTTCATACTGATGGCCACTTTACATGGCATCCTCTGCCACCGGTGTTTAAAAGGCTGTTTGGGTAATTATACGAATTTTTATTTTCAAGCTCAATACTCAGTTTTTTATTTCGGAACAAAAGCACATATTTTATTGTTGCCCATTTCAAAATATAAACCCCTTCTTCTTCGAATGATATCAGACATTTTTTTGTTTTGTTTCATAAAGTTGTAAGTGGGGGTGTTGAACTTAATGGTAAGGCCATTAATGTCTGGATGTGGTTCTATGCCGGGACCTCCATCAAACTTTTTCAGTCAGCAGCAAAAGCTATCAGACCAGGACCAGGAGGTGAAAGTTAGCCAGGGGGCTAGCGCTAATGCTACCAATCTAATGTATCTTAGTTGTTTTCATTAAATGACTATTAAAAGCCACATTTCACATTTCTGGATTTTTAAGTATACGTTGCCTTAAAATGTTCTTCGTTAGAAGCAGGTCAAAGCCCTCTGTCGATAATACTGCAAAGCTCAAAAACTACATCAAAAGTACCATCAAGTGCAATAATGTTTGTCAAATCCCTAATATTTCCTCTTCATTGACTGTATAGTGCCACATCATATCGTACAGTACTGTATCTTATTGTATCGTATAGCATTGTAACATATTGTATTGTGTCCTATCAAACCATTTTGCATTGTATTGTATTGTATTGTATAGTATCAGATAGTATAGTATCACATCATATAGTATCATGTCGTATAGTAGAGGTCATTATTTACATTCATACAATGGCCAGCAATTTTGTTGATGGACATTTTAGGGGCCGGACTTTGAAAATTACAAAGATAAATAAAGATTTTGTTCCAATTAGCACATTTGTCTAGAGAGTTTGATATTCTTTAACTGTACATACATTTTTGCCTTATCAGTGAGATCAGTCCTAATCACCTATTCTGCAGCCAGGTACAAGGGGGGCAAATGAGATATTTTGGTCACATATTTCTAGGGTGGTCAAGTTGTCCATTAACCTTGCAAAGCAGTTGTTTCCATTTCCTTGTTTCTCACTGGCAAATCCATCTTGCAAAGCTCCCATCTCAACCGTTTGGGCCCGGTTAGAAAGTGACAGGACCCATCAGCGACGAGGTGCAGTACTTTCGGGCGCGGCAGAGTCGTGACGTAAGCAAGCAGCAACAAGAGGCCAGTGCAATTATGGCGGAGGAGCTTAGCGTGGATGCTGCTAAAGCGCCAGTTTTATCAGAACAGAACATTTCTTTGTTAAAAGAAGAACAAAGAACAGCAGTGGGTTGTTTTCTTTTCAAAAACGACAAAAGTCGTGTACTGATGTGTACAGTCGCCATGGTTTGCGCTATTCTTCGGTATCTGTGCATGCACACCATGTTCGCGGCTACGTCACATGTTTTGTTGCTCTGATTGCCCTGTAAAGATGTGACAGACAGAGCGTCCATCCAGTCACACTTTGAGTTTTTTCAAAGCCTTTGCCCTTTCCAAAATGCTTAGTATTGAAGGTTTTCAGGTTAGTTATCCGTAACTTAGTTTGACACTAATATAGTGCATTGTGATTCATGATATTTGCTTATTATCAGCTGGCAGGTGGATTTCTACAATAATGGATCAAATATTAATTCATTCCCAATAAAACTGTTTCAAACACAATTGTTTTTGTGACTGTTTTAATGGCTGTAGGAGTTTAAAGAAAAAACAAGATACTTAAATACACAAAATGTATTTTCCTCTGAGTATTTTCTGAATTTAATAATCTTCAGGGGGGCAGATGGGAAGCTGTAGGGAGCCTGATATGGCCCACGGGCCGCCACTGCCGTATAGTATTATATTCGATAGTATCTTAAAGTAAACTATCATATTTTTAGTATTGTGTAGCCCTGTATCCAATGTTATTAGATCATATTGTTTTGTATCGTATCATATATTATTGTGTCTTATTATATAGTATCATATCATATAGTGTTACATCATACCATGAAGTATTGTATTGTCTCATATTTATTGTGTGGTATGTTATTGTATTATATAGTATAGTATAGTACTGTTTGTGTTGTATCTTTTTGTATTGTATTGTATAGCACTGATTTTTATTGTATTGTATCGTATGGTATCTTATCATATCCTATAGTATTGATTCGTATTGTATCAAAGCATAATGAATGGAATCGTGTCACATTAGAATGAGTTGTATCATATTGTATTATATTATATTGTATTGTTTCTTATCCTGTGGGATAGAAATGTAAATGACCATATCTTATAGTATGATATCTACTTTGCAATAGTGTTTGTTTAACCAAACAAATTTCCTTGTGTACAAGGAAAATAATGTCCTTACTTTGCATGGTGTCAAGGTCAGCCTGTTTGAGCTCCAAGTTGAGCAATAACATCCATAACCTTGTTTAATGATCAAACATATCTGGTAATGATTCCAAGAAAGTCCCATCTATGGTGCTGCATGGGGATGTTGGTGAAACAATGCTCAAAGGGATAATATTGCTTGTGATAACACCGTCAAGTGCACACTCCTCTGATGTAGAGCTACAGAAAAATAACAGCAATGGCCTCCGGAGACACATGACTATGACCAATTGTGTTTTGAGAAAAGTTGCTTTTGTGGCAGCAACCCAAACCTTCTTTCTGATAAACTACCTTGCCCCGCAGTCATAAACATCTAGCATCCAACAATAGTACATCTGAGAGACAGAGAGACAGACTGTTGCAGTCAGCAGATCTGTTTTCTTACCTGCACTCAGACATGTCATGTTTCTGATTGAGTAACACTGATGCTGATTTATGCCCGCAAATTACACCCTGATACATTTTCTAAGGGCAGAATTTGATACAGCCTCCGCATGGAGATTTATAGACCAAAAAAAGTGTGGGTTTTTGTGACAATGAACAATAGAGAAACTTGATGAAATTACTGTGTAGTGAACTGTTGCCCTTGACTGCTGGCAACAGAAAGCATTGTGGGAGTTATGGCTGGTTGTGTCTAGAGGCAGAATGTACTGTAAATCACAGATGTCTGATTATCTGACTTTCAGTGATTATTTGTGTAACATTTTTCTTGTTTATCAGTATGGGCTGAAGGTTGGAGTGCTGTTTTGCATGTGACAAAGATATGACATTCCCAGAAAATCAAAATAATGAATATTTTGGTTAATTAGCTCAGGGATTCCTAAAAATCCCTTGCCTGTTTTTATGATTTTTAAAAATAATTGAATGACACTCGTGAGATTAAAGCCTTCTCTGCAGCTAACCTTGTGCTTTCGTATTCTTGGCACCAGCATTAGTAGCAGCAAAGAAGCACTTGTTGATAAATGCAGGCAAGGATAAGATTTATCAAGAGTCTGCCATGCTGTCCTATCATGGCTGAACTTTGTCCTAGTGGGACATCGTAGTCCATAAACTAACTGTCCTTCAACAGGAAGGATCCAAGATGGAGTAAACCAGAAACTCAGTATCTCTATTAATATTCCTGACAGTGGGAGGGCTGTTTCACATGGTAAATGCTTCCTTTGTTCTAGGACAATGACAACACATTACCATTATGTGATCCAACAGTTGATATACCGCCTCGGGCATGTTTACATTCATACGTGTGTGGGGTCATGCGAAGTGTAGCAGTGATTGACATTTACTATGTAAATGCAATGCAAATGCAGCTAAGGATGCTAAAGGTTACATGCATTTGCTCTGGATGAATAATGTAAGTAAATCTTTTGATGTATGTGTTTCTATGTGCACCTGCCTACACAGTAAGCCCATAGGGACTGATGTTGACTCCAACAAATAACATTTAATATGGTGTTTTTTGCAATGCATTTAGGAATGCAGAGATTTTATTTAAATCATCCATAATAGGAGTTTTAACCAGCAGTCCAGCTTAAAGCAGCTTGGCTGCTTAAATTCTTATTTCAGTCATAAATACTCATCATCCAGTTAACCATGTTATTGCAAAAAGGATATACAGTTGCACTTGGTGGAGAAGTGTCCGGTCAAAAGATGCTCCCTGGGTTAGTCAAGCTTCGACTTTCCAGAGGGTGCATAGCTAGAAATCTCCATATGGATCGATACATTTATGACAATGCATACTGAATACAATAAAATTAATTCAAAATCAATTAATACATAGTGGCACGAATCTTAATATGATGGTGCAAAAAATGTTATGCTATAAAGGAGGAGGCTGGGGTAGAGGAGGCCCACTGACCACAAATATTTCTGATGGTTAGGTTAAATTTAAAGTTTTTTATTTCTTTTAATGTTGATGATTATGGCTTACAGTTAATAAAAAACAGCAATTCTGTATCTAAAAATACCAATAAAAAATATTTTAATACAGACATATTGGCATTCTGAAAAGTATGTTAATTTATATGCAGTCAAGACTCGGTCCAGGCTCCCTTTGCATGAATGTGGTGTGGCATGGAGGTGATCAGTCTGTGGCACTGCTGAGGAGTGATCACGCCCAGGTTGCTTTGATAGCAGCCTTCAGCTCGTCTGCGTTTTTGGGTTTCTCAACTTCCTCTTGACAATACCCCATAGTTTCTCTATGGGGTTCAGGTCAGGCAAGTTTGCTGGCCAATCAAGCACAGATATATCATGGTCAGAAGACTAGCTTTTGGTACTTTTGGCTGTGTGGGCAGGTGCCAAGTCCTGCTGGAAAATGAAATCAGCAACTCCATAAAGCTGGTCAGCAGAAGGAAGCAGGAAGTGCTTTAAAATGTCCTTGTAAACAGCTGCATTGACTTCAGATTTCAGAAAACATAGTGGATCAGCACCAGCAGATGACATGGCATCCCAACTGAATGACTCTGTGCCTCTCTGATCCTCCTCCAGACTCTGGTACCTTAATTTCCAAATTAAATGCCAAATTTACTTTCATCTGAAAACAGGAATTTGGAGCGCTGAGCAATTTTCCAGTTCTTTTTCCTCACTTCTGATATTGTCTCTGGTTCTGGAGTGGCTTGACACGAGAAATAAGACAGTTGTAACCAAGTTCCCTGATATGTCTGAATGTGGTGGCTGTTAAAGAACTGACTCAGTCCACTCCTTGTGAAGTTGTCCCAAATTCTTAAATGGGGTTTGCTTAACAATCCTCTCAAGGCTGCAGTTATCCCTGTTACCTGTGCATCTTTTCCTACCAACTTTGTCCTTCCATTCAACTTTCTGTTAATGTGCTTGAATAACGCGCACTGAACAGCCAGATTCTTTAGCAATGACCTTCTGTGGCTTACCCTCCTTGTGGAGGGTGTCAATGACTGTCTTCTGGACAACAGTCAAGCCAGCAGTCTTCCCCATGACTGTGTAGATTACTGGTCCAGACTGAGGGACCATTTAAAGGCTCTGGAAACCTTTGGCACTTAACAGGAGCTAGCTTCACCGCTAACATAAAAGAGCTGATTTATAGCACAGGCCTGTTCATGAACAGCTCAAGGTTTATTCAGTTGATAGTATCATCGTTTAAATTTAAAGCATGTTTATGACAAAACAAGGATTTTTTTGGTATTAAAGGGGCTCAGCTACCCTCTTAGCTCAGTACAAGACTCTGGGTAGACGAGGCTAGACTCTAGGAGGTCTGCAGGGCTGAGTCCTTTTTGATATTGATTGCCTCTTTGCCAGGTAAATCTTATAAAGTGTAGGGATCGTATTCAATGCATATAAAAATTTTCTGATGATGATTGCAGTGTTGAGATCCATTTAGAGCCCCATTCATTCTCAATGACTGCCCCCCACTTCATGACCCTATGTGGATATTCAGATTGCAAACTAATACCTACTTTTAAAGAGTAGCAGTTGTACTGTGTGTTGTAAGAAAGTAACATGAAATGCTAACTGTTCATCAAATGGTAAAACTAACTATTGATACATAGAAACAGTTAACACAGTATTTCCTTGCAGTGCCTGTGTCCTCTTTAGCAGCAGTGGTGATTTTGCACAATTAATTTTGCGTAGGCCTATTCATCATTGTCTCTCATTATTTAATCTGACTGAAGCAGACAGCTGGTGGTTGTCATTTTTAAGCAGAGGGAGCATCAAATGACGTGCTAAACGCCCACTTTTATGCAGGAGGCCTGAGTTATCAGTTAAGATCAAGACCAGCTTTGTGGTGCCGAATATCTCCAATTATTATTTCAGGGTTTGTTATGCCCTGGGTATACTTAACTTACCTTGTAAACAATATAAGCATGTTGACAGGTTTTAACCTCCCAAGTCCCAGGGTTCACTTCATAAGCTTCCAGTCTCTAATAAAGTCATCACAGCCAATCATAATGTGCTCAGCATCAGAAGGAACAGACTCTAGATAGATCTGGTACCTACACCATAAAATTGACCCAATGTCCTCATATGGGGACATCAGTTTTGTTTTCAAACTACTTGTTGTTGAGATACAATATTGACTTAATTTATCTTTCAGGTCCTACTGATCCAAAATAAGAGGGAGATATCAAAAATGCATACCAACTTTACTTTTCTTTGGCAAGTGTTCAGGCCAAAGTGCTGCTGTGTCCATGTTCAACTTCACTTTTCCTTTGGCGTCTGTTTCGGCTATCTGCCCCTTATATATAAAAATAATGTAAAATGTTTATTTTATCACTAGCTGACTCTTTGACAGCCTCTTTTTGTGTTGTTGGTGGATCCCTTCTACTTCTGAACACTTTTCTTTAGAGATGACCTTGTGAACTGTTAAAGTAACTGTATAAATAAAAAGCATTCAAAGGGTTGGAAGAATTTCTCCTTGTAGAATTAGGTGTTGGACTCAGATGGGGATAAAAGTACTGCTTACTTTTGTGTTGTGTATCAGCTTTAAACCGTCTGGTTCACAGACAGGGTTGAAAATCAATCAGCTTGTTCTTTAAATTGCAAAAAAGAGGTTGCTTTTGTGGCTAGAGAAGCATTTAAGTGATGCTTGTCGGATGAATTTACACTAAGAGATAGGCTCAGACTGGGTTCAGTTGCACAATGGACTGAGGTCAGTGCCATTGTAATTCAATCCAATAACAGTGCATCAGTTTAACATTTTAGATTTCGGACAACTGACAGCTATTTTAAAGGATTTTCTTCTCCACAGACAGCTTTTCAAATCCAGATAAGTTGCACTGTACTTCCACTCAGAGAGAATATTTATATTTCTGCATACAAATCTGTCAGTTTCTCATTTTATGTCAGACAAACAAATGTGAAAACACAATATCTCTCACTGTCAATCATGCTCTAGCTGGAGCTGCAGGCCTTTTCACCCTTGACAAGCTGCCGTCGCTTTACAAATGACTGTCAGTCGAGTCATTACTCTAGTTTCGGCGACCCAAAGACAAATACTGCAGAGAGGAGACACAACTTATCTGAATCAAAAACAAGGATTGTTGTTTTCCTGCTCTCCCGCCCCACAGTTGATACATTTACAGTCCCCACCTTCCCCCCGCAACCCTGATCAAGTAAACCAGCCATCGTAAAATTAATTTCCCCATCAAGCGAGACTCACGCTCCTTGGGATAACAATCTATCTTAAGCGGATAAATCTAATCCAACGTGTTGAGATTGACTTGTTTATGGCCGCTGCCCAAGCAGTCAAGAGAAGGAAAGAACGGTGGGGGTGAGAGCGACAAATGCCAAGGTGATATTGCACACATCTTGGAGGCACGAAAAATGTAAACCAACACCAAACTGTAGTCCTTGGCTGAGACATCTAATACCTCTCTCCTCCTTAGACTCTGTCACACATGATGGATGGCTAAGTCATGCTTTCATGAGCAATTAACATAAAGTGGTAATCCGAGGATTTAAGAGTTACAAAGTTCATCACAAAGTAAACACAAGATCTTATGATGGAGGGGAAATGAATGTATTATTGTAAGCCTGAGAGCAAGAATGATCACCGTAATTATGCGCATGATAGGCTTGAAGTGGTTAAATTATTGCTTCAGTGCCAGACAGCTGTATACAGCGCTCTTACACAATCACAGATAACATCCATAATTCACTTAGTGACCTACATAACTTGGAAACGATGACAGCAGTATGACATGTTCCCCCCAAAGGCACAACACTCTTCGACGCATCCCCCAGCCAGATTATTAAATTAACCCCATTTATGTTTCCAAATGACGCCCCAAGAGAGCTACCTGGACGGTTGTGTAATGACAACAAGTGCAAACCTGGTGTTTGAGATCTCATTTTGGGATGGAAATAGAGTTGTAAAGCTGGATTCGCTGTAATATCAAATAGTAATGTCAAGATAAGTTAAAACATGAGGAGAAGCAGCTTAAGCTATCATTTATTCAAAGTTTATTACTGTGATCTGCGTCATCAGGGGCATGTTTGTGTACCTCAATCAGATTTGATTCCAATGTTTCTTCTTCATGGGTTATGAAACCATCTAAATTTAACACTGATGCCTCTTTATGTTCTTTAAAGCAAACAGACTATCAGTGATGACATCTGTATGGCTGCTTTAATGCGCGGCACTGCTGCCTCTCAACTGGAAGCGCATGAACTGATTTTCCTTATGTAACTCAATAACATCAGATCAAGTATTTTTTTAATATTATAACACAATACTTTCATATCATTGCAGCACTAAAACTGAACAGGATGTTCCAAGACACTTTCTAGCTTTAAGAATAAGCTAGTTGTCTTACTATTTATAATAATACAACATCACAATCATGAATTATAACTTCTAAAATCAGAACCAGACTGCTAGAAAGTTGTTCACCTCTTTCCTTGCTTCATTTAATCAGGGCAGGGCAAATATAAGGCCCCCCTAATGCTACAATAACATAAAATCATGGAGCAGTTATCTCAATATAGTCTGTTGTTAGCTGATGTCACTGCCTTCATTGAAAGTTGACAGCCATGCTGTGCTTTCATTCATTGTGAGGTGGCCACAGTGGACTAAAAGTATCATAACAGAGAGATTTGTGCCAGAAAACAGTAAATTCTTAGCTTCTGTCTGTCTGCTCTGGCACAGAGCCAGGCAGCTGCATTCTAGCAAGTTCACCATAAGATCAGGGTTCAGGCTAAATGCTGGAGTGCTTGTCTATTTTTCACTTGAGCCAGATGCAGCAGCAGCAAACATACTAACTGCCAATGGTTTTTTTTAAATCCATATTTCACTTGTCTTTAGGTCTGGATGATTAAAAGCAAGCTGTGGCGTTGTCTCTCTCAAAGCATAAACAGTTCAATCCCTCATGTCTGTTAGCGCCACTTAGCTCAGAAAAGGAGATACAAGGGTTACGTTAAAGACAATAAAGGCAAAAAGACCCAAAAATTAGCTTTCAAAATAATTTTGATTACTCCTATGCTAAATTTATGTGTAGTTGAGCTCTTAGATTTTTTTGCAACAGTTTTCAAAGCCAAATAAATCTTACTTATAGTTGTAACAGGATGTTGTATGTTGTTTTGGCACTGTAAAAACAAAGACTGTGTGATGGACATGACTTGTTTTTGGTTTGCCTTGAACTGTAGGATGTTCAGTCATAGACTGCTACATAATGTAGGAGGTCACTGCTAGTGAAGCTGCCATTCTGCTTCTGTATCTCAGTTGTGTTTTGTGCTGCTTACTTGTGAGAGGCCACAATAATTCCCTGCTGTTCAATTGTCCAAGCTCATCAATGTTAGGCATTTGCAGGTTGAGTAGAGACCATGCCCACTGCAAAAAAAGTAGACGTCCTGGTTAATGCTAGTGAGCAATCCTTGAAGGCTAATTGCTGCAGTGCTAGTCTATTTTTCACTTGCACCAGATACAGCAGGAACAAACATCTTACCTGCTGAAGGTGTTTTTTCAATCCATATCTCATTTGTCTTTAGTCCTGGATGATTAAAGGGAGCAAGCTGTGGCTTTGTCTCTCTCAAAGCAGCAACAATTCAATCTCCCCTGTCTGTCACACTAAAGATCGGTGAAGTATCTGCTGATGGACACAGTGTTTTCCTATCAAGTCTGTCACAATAGGAGCCTCCAGTGCTAAGCATCGGTAAAGTGTTTTTAGTGACAACTTAACAATAAAGGCGCCTCATAAATGAGAGAGAGACAACTTCACATAGCTTGGAAACTGAGGTATAAGGAATACCTGTGACATAGCAGCAGAACATAAAGATGATCCCTCCATTCAGGTTGTAGGCAATGTAGGCATTTCCAGGTTGAGTAGAGGCCAGGCCCACTGCAAAAAAGTGGCTGCCCTTTTCAATGCTGTGAGGATGCTTTGCCAGCAGCTTGCAGCGAGCGTACTTTTAACAGCTTTTCTCCAGTATCTTTCGAGATTCATCACTGAAACAAAAAATGTTGGTTTACTGTTTAGAAAATACCCTAAAGGGAGGTCTGTTTTGTTTAACAGAGTCCTCATTAAAAACTAGATATTAGCAGTGGAGGTGGGCAAGGCTGATCCATGCATCTCTATTTGCTATCTTTTGTTATTGTTTTGAGTGAGAGCCCCCTGGTGGCTGAATTTACTTATTGTGCATTTAAGTTATGTCTTTTTCTGGTAAGTCATTTAGTAAGCAACTATCCGCATTTATATAGTTTATTTTTCCAACCATACATAAAGAATACACAATATAAACTGCTTTAAATACAGAAATCAACATTCTCACTTAAACAAACCTGATTTGATTTTTTTTTGATAGACCATGTTGTTTAGCATTAGATGCTGGTTTTTGAAAATGTTTTTCATGCTTTAAAGGAATTATAACACTGCAGTGTTGGACCAGACCAGCTTAACCTGCAGTGACTCCTGTAGTTATACATTAGCTTTTATTGGTGCAGCAACCAACAGGTAGACATTAACTATATTTGCTGTGGCTGCCTACAACGTGATGTCTCAACAACTTCACTGCAGACTGCACGTAGTCCTCAAACACCTGCAGCATTTCTCTTTGTGTTTAAAATCCATATTTCTGTGTGCAACATTGCATAATATATTGCCCACCACTGTCAGTGTCACAAGCATATTGTCAATATGAACACAATGGGGCTGCACTCCTAAGGAGGGCAACTTGAACTCCTCCGTGACCCCGGCAGCTCTGCCTGTCACGGGGCGAGCTTGACAAGAGGCGCACGCTTACTCATCTCTTCTGAAAGTGCTGAGTCATGAGTTGTCAATATCACCTTATTATGATGTCAAGCCCATTCAGATTGGTGATGAGGCTCGTGGACAAGACCTCGGTTTGATTTAGCTTAGTGTTGGCATGGGGTGCAATGAGCTGAAAAGCAATTAGGTCCATTAAGAGATCAGCTGGGATGGTGTGAGCAGCCGTGATGTGCAGCAGCCTGCGCTCAGAGACAAAGACAGAGACGGGGGTAGAAAAACAGGTTCACACAGATTGAGTCAACCCCTGCCTCACTGGATCTCTCTGTGGAACCACACTCTGGACATCTGTCCTACGGAATAGCACGGATTTGTACCTGCATGTGCAAACTATTTCTAATAAGCATGTTACAAATAGGCATCAGACTGTGATCATATAGGAGGCGGAGTCAATTTTAGAACTCTGGCAGGCACTGATCCTAACCTTACTACCACTTGAATTTCAATCTGCATGAAATGATAGCTGTAGAGAGCTACACTATTTACCAGGGTGGGTACACATGAGCAGAGAAACTGTAAGACGCTCCCTCCACTCTCCTACGTATAAGGGGAACATCCATCACCATGGATACTGATAGATGCATTAGTCACCCTGCTTTGGAGTTATATTATGTGCAATTTCCATTCAAATGCAAAACATTGAGGGAGCAAGAACATGTGCCTTATTTGCTTCACGGGAGAAAAATATGTTATACACTTGCACTTTGATAGTGATTCAACAGATAAAACGATGCATCATAAGCATAGTAAGGCATTATTTTTTTGTAATTTATTAAGCAACTACTTGCAATAAGATGCCTTTAGTTATCCATCCATGCATCACAAAAAATACATGGATAACATAATTCTGCAGGTTGAGTTGTAGACTGGTGGATGGCACATATTTTAATTAAACTTTTAATATTCTAAATGGTTATACAGGCTCCATTTTTCCATTTAAGCAGCACTGTTAACTTCCTTTCTGTTTTACTTATTTGTTAATTTTTGTATACCAAATTACACAAACAAGTTCCTTTAATCTTCACCTTTACTTAGAAATGAATCTAATCCTAATTTCACTTTGGACTGTTTTTCTCATATCCACAGAGCTGCAAATGTACATTGAAACAGGTTTAGAAATAGGCTATAAAAAGTATTCAGCCCCTTAGATGTTCTAACAATTTAGTGATTTTATAATTCAATTATGGTCAGTATTCCTGGCTACCATTACACCTTGAAGACAAAGGAACACTACAAGCAAATCAGGGAAAAAGTTAAGGAATAACGCTAGTCAGAAGATGAAAACAAAAAATGTCCAAGGCACTGGACATCCCCTGGAGTTCAGTTCAATCCATCATCAAAAGAGAGAAAGCCACTGTTGAAGAAAACTCATTAAATCTGGACTACAGTTCACCAAAAGGGATACGGGAGACTCCATGGTCAAATGGAAGAAAGTTCTTTGGTCTGATGAGACCAAAATGGGTGTTTTTGGCCATCTTACAAGTCCCATGTTTGGGGGACACCACCACAACACCATCCCCAATGTGGAGCACAGTGGTGGCAGCATCATACTGTGGGGATGCTTCTCAGCAGCCAACCCTGGAAGGCTTATAAAGGTAGAGGGTAAAATGTCAACAAGGTGAATGTTATGGAGTGGCCAAGTCAAAGCCCAGACCTCAATCCATTACAGAAAAAAATGATGTTTTCTACGTTTAACTTAAATTTACTTCATGTTTAATGGCAGTGTACCTTGATAATATGCTACTGTTGCATGCTCATTGGTTTTATAGTCCTAGACATGGACAAAGTAGATGGAAGGAAACACAATGTTGGAAGAGTTACAAATGTTCTCCTGCATTCCTCTGTTCTTCCTGTAATTGTGTGATTGTCTTTCATTTATTTAAATCTGCCCTCCTCTAAAAGCCGTCTACCATCATCTTATCCTGATTTTTCTCCTATCATCTATCATCTACCCCTATTCTCATCCTGCACTCTACCTCCCTGACTCTCCTTCCCCAAACTGATACTGACACACAACTCATCCCTGTCCATGTCTCTTTCTGTAACTCCCTCTCTCTCTCTCCTCTTTATCTTTTTCCTCCCTCTTTCAGCTCATGCGAGCTGGCATCGGGCATTTTCGAGAAGCCTCTCACCATAGCCGATTGATCATGGCCATTGTTTGGCCAGGTCCTCCATTTTACAGTTCAGTGTTCATGAAAAGGAGCATTTGACACCCCCTCCACCCCAAAATATACTCTCTCCCACTCTCTCTCTCTTTCTCTTTCTCTTTTTCTGGCCAGTGATGTCCCGCTGACATTTTCACAAGCGCACCCTCATCAATTTCACACCTCCGATGCCCTCCTATGCCAGCGTTGAAGGTAGGAGGAGGAGGGCGAGGAATTGATGGCCGAGTGCTGACAAAGCTCGCTTGAATTTGGAGCCGGAGAGTGACAAAGCTTTTAGAGTAAAGGACAAACAGGTCGTCAACATGTGCTACGCCAGGGGTAAACACACCTGCATGGCATCAAATCCAGAAGTTTCTGCAAAAAGCATGCACAGAGCAAGTGTTTACATCCTTGCTAAGCATTTGCTGCCCTCTAGTTTGCATCTCCCTCACAGATGAGTCATGCAACTTGTGCAGTAAATCCAATAACACAATAAAAGCCATCCAGAAGGTAAACATTCTCTGCGCTCACTTCCTCCCTTTTAGTCTTGGGAAATTAGGCCATTCTATCATCAGCCAACTGGTGCATTTATGAGCTGCTAAAGTAATTGGCGATCGCAGCGAGAGCTCAGCTGAGGCTAAGGTAGCGCGCTCACCTCAGCAGAGCCGTAAGCTAAAAGCTTGAATGGAAACAGTGAGAAAGAGACGGAGAAGGAGGAGGAGGAGGAGGAGGAGGAGGAGGAAAGAGAGTAGCAAGGTGCCTCATTCACTGGCTCAGGGGTTTATGGGATTGCTCCCAGCTGTCACTCCGTGTAGTGAATCCGCGGCACCGTAATATCTTAATTGTTTCAAATTAAATGCTCGTAAAAAGGCAAAGGAAATGAGTTTTCCTCTCTGGCTAATCCAAAGCAGCCCCTTGACTTACATCTGGGCCTCGCTCTAAGTGAGACGGGGTTTAAAAGGTGGAATGGCTCCCACATGAGATGGCTATGGATAGGCTAGTGTGGAATCAGCTTTTATAGGTTGTGAACTACAAGCCTATCACTGTGCAAATTCAATCTTTTTTTCTGGCGCAACATCTTCATCTATACCCTCCTTTTCTTTACATGTGTGGACGTGCACGTGTGGGGGCTTATCATAATAAACAGTCTAAAATCTCCCGTGGGGATTCACACATTTAGTTGCCCCCTCCTCCTCCTCCTCCCTAACAATCTCCCTCCTGCACTTCTGAGACTCAGCTCATTCTGCAGCACATTCAAATCACTCAACCAGCTAAAGCGTCCTGAATGACATCAGCCTGGCTGTCAAACACATGCACAGATATACGCTCATGTATGCATGCATGAACACAAATAATGCTGGCGTACAGTACACACGAAGCCCCTTCCCACCTCAAGAATAATCAGTGAATATATTGCTGTGTTCTCCGAGGTATACAATGCATGCATGCTGTGTGTGAACACAGTCCAACATACTTCTTGTGGCTTTTCTCAACACCACTGCCACTCTGAAAGGATATGAGAATTTCCCATTAGCCCCTGTTAGCTTGACATCTCCCCCCTTCCATTCTTGCACAAATACCAGCTTGAATGAAGCTCCTTCCAGCAGACAATTACGCGCCATTACATCTGGAAAGTGGTTCTGTAGCCGGGGCTGGAGGTGTCGAAGGTAGTGGCACTGAAGGATATTATGATAAAATGAAACGCCAACTGAGAGGACCTGACATTTCCTTCATAGAAACCAGACACTGATTGAGAAACGCATAATTATTGTCTCCCAATGCAAGTACTGCCTGCTTTCTTCCCAGCAGATGGTGATACAACAGTGCTGTGGTAAAAGTTAAACTGACAAGTGTTACGAAAGTTTTTCCAACACGGCTGCCAAAAGCGCTGCCATCTGTAGATAATAATGTTAAAGGGAAAGCAGCATCTCTGAAAAGTTCAGTTTGTTTTTGTGACTTCTCTCAGTAAGGCCCAGGGACTATTAGCAACTGAAATTGTAATGAGCTAATCTCGAGCATTCTGTCAAATTGGATGAAAGAAACTTAACAAGTGGTAGGTAAATGGAGTTTGCAAATTGCTGGTATGGAATTGTGGTAGACTTTGGAAACAAATAAGTATTCACCACCCTGGATGTTTAGACTTTAATTGATTTTATAAATCAATCATGTTCAATATGATTTAATTTTTTGACAAAAAAACACTTTGGTCACACATTTTTCCATTTTATTGCAAAATGGACATACAGTTTTACTCGGCGGAGAAGGATGAATCCATAGTAGAATGAGTCTGAGTACGAGGGGGCAACAAGCTTTATGCTATAAAGGAGGAGGCTGGGGTGGAGGGGGCTAAGCCTTGCCAGCAGAAGCAGCAGTGCGGTGCAAAAGTATGAACCCAAGCAGGGATGAGTGAGAAGTACATCATATTAAAATACACTACTGTGTTAAGAGAAGGCTGTGATTGGCTGTGGAAGCTGGGTTGCCATAACTGGGATCAGCTGGCCGTCAGCTGATCATGGCTGGGTGTGTCCTGTATGAACTAACACTGAGCTTTATTTAATGTCAAAGTGAAAACAGATTTCTAGAAGGTAATATGAATTTAAAATACGTGATGTCAAATAAGCGACTGCATGAATATTTACCCCCTTTTAAAGGGGCAGACATAATCCAACACAGATCCAGCCAACTGGTGATGTAGTCTCACAATTAGTGACAGGTTAATCACTGGTGAATCAGTATTCCTTGCTACCATTACACCATGAAGACAAAAGAACAACCCAAGCAACTCTGAGAAAAGGTTATTGAAAAGTATAACTCAGGGGACGGATGCAAAAAATATTCCAAGGCACTGAACATCACCTGGAGTCCAGATCAATCCATCATCAAGAAATAGAATGAATATGGCACATGTGTAAATCTGCCTTGATCAGGGCATCTTCACACGCCTCTGCATACAACTGTTGCACCGGTTCCTCACTAATCAAAGCTTTAGCAAAAAGAAAGCCACAGGTGAAGAGAACTCAATTAAATCTCAACCACAGTTTGCTAAAAGGCATGTGGGAGACTCCATGACCAAGTGGAAGAAAGTTCTTTGGTCTGATGAGACAAAATTGTGCTTTTTGGCCATCAGACAAGGGGCTATGTTCGTTGACGCCATCACAAACACGCCATCCCCACTGTGAAGCATGGTGGAGGCAGTATCATGCTGTGGGGATGCTTCTTGGAAACCGGCATAGGGAGGCTTGTAAAGGTAGAGAGTAAAATGAAAGATCTTTATTATATTATTGTTAATGTTTATAATGCAATACAGGGTTTCCTCCTGGATTTTTTGAAAAATGTGGGGGAGGGCTTTGCCTAATCCTAAGTGACAACAAGCTATTTTTAGATGGCTAGCGTCTCATCTCCATTATGAAACACGGTTGATGATGAATATATCTACACAGGTTTACTGCTAATTATCGGATTATAATCAGGGAAATACTAAACTAAACGAATTTAAAGTCTATCAGCCGTCTGTGTGTGGCGGCAGACAGGAAGTTGAGACGCCGGTGTTCCGTTTTTCAAAATCAAGTTACAGAGCAGTGTCACATTTCATGATTACATTTTCAAACTCTTATTATGGTTTGTAAATGTGTGCAGATATAGACTACATGTTTATATGGATCCATTCATAAAATATAATTTACATTTTTAACATCTGAAAAAAGAGATCATAATTCTGAAGGCATGGCGGCTTTTATTTTGGCATGGCGGTCCACCACGATCAATTACATGTAGCGGAAACCCTGCAATATTTTCTTCTTTGTGGCTAATTGCAGTGGCATGTGACCACTATGACCAGAGACATCGGTGTGATGCTCTAGCAGTGTGGCTTGTGTTTTTTTGTCGTTAGATCCTACCCTACTAGATGAGAGAGACTACAGACAATTGAATTTCCCTGCGGAGATAAATAAAGTTATTGTGTGGAATATACCACATTTTTCTTAAAATGTGGTTGCCTTGTAGAAGACAAACTCTATTTTTTTACTTTCAGAAATAAACTGTTAAGCTCTACAGCTGTCATAGGAAGAAATTTCAGAAAAAAAGCTAATAGGAACATTTCTAATTCTGGCAATCATGACTTACGCCTTACAAATATGTTCTGTGTTTTCTCTTCACCGCTCTACATCCTCCACTTCTCACCATGCATTTTGCTTATGTGTGTGCGTCATATACTGCAGAGTATTCTCTAACCTTCACTCTAATGCTCTTTCCTTCTATTTTTGTTTTCACTAGCATCCACTTTCCCCTTCTTCTCCCCATTGTGTGTCTCTTATCACCTACACTCCTCCTATCTATTTGCTTTGTCTTTTCACCTTCACCCTGTAGAACTTCTCCTCTCCCCCTCTCTTTCTCTTTCCCTTACATTTTCTGTTTTTCTTCGTGTCACTGCCTTTACCGTTGTTATTACCTTCTCTGTCTTGTCTGTCTGATTATCTTGCTACCTCTCCTCTGGCTGCAAATTTTCTTGACCCGATCCCCCTTCCAACATCTCCTCCGTGTCACTTTGACTTCTTCTTTTGCACTACTTAACCAGCCAGCCATCTACTTTTCCCTTTCATCTCTTTAAACTTTTTTTCTCATCGCCTATGCAGAGTATGCCCAATCACTGCCAGCCCCGCTCTCTCCTCTCCTCTTTCCCTCTGTCTCTCTCTCTCTCTCTCTCTCTGCCATGTTTGTGGCCTTTCGCTCTGTGCACATCTAATGGCTGGGGTGTAATCCACTGGCTAATCTGCTGACAGCCTGTGTGACAAGGCATTAGCTTTGTGTCACTGCCTACCATGCTGCCTCTCAGCATGTGTGTGTGTCAGAGAGAGAGAGAGAGAGTCAGAAAAAAGGGGGAGAGAGAGAGTCTATGAATGTTGGCGTGTCTGTTTGCATACAAAATATGTTTGTAAAACTTATATTCTAGCATGTTTGAAAGGGTGTAAGTAATGGCTTATGTGTGTCAACTGGATGCCCAAGCGGAAAATTGATACTGTAGCTTGTCACTTTTCTATGACCTTTCACTTTCTCCATTTATTTCCACTATTTATGTCCACTGCTGCTCGGTTTTTCCCCTTCCTTATGGCTGATGGCAGTTTTAATAAGATGCCAGGTCAGAGTGCTAGTGGATGCAGCAAGAGGCAGAGCAGGCGAGACAGGCCAAAGTAGCATTGTCAGGGCGCCTCACTGCTCCGTCAGGCATCCAGCCATGTCAAATAGGGCTCAGTTTGTAACCCAGTATTGAATTTTTCCATCATTTCCACTGTAATAGTTGGAAAATAATTATATTTCTTTTAGCAGAACTTTTTGGTACATTTAGGTTCTATAAAGCAATGTCAAATAAAAAATATGTAAGATAAATAAATACTTAGCCCCTTTAAAAGTGACTGACCTAATTCAACATATTTCCAGCTGATTGGTGCTTGTAGTCTCACACTTAGTGAAATGGGGATCACTTCAGTGCAGTGAATGTGTGATTGTAGTAGAAAGATACCTGTGTTTTTATACTGGTTAATCAGTATTCATGGCTACCATTACACCAGTAAGACAAAAGAACACTCCAAGCAACTCAGAGAGAAAGTTATTAAAAAGAATAAGTCAGAAATTTCCAAGGCACTGAACAACCCCTGGAGTTCAGATCAATCCATCATCAAGAAATGGAAAGAATATGGCACATGTGTAAATCTGCCTAGATCAGACCATCCTCAAAAAAGCCACCAAGACATGTATGACTACTCTGAAGGAGTTACAAGCTTCAGCAGCTGAGATGGAAGAAAAATGAATACAATGACTGTTGCCTTGGTTCTTTACCAGTCAAAGCTCTCGACGAGAGTTCACCACAAGGCATGTGGGAGACTTACTGCCCAAGTGGAAGAAAGTTTTTTGGTCTGATGAGCCCAAAATAATGTTTTTTGGCCATCACAAAGGGGCTTCCTTTGGTAGAAACCATCACATTGGTGGCAGCGTCATACTGTGGGGATGTTTCTCTGCAGCTGGCCCTGCAGGCTTGCAAAGGTGGAGGGTAAATTGAATGTGGCAAAATATAAGAAAACCCTGGAGGACAATCTTATTCAGTTTGCAAGAGAACTATGGCTTGGGAGAAGATTTTTTTTCCAGTAAGACAATGACCTGTAGCATAAAACCGTAACTACACAGAAATGCTTTAAAGACAAAGAGGTTGAATGTTTTGGAGGGGCCAAGGCAAGCCCAGATCCAATCTAATGGAGAATTTGTGGTTGGAGTTGAAGAAATCCATTTTCACTTTGAAATTAAAGGTTTTTTTTTTTTTTTTTTTGTAATTTTGTTGGTCAAAAAAGCTAAATTACATTGACCATGATTGAGTTTTAAGATCAAAAAAGTGGTTAAACATTCAAGGGGGTGATAGTTTTTATATGTACTGTATTTCATTTGTCTGAAATAGTATTCAAAAGCAAGGGGGAATTTTGTCTGAAACTCCTGGTGCCTTATCATCTCCCTCTTCCCTTGTTCCTCATCCATGTTGGTGTGGGCGACAGGAAGAAAAAGGGGCAATGTAAACAAATTAATTTGAACTATATAGCAGTAAATATAGCATATTTTCTGGCAGTCAACAATGTTCATTCTCCATACACGAGCCACAATGTGTCATCTGCAAAAGAAAAGACCCAGATATTTTATGTATTTATCATTTCCAACTTGTTGATTGTAATATGAATGTAAATAGATTATTTACCTGGAGATCTGTTTTTAGATATCATTTTTCATGAGGAAATATTTCATCTTTGAGAGTGCTTAGAGGTTTGGTTGTGCCCCAGAATAGGTTGAGATTCCTGTGGTTTGCAATACCTGCCTTGGACAAGTAATCTGTAGTAAAATTGTTTGTGATTTACTTGCTAATACAGCCCTTGCAGCTACTATAAAAAAGTAGGTGAGTTTACTTTGGCATGCAGATGTGTTCAAGCGTGGGCATATAACTCCATGCTCCATGCTGAGATGTTCTCCAGATTCCTTCTCATCTGAACTACCAGCTCACCTTGCACTCACCAACATTTCTTTCTTTTTTAGCTTCTGTCCCTTTCTCTAGCGGTCTCCCGTCTCCACCTGAGTGATCCTGTTATCACAGCTGACCCCTCGCTAGATCTGTCGACAGCCGAAGAGATTACACCGAAAGGCCCTGGAGCACATTGGGCTCGCTGTTTGACGTGGAGAGGCAGGGAGACTTTTCTGATCCCCAGATGCTGATAAACTGGCCGAAGCTTTGGGGATTCAAACAGCTCCCATCTGGGAAAGGGGTTCAATGAGGTGGGGGGCCAGCTACAGTCGACTTTAAGTCTACTTTTAATCACTGAGCTTTTCAGAGGGGATAAGAGGAAAGAAAATGGGAGCTTGGTTTGGTTTAGAATTAGGCCCTGATGTAGCTGAGGATAAGGTTGTTGGGCTTTGATTTGGTTTCACAGAAATCTTTTGAGAAGCATGATCAAATCTTAGCAGCATTAGCAACATTTTACACAGCTTGAGTGAAACAAGAAACAAAAAAGAGTCCCAGAAAGGAATTTTTCATTTGCCCTTTGCACCTGATTCAATAGAGCAGCATGAGGATTCATCACTTTTCAGCTCTTCTTTGTACCCATGTCAACAACAAACATGCGTCACAGGGTAACCTTTCTTTTCCTAGCCATTATGAATTATATTTGCTGTATTGGCACGGTGCTACCAATGCCTTCTGCACTGAACATTTTCCAGCTAATGAATCATAATCCCAGGGGAACTGTGATTCATTCCATTCATGCTCATTTCTGGCTATTCCTTGATCCACCCCTCCCTCCAAATCCCCCCTTTTTTAACTGTTAATGCACAGGGGATACCTCTACCATTTCAGCTCCAACACTGAACAATTATCATCAATTCATGCACCATAAAAGCAGGGCAGAGTGAGGCAGACTCTTATAAAACGTGGCTTGCCAAAATCCTGTCAGAGACGGAGGTTTGATGGCTCACTCTTCCGTGGCCCTCCGCATCATCTTGTCTTCACCAGCTGTTGTTTGACAGAAAGGGATTCTTCCCGCAGTGTGCAAAGACACAGCTATCAACTTAAGAGGCTTGACAGCAACACACTATGGGGCCGTTTTTCTACTGTATTATAATAGGTATTACTGGTGGAGCATCTGCAAATGGCGTAAGACAAGACAACAGCGACAAATCATCACAAGAGAATGTCTTGGAAAGCAGAATGGAACCCCTCTGGGCTCTTTTTGCAGAAAATAGCGTCGTTTTCTTCACAGTTTTAGACTGACACTGTTAAAGTTGCTTGCTGCTATGTGTATGTTTGTAAAATACACCATAAAACACACTTTCCAGCTTTCAATATATACAATATTGAGTGATAGAAGAGGAAGCAGGGCCTCAAAATGAACCAACCAGTGCAGTGCTTTGGAAGCAGTGAAAGAAACTGCCTTTTATTGATCTGTTCTAATTACAGGAGTCAATAAAATTTATGGCTTTCAGGCCTGCCAGAAGCCACTTATATGGCGTACTGAGTTAAGCAATCACCTCTAATGGCAAGCGATCAAATGATATACGGCTCTGCCAAACAAAAACAGCACAGAACAAACATGGAGGGGGTATAAAACCCAGTCTGGAGCCACACTGCCAAACAAAGCTGTCAGAGACAAGCAGTTGTTTTTATACTCTGAACTGCAATTGATTGCAAATCACAAAATGAACTGCAAGGTGCTGTTTTAGTGGCTTTTGAAAGTCAACAGAATGATCTTTATGGGAAAATAGCAGCAAATCATTCAATATGTTTCTACAAATTACCCAAACTACACGTCTTTTCAGTGTAAGGACAAAAATATTTGCAAACTAGGGCTGCAAACAAAACTGAAGAAAAGCTACAACATGTAGTAGTATGCTGCAGAACAGCAGAGAGACCATGTAGATCAGGGATGTCAAACTCAATCACAGCAGGGGCTGAATTCTGAATTTGGGTCCAACGTGAGGGCCAAGCAGGGTCCACATTTAACCATAAATTGTCAACCTCATTTTCACCAGCAATGGATTATGGGGGAAAAAAAAACTTTGGCACTGATGATGAATGATTTTGAAATTGAAAAAGGTCAAGAAGAAAAGCTTAAAGGCTCAAAATCTGAGATAAAAATTCAAACTTATTAGCTCAAAAGGTTCAAAACATGGCAGTTAAAGTCAAAATAATGTTTTTAAAAGGCAAATATATGAGACAGAAAGTTGAAATCATGATTCTTAAGAGTCAAAATATAAGATAAATTCAAAATCATCAGTTTAAAACGTCAACGTATGAGAAAAACATTTACATTTTTAAAATCTAAAGGTCAAAAATTACTTAAAATTTAAAATTATTATGGGGCGCACCAGTAGTTGAGTGGTTAAGGCGCACACCATGTACGCAGGCGACCCGGGTTAGAATCCGACCCATGGTACTATTTCCTGCATGTCTCTCCCCACTCTCTTCCCTGTTTCCAGCTCTATCCACTGTCCTCTTTCTAATGAGGGCACGAAAAAGCCCAAAAATAAATCTTTGGAAAAAAAAAAATTAAAATTATAAGATAAAAGTCAACGTAAGGAGCTAAAAAGATGAAACGTGAGAAAAAATTCAGAATCATGAGTTTAAAAGTTCAAAATATTACTTAAAAAAGTCTACACTGTGAATTGAAAAGGTCAACATATAAAATAAAAGTCAAAACCATGACTTTGCGTCATAACTGTGAGGCACAAAATTAAGAATATGAAATGAAAACAGATACCACATTCCTAGCACAAACTTTTTACTCATCTAATTTTTATGGCTTAATACGGATATTTTAGATCAGTTTACATTTTTAAACTGGAGGAAATCTGCAGACCTCAAACCAGTGGGCCAGTTATATAATAATAAAAATATGATATGATCTGGTGGGCTGGATGTAACTGTACCACGGGCCGGATTTGGCCCTTGGGCCTTGAGTTTGGCAACCCTGATGTAAATCCTCCAAAGACTGTCATTAAATCAAAAATAATTACCATATTGCACTTTGTATATGAGGTAGCACTGGCTGTAGGTGGCAGTATGACAAAGCAAGATGGTAACATGTAGAAGTGATCATGCCAACACTGTTATTTTTGATCATATAAACCTCAAAGAAGATAAGACTTTTATGTTAGAGGAATTACTGGCTTTTACAGTAGATGGCTCTACAGCAAAAGCATGAAATTAATGTTTGAATATATAGAGGGGCAGACCTTGACCATACATGTGAGATTTGAAGCAAATCAAACGTTTCGTATGAGAGTTGCACCAACTTCCTGTGAAATTGGCGAGATACTGAAATGCTCACCATCAGCAGTGGTGTGAAGTTCAAAAGCTGAGCTTGATAGCTTCAGCACAGATAGATGAATAAACAATTGGCCCATTTTTTTCCACTTCCTGTTGCCAGTAGGGGGCACTTTGATGAGATGTTTCTATGTAGGCTTGTTCAGTGTCATACCCTAGTCTTGCCAGAAAAAGTTTTTTATAGGTTGAAGTCATTTAGCACCATAAAAAACTTATTTTGAAACTAAGGTGAAGCTGGTGTACCTCCTGGGATTTTGGTATGGATCCAGAAGGCTTTTTTATAGGTCTTATGATGACCCACATGCAGACCAAACAACATGTGCTAAGATTGTATGGTGTACAGGGGCTGACTTTTTAAAGTGATGCAGGAGGGAAAAAAAAATCATATTTCAAATACTGGGGCCAGATTATGGTGAAAACTTTAGCGTTTGATAGCTTTAGAGCTCAAACTTGTTCAGAATTAGCAAAAGAAATTTGAAATTCCTCAGATGAAACCCCTTGAACTTGCTTGTTAAAACATGCAACCTGTAAAATGTTAACAAATTGGCAAAACTTGACCTTGACCCTTTATGATCTCACTTCCCGTACAGATTTGTAAACAATAGTATATTATTTTTTTGTTTGTCTCAAAATGATACGTGTACCAATTTTCATGCATGTACCTTAAACTGTATTGCAGGTGCCCTGAAAAAGGGCATCTGGAGGCAATTTGTAATAGGCATGCAGAAAAGTACTAGAAAAGATACATTTTCAGAAGAATCTGTGAAATTTGGTGAGTTTTGAAGCATGCCAAATTAGCAATTTATTTGCTGGAATAATAAAAAAGAAGAATTTCTACAGTTTCAATAGGGTCCTTGCTCCAAGGTTGGTGCTGGGGCCCTAAATATGCTGTAAAAAAAACCCTGCCAAACTAGGACTCATGCTTACGGTCTCCTTTTGAAGACAGCAAAGTTCTTCATACAATACAAAGCATGCTGCCACTCTTGTTGATTCTGGTTGCGAGAGCAGGGCCGAGCTCCCAACACTTAGTAGATCATCGTAATTAAAACATAAATTGGAGGTATTGACCTGCTCGCAGTCGCCGGCACGGTTCTCAAGGGAAAGCATTGATTCATGCATGCACTTGGAAACAATTGCTCTGATTTGCACAGAGTAAAATATAGATGCCTTGTAAATAAAATCAATAGCAAACAAGCGGCCCAGGCTCTTCAAATAGTAGAAAGAGAATTACAATCAGGCTCATAATGCCAAAGGTATGAGCTAGCATAAGCACATGGGATTGATGGAGGCCTAATGGTCAGTGCAGGATAAGATTCAGGTCTGAAGAAGAAAGAATTATTGGATAATTACTGATTGATTTCTAGATCCAAATCAGGTATTTTTAAAAGTGCACGTTCAGAAAGTAGATGTATATTATACTGTACTTGAGATGAATTTTCAACTATGTTTTGACTGAAGTGTAGCTGTAACATAGGGATTACAGCTACCTTAAACTGTGGTTAATGCTGGTCAGAGTCACACACAGCCACCAGCTGATCCCTGTATGCTAAATGCAGACCAGGTCAGAGTGAATAAAGCAGAAGCACCAGTTTATTAAAGTCAGTCATACATATTAAACTATCAGCAAATTACCAACCTTATCTGTGTCAAAGTTTGCACCAGTGCCACCTAATATTATTGAAAATTAGACTTGTTTGTCTTTTCCAGTGATCTGTGGATCACATGTGTTCGAAACCTTAAAGAGAGGATCCTTACAGCTCATGGATCCACTGCTGCACCACTAAAAAACCTAGCATTGGTCTTCTGTAGAAAAAAAATGATACTGCACCTTCTCAGCTTTAAAAGCCTTTTCACTCACCCAAACCCAAACTGTCTCAAAAGAAGAAAACATGGCCTTTTAGTTGTTCACAAATTTGTCATAAAGGACCGAAAAGAGTTTATTGGAGACCATAGTAACCCATAAAAAGCACACTTTGCCTGCTGTTTCTCCTCTAATATTGGATTTAACATGTCCTTGTAACTTCGAAATTCTTCCTCCAAGAGTATGTTTTTACTAGCTGTACCTTTATCTCTGCCGGCCATATTTGAGACTTTGAAGCAGCCCTAAATAAGCCTCAATTCTCAGGAAATAAGTCCCATTTAAGATGTGCAACTGCAAGAAAGCTCTGTAAAACAAATGGACTTAAATGTGCATTTCAAGTATGAATGGGTCAAAGTTTGCTAAAAAGGGGGTAATGCAGACAAAAAAGGTCCACAGTCAAAATTAAAAAAATACTTTTAGTAGGCCATAACTATCTGGTACTTTTATAGCTATAAGTGGTAATTATCTAGTAACATGTTGACATAATAAGTTGGTAATATTAAGGAAGTGTTTACTTAGTACCAATGTATTAATCATCAAGTAATGTTGTGGTAACTGTCTAGATTTTTTTTATCCCGTCCATAACCCCTTACCCCTCATCAACGTAATATGGTGGCTATTATCTGGTAAATGTTTTTTTTTTCTCTAATCAAAACCCTCTAACCCTAACTCATGTTCAGTCGTGGTTATTATCTGATAATTAGGTAGTATTTTACCAAACACTACCCCCTTACTGTAACCCATTTAATATTGTTGCTAATATCTGGTAATTTGGTGTATTTTACCCTAATCTCTCCAGATCGCACACCCTGTCAGTGCTCTGATAGCAGCGCTGTGCTTTTACCCTAACCTAGCCTTCTTACCCTAACCCTCCAACAAAAAGCCTAACCCCTGTAATTTTGTGGCTATTCTCTGGTAATTTAGTGTTTTTTTTACCCTAACCCTTACCCTCTAACCCTTAAACTAACCCCCCTAATGTTGTGGCTTTAATCTGATTATTACATGTCTTTTTTTAACCTAACCCCTTTCACCTTAACCCACATAAAATTGCGGCTGTTATCTGGTTATTAGGTGTATTTGTTTACACTAACCCCAAACCTTAAACCCCGTGATATTATTTTGTGTACCCTAACCTCCTAACCCTAACCCACTTCATATTGTTGCTATTATCTATTGATTAGTTGTTTTAACCCTGACCCTAACCCTCTAATCCTAACACTACACCACTTAATATAGTGGCTATTATCTGGTTATTACGTGGTATTTTAACCTACCCCTCTCATCCATAACAAACCCATGTATTGTGGTTATTATCAGGTGATTATGTGATTTTTTTTTTACCCCAACCCTAACACTCTAACCCTCATCCTAAACCTAACCTATATCATTTGTGGCTGTAATTTGGTAATTAGGTGGTTATCTTACATAACAATAACCCCCTAACTATAACCTGCATAATATTGTGGCTATAATCTGGTAAATAGGTGGGATTTTACCCTGATCCTAGCCCATGTAATATAATGGCTATATTCTGGAAATAGGGTTGTTATTTTACCCTAACAGTACCCCCTCACCCTACCGTGGCTATTCTCTGATAATTAGGTGGGTTTTAACCCTCACCCATGTAATATTGTGGCAATTGTTAGGTAATAAGCTGGTTTTTAACCCAACCCTAACCCTCTAACCCTAACCCACCTTATATTATGGCTATTATTTGGTAATTAGTTGGTATTTCACCCTGACACCAACCCACTAACCCTAACAAACATTATAGTTTGGCTATTATTACCCATGCCAATGAAATCGGCAGGGGGTTATGTAAAGGGTTCTATATCTTTGTTCGTTTGTTTGTTTCTTTGTTTGTATGTGTACAAGATAACTCAAGAACAGAAAGTCGGATCTTCACCAAACTTTCAGGGAATATTGGGATGGTGACAGGGAAGAATTGATTAGATTTTGGTGATGATCCGTGCACCTGTTCAGTTTTTCTTGGACTTCGAAATTTTGAACACCATAGTAATCAATGGGAGCGAAAGTTCCTCGGTGGCGCTTCTTAGGCGTGGGTCTGCCGCCTCAGACGGCCATTCTAGTCTAGTAATTAGGTGTTTTTTTTTACCCTAAACTTAACCATCTAACCCTTACCCCTGTAATATTGTGACTTTTATGTGGTCTTGACCACACGCTCATGTGGCAAGAGCCAGCATGAGCATCGCAGCTCGTGTGGCTGATACGCATTGCTCAGGCGCAGAGAGTTCAGAGATTCGAAGTCTCGCCTATTTTTTCCGCGCACCACGTGCGGCTGGTGACCATATTAGACAGGAAAATGATAAATGGAGAGCCATATTTACATCGTTGTGGCAAATATGCACATAGAATATGTTTACAATGTGTTTCTCGATAATCCTGACGAAGGCCACAAGCTTAAATGTGCCTGTTTGATAAAGTTGTTCTCTAAAGATCTACTATTAGTGAAACTTTCTGTCTCCACACTGGTAGAATATGTCACAGGAAAGATGAACACCATATGAGTGCTTTTCTGGTTTGTGCTTTTCAAAGTAAAAGCCCAGTTTAGTATTTCTGTAGAGAAACTCCGTTCACTTGTACAGAATGCTTTTATTTTGAATAGTTCCAGACAAACTTCCTCAATACGCTAAATCAATAAGCATGTAGAAGGGGTTTATTCAGGTGAAACTCGTGAAGAAGGACAGGGTTTTGAGAGCAGGAAAATGCGGCTGACACGCAGCAAACTCGCGCCCTGTGTGAAAGCCGCACTGGCAGGAGCTGGCACTGACACGCGCGACACACGCAAGCAGCAAAACACACTCCCAGTCTGAAACGGGCGTAACCCTTGTATTGTTGTAGCAAATCCCTGGTAATCAGGTAGTGTTTTACCAAGGAATTTCTGTTAAATAAGATGGTTTTCTTTAACAAGTTGCTTTAAAATTTCCAGGTTATCTTTTTATTTTGTCCCACTTCATTAAAGTGCGTCTTAACTGAATAATTTTAAAGCAATTTTAGGGTTTGGGTAAAATACCACCTACTTACTAGAGACTGAATTCATTATCATTTGGTGAGTACTTCATGTCTACTACCATATTTCCATGTTGTTACTAGCTAACTTATTACTAGGCAATTACCACCTTATTTTTTAAGAAATTAGTATATAATTATTCATTTTACCAAAATAAAATAAAGTTCTACCCAATTTTTATCTTTGAGTTTCTGTTGTTAGAAACATACTCTGAGAAATTTGCTCCAAATATTCCAACTTTGGCCTCAAGAATAATAATAAAAACTGCACACTTATGCAAAAATGTACTCCATTGTTTTGTCCCCGTCGTGCTGTTTCCAAAATAATGACTCCAGCCTCTTCATCATGGATAACTCAGTAGAGTTTGTTGGTTCAGGAGGTCGTCTAAGGTGCAATCCAATCGAGGAGAACTTTTAAATTATGGCGTTATCTGATTTAACAACAATCTCAAGGTTCCCTCCTAAACACACAGCAGATTTTCTTTTCTTTGCTTCTCTTTAAAGCTAATATGGCGTGATAAAAGAACAGACGCACATGGGTTGCTATCTGCAGAGGTGCCATGTGCTATGGCTGAAGGAATATTCCCTAAAAATGGCTCTGGGCACGCACCTGAACCCCATGCTCTACATTTTAACATGAACATCTTGAAATCAGTCGTGGTTTGAAGCCACAATGCGGCACAAACTTAAAGTGAATTTTTCAGGCAGAAAATTTGATTGGAACACCAATAATATGCTGGACGCAGACTTTTTTTAATGCATGGCTGTAATCCCTGAATTCTGGGAGTGTTTCTCCGTCTAATCATCATGCTGCCGGGTTTGTCCTTCACTCCTTTCAGCCTCACATGGGGGAAAAAGAGAGAGAGGGGTCAGGAGTGAAGGGATAAAAGTAAAACAGGGAGGACGGAGAGAGGCTGACACAGATGAGTGCAGGCATGAAGACAGCTCCGGCAGGGGAAAAGGGCTCCGGAGAAAGAGTGGGCTGGATGTATGGGGAAAATTGGATAGGGAAACAACAGAGGGGTGGAGGAGAGGCGGTGAAGAGGAGAGATAGTGGCTGGAGAACAAGAGAGAGAGAGAGCGAGATGAAGGAGCCGAAGAGGGGGAAATTGGAGAAAAGCAAAAGGAAGGTGGCGGTTGAGGAAGAGCTTTTTCTTCCTCACCGTGTACTGTAGCCTCAAAGCCGCTTTCATCCACCCTCACATCAGCAGCCTGGGTTGAGACACCCCTCTGTATACACATACACACACAAACATGGACACACATTCATCAAGCCAAAAAGCAGCCTTTTACAGTAATCACCAGTCTACCTTTTGGCATCATACAAAACCTTTTTTATGCATTTTGTTGCTACAGGGAGCTACTTAAAAAAAGAAAATGGAAAGCCTGAAAGGGTTTCCTCTAATTGCAGCCAAAATGAGCATCACAAGCTGAATATTGAGGGCCTTCTAGACAAGAAGACAAAAGTGATGATTTGTTTTCTGTCCAGGATAGGAAATCAAAGGTATTTCGCATAAGCTAAAAAGGTACATCCTGATGTTAATCCCACCCCCGCCCCCCATATATAACCATAATATTATGAAGTCACATGTAATTTTACTGGACATGTTTAGCGCACACAGACACACAGTATCGTCGAAGAAAAGAGACACACTATTTCATACACACAGCCTGAATAAATGCTACGAGCAGAGAGGAGACAAAGGAATTAAAGCGAGGCTGACTAACAGAGTATGACATGTCCAAGGCCTATCACTAATTATGCCCCCACTGCTACAAACTGTTCCTCCACTATGATCCGCTGAAATAGGAGACAGGGGAAAAGGCCGCGGCAATTACAGCTAAAACCACCTCATAAGCGAAGCTCATGTTGGTCATGAAAAGGTGTCACACTATAATGGAGAAATCTTTTTACGCTGATGACACCCTTCTTTTTTAATGGATGTAAGAGTTTTATAATGATATTCTTTGCTACAATGGGAATAACTGCACAGTCTGATGGGTGATTTCCAAACACTGATGACAAATGTGTCAATTTGATTCAGAAAAAAGTAAATTGTTCGTTCTTTTTCATTTAACCACACTTCTGTACCCCAGATCTGTGCAACTTCATGTGGTTTAAATTTGCCCCCACTTAACTTTTGCTTAGAACCGACTGGTGGCGTCACTTTTTACCAGATTTTCTCCCTCATTAGGCCATAATTTTACATGTGAAGAAAACTGTGGTGTAAGCAAGGCAAATTTATCTTATAGAGCACTGGTTTGATGAAACAGACCCCTCAGTTAAAGGGCAAATTACCAGCAGACATTAGCATGAACTGCGGGAAAGCAAAATCCTGGAAAAAGAATCTAAGTAGCTAACTCACTAACAAATAAAAATAACATTTTGGATATGCACATTTAAGTCAGGCTTTCATAAAATACAATCCACTGAAATTGCTTTGGTAGAAGTCTTCAGACATCCTAAAGGCAGCAGATTGTGCTCAGTTAAAAGTCTAGTTTTTTTGGACTTCACTGCCGTCAAAAATCAGATCAATAGGCTCCAAAACAATATCAGAATTTTTACAAAGTTCTTCATCACACCTGACAGGAGTGATTCTATAGACCATAATCAAGTCAAATACTTGAATGTTTTACCCGTTTATCGATTTTATAAATTAATCATGGTCAACATAATTAGGCTTTTTTGACACAAAAAAAAAAAAAAAATAACCTGTGCAATGTCAAAATTTCCCAGAGTGATGTCATGGAACTAATAAAAAGCATGGTAAAAATAAATGACTGCATAAATATTCACCCCCTTTAAAGTGACTGACCAAATTCAACACAGATCCAACCAATTGGTGCTATAAGTCTCCCAATTTGTGAAATGAGTGCAGTGAATCTGACTCAAGTGATTTTAGTAGAAAGACAACTGTGCCTGGAAGTTCCGGTCACTGGTCAATCAGTATTCATAGCTACCATTACACCATGAAGGCAAAAGAAAATCCAACTAACCTAGAGAAAGTGGCACATAGGAAACTCAAGGGTCAAGTGAAAGAAAGCTTTTTGGTCTGATGAGACCAGAATGGTGCTTTTTGGCCATCAGACAGGACACTATGTTTGGTGGGCACCACCAGAAAAACACCATCCCCACTGTGGTGACAGCATCATGCTGTGGGGATGCTTTTTGGAAGCCCTGGAAGGCTTGTAAAAGTAGAAGGTAAAATGAATGTGGGAACTTGAAGGGGGTGACTTTGATATATCATTTTTTTTACATTACATTTTTAAATAAATTGACATTAATTTGTAGAAATATGTTTGACGATAAAGTGTTTCTTGTAAACTCTCTTGTCAAAAAAGCCCAATTATTTTGGCTATGAATGATTTATTAAATCAATGTACAAACAAATTCAGCACGTCTTATTCAAGGTTTCATACGTAGAACGTACTTAGAGAGAATGTGGTAAGATAAGACATTTTCAACCAGTACTGAACAGATATACTTGCTGAGATTTGAGCTTTGCTATGTGGTTAAATGCAACCTCCATTAATCCAGGTGCAGTTCTAATAAAACTTAAATATTTAAAAAGAGAGGGTTCTCAGCTCAATGACTTCAGTTTTTCTGAACCAAGCACTGATTTTGCAGGTGATTCATAGTCATGTTGTGTTGTACTGGGAATTTGACCAGTGGCTATTAAATGAGTGAAATGTCTAAAAATAGTTATTTATTTTTGGAGTGTAGGCGATGTTCTGCAATCTTGCAGTGTGATTCAGGCTCCTGAAATGGATGAAATTCTATTTCTGTGCACACATTACATGATTGTTCTGGACCTTGTTAGCTAGTACATGGACCAGATGTGGCATCTGGCTTAAAGCACTTGAAGAATGGCGCATAATGTCCAAACTTACAACCATGCATATGGAAGAAACACAGAAGAAGCAAACTTGGCTCATTTAGCAACTTAGCAGCACACAGTCACTCTGACAACACCCACATGGATTTCTGTTGTTATCAAATGACCCACATGCCCACTTAGATTTGTGGGACTCTTCTCATCTTCCCACAATGCACTATTGCATGGCTAACAGAGATGATGGGCGAGGCTGAAATGTTGCGGCATGCCATTTATCTCTGTCAGACGCGGTTGAACACAAGTTCTTATTGGCTGCGCAGGATTCGTGATTGCTAAAGCGGCACCCCGGTCTCCGAGACTGTGCTAATTAAACAGTGGGGAGAAAAAGGAGCAAGAGGGCCTTCACTCTCCGTCCTCTGAGGCTGTGTTTTTACTGCAACTGTGCAGAGACTGTGCACACATAGAAACTCAGCTTCAACGGTCTGTGATGGGACTTTGTCGTCCATTTCAAAAAGGGTTGGCTTACCTTTCAGCACTCAAGCAACCTTCCCAACAGTTCAAGAGCTGCAGGACAAAGAGAAATGAACATGTTAGAGAACATAATAGCTGTAATGATAAGAAAGTAAAGAGGCATGCTTGAAGACAGCACGGGATTTTGTTAGCAACCTGCTGTTGTAAGCTGAGCACACTTTCAGTACTGCTTTCCTTTTTAGAGGAAAGGGCAAACATTTATTATCCACTGATTACATTTGGCAGGCATATGTGTCTGACACTTAAGCCCTTGTAATTTTCCATCCCGTTACAATAAACTGCTCCTCCACCACTGACATTAAATCACTGCTTGAATGTGGTGTATCTCCCATGGATTTCATTTGGGGGCAAAAAAAAGAGCCGAGAGAACAAAGGGAAAATGCGAGTTAGTGGGGGGGCAGCGAGCAGCTTTTTGGTGTCGTACTAATTAAAATGTGGGCGGCACTCAAAAGGTCAGAGATTGACCAGAAAAAAGAGAGAAAAGGGGAGCACATCACTGCTGATTGTGTGTATAAGGCGCTCAAGGTCTTGTTGATTAAAACCAAGTTCACTTTCAAAGGGGGGGAAACCGAGAGAGAATTAGTGGTGTGACTGATAAACAGCATATCTCCATGCTGTGTTCCCTTCCCCTATTTTTGCTCCAGCTGGGAGATAAAATTCAGTGCTCAGCAATGGTTGCCAGCGCAATTGATTCTGGCAGAGGAATATGACTGCAGAGTATGAGGGGCTAAGTATCTGAATAGCTGCTGTCAAAACGCTGAAGGGGAATTTATTCCTAGTTTATATGCAAGCTATATTCTGGAGTTACTGGGACTAAATGGCCTCAGTTTGATGTACAGTATGCTGTCATTTCACCAAAGCTGTTCTGGGAACGCCTTTATGGTGACTGTGTCTGCTTAACTGAAGGTGATAAAAGCATACACATGCTTGAACATGACAACCCTTTTAAACTTTATAATCAAGAAACAGTCTTTGGACCATTTTTATTTTCTTTTTTGGCAGTGATCTGGGAAGAAATGGGGGGAAAGGGAAATCAAGGGTAAATAAGCAGAGAACGAAAGGTAAATAAGGGGAAAATGAGAGAAAAAGTAGGGATATAGAGAGAACAAGAGGGGAATTAGGAGGAGATATCCAGTGAATAAAGGTGGAATTAAAAGAGGGAATAAGAGTAGAATAGGGGACAGAATAAGGAGGGAATAAGGTTGAGAATATGAAGGGAATAATTGGGAATAAAGGAGACTAAAAGGGGTATATGATGGAAAGGGAAAATGAGTGGAACATTTTGGGAATAAGACAGGTATAAGGAGGGAATAAACATGAAACAAAGGGGAAAGTGAAAGGGGAGTGAAGGGGAAAAACAGGAATAAGAGTGCGAAAAAGGGGGAGAATATGAGTGGATTAAATGGAATTAAAGGGGGATAAGTGGGAAGAAGAAAGGAATAAAAGTGAAATAAGGAGGGGCTAAGAGCTGAAAAAGGGGGAAACAAAAGTTGAATAAGGGAGGAATAAGAGTTGAAAAAGGGGGATTAAGAGTAAAATAAGGGAGGAATGAGAGTTGAATGGGAGGGTGAGAGTGGATTAAGGTAGAATTAAGGAGGATAGGTGGAAATAGAAAGGAATAAGAGTGGACTAAAGGACTCTTATTTGAAAAAGGGGGGATTAAGAATGGAATAAGGGAGGAATAAGAGTAAAATAAGGGGGGATAAGAGAGGATCAAATTGGATTAAAAGGGGATGAGGGGGGAGAAGAAGGAATAAGAGTGGAATAAGGGGGGAACGAGAATGGATTAAGGAGAAATAAGGGGGAAATAGAAAGGAATAAGAGTAGAGTAAGGGGGGGTTAAGAGTGGAATAAGGGAGGAATAGAGTGGATTAAAAGGGGAATAAGGGGGAAGACGAAAGAAATAAGAGTGGATTAAGGGGGGAATGTAGGTTGTATATGTAGAATGTAGAGAATATAGAGTAGATTGTGTAGGATTACAAGGGGGTGGGGGAGAATAAAGGATAAAGGTGGAATGAGAGTGGATCAATTGGAATTAAAGGGGAATAAGGAATAAGATTGAAGTAAAGGGAGAATAAGAGGGGTATAAGAAAAAAATAAGAACGAAAAAGGGGGAGAATGTGAAAGAAATAAGGGGGAATAAAATGAGAATAACACTGGAATAAGGGGGGAATAAGAGTGTAGTAATTGGGAGAAAATGAAGGGTATGAAGGAATAAAAGGGGAATAAGAAAGGCATACCAGGGACAAAAAGGACGGAATAAGCTTAAGACAATTTGAAAGGAATAAGGGGGAATAAATATGAAATAGGAAGGGTTAAAGAGGGGAGTAAAGATGGAGTAAGAGTGGAATAAGGGGGAGAAAATAGGGGACAGAAAAGGAATGACAGCAGAAAAATGGCGAAAGTATGAATGGAATAAGGGAAGGAATATGAAGGGAACCAAGGGGAATAAAGAGGGATTAAGAGGTGAAGAAGAGGGGAATAAGCAGGAGAATAAGGGGGAAATATGAAGGGGATAAGGGGAACAAAGAGGGAAAAAGAGTGGAATTGGGGGGTAATACGAGTGGTATAAAGGGGGATAAAGCAAGAATTTGAGGATAAGTGGGAATAAGAGGGGTATAAAGAGAGGATTAATGGGGGATACACTGAGAATAAGGGAACTTCATAGTCTTCTGGAATAAAAATGGACTCCTTGGTTATTATCTTTCTGTCTCAGACATTGCTAAACATCAGCTATATCTTGCAGTGAAATGCAAAAATAATTCAAGCTAAAGCAAATTAAACTGAACATAGTTAGGAAACTGGTGGCACCATTGTCTGATCCATTAAAAAGCTTTCCTGCCCAGTCAGGAATGCAGCAAATGATTAATAGGTCCACTCTAGCAATCTGCAGGCAGTCAGAGAGCCACCTGTCGGAGGTCGCAGCACCTTCCATACATTTATGGTTTATAATGGGCCATGAATGCAGACAGTCTTCTTCTAGCAGAACCAGCTGGATGGAGATAGAAACAGAAGGAGGAGATAGGACTGACTGGTTTGATTGATAGATTATCAGACTGTGAGACAGAGTAGAGATGGAACTAAACCAACTCAAAATGATCATGAAACTTCGAATAGCTCCAGACAATAAGGAGCGAATTCTTTAAAATAGATAGACAGCCATATTTATTAGCGCCCCAGGATGTTTCAAAGATATTAGAATATAGACATTGTCATCCTCCTGAAAGGTTTTACATTAAATACCACTAATTTGACAGTTTATTAAATTAATTTTCTCCTCATTCTTACACATCTCTTTAACAAGCACTGTATTCATTCAGCTACAGTTTGCCATCACCTGGACAGGTTTGAGATTATACCTCAAACATCCCCAAATAATGGAAATGCAATGTGTAACAAGGAGGGAAATAGACATGATGACCTTCTTAAAACACCATCTGTTGCACAGCACAACCACAGCAAGGCGAGATTAGCCCAGGAGGCTGAAATGGTCCCATTATTTGACACCCACAGTGTTCCACTGCTCTGCAAATGGCAAATCGCAGTATCTCCATTTTGTTTAATTTGAAATACAATTGTGCATTCCCATTCACAACGGTTTTATTCAAAAAGCAGCAGAAACTCGTCTCAGCATTGTGATTAGTGGACTGGTGAGACTGAATTGGCACAAAGGCAGGAACAAAAAAGAGAATGAAAGTGCTGTCGACATTTCCATTTGTATCTGTGACAGGCGATCAAGCCGGCAAAGAAAGTGATATTATCCTGCTGTATGTAAACATAGGCTAGGAATATCAAACCTGATGAACAGTGATGATGTGCTGCCTTCTTGAACAACCCTGGTGTTGACAGCCCTGAGCCCTCGATTTATTCCACGTCTACACAAAGCCCGCCCCCCCTCCGGACTCACTTTATATACTTAAATTTCCTCAGGATATTTCTTTTCCTGTACACCTTGGCGTCAGGGTCACTGTCCTCCCTGCTCCCCCCACCCCCAAATCCCCTCCACTGCACTTCCTTGAGATTTTTTTTTTTCTCTCCCCCTTTCGAAATTCTCCGTCCATTGCCCTCCTGACAGCCACCCATCAACCTGGGTGCAATTTAAAAAGCCCTTCAACAGCTGCCATTCCACAGGGCTGGCTATCAGTCCAGCTGCCAAAGCCCAGACAGGGACTCTGCTTCAGCAAGCAACTTTGAACGTCAGGTTGGTTCCCCCAATTCCAAATAGACTGAAGGTGAAAGACTCTATTTCTCACAGATTGGCTCAGCAGAAGACAGGCTGACTGAGGTGGACTCAGGAGGCATGTAGCAGCCAACATCTGGCATGCAGAGTTGTGGTTTGGAGACAATAGTTTGACTTATGTCGGCTGCTGAACATGATTCAATGACACCCGCATGTTGCAATGCGTTGTTTTATAATTGTAAACACTATAACGCTTTGAAAAAAACAGGGAGACTCGAGGGATGCATAGCTGTGGCTCTGCAGAGATTTATCACCCGCCTCTGTGTCTGAACAGAGGCAGTGTGTGCCTGCATGCGAACATTGCATACATTGCTTGTCTAAATGTGCATGTTGCCTGAAACAATCAAGTGAAAACAGCTCAGGCTCGAGGCTGGCCAGCCTGCTGCTGTGCACTTCTCTCCACCATATGTCTTTGTCAAAAATATTTGCTGTGCACCGAATGAGGGATGAAATCAATCCAAGTGCTGTTTTCCCAGTTGCTCCTTCTTGAAGGCAGAAAAATTGTACTGATACTTGCCAGATCAGCCCACATTGTCAAACGTAACAACTGGCCACCAGTGACATCCACTGACAGACCATCTGGTCTCCAGCGTCCAATAGTCGTTTAGGGAGAGAATTGAATGGCTGAAGCCTTTCTCCTGTCTCAATTAGCAACAGGGAGAAATGCATGTTAGAACTGCTGTGGTGTTATGGACCAATCAAAGCTGCCCACTATGTGCCAGTTGGAAAATGTGCGGAGGTGGTCCAGAGAAGGCTCGCTCTGGCAATCTGGATATTCTGATGATGCCAGATGGACCAGGCTACCTAGTGAGCCGCAAGATCACTCCCAGGCATGTGGGAAAAACAGTGCAATAGATCTGCGGTTTCCAACCTGGGGTCTGGGGTCCCCTAGGTGGGGCATCGAAGATCTAAGGGGGGCCCCGGAGTACTGTGTGCTCTAAAGTTTTCAAACATAGATGAACATATCACTGACTGTGGGCCAGAACCTTGCATCTCCAAAATCTCCCATTTTCAGGGAATGACAACAAGGTTTTTTTTTTTTTTTTTTTTAATTAATTTAACACTGAATTGTCGTAGTCAGCATCTTTTTGACACTCTGTATTGCTTTGAACTGGTTAAAACTCACTGAAATATATAAAAGGTGACTAAAAGCACTGATGAATGAAAAAATAAAAATAGAAATAAAAAATATATATAATATATAAATATATATATAGGATTTTATAGGTTAGGGTAAGAGTATGAAGTTGTATATTTACAAGAGACTAACCTCAAAATTTCATAGTTTAACTAGCTTTTAATTTATGAAGAAAAAACTAAAATATATCAGTTTAAATTTTGGCATTAGAGTCACAAAAATTTCAATTTTTCTAAATGTTAAATCTACAGCAGTGTAAAATCTAAATTTACAAAAACAAAGACAAAAATGCCCTGAAAAAAAGTGGTTGGATTTTTTACTTTTCAACTTTATTATCCCAAAAACTGTCTCACATACATTTACTACTTTAAAGAAAAAAACTTATTTTTTGCTTGTTAATTAACAACTTTTTAAACTTGAGAATTTCAATTTTTTTCTTGAAAATAAACATATTCTTTTTAATTTGTTTTTCTACCATGGCCCTAATACACTGTCTTAATACTGGATCATTTATAAATGGATATTTTTTTAAGAACAAGTGTATTTAGGCCTGTAATGTTGGGATTTTGTCAACAAAAAAAATTAAAAATGATGTATTGATTTTGTTTTCCTTAGATACCAGTAGGGGGGCCTTAAGGAAAAAAAGGTGGGAACCACTACAACACTGAAACAGTCACTTCAGTGAGGGATAAAAGAGCACCAAAATTGTCAAAATGCTATCTTTACTGCAAGAAAGATGCAGTGGTACAGACCACTAAAAAACAACTACAAACATTTGTTCAGGCAGGCCACAGAGTCAAGTACTGTCATAGCTGAGATCAGCTGATCTAAAGGGGGCCTTCATCAGGTGAGGGCCAGCTGTTTGCCCTAAGCACGCTATTGGCTTACCACTCTCTATTTAAGCTGCTCTTGCCTGGTTACACTCAGCTGCTCTCCCTACAAGCTGCCTTAATCAATGCTTTTCTGTTGTCATTGATACTTGATCTGCTCTGGGTTTCGCTGCTTCCTTCTCTCTGCCTAACTTGTAGGCATAAGAAGAGCAGGAACATGTGCTATTCCTGCTTTATGCTAAACATATATAACAGCAATAAGGGCAGATTAATAACTGCTAATACAAAAATATTCATATCTGCAAATCATGTGTTTCTTGTCAAAGTGGTCCTGACTGAACCCTTTAAGTGGATCCATCGTGTGATGTCAAAGCAAAGATTACGCTGAAGAGATCAAGTGGGAAATAATTAAATGAAATCAAGACATAAGGAGTAGAGCTGGCAAAACAGTTGGAGCTAAATTTGTTTGGGTCTAACTCTGGGTGGTAGAGGATGAAAATTTCTCAAGAGTGACTCTAAAGATGTAAGTGCTGGCCTTCAAGTCGGACTTCTGGTGCTCTTTATCTACAATACTTTAAGATAAAAATCAGCGGCACATTTTCTCATCAGGTTGTGTCAAGGCAATAAACTTCCTTCAAGTTTTAGCCTCTCAACTTGCCATTTATCTTTTTCATACCCACTTTAAATGTTAAAATGGTCTTATGCAAATATTCAACAGTCTTCCACTTGGCTGCTGCTGTTACTGAGGCAATTTTAGCAGAAAGCTATATCAGCTAAATTGTGTAAGTGCTGCATATGTCTAAAGGAGTGAAGCTATTTCCAACTGCTGCTTCTGGACCGGCTACAGCTATTGTGTTAGGGGACTCTAGCTGTCCGCCAAGGCTTTTAGTCCATTGTGTACTCGCATCAATTTTTTGCCCATAGCCACAAGACCACAGGAACAAAAGCTCCAGCTGGCTGGGTCACACTGCAATGTACCTGGGGGATGTAAGCATGTTTTTGCATGGAGAAGGGAGGGTAACTGTTGGGTCCATTAACATCAGAGAGGGCTGCAGCTTCCAAGGCTGAAAAAATTGCCCCTAAGCGAGCTGGCATTATGGGAAAGCATCTTCTCCTGATCCCATTCAGCAAAGAAAGTTAATGGAGTTGAAGTGGGTCGTCTGGAGTTAAATTGAATCTGCTGCCATTGGAAAGGCTTTGATGTTGCAAAGATTAAGCATTTGTTGTAATTTTATGTGCAAGCTCAGTCCCATCAGTCACTGAGAGCAACCTTTCTTAGAAATGTCCTCGCCCATCAATGGTTGCTTTACTTTACTGCCATCTATAGGCAGTGAATATAACAGTTAGTCGTCAGCATATTAGAGAAATTTGATGTACTTTGTGTACCATTTAACACAAACATGGATGGCCATATTTTAATATTTTTGTGTTGTAAAAAGTCCACACCATTTCAGTCGATAGTTTCTTTGGCTTGCATTGAATCTTGCAAAGCTGATGAATTGGCCAGATTCAACGTGTGTCATCAGGCAAATCCATCTTGCAAAGCCCCAGTCTGATACTACTGTGCCATGTCTGAAAACTTACCTAACCAATCAGTGAGGCAGTAGCTACGGGCAGAGTTTAGCTGGTAGTAAAAAGTATTTACCTTGGATGCAGCTATAATGTAGGGTCAGTTTTATCAGAATTGACCCACAATTGTATATGAAAACAAAGGCGAGGAACCAAACTGAAAACTTCTCTCACTGAGAGTTTGTGATAATTATAAGCAGGCTTTAGCTGTACTTGTAGCCATTATGTGCAATGGCTGCCACCAGTGTAGCGATTAGCTCAGATGTAGCTGTAGTTTAATGGCAGTTTTACCAAAACTGGCCAACACTTCTTTACTTTCGAGCCCTTTCACCCCACTTCTATGACATAAAACTTCCATAAGATGACAAAACCAGCATTTCTTTATATTTTCCACTTATGTTCTCTCTTTTTTTTTTTTTTTTACTTCTTTTAGTTCAAGTCCTGTTTTAAAGTCTGAATGTTTTGGCTCTTAGGAACCCCATTTGTTGCAATAAATTCTCCTACATTTTAACGAGGCAAAGAGTTATGCTAACATATCTAATACTCAGCTGTGCCCTGAGCTAAATGCTAACATCAACATGCTAACACTCTAAAGGTGACTATGCTAACATGCAAATATTTAGCACAGATAAAACTAACCTTGTTTCATCAAAGTTTAGTGCTAGCACTAGCTAATGTTATTACCCCCTTTTGCACTAATTGCAATGCACATATTTCCTTACTTGAATGAGAATTACTTTTACTGGTATTTCACAGTATCTTAGAATACTGAACTAGCCTACCTGGGATTAATAGCAGTTTAACAACACTTTGAACTAGCTTGCCAGCAAGCTAATAGCTAGCTTGTAGTTTAGATACATCCAAAGTTTCACCATGATTTGAATGGTTAGCCTATATATATTTGGTGTGGTTAAATAATTGAACAATTTAAACACAAAAATAAAAAGAATTTTTTTTTTTTTTTTTTTGGGCCCTTTTGTATAACCTTGCAAAGCAGATGTATTGGCCTGACTCCATGTCTATTATCAAGCAAATCCATCTTACAAGGCTGAAACAATTGTGCCAGGTCTGAGAACGGATCTAACCAATCAGTGCCATTTTAGGAGAACGAGGCAGTAGCTAGATTAGTTGATGGTGCTGTAAAACGAGAGCAAATGAAGAGCAAAGAACAGCACTGAAAGCTTCCATGACAGGAAGCTGTTCTACCTACCTGATTTAACATGACTTCGGGATTGTTATGGACAGGGCCCAAATGTCCTCTTTTCATTATTTTGGCTATTTTTTTTTACTTTCCACCAGGCAGATTACTATCTTGACTCTTTATTTATCTTTGTCTTTCCCGGATTTGTCTCTGTCACCATAGAAGAAAGTGGAGCATCATGACTGGCTTACAGGCTAAAAGGAAATTGTTGGCTTTTACTTCCAGTGTCAAAATTGGGGACAGCTAACAAGACTGCAAACTTCTTTATCATATGTAGTAAATAGTCATTTTATCATGGATTTAGTTATGGGGATTTGCAGTATAAATGCTATAAATAAACACTGCGCCTTGTGCCTGGATTAAAAATGTTCTGTAAGGGATATAAATTCCAAAATCTGTCCACTTCCGACCACAATTTATTCCACAGAAATCCGTCTAATGGTTCCTGAGGTATTGGAAACAACACCTGTGCTGCCGCTTGGTATCGCCGGTGATCCCATGGGGTCCAATGGCTACCGCTGGTGTAGCAATTAGCTCAGATGTGTACTAGCAGTATTTTAATGAGAAATAAAGAGTGTTTCTATGTTCAAAAGAGAGTGAAAAACCTTCATTGGTGAAGATGTTTTTGCACTTCTTCCTGACTGGCTATGAGTTTTATTCACCAACAAGCTCCACTGGTCATAAATTACGACAGCAACTTCCTGCCAAGCTCTTGTTACTACCAGAGCTGTGCATGCCCACCTTATTTTGTCTCGTAGCTCTAACTAGCCTGTAAGAAAGATCACCCTCTACATGTCTGGTAGACTCTAAATGCATTTTTCACACCTCTAGTCATAGTTATTGGACAACCCTGAAATTCGGACATCCTTATTTCACAAAAACATGTTTGTAGTTTGAGCATACAGGTCATAGTTTCAGTTTTGAAAACATTTATAAGGTCATGTGTGTCAGATTTTCCTCCCTAAAGCTCTTCCAGTTTCTCTGTAGCCAACAAGTGTAGGATAAGTCATGGCTCTCTTGTGGGATATATCAGTTAATAGTAGGAGTGTCCTTCGGATGCCCTTCTGTAATAGCCAAGCATCATTAGTGAGAGGGTTAGAGAGGGCACAGCCATCCATATGTTTCAATAATTACCTTGCACTTCTGTCAAGACATGTACAGAAAGACTGCACTCACACCAAGGCACTACAGACAAAATGAATGATGAGAAAAATTGATCTTCCTTTACCATATAGTCTACTTTTCTTGTAGCTTTCTTTCAGCAGGTGAAAGGTGCAACTGTTCAGGGTTTATCACATGAAAGAAGCTGTGGGTCATGCCTCAGTCGTGGCTGCAGAGGCAGCAGCAGTCTGTGAGTGACACATTATTTCTCTGTAACCCCCCACCACTCCCATCCTAACTCCCCCAAATCACAACTACTCCCCCAATCTATTTTCTGCCTGGCTAACCTTATGAAACTGCATATATTCTGTCAGATTACTGCGCCCATATTCCCATACTGTTTGGTTCTACAGAGTTTGAGGAGCAGATTTTGAATTGAAACTGAAGCAACGGAGAATGTGTAAGCTAATCATAAACAAGCTGCAACACAGAAATTTAATGATAATAACTTTGTGTTTAAAAAGTGAGTTCATGGTTTCTGATCCTAAAATGTATGAAACATATTTGGAATCAGAATCAGCCTTATTGGCAAAATATGCTTACGCTACAAGGAATTTGGCTCTGATTAGCTTTGCTCTCAGTGTACAGGAATTGAACATTAAATACCAACAGTAAATAACCTAAAAAGCTTAAAAAGTTAAAAATTTGCCCTGGCCTCTGGCAGGAGATCCTGATTGCCAAAGGGCAAATCCAACTGGATGAAGAACTCATTTATAACTCAAGTCAATACACAACTAAACATTTAAAATGAACAAATATGATGCATTGTATTTTTATCACGGAAGTCTGAATATGTCTTTCAATGACGGTTCTGCCTTCAGTTGCCCTTTAATGTATTTTGTATTAATGGTCACCAGTGGCAATCAGAGTGACTCTGTGACAGCTGAGTGGTCATCAGAGGGACTCTGTGACTGTTGAGTGGTAATCATAGTGACTCTGTGACTGTTGAGTGGTAATTATAACAACTCTGTGACCGTTGAGTGGTCATCAGAGTGACTCTGTGACTGTAAAGTGGTCATCAGAGTAACTCTGTGACTGTTAAGTGGTCATCATAGTGACTCTGTGACTGTTGAGTGGTCATCAGAGGGACTCTGTGACTGTTGAGTGGCAATCATAGCGACTCTGTAACTGTTGAGTGGTCATCATATTGACTCTGTGACTATTAAGTGGTCATCAGAGTAACTCTGTGACTGTTAAGTGGTCATCATAGTGACTCTGTGACTGTTGAGTGGCAATCATAGTGACTCTGTAACTGTTGAGTGGTCATCATAGTGACTCTGTGACTATTGAGTGGTCATCAGAGTAACTCTGTGACTGTTAAGTGGTCATCATAGTGACTCTGTGACTGTTGAGTGGCAATCATAATGACTCTGTGACTGTTGAGTGGTCACCAGAGTGACTCTGTGACTGTTGAGTGGTCATCATAGTGACTCTGTGACTGTTGAGTGGTCATCAGAGTAACTCTGACTGTTGAGTGGTCATCAAAGTGACTCTGTGACTGTTGAGTGGTCATCAGAGGGACTCTGTGACTGTTGAGTGGTCATCAGAGTGACTCTGTGACTGTTGAGTGGTCATCAGAGTGACTCTGTGACTGTTGAGTGGTCATCATAGTAACTCTGTGACTGTTGAGTGGTCATCAGAGTAACTCTGACTGTTGAGTGGCCATCAGAGTGACACTGTGACTGCTGAGTGGCCATCAGAGTTACTCTATGACTGTTGAGTAGTCATCAGAGGGACTCTGTGAATGTTGAGTGGTCATAAGAGTGACTGTGTGACTGTTGAGTGGTCATCAGAGGGACTCAGTGAATGTTGAGTGGTCGCCAGAGTGACTCTGTGACTGTTGAGCTGTCATCAGAGTGACTCTGTGACTATTGAGTGGTCATCAGAGTGACTCTGTGACTGTTGAGTGGTCATCAGAGTGACTCTGTGACTATTGAGTGGTCATCAGAGTGACTCTGGGACTGTTGAGTGGTCTTCATAGTGACTCTGGGACTGTTGAGTGGCAATCATAACAACTCTGTGACTGTTGAGTGGTCATCAGAGTGACTCAGTGAATGTTGAGTGGTCGCCAGAGTGTATTCAACAGAGTGACAGTGAAATGTAGAAAGCATATTTGGTTATATACTTATATGGATCTTTAAGTTTTACAGTTTAAGATCAATATATTTTAAAGCAATTTATGAGAATACTGTATACATGTCTTTGTATAAGAAAGCCTTGCTTATGACTTTCAAGAACAGAAGTATTAATGCTTATATTATATTTATAATATTGTAAATATTACATTAATATTTTTGTATTTTGAAACATGCATTATTTTGCCAGTCAAACCATCAGTTTCAAGGAAAATAGGTAAATAATTCCCTCCAGTTAAATATTGTCCTCAGAGAGTCAAATAGGTTGTAAAGCAGCATTTATATTCTGTCACAGAGATGTGGCTTTGTTGTCTTACCATCTTGTGAAAGAAGACACAATTTCCTCTAAGTTTAGTCACCATAGCCAACTGAAAAAGATGACACTGATAATTTAATTTGCTGGGAAATTACCTTGATGTCTCTATTCATCTTGAGCCTCCACTGATGTTGTGCATCAAAGCATGAATGGAAGTTGAGATAAAATGCACATGAAGATGACAACTAACATTGTAGATGTAATTTCACTATCATAGAGTAAGTTTGTTTTTTTTCATCTGTGTGGCAATACCAGCTAAATAAAAGAAAAAAATAATACTTTCATACATGCTGATACCACATTTTGAAATGATGCAATCTCCACAAATGGAATGATCCACACAATCAAAAAGTATGAAAGCTTTATAAAAATACACATCTGTTTTTTGCTCATAAAAAGCTGCAAATAAATTTGTGCAATTCCACAGGATACAGGAGTTCATCTGCCAGATTTGGTAACTGAAAACAAGGAAGTACCCAATCCTGGTTTGCATTAGTCACTGTTTCAACAGAGAGCCCCCTGGTCAAGGAATTCACAAACTGTGTGATTAAAACTTCAAATACTTGAATCTTATTTTCCTCCTGAATGTAAGGACCATGTAAAGGCTGCAGTTTCTCCACAGACTGAGCAGGACATTGACTTTAGCACCATTACCAGTTCTCATTTCAAACTGGAATAAGCTTTACATTCCAGTAACGCTGACAATCGTGAACCTTTCTCCAAAGTCCATCGGAGCAGAAAAGGGAAAATGGCAAATGTATCGGTTGACAAAATCAGGATTTTATTCATTGTCTATGCAGCTACAGATGGCTTTAATGTCCTTTGCCTCTACAGAAGTGTGAATAATTCATCACTATTGATATAAATGATATGAGCTTGGTGGTTGTTGGAATAATGGGAATGTGAATGACTCTTTTTGTTGCTTTTATCACTCATAGACGCTGTTGCTGTGTTTCCTTATAACCACTAGGGCCGTTTGTCGACATTTGGTATTTAAGCTTCATACAAAATCTGATATGTACATGAAAAAAATGTAGATATATGTGGAATATTGCATCATTGGAAAATAACTTTGAAAGTGAAAGAATCAAGGCCGCCCATAAGAGGGGATAAATTGGAGAGCTTCCCAGAGCCCAGCCGAATGGGGGGGACCAAGGAGGTCCGCAAAAATCATAATCCATTGTAAAGTTAAGCTATGGCTTAACTTAAGGCAACAAAAAATCTGTTTATGTATGCCGTATAGCCTTCTCCAAAATGTAAACCCCTTTTCTTAAAACAGAATAAAAATAGGTAAAAAAAAAAAAGATAAAAAAAATAGATGGAAAGTCACAAAAATCACTGTAAAATGCTAAAATCAGGCAGAAAATGGGTTAAAGAGGCAAAAACAAAGGTTAAAATTGGTAAAAACAACACAAAAAGTGCTGAAAAGGGATGAATAGTGACAAATATAAGTGTAAAATAGAGTGAATTGGGTCAAAATTCACATAAAAGGTGGTGAAAAGGGGGTTTATAGTTTCAAGGGTTAATAAAGGCAACAGAAGGCAGAAAGTGGCAGAAGTTAGGCAAAATGGGCATAAATGTGGTGAAATTGGATACAAAATGGCAAAGATTGGTTCAAAGTGGAAAAAGGGTTAACAGTGGCAAAGAAAGGTCAAAAGTGGCGATAACAACAGAAAGGGGGTAATAGTGGCACAATGTAGTGAAAAAACGGGTGAATTTGATCCAAATTTGCATAAGAAGTGGTAAAGAGATGGTTTATAGTGGCAAAAAAATGGGTTAACAGAAGCAAAATGGGCAGAAAATGTGGTGAAATGGGATGAAAAGGGGCAAAAATTGCTTAAAATAGAAAAAAAAAATTCATTGGCAGTTCTTAGGTTAAAAAAAGGAAAATCAGTAAATGTAGGCAAAAAATACGTGGCAAAACTTGGTTAACAGAGGCAAAAATGGGTCAAAAGTGGCAGAAATGGCGGAGAAAGTGGTGAAAAGATGTTAAAAAGTGGCAAAAATGAGTTTTAAGTGGCAAAAATGGGTGGGGAAAAGTGATGAAAAAGGGTTATCATTTGGCAAAAATTGGTAAAACGAGGTAATTTGGGTACAAGGTGTGCAAAATTTGTGAAAAGTGGCAAATAAAAGCAGCAAAAATGGGCTAAAAACATGGTATAAAGAGGTTAAAAGCGGCACAAATAAATAACTTCAACATCAGTCCAATAATAGTTTGACACTTTCTAGCCCAAAAATAAAGTAACTGTGACATCATCAGTAAATCACACCTGGACAGGGCCCATTCTCTGGGTTTGTCAGCCATTTCTGTGAGCGGGACTGGAAAGTAAGTTGCGCTCTATCTCCAAGATCATTTTGATAATGTAATCTTTACATACCCAATGGTTCACATACTAGGAACATGGTGTCATATTTATAAAAATACTGTGATAAACCGCATTCAACATGTAAATAATTTCATCCTTCCATGACCCCAAAAGTGTCTGTCTACAAACTTATCCTTGAACACTGTAGCATTTACTCACAACACTGGCATCATGTCCTGCTCTCCTGCTGTTGCAGGTCATCATCAGCATCATAAATGTGACCAGTATTTGCTAGAAACATACATTTCAAACAGGATATGAATATAAGCAGGTGTGATAAAATGCAGCATGTCAAAGTGCTCATGTCTGCCGTTACTCTAAATGCAGTACACAACCTGTTTCCTGATGCATTCATTCAATCCCTGTCCTGTCTGCGCTCCCATGAATGAAAATCTCCTCCAACAGCATACCGCAAAAAAGAAGCTGCTAAGCCACTGGGATCAAGAATCTCCCCAGGCAAATCAGCAATTAGAGCCTAAGCTGCCTTGTAAAAATCAATTAGCAGTTGTAGTATGTGTTACAGGTACAACACTGGCTGGCACCTCTTGAAATGGATCATGACGAGTGGTTCAAATCTGCACAGGAAGGCCAAATAAAATGCAGGATTTGATCTCAGAAATGTTCAAAATCTTACCCTCTTTGAGTTTTTTTTCCATTATGTAGATTGGTGGGTTTTTTTTAGTGGATGCACTTAACCGTATTAAATCTACTGTTTTACATTTTAGGGATGAATTATTTTATGTCACTTTTCATCCAAGATATTGTCATTTGACCTCTTGCTGTTTTATACATATTGGAAACTCTTTTAGTTTTGGTTTAAAAGAGAAGAAATAGCTTTCCCATGAATAAGGATTTTGCTTTGTACGCACTCAGGTCGGAAATGTGCAAAATGAGCCATTTATTTTCCAGTGAAAGCTGCTGCTTCAACTTCCACAGCGATAATTAATGAGATAGACATTTTCAATTATCTGTTTCCTGCCTTTACTTGGCTGTTTGAGAGCACAGCAAAAGAACAGCTGTTAGCTTCGACGGGGTAGGAAGACGGGTGATGGGGAACAAAGAGGGCAGCATCTGCCTCTTTGAAAGATGGCATGTTAGTTTTTTCCATCAATATCTTCGTGTGGCATCCCACCACTGGAGCAGATTAGCTCCAGGTGTGTCTGATAAAGTTGAACACGACACACCGTTCCTGTATTTATAAAGTTACTGGAACAGTTGGTGCAGAGGTCTGTGCTGCAGGAGGAGCGGGCTGTGATGCTGCTCAGTTCCCATTTTTGTTGGAAAATACTGCTACATAAAGATGTGAGTAAAACTCGAGTTACTGTAAAACTTCACTGTACTCTCCCGAGGGCATGCAACAGACGTTAACTTCTCTTTCACTCTCCTAGACGAGAACGTTTCCCACCTTTCAGAGTTCTTTAACCTCCTGAGACCTCAGCCTGTGTTTGGAATGCATTTTTAGTTTGTCCCTCTTATTTGGGATCAGTAGGACCTGATAAGCTTTGAACAGGAAGTAGTTTTAACCATACTGATGCCACACATCTTTACAGATGGACCAAAAGGACTTGTTAAGCCCAAGCAACAAAATTTCCACTTAAAAATCTTTAAAGTTCTGTTTATCTTGCACATTTTGCATTCCCAAATCCACATAAATTCCCCTAACATTTCAAATAAATTACCTTAAATTTCTGTGAAAATACGTCACCAGATTTTTTAAGTATACCATAAAAGTACCCCAAAATTTCTTCAATTATTCCCTAAATGTCAATGTACAAAACAACCAACCAACCAACCAACCACCCAAACAAACAACAGAAAAACAAACAAACAAACAAACAAACAAAAAACAATAAAGCCTACTCATTCCAATAACATTTTTGGAAAAACTGCATGAAAACTCCTGAAAAATGTCATAAAAAATTAGCATCCAAACACATTACCTGAAATTTCCATAAGAATTCTCAAAAACTTAGCCTCCCAAAGAAAAAATTCCCCCCAAAATGTAATAATTCTCTTATAATAATACTTCTGATAAATCGTACCAAAAATCCTTCAATTATTTCCCAAATGTTTCTGTGAAACTTTTCCGTAAAGCCTACTCAATCCAATTATTTTTTTATTTATTTGTAAAAATTGCATGCAAATTTTGAAAAATTTTAAAAGCAGATCCTCACAAAATGACAAATTTCCCAATTTCTGTGAAAATACTAAAGAAATCAGTGTAATTTCCCCTCAAAATTAAAATTAAATTTCTTAAATTTACATGAAACTGCCTAAAAAATTGCAAATTAATTCCTTAAACATAAAAACAAAGTCCTTGAAAAGTCCATGAAAATTCTCTTAAAATGTAAGGGACCCTTGAAAGTGCTTAAACTTTCCAAACAAATTCCAACCAACATCCCAACAAATGTCCCAAATTCGAATGAAAATTAAAATAAGTTTAGAAAAATATTGTGAAAATGTGTCACGAAACTCTCCTTACACATCCCTATTTTCCAAGAAAAATACTTTCTTATTCCCGGACAAATCCCCAATATCAATCCAAGCATATTAACTAACATTTCTAATGAAAATTTGTGAAAATCTCACAGCCAATTCTCCAGACATTTCAAGCAAGTTACTTGAACTGCAAAGAACACTCTTCACCATTACTAAAATTCTTGTAGCAAGAAACATTAGTAAGTTGTAGAAAAGCCAAAAAGTAACGCCCTCGTGTGTACAGGTTCTTGTCTAGCAAAGATTTTTCAGTGACAAAATGGGTCATGAAAAGGCATGGGGCCTCTTTTTTACTTCCACCAAGGTCAGTAGGTCTCTGCTGGCTTATGGCCTATTCAGCTGGGAGCTGCAATTAGGCTGTGAAACCATGTATCATACTGGGTTAGTCACCGGCTTCTTTTGCCCACCAGTGCCATACATACATCACCCACGGTTGCACCACACAGAGTATTTGGAAGGCCACATTGAGCCCACAGGGGAATCATTAGTTCATATGTAAATAATATGAGGAATGGATGCAGATTTCACCTTGCCGGCGTGGAACGGGAGCGGAGCAGCTTGGGAAATGACAAACAGAGGGTCATATAGCCAGGTCACTGCAAACGCCGTTGGTTACAAGTGTTGTTATGATCCTGCATGATAATTGGGAGGATGGAAAACTGCAGACCAGAAACAGAAACCTGCCATGCAAAGATATTTAAATAAGCAGCAAAAATAAGCAGGGAATAGGGAGCATGTGCAGACAAAGTGAATGTAAATAGAATTAGGCAGCACATTTTGCATGACTTTGTCCATCACTCGTGGTCCCGTGAAAGCGTGGCCCCATTTTTCTGTATATTTGTATAGTTTCTATGAGAGAAGGCAGACCCTGCTGTGGTGAAATAGTTTCACGCTGAGTTCAGTGAAGCGCACGTAGTTCACTGAATGCTGTTGTACATTCTCACTTTTTTGCACATCACAGGAGTTGCAACAGCTCATTCTTCCTCGCTGGGCCTGAGCGAGTCAAAGATGCAAATGAGAGCATTCAAGCATGGAACCCCTGACCTCAGTAGGCAAGCCTGAAATTATAGAACAGCCAGCACTTTTTTTTTTCCCTTTCCTCCTAAAAGAACGTGAAATATGCATTAGCTCTTTTTTTCGCCTTACCAGATAATAAAAAAAAAACACCCATAGGGATGATTTTTTTTCTTTATCGTCTTGCTTGTCAGAGCAAAAACTGATCAGAAACATGACAGACAGTGACAGATTCAGTCTGACTTTCTATGCTGCCATTTCAGATCATATCTGGTACGCTGAAGATTTTCACAGTCAGGTCAAACCGCAGGAGTTTGAAAACAGTTCCGGTTTCAGCCAATTTCACACGATGGCAGACAATAAAGGCTCCCCTACATGTTTGCGAGGTTTCTCGGAGATGTGAAGAAAATAGACAGAAAATCCTGTGTGAGAAGTAATGCAATGACACACTTCTTTTCGACTGCACTGCCTTGTTTCAGCGCATGCTGTTGTCTACGCCAATAAGAGGGGGAATCACAGTAGTAATGGAGGTTCATATTTTCAGAGCCTTCCAGCATGGCAGGAGGTGGTGCACACACTCGAATACAAATCACCCCAATCTAAACAATGATTTGATTTTCTTACATATATGAATCCACCTGAATGCCACCTCCACTGGAAATTTGCTCCGTTCAGATCTTATTTGTCTGCAAAAGCAGAGAGCCAAGAAAATGCTCCATCAGCTTGTTATAAGCATTTCAAAGCAGTCAATAGTGTTGTAGATCCAATGTGCCACACAGCTGGGCCTGTATTCAGCACTCCTCCTCGTGTCGGGTGCTTCTGGGGCTATAAAAGAAAAAAAAACAAAAAAAAACACACAGCTCGGTTGAGTTTGTCGCGGTCCGCGGCCCACCCATGTGGAACGTGCCGAAAAATAATTAGCACAATAACACGGTGGGAAAAAAAGAGAAAATGCAACTTGAGGAAATCAACTGTTAAGAAACATCTGAGGCTGCAGCAAGCTGTGCCTCAGCATATGCTCCTCCGGTGTTTTCAACAATGCTCAATCTTAAGTCCCTGCAGGAGGAAAGAAAAGCTCTATTTATAGACACTCAACTTTTATAGTTGCTGAAGATTGGCTGCAGCTTTCCTATATGTTAGTCTGGTTTAATTCCCCAGGTAGATCTGTATATGTTCTTTGAGCTGCAGAGTAAAGTACATCAAATTTAACATAGCTTTAAATTCATTTTTTGATATTTCAATGGATTACATCAAAAGGGAAAAGCAAACTTGTGGTTGTGTGGGGAAAGCTGTTGCTGTTGCCAACGTAATTAAAGTCTAGAAGCTTTCTGTAGACACATTACAGTAAACAAGAACCAATCTTATCCCAAGGAATTTACAGCCGGATCTTTTGTTATAACCCACCCATTTTCCATGTGAGCAAAAGTATTGGAACATGTGATTGACAGCCGTTTCCTATTACATTGATTTTTCAAACAGTAAATAGCGCTAAATGTCTAACCCTAACCCTTAGTTTGAGATTAGATTAGGGTTTGCCTGTGCAGACTGCATTTATACTTAAAGGTGTAACACAACAAGCAATTGTGAAGCTGAGAGAAGATGGAAATTCAATCAGAGCCATTGCACAAACATTGGTCATAGCCAGTACAACCATTTGGAAAGTCCTGAAGAAGAAAGAAACCACTGGGGTACTCCGTAACAGACCTGGAACAGGTAGACCAAGGAAAACAGCAGCAGTTCCCGACAGAAACATTGTGAGAGCTGTGAAGAAAGACCCTAACACAACTGTTACTGACATTGCGACAACTTCCAGAGGGCAGGAGTGAAGGTTTCACCGTCTACTGTACAGAGGAGTGAATCTCAAGACTAAAGAAAATGGTGTTCCATTACAAGTAATACTATCTTCTAAGTTGTGCATCAGATCCAGCTGTAAATACCTGGAAATTAAAGCTGAAATATATGATCTCTTGTCTCATATTCATCTTTTGATGTCAAATGTTTTCAGTCTACAGCAAAAATAAAGGAATCGGCCTCACTTTTGGAGCCGATTGCATATACAGTGTATTAAGAAAGTATTCAAACCCATGTCACTTTTTATATTTTGTTGTGTTGCAGCCTGATGCTAAAGTAAAAAAATAAAAAAATTCATTAATGTACACTCAGTACCCCACCATGACAAAGTGGGCCTTTGCTTATTTTCTTTGTCTTTAGGCTGGATTTGAGTTATGATTTCTCTACAGATGCATGCTTTGACTACTGATGCTTGACATCCAGAATAAATGATCCTGAAGGTACTGAAACATAAGAGGTATAGTGTTTTAAACTGTTTTTGTGGACAATGACCATATAACACTCAGCCCTTTTTAAAGAAAAGTTCTTTTTTCACTGTCGTCTTGTATTACTGTGTCTACTTTTCTGTGTCTGACTTTGTTTCTGCTGCCGTGTTTGTCTCCATGTGTTTCTATACCATCAATCTCACTGTGCTTACTCACAAACCGGGTCTGGACACTGAGTTTGATGGGGTGAATGGCATGTGCAATTACTGCGCAAAGAGAGATCAAGAGGGGTGAGGCAAAAGTTCATAAGATGCCAAACAACCTTTAAAAATATGGTTTATTTATGATTGCAGCAAAAAAAAAAAAAAAAAAAGAACTACAGTACCTACATTTCTTGAAAGATGTTCAAATCATTTATTCCTGCCACAATTTTGTTGATGTTAAACCCATTTGACACTTTCAGACAAATTTTTTCCACTTTTTAACTGCTTTTCACCATTTACACAGCCCATTTAGCTCAACTTTTGTCTTTCTTAACCCATATTTGCAACTTTTAAACCATTTTTCCCACTTTTTAACCACTTTTCTCGCACTTTTTTATGTATCATCACTGTTTCCACCTATTTTGCCACTCTTTTCCACAAAAAACCCATGTTTGACACTTTTGGCAAAATTTTGCTACTTTTTAACTGCTTATCATCACTTTTACAGCCCATTTTTCCTTCTTAACCCAAATTTGCTCCATGTTTTGCAATGTTTAAACCATTTTTGCCACTTGTTAACCATGTCCCACCACTCATTTCTGCAGATTTTTTCAACTTTTAACCCATTTTGGCCAATTTTCACCTTTATTTGGTAATTACTTAACTATGTTCCCATAAAGTTGTTTCAGCTCCCTCTTATAAAGAGGTTTTCTATTTTAAGTGAATGGGTTAACCTTTTAAAATATAACAGCATAAATACATAAAACAATTTTTTTGTTTCTTTGATAAGAGTGGTTATTATTCAGGTTAAATATAAAATATAGTTATCACAGATTAACTTTAAAGTGGACTGTAATTTTCCTGAACTCTATGGGCCCCATTCAGCTGGACCCCAGAAAGCTCTCCCCTTTATATCCCCTTATTGGTGGCCTTGACCAGATGGACTATTTTTTTGCATACACCAAATCCTGCTGAAATGTAATTGGTCCATAAAGCTTGGACTACAAACGCTGCAAATCCAGACCCCTGTGTTCAGATTGCTGTACAGTTTTTGAACCATCTTACAGCGGAAATTCATCTCTGTCATCTTTCTTCTCTGTAAAATTCAACCTAACTCTACCTTTCTATAACCTAGACTTATATACTCTTGGTTTTATAGCATGTCAAACCTGCTGACTTTGTTATCTGGCTTTAACATCAGAATGTCCAAGCTGCACCGTGCAGATAAAGAAAATGTCCCGGCCATGTATGAAGCACTGCTCACTTTTACAGGCCACCTCTGTCACAGCTGTGATAGACTTTAATCTATCACCCCTGGTGAAGTTCATTCACTGATATTTGGAGACAGTATGTTGGCCGGCACCTCGTATAATCAGGAGTCCATAACCATGAGTTGTAATTATCCGCACCTATACAGTCCTCCCACTCAGTCTATTCTGCAGGGGCTTACTGCAGCAGCTCATCTGAATAGGGGGTATTTATACATGAAATTAAGGTGTAATTAAAATCGGTCTGGTGCTAAAGGGGCTGAAGGTGATTATGCTCATTTGCATAGCACACTGATTTTTTTTTTCAAATGCTGCCTTCACAGTTACGACTGGTTTTAACTCACTTTTAGACATCCATCATTTTTTTATGTTTCAAACAAAAACTCTAAACTCAGGGATGATTATAAAAAGTGTTTATGTGCAATAACAATTTGCATTCTTGATGTGTCTTCAGGGTACGGCTAAATGATTGACATGCCACTGCTGTTAGCTAAAAAGTCTAAATGTATCTTTGTATTGAATGGCAGATGTTTATACTTTTCTTGAGTGAACGACTCCATAGGTTAGAAAATGTATGCAGTGAAAATGGAATCAGGTGACAATCTGATGGCTTAAACTGGACCTCCTAAAATAAACATTAGCATTCAGCTCATTTTTCATAGGCCTAATATTTCCTAATTTGCTCCATTGGGCTTGTTTTGAAGCAAATGGGGGACTATTATATGCGCCGAGGACCAAGGAGAAACTCATTACTTCTCACATTATCACTGCAAATGCGAGGAGGAAAAACCCGAGCCTGGTTGCAGACTAAAACCTCGGCGTGTCTCATCCAGGTTGTAAATGGACCCCTCTCGGGCTGATACGCCATTGCGTCCTAAGCCATCCCTGATATTTGGTGAAGGGATGTCATGACTGCTCCAGCTGTCACAGGCACAGCTGTTCACTTTCCCCTTGAGTGAGCAGAGCTGCTTTCGCCCTGCGGCTTGATGGCGTGTGTATGTATGGGGGGGTTGTCCAAGCGCGAGCATGCAGGGATACTGACAAGGTGCACAAGCAACGCAGCTTATTCAAATACAGGACTATTAACAATAATACACGATGATACATGAGTAAACGTGGTGTAGGAATTCTGTTTTACAACTATGAAATGGTACTAGGAATAAGCACAAATTAGTGGTTTGTAAACATGTTTCTTTCACTTGTGTCTGCTTAAGAAAGTTCAATACAGATTTTTAACACAAAGCCACTCTAGTAGCACGTGATGCTGAAAAAACTCCAGCAGGGTCTGAGTTTGTGCTCTTACAGTCACAGAGAGTCAGAAAATAGAACTTTCATTTAACAAGCAGCTAAGCCCTTATTAATGTAAAATATCATGCACTGTCTTACTGCATTACTGTATCTAAAATGCTGTATGAAGGCTCTCTGTGGTAAAAAACCACACCTCACATGCATATTTGCACTCACTAATCCATTTACTCTAACTTAAATCACTGCGGTAAAATGCTTCACAACATACAGTATGCATATTTGCACAAGTTAATCCACCTACTGTACTAATTACTAATGTTATCCATTTACTTTTCTCAAATGCTGCCAACCATGAATCTTTTTACTGTAACTCAAATGCTATAAGAAGGCTCTTTGTGGTAAAATGCCTCCCTTCATATGCATATTTGCACTAATTCATCTACTTACCATACTAATAATACCAATAAGATAATACCTAAAAGAGCTTGTACATATTTAAATCTTAATTCTTTTTACTTTTTTATTATTTGTATTTAATGTTTAACTAGAAAAGCACTCAGAGAGCGCAGACCTTCGCCATTAGCTTTATCTCCCAATAGTGAAGAATCCTTTAAAAACATTCCTGGATCCAGACGGTAATCCGGATCACTCCCAAAATCTAATTCGCCGATTACTCCCTCCTTGGTGGGGTGGAGACACAGTGAGGCAAAGCATTGGCTTCACTATGTGTGGAAGTCATGGCAGAGGGTGAATATTCCTCTGTTCCTCCCAGCATTGAGTATTCTCGCTACAATTCGCTGTCTTTCTCTCTGTTATGCTCCGACTCGTCTCCTCGAGCGGGCGTGCTTCTTTCCAACTCTATGAACTCCAAAACTTTGAATAAGTTACTCATGTCCGCCATCTCCTGGCGTAAAGTGGTAACAGCGCAGACCACCGCCATTAGCCCTATCTCCCAGTGGTACAGAATCCTTTAGAAAATTCCTGGATCCAGACAGTGATCCTTATCACCTTTGCCATTTCTGATATTTCCTGAAAATTTCATGAAAATCCATCCATGACTTTTTGAGTTATGTTGCTCACAAACAAACAAACAAACAAACAAACAAACAAACAAACCCACCTGATCACATAACCTATTTGGCGGAGGTAATTATTGTACACTAAGAGCAAAAGTAAAGAGGGTCAAATTCCTTCTTGCGTAGCAAACTAGACCAATAAAGCTGATTCTGATTCTGATCATGTCTGTCTACAGGATAAGAAGAAGGCAACTTAAACATCAGCAATATTCCTTTGCTGAATGCAGTTTGGTTGGTAATTTATCTAAAAAAGACTTTAACCAACTTTAAGAGACACAGAGAAGTTAGAATATTTTAAAATAACAAAATTGCATTTTGTCAGTGACTTCTTTGTTTTTGCACTGGAAATAAAAACGTGATTGTTTTGAGTCTGAGCCTGACTGAAGTCACACTGAATTTCCTGGTTTCAGCTACCAGATGTTTGTGATTTGGAAGCAAAAAGACCTTATCATTTAATTATCACTAAAAACCTTTGGACAAATGTCGATAAATGAGAGAAGATAACCTCAAAATAGCACCTTCAAACAAGTTTAGCCAGCTGAAGAAGCTGTGCCGATTTTCAAACAAGCTCTGATAACATTAATTGCAGCCAGACCTGCTCTGTCTGCCAAACGGATGAAAGACAGAGTTTCAAAATTAAGCCTCATGTGGTGTAGCTCTGTCTTCTCTGCAAGTACTGCACTTTCATTGTTTGCAAGGATACATTAACAAGTGTCCAAAAAAAAAAAAAAAATTAATTAAATAAAGAAAAATAAATCAGTCCTGGTGGAAGCTATCTTACAATGCAGTTTACTGTGAATGCAACCTTGCTGGACAAACTAAAAAGAAAGGGCAAATAATATAATTTAATTGAGAGCAAATCGGGCAATGTTTCTATCACAGTTCACCCATGATAAAAATCACTTTTTGGTAAGGTGCAGGGATAATCCCTTACCTTATTTTAGTCTTTCACAGATTTTATAAATCAGTCATGGTCAATATAATTTGGATTTTTGTAACAAAAAAGAAAAACAAAAAACTTTTCAACGTCAAAGTGAAAACAGATATTTACAAAGTAGTAATACGTGACAGCATAAATATTCACCCACTCTCTTGGTGGTCTCACAATTAATGAAATTTGGATTACATGACTACAGTGAATATGCCTCAAGTGACTGTAGTACAAGGACACCTGTGTCTGGAAGGTCCAGTCAATGGCTAATCACTATTCCTGGCCACCATTACACCATGAAGACAAAGGAACACTCTAAACAGTTCAGAGAAAGTCAAAGATTTATGGGGGAATGGCAAAGAGAAAGCCGCTGTTGAAGAAAACTCAACACTGCACATCACCACAATCACACCATGTCCACTGTGAAGCATGATGGTGGCAGCATCATGATGTGGGGATGCTTCTCAGCAGGACTTGTAAAGGTGGAGGGTAAAATATAAGAAAATCCTGGAGGGCAGTTTGTTCATTTTTTGACATTTCTTTGTAGAAATCTTTTTTTATTTTGACATTAGAGGTTCTTTTGTAATTTTTTTTCAAGCCTTCATACTATTTTTTATCATTTAATTGTCTATATATCATTATCATATCATCTATGTGTCATTAACTGTATTGGTTTTAAACATTTGGTATCTAAAAAGAGTTTAGAAAGTGTAGACTCCCTTGGCTCACTGTTGACGTTGATGTTGAGGTTACGATCCGTTGCCTTTGCTTTTGTCCAATGCGGTTCAAGAGAACCTGAGGGAAAAGGTGCTGCTGATGTATGCACTGCTACATGATTGATGCCTCTCCCCTTTGGCCTGGGCAAGCATTTACTTTATCACAACGCTCTTCACACCACGACTGTGTACCTCTTGAGGTCTAGGTGTCCGAGGTGCTAAAAGGGGCCATATTGATTGCATACTGAAACAGTCAGTTATGATGAATGGACACTCGCTAAATCAAATTCGGAGATTAATCGGCCAGCGGCTGTGTCATTAGGGCTTTGTGATGGCTGAATTAATATGGTGATTAAATGAGAGGTTGCTACTATGTCAGCGTGTCAGCTCTGACAAGCTGACCCTGGATCAGCTGGCAATGGAGTCGGAGACACTTCATCATCTCACACCTATAAAGAGTGCTTGACCTTTGGCGTTTACATTTATCACCTGAGGTTTTTCTTGTACTTGTAGCCTGGAAAAGCCATCATTCGCTTGAACCAAAACAGCCTGGCAAGGTGTGGTTTTTACATTTGTGGTAGGAAAGGAATCCCTGCATATCCTGAGAAAACAACACAGCCATTGTGTAAGGTCCAACACAACCAAATGTGAAAAGACTATGATGTGTGCTGCATCTATATTGGTAGAGCTAATAAAAGTACTCTTGGCTGGCAGGGAAATGCAAATGCTGACAGAATCAATGCACCCTGCTGCCAAATCCACAGTCACTAGTGAGCAGATTTGGCTCATTTTGCAAACAGGCAATACATTTAAACACACATGTACACACACGCGCTCACACACAGAGACGAATCTGTGATACACTGTGTCCCTATGACCCTTCTGCTCCATATGGTCAAGAAGAGGGCAGAGAAAATAAGCACACGGCTCCATGGGTGACTACAGCTTGGCATCGAGAGAAGCCCAGAGGTCCGTGGTGTTGAAGCAACATGGCCATGGTTGGTACAGCCCTCTTTTCCGTACCAGTGCCTCCTGTCCTGCCTCATATACTGTAGTATTGTGAATAAACATGGTGGCTGTTAGTGAAAAAAGACATTGCCTGTTTCTTTTCTTTTTTTGGCTGAAATAAGCTCCGTACTGGAGCAGATTTACATCAGGCGCCAAAGCAAACACACCATACATAAATCATGTATGCATACAGAATGCCGACATGAGTGCAGAGCTCCCATGGGGCATGAATGTTTCACAAAAGGCCTTTTAAAGGGTGAAACTATCACACAGATTATATTAGCTCACTCAAGACTGTGAGTCTCTGACATTCTTACATAACATGACGGATGACACTGGAAGTGTAACTGTTGTGCCTCTGATAATATAGAGATTTAAACACCGATTAGACAATTAGCAATGCTTATTTCAAATGTATTATCGTTTTAGCACGTTCAGGTAAATATTGTGATAACTTAATATTCTGTCTACCATTATCAGATGGCTTTAAATGACCGGCTGTATCATGGCATAAAGCAGTGGTTATCACCAGGGGTGGAAAGTAACTAATGACATTTACTCAGATTACTGTAAATAGGTAGTTTTTTTTAATATACTTCTTTTTTGAGTACATACATGTGGCAGAGTTTCCCATCATGCCCTTGGGCAGAGTGCTTAGTTGTGTTTGGATGTTGTCTGTTGTACAGTGATCCTTGCTGGGGTTCTTTTGCCCATGTTTCAGGTAGATTGGTATTATTTTTGATGTGAGACACTTTTGCACCATGAGTGAGGCTATCCACTGAGTTAGAGCTCCTACCTGTGACTTTAGGATGCATAGTGTGTATTCTCAGTGTGCAGTATATCTGTATGCATTGCTTTACTCTGAGGTTGACTCATTCACAAGTGTATAGAGGTTAACTGGTTCACATCCTGGCTTGGCCTTGATTTATGCTAGTTTGACCAGGAAACCATTTTTAACAGATGAATAGAAAATGAATAGTTTACAACAGGGATGCATGGTGTTATTAGCAAAAAAGTTTGATATTAGTTTTGGCAGATGTGAACATTTCAGTTGCATATATTATACATCAGCCTTCGGCCCTATACACTCAAGGAGGCCCATCATGAACCCTGAACATTTTGAATGAAGTCTGACATTTTTAACAACTACCAGACTATCTACGTCACCTCTTTTCGATTTCCACTTGGCTCATAATGGAAAGAAAAAAATATATATCATGCAGTCCTAGTTTGCAAATTTATCCAAACCAATCTCAAATGCAGTCAACTTAAAATACAGATGAGCACAAAACTACCAGAGTCAGCATTAATAGCCCCCCCAGAAGGCCTGACCACAGATATTACTGGGCCCCATGACAACCCCAGCGAATGGGCCCGCCCCTGCTGTGATCTATTGATAATATCAGTGCATGTGTGTTGGGTCAGTAGCATTGGTGCCAGTCTTGGTGCCAATTTTCAACAATTCTATGGGGGTTTCTTCTCTTTGTTGCTCCTCCATACCCATTTTTGCCACATTCTACCTATTTGTTTTTGCCTCTGTTAACCCTTTTTGCCACTACAAATACATTTTGGTGCCATTAACCCGTTTTTGCCGCTTCACAACCTTCTCTTCCAATTTTTACCACTTTAAATTCCTTTCCATCTCTTTAACCCCTTTTCACCGCTTCTCCCCACCAGTTTTTGTACATTTAAACCCCAGGTGCCACCACCTCCCTATCATTGCTTCTGTTAACCCATTTTTGTTACTATTAACCCTTTTCCACCACTTTTTATACCCATTTTTGCCCATTTGAACTGTAACTAGCCATTTTATGCCCTTTTTGCAACTTTTAATCCATTTTTGCCACTTGTAACTCCTTTGACCACTTTTCCTGCCTGTTATTGCCACTTTAATCCAATTTGTGCAGATTTCTGCCTAGTTTGCCTCTTTTGACCCACCTTTTCCACTATTTAATACTATTTCACCACATTTTTGCCCATTTTTTTGCCATTTAAAAGCCATTTTTTCCACTTTCAGCCTTTTTTAAACCTCTGTTAACCCATCTTTGCCTCTTTTGATTGATTTTTGCTACTTTTTAAATCTATTTTCACCAACTTTTCTGCCCATTTTTAACCCTTTTTGATTCTGTTTAGAGAAAAGGGGTTTACATTTTGCAGAAGGCTATATACTACAGCATAAATGAATAAAAAAAATATTTGTTGATTTGATAAGAGTTTAGCATTTGGGTAAAAATTAAAATATGATAATCACATCTTAACTTCACAATGGGCCATCATTTTGCTGACCTCATGGACCCCCAGTATGTCTGGGCTCTCCTCTTTATCTTTACCTTATAGGCAGCCTTACTCTATAGAATAGACCTTTTTGTTGATGTGCTCTAACTTTGTAATGCTCAAAGCTTGCAAAATAAAGTCAAACTGAGGGCTATCTTCCACTTTACGCACTGTATATAAAACGTTATTTTTCTACAGAACAAACTATGCATTGTTCAATGGCTGATGGAGGCTGCTGCTATTGCAGTCATGATAATGCATGCCTCAATGTTTGATTCTGGGAAACTGGTTGAACCAATATATTGGATGCAGACCACTTTTTAGATGGAAAAATAGCTTTACGGTGCTACAATTAAAAAATGTGCAAATTGGGTTCGCCAACCTTCAAACTATCAGACTGATTACCACTTAGGCTAAAACTGAGTTTAAACCATTTAATGTTCCATTATGTTATTAGGTTTGTTTTCAGCAAGGACATACTGAACAAGCAATGAATAAAAGAACAACCTTTTAAGTAGTAGTCTGTGCACTTTTGCTACAAAAATACTGCATGATGCAATCTTGTGTGCCATTAAAAAAAGTTTCTGTTGAAGACAGAATTCTGTTTTTTCATTCAGTTGTGGTAATCTGGTGCACTGGAGCACTTGAGTTCACTTAGATTAAAATCAAAACTAATTCTCCAAACAAGGTCGTCCATTTGATACATTTATTTAGACTGGCCAATTTGAGAAACATTTGAGAAACAAGGAAGGAGAAAGAGATTTTAATTTCCTGTCACACTTGTAAAGCTAGGACTTTAAGCTCCTGATAATACACCTTTTTATCTTGTTAGATGGGAAGATTTGGTCTATATGAAAACAATGTTGATTCTCACACCTGTCAGTTAAGATCTAAATTACCGTGGCCTAGAAGTGCAATACTAAATCGCAATGGCTGAAACACTTTTGCAAAGTTTGAAACAAATTTACATTAACCAAAACAATTTACATTTCATAAAATTAATTAACATAATAAAATCCCTTTTACAAATAATGAAACAATTGTAGTTTTTACACAAAAAATTACAAAAAATACAATAAAGATATTACAAAGTGTGAAACATTTTAACAAAACTTGAAACACATTTCTGAAGTCCAATACAAAATTATAGTCTGAAACACTTTTAACCAAAACACTTGTAAAGTGTTACGGACTTTGTAATTTTGTATGGGAATTTGTAAATTTGTTTCAAGTTTTGTAAAGAGTTTCAGACTTTGTCATTTTTGTATAAGACTGTAAATTTGCTTTTGGTTTTGCAATTTTGTACCAAACTTTGTAAGTTTGTATCGGACTTTGTGAATTCGTTTCACGATTTGTATCAGGCTTTGTAAATTAGTTTCGGGGTTTTTTTTATGTGTTTCAGACTCTTCAAGTTTCAAGTTTTATGAAAGTTTTTCAGACTTTGTAATTTTTGCATAAGACTGTAAATTAGTTTCAGGTTTTGTAAAGGTTTTTCATATTTTTCTTTTTTTTTTTTTAAACAAAATTTTTAATTTTTTTCAGATTTTGCAATTTTATATCGGACTTTGAAAAAAGTGTTTCAAGTTTTGTTAAAGGGTTCCAGACTTTGCAATTTTGTTTCAAAATTTGTAAATTAGTTTTGGGTTTCGCAAAAGTGTTTCAAACATTGCAATTTTATATCAGACTTCAAAAACAATTGTTTTAAGTGTTGTTAGTGTGTTTCAGTTGCTGTGACTTTGTATCAGACTTTGTAAATTTGTTTCAAGTTTGATTGAAGTGTTTTAGACTTGCAATTTCGTGTCAAAATTTGTAATTTTTTTCAGTTTCTTAAAGTGTTTCAGACATTGCAATTTTAGATCAGATTTTGAAAAAAGTTTTTAAAGTTTTGCAAATGTTTTTCAGACGTTGGGACTTTGTTTCAGACTTTTGAGATTTGTTTCAAGTTTGATAAAAGTGTTTGGGAATTAGCATTTTGTTTCTAAATTTCTGTAAATTTGTTTCAGATTTGGTAAAAGTGTACCAGACTTTGCAATTCCCGATCAGACTTTGCAAATTTTTCAGCTTTTGTAAAAGTGTTTTAGTTTTTTATCAGACTGTGTAAATCTGTTTCAAGTTTCTAAGAAGTGTTTTAGATTGTAATTTTTATATTGGACTTTTTGAAAATTGGTTTTAGCATTTGTAAGCATGTATTAATGTTTGTCTGATGACATGTATCAATGTTTTTGTTTGTTAATTTGTTTCAAGGTTTGTAAAAATGATTTCAGACTATGTAATCCGTATTGTACCTTCAAGCCACCAAACTAAATCTTTTCTCTTTCAAACAAACGACTGAAGTGGCTTAATAGTCTCCTAAATTCATTCTGTTTCAACACATTTTTTTATTTAAAACATGTAATGACATTTTTTGTGTGTTCAAAAGCTGAATTTATATTGTTACAGGGATGGAAGTAAAAGATGTGCTGCTAGTTTGATCAAAACCATTTAGAGGCCATTCAATTTGACAAGTCTTCTTTGGCAATTACTAAATACTCTACTTGTGATACATTTCCACTCAGTCAAGCTTGTTTTAAAACTATCAGACCGCTTGCATGCAGTTCTTCAACGCCCCTACATTCACCCCCTCATTTCTTTTCCTGGGGGATGATGGGTGCTCTGTGTACGGGGGGGGGCTTTTCAATTTCTCTCAGTGTGGCTGAAAGCACTCTCTTTCCATTATCAATGGAGAAGAATATGTGCCAATCCCTCTTTTGTCAGAATACACCCAGCCAGTAGCAAAAGCTTTTATGTCTTTATGTAATTTGTGCCAATGACAGTGCCCCAAAAAGATTTTACAGTGTTACTCTCCAGCCTTGCCGGTGGAAACCATACAGTGCACTTACTGCAAAGTAGATGTGGAGGCTGCTCTCAACAAAAAGATCATCCCTCACCAAACAAGAGCACCAGATGACCTCTAGATGTTTTGATGTGTGAAATAATGTTATTATGGCACAATATTCACAGAGTGTGATTGGCCATTCACATGTGGCTATATCTTCCAAACACTTTCCTAATTTGAGTGGACAGGTCCACCATTGGGTCACCCGCCAGCACAGTCGTGCATTTGACCAGGGATAAAGCCGAAATCAATTTCCCCTTGGCTCTCTGTGGGGCCTTTTTGAATGGCCTTGTGTTTGTGCCGGAGGGAGCACTTACTCTACTTCTGCTGACCTCTTTGTCCTTTTCCCTATGAGTAGATCACTCCCATTGAAATGATAACTGCTTTTCAATCTGTGGTCAAAACATCGAGGCACACTTTTGAAAACCCAATTGGCTTTTAAAGCACTTAACAACAGTTACCAGTGAAATGGATTTTCGGTGCTTATCAATACGAGTCGAGGTGAAGTTATTGTCAGAAATCAATTTAAATGCTGACAGAGGACTATTCCCACTGACCTCTATTCTAGCTGGCCACCCGTATTTTTCTGATGCTGATAGTTGGAATCATGTTGCAAAGTTTTATTAGCCATCTTAAACATCTTTGACTCAATGTCCGCAAAGTTTGGCTTGGTATGTAACACAGGAGGAACAAATGGTAACAAATACAATCATTTCCAAACTTTGTGTCGTATGCCGATTGTAATTCAATTACTGTACCACCAAGGAGGCCTGGAATCTGTCGCAGAATGGCTCGTTCCGACTCACTGCTTTGGGTAATGGTGTTTTCTTTGCTCGGGAAATGAAATATAATATCATTAAATAGAGATATGCAAAATGAAGTGTCGACAGATCCATCTTGGGTGCCTGCTCAATCTGTTTGTGGGTGTTGAGTGGCTCCCCAATGACAGATCCAGCTTATCATTGAAACATTCGCCTCATGGAAATATGGGGTTCTGGCTCATTCGACATTTTAAAGATTTATGGTTGTCAATATGTTGAGGTTGGAACAAACAGGAAATTACAAGAAAATGCAGAACAATGGATTTGTTTTATATGATGGTGAGACTTTTCCACGGCCACCTATCAGACTACATTTCCACCTGAGAGTGGATAAAAATCATTCCTGAAGACTGCTATCATCTTCGAGGCAAACCACTGACTAGACACAGAGGGGATTTTCAGTGTTTGCACCCATCCCAAAGATAATATTTGCAGTGGTACCACTGCTTTTAGCTCCAGATAGCAGCTAAGAGAGGCTGAGGAGGGGGAAAATTAAGAGGAGAGGCAATAAAGAAAAGCTTTGATGTTGTCATGCATGATTGTGCCGAGGCATCCTCGGGCTTGTGTCGAGTCTGTTGATTTAGTGAGTGCTGCAAAAACGAGAATACAGATGGCTACTGCTGCTATTTGGGGCCGGGCTCTGAGAATTAAAACCCTTCCGACATCCTTTATCTTGGGTGACACTTCAAATACTTCAGACACCAGCTTCAGATTTTGTTCCACACGTTGTGGCACGATGCCCATTTAATTAATTTGCTTTAGGGGTGGGCACACTGCCATTAGGAAAAAAGACTATGGAAAAGGGGTACATGAGCAACAGAGCTTATATAAAACTGCCATTTCAGTGCAAAATAATGAGAGGTAATAAAAAAAATCATGTCCTTTTCTAAATTTATATAGAAACATTTGAACATATTATATTTTATGCATGTGGTACCATTTATAATCTGAAAATGTATAGCTCAAGCCCTTAAGACTTTAAAGCTCCTTATTACTAAAAATAAAAAAAAATCATAGGGGTTATTTGTTAAATCTATTCATTTTGATGTACATTTACCCCAAAAATACACAATCAAAGGTTTGACACTGAAAATGAAAGGCAACCAAGTGTTAATTTGGCAGTGGTTGCTGATTCTGGTGGCACACATGAGGTCTCCAGGTGTTTGGGTCCTGCCTGCCTCTAATGCGACAGTAGGGCGATCCAAATGCCTAACAGGATTCTGCACCTGAGCTCGGTACAGCAGAGCCAAACAATATGGAGGCATTTTATCCCAAAACATAGTCCATGGATCCTGCAAGCACTCGCTTAGGCAAAGGTGACAGATGTTTCCCTATATCAGACCTAGGAAAGAAATAAATAACTGCAAAGTGCAACAAATGAGTTGAGTCCACTCCATAAGGTGGACATCTGTGTTACAGACTGCCTCAAGCTGTGGCTCAGGTCGCTCTCTTTTAGTTCAAGGTATGATTTTGCTCTGGAATACTTAATAGTCTTGGCCTTTCAACAGAAAGATCTAAAGGTAGTAAGGAAAAATAATGCAATTAAAACTGTTGTCTAAGGGTTCTGTTATGATAAAGTGCAATATAAGACAATACCATCTCATACCATACCATAGTACAGTGATCATCAACTGGTGGCCCGAGGGCCACATCAGGCCCCCCACATCTTCCCATGTGGCCCCCAGAACATTATTAAATACAGAAATATGCAGAAGAAAAAATTCTTGATGCATTCAAGGCATGTTTTTTTTTTTTTTTTTTTACCATACAACTACGCCATACCATACCATACCTTACCATACCATACCATACTAAACCATACCATACCACTATACCATAGTATACCATAGTATACCATACCATACCATACCATATCATACCATACCATACTAAACTAAACCATACCATACCACTATACCATACGATACCATACCATACAACTACGCCCTACCATACCATACCATACCATACCACTATACCATACTATACCATACCATACAACTACGCCCTACCATACCATACCATACCATACCACTATACCATACCATACCATACCACTATACCATACTATACCATACCCTACAACTACGCCCTACCATACCATACCATACCATACCACTATACCATACCATACCATACCATACCATACCACTATACCATACTATACCATACCCTACAACTACGCCCTACCATACCATACCATACCATACCATACCACTATACCATACCATACCATACCATACCATACCACTATACCATACTATACCATACCCTACAACTACGCCCTACCATACCATACCATACCATACCACTATACCATACTATACCATACCCTACAACTATGCCCTACCATACCATACCATACCATACCATACCACTATACAATACCATACCATATCATATCATACCATACTAAACCATACCATACCATACCACTTTACTAAACCATACCATACCATATCATACCATACCATACTAAACCATACCATACCACTATACTATACTATACCATACCACACCATACCACTACGCCATACCATACCATACCATACCACCATACCATACTATACCATACCATACCATACCATACCATACCTTACCATACCGTACCATACCACTTTACTAAACCATACCATACCACTATACCATACCATACCATACCATACCATACCATACCATAACATAACATACCATACCATGCCATACCATATCATACTAAACCATACCATACCATACCACTACACAATACAATACCATACCATACCATACCATACCATACCATACCATGCCATACCATATCATACTAAACCTTACCATACAACTATACCATACCATACCATACCATACAATACCACTACACCATACTAAACCATATTATATCATACTATACCATATCACTATACCATAATATACCATACAACTATACCATACTATACCATACCATACCATACCACATCATATCATACCATACCATACCAAACCATGCCATATCATACCATACCATGCTACCTTACCATACCATACCACTATACCATACCATACCATACCACACCACTATACCATACCAGGACATGCACAACAAACCATATCCTACATATTTTCCTTTTAATTTAACCTTTATTTAGCCAGTCTAGTCCCACTGAGATCAGATATCTCTTTTCCAAGAATGACCAAGAATGGCAGCAACAAAGTTTTTAGAGCAAAGACACTCAAACTCATACAGTACACATTAACTAATAAGATCAATATTACAGCTAAAGCAATTGCATTTAAATTTGGGTTCAAGTCTTTTCACTGAGTCCTTGAAATCATTAAGGGTAACTTCGTTTTACATTTGAAATCAATCAAAATGTGGCATGCCACAATACAATAGATACACTGTGGGTTAATACTGAATGATATGAGAAGATGCCGCAAGGCAAAGTATAAAACTGACCTTTTTTTCTCAAATTTGTTGAGTGGGGTTGGATGGCCATCTCTACTGCCAATGTACAGCATCATTCTATGGTAAACACTGTTAACCCCTTTAAAAAAATCAATCAATCAATCAACCAATGCATTAACACATTAGCAAATACCATTGACAAACATATAGTGCACAGGCGCAACAACAATGTAACTCAACATGTAAGACATCGATGCTGCAAGTATCTCAGACATTTGAGTATTTCAAGGGTCTGCAGTCACTCCTTTACAGCCAGAGGGATATGACCTTAACTGAGTTTTAATTTCCACTGACGGACATTCAACACCGAGGATTTCATCTACATGTAAATAGTCTGATGAAATGGTCCCTCTCCTTTCTCCCTTCTTTCCATCTTTTTCCTCTTAATGTGACACACTGGCAGCAGCCTATTGTACATTACACTTGCAAGTCATGCACATTTGGCTAAACACAGCTCAGAGGCATAATGTAATCAGGAAAGCCATATTCTTGTCGCACAGAATACCCAATATTTTGGAAAATGGGATTCAGCGCGTTCTCATCAAACCACCTGGAATGAAATATGAAAAATTTTTATAGCTGTGGTATTTGCTAGAATAATATGCTCGCCAGGTGAATAATCACACTGGCTGGAAGTGACAATCCAGTGTGCTGTGCCATAAATAAGATGGGAATGGGGCATGGGGAAAATTATGATTATCCCTTTAGGATGCTGTTCTGCTGTTACTATTCTAAAATATAAGGCTATAGCTTACACATTCAAACTCAGGCTGTTTGGCACAACCCAGTGCCCCAACACTCAAAAGGGCTTTAGATGAATCACAACTGTAATGGCATGCATCCCCAAACAGTTAAGCTACTGCTTGATGAATGTGCTCCTCTGAATATGCTGAATGTGGAATATAGTTGGCAGGGTGAGGTGACAGGATTCAGCTTATAAGCCTGCTCTGCTTGTAAATTCCACTGTTTTCTTTCTAAAAGCTAGAAAATGTGTCAATGCTTCTGCTGCCAACGTTATCAATGGTTTACAGCCTGACTTACAAATACAGAGACCTAAGAGTCTACAGCCATGCCAATGGCTCTATGAGGCTGTACAAGGCATAGCAATGCTTTGAGATGTCGGCTAATGTAATGGTGCTTTTCAAATGTGGTACCGGCTTGACTTTGCTCAGCTGTACTCGCTTTGAGACCCAGCCAGGTGCTATATTTTCCATTACAGTAGCCTTTCCCAAACTTCAGTACACTGCAGCCAATTTGGAGACCTAAACTTCAACCATAACGTGAAAGCCAACATATTTTCCTTTCTATTTGTATTTAATGAACAAAGAATTAAAATGCACATTCTTGGTTTCCAGAGACATTACGATTACTTAGAAAATGTTCATGAGGTCACAAAGTACATTTAATAAGACCTAAAGACCCAGTCTCACTTGCGACTCCTATAATGGTGATATTCTCTGACCACTCAGTGGTTGACAGAGTCTTGGTGCTTAATTTTAGTACTGGCTCAACTAGCATTCTAGCCATTCTCAGATCTCTTAAGCTGTAGTTATCTTGCAGACTGAATAAGATTGTCATCCAGGGTTTTCCTATATTTTACCACGTTCATTTTACCCTCTACATTTACAAGCTTTCCAGGGCAGGCTGTTGGGAAGCATCCCCACAGCATGATGCTGCCACCACCATGCTTCACAGAGGGAATGATGACACCACTTTGGTTTCATCAGGACAAGTAACTTTCTTCATCTTAACCATGGAGTCTTGTGCCTTTTGGGGAACTCTAGTTGAGTTTTCTTCAACAGTGCATGGATTCCTTGTTCTATATGATAAGGCTCTCAGCAGTATTGAATGTAATACCCTTAAATGTGCCCCTTTCTTGTCAGGTATTGCAAGCACAGCATAAACTCAGGACCCCATCAATAGGCAGTGACAAACAGAAAATGCAGAGCCATCCTAAACACAACATGTGGCTCCTTGATACACCTGACATCAACATTAACCAAAGAAGAAAGTTACCAGACTCAGACTGTGTGCACAATGGCGACAGGACAGGGTCAGTATTTTCACTTTAAACCACATCAACTAGCAAGGGTGTGCAAGTGCTCTCACCTCTTCTTTTTTATTGCAGACACCTCAATTATGTCTTTAATCAACACCCAATAGACTTAAGGGTGATATTACTCAGTCAATCCAGTTGCATAGCTGACCCCAGTTTGTTTTTCACAAATTAAAGATAAGAGAAAGACACCTAGCTCTCTGCTTGTGCTGGTGACTGGCCTGATAAAGAAAAAAGAATTGAGCTTGACGTTCAAAGAGGGTTTATCAAGAAGCACTGCCTATAATGTTTTTCTCCTCAGGAGTTCAAGCAGTCCAACTATCGATGTGTTCAACTTGTGCCAAAACACCCGAAAATCACTCAATTCTGACAAAAAGTCTTTTGTTAAGTAATTGCTTTCACTGCCAAGAAATCTGGGCATGATCATACGGAAACCCGGTGAGTGATTTGTCGAGACACAAAATGTGGATTAATTAGCCTTGATGTAGTGCACTAATCGCATAAACAGGAAGATCCCTGGCTCTCCCTTTGCTGGTTGTGTTTTGGGGAGTGTCCTTCATTTCCCATCATCCTTAACAGGACTTTAAAGCAGAATATCATTTTACTGTTTGTTACAAAAAGCAAGTGTTCACTCTAATCTACTATAATGTCATCCTTTTATGAACTAAAGCAGTGTGTAACAGGTTTTGCAGCAGTTGACAGTTTTCACCATTAGTGAGGCAATTGTTTAATGTTTACATGTAGCTCATATATAGTGGATTTTGACTTAAACTTAGCCTGCAAGGTCTCTAATGAGCTGAGACACAGAGCTGAAGGGCCTGCCATCCTCTGATTGTAGCATGCAGGTAGATTTACAGTGCCTATAAAGGTACTTACCCCCTTTTATGATTTTATAAATCAATCATGGTCAATATAATTTGGCTTTGTTGACAAAAAAATAGCAGTATTGGCTGCAATCACAGCACTGAGTCTGTGTGGATAGGTCTCAATCAGGCTTGCACATCTGGACACTGCAATTTACTCCATTCTTCTTTGCAAAACTGCTCAAAATCTGCCAGGTAGCACAGAGATCAAGCACGAACAGCCCCCTTTCAAGTCCAACCACAAATTCTCTTCTGGATTGAAATCTGGGCTTTGAATTGGCCACTCCAGAACATTCACCTTGTTGTTCTGAAATCATTTCTATGTGGCTTTTGCTGTATGCTTTGGGTCATTGTCTTGCTGGAAAATAAACCTTCTCCCAAGTTTTCTTGCAGACTGAAAAACTGCTGAATAGCATCCCCAAAGCATAATGCTGCCACCACCATGCTTCACAGTGGGGATGGTGTGTTTGTGGTGATGTGCAGCATACATAGCGTCTTGTCTGATGGCAAAAAAGTACCATTTTGGTCTCATTTGTGTGACCATGGAGTCTCCCACATGCCTTTTGGTGAACCCCAGTCAAAAGTTAACCTGAGATTCCTTCAACAGTGTTGTTCTCTTTGCTGCTCTCTCATAAAGCTTTGACTAGTGAAGGACCTGGGCAACGGTTGAGAGTTCTTTGTCCTCATGGTGTAATGGTAGCCAGGAATACTGATTCACCAGTGGTCTTTATACCACAATCATTCGAGACACATTCACTATAAATATATTGGCAGAATATATTGGTAGATTAAGTGCCAAACATTTCCTGTATTTTGGATTTTAGAATTGTTTATGCATCCACAGTTCATCTTTCAAGAATTTGGGGACTGGATTCAAAGTATATTTGACTGAAAGGGCAATAAAAAGCAGAACATATACTTGCTGTAATATTGTGAATTACAGACATTTTTCAGTCTTGAAACAATCTAAATATTATTCTATCATTAATGTTCTAATAATAAGGCTGTCTGTTTGGCGCTCGAAAGTTTAGCTACCCATCCTACCAAGAGGGGATGTCAAAACACTCATACCTTGGCTTGCAAATCCAATAAGAGCAGATGTATCAAGATAGTGATCTCATCACAGACTGTAACTCACAGATATCTCCTGACAGTCAGGTCTGAAAAGGCCATGACCTTCAGAGTCAATTCTTCAAAATGGAAAGGACCCAGTGAGCCTGAATTAGTGAACCACAACCTCAATCCCCACCAAAACAATAGACTCTTAGGAAACCTGTACTGGGGTTCAAGTCTTTCTAATGCCACAAAGGATGGATTATATCCTCTTTGAGACTTGTGATTCCACACCACTGACATGAGTCTTAAACTGGTGACTGGTTCCTGATATCTACTCAGAAAATAAAAAAAGGGCAGCCCAGTCCCGCCAAACAGGTCAAAGACATCGAGTGACTCCAAAAGCCTTGTAATGCTTTTGGTGGGCTCTATTTCTTTAACTAGATAAAGTGTATCGTCGGCGTAAAAAGAAAAGCCTTGTTTCTCATTTTCCGGAGGTTTCATTCAGCCATGTCGCCCTTATCTTCCATCCGCAGCCAACTGTATGGTCCGACGCTGCCTTGATACGACAAGTGTAAGATAAACTTGACAGATCAACTTTTTCGATAGTCACAGAGCCCATAAACAACTGGGGCCTCTAATCTGATAATCCACCAATGAAAGATTAGGCGCAGGGAGTATTATTGTGTTGTCACTCTTGCTTACAGGGTCACATGGGCTTTAGCTACCGGGGTTAGACGTCCCCTCTGCAAATCCTGGGAAGGTGTCACATCTCAGCAGGTGAGGTGCGGTGATAAGACTGACTGGGGGGATATTAAATGAACCAAACTGCAATTATCACAAGTATTAATGAGAAAGCAAGCATCTGCAACAGGGCAGCATGGTGATCTAATGATTAGAGGGACATTCTGTGGCTATTTGATGCCAAAATATCAGTTTGTACTGTTAAATCTTTCTTAGAGCACTCCTCTTTTTGTTTCTTTTTCTGCAGCTATCAGTAAAATTACAGAAATCATGCAATATCACACACTTTGATTACTGCTTAGAACGGCATTTAAACAGCACAGGCTGCTTCCTGTTTGCAATCCCGCTTCTCTGTACATTTCCTAACCTGATATTAAACATCCAGGCAGCTCCTGCATATGCTGGCTGCTATCTTGCGAGCAGAGGAGCCGGAGAGTCGGAGTAATTCAAACATTCTTCAAACTGCAATTTATTTTCCCCGAGTTGTAATTATGGTCTATTAAAATGCAAATGATGTCAATGGCAGAGCAGCGCTAATCACTCACTGTCTGTTTATGGGCAGTACAGCCACATTAGAGAGAGACTCACACTGTGGGGACTGGGATGCACATGGATCCTCTATCTGTGAAGGATCCAATAAATTAGACGCTTTTCTCGGTGGGTTGTATGGATTTTTCTCATGGGGATGTAAAGATAATTTCACCACATAATAATATGAAAGTCAAATATAAGAAGTTGCATGTAGTTTATGGATTCGGAAGTCAGCAGACTTGTTGCAGCCATATATACAGAACGCTGCACATGTTGCAAACATCTGTAGATTGTTAAAAGAATATAACACCCGCAGAAGGACTCTTAAAGATCTCTTTTAATTAGTTTACCTATGCATATAATTTAGTCCTTAATAGAACAGCTTCAAGATAGCTTTTCCTACTGTATCTGATCGTTGCCTTGAGCTTTTCAACAGATATTTTGCACATTCACAGCAACTGTGAACCAGTCTTATTTGTGTGTAATCATGACAAATTTGCAATGGAAAAAAACCAAAACCAAATAATCCATTTTATATAGAATGAAAAAATACAGATTTGCACAAACATTATGTATTGTAAGTTAACTTAAATTGCATAGTTATTTGGTACAATGTCAAATAATTATACACTTAGAAGTAAGTTTACATACAGACAGAGAGAGTGCTAATAATTAAACTACAAAGTTGTGAACTATGGAAAGGACAGGTGCTATTTAATATTAGGGATCTGCACATGAAAGAAAACTACAAATTGAAAGTCACTGGCTGTTTCTCAAAGAAAATCCAAGTATCTCTCATACTGGCCAGGATGTTTATCTTGGTATAGCTTGATGCAAACAGGAAGTGAAAATTACCTTCACAGGCTAAAAGATTTAGTGTTGCGTTGTGGTAATGTTTTCTTAAGTAATGATTTATTTACAGTGTCTATTAGAAGTCTTCACCCCCTAAGATGTTTTACATTTGATTGATTTTAAAAAAGTAATGTCAATTAAATTTACTCCATTCTGTTTTGCAAAACTGCTCAAGCTCCGTCAGGTTGCACTGGGACCAGCTGTGAACAGCTCTCTTCAAGCCCAGCCCCAAATTCTCTACTGGATTGAGGTCTGGGCTGTGACCCAGCCACTCCAGAACATTCACCTTGTTGTCTTTAAACCATTTCTGTGTACTCTTTACTGTCTGCTTATACTCAAGGATTTTCCTATATTTTTTCTCATTCATTTGACCCTTTACCTTTTTAAGCCTTCTAGGGATGGTTGTTGAGAAGCATCCCCTGAGCATGATGCTGCCACCACCATGTGTTTGTGTTGACGTGCAGTGTTTGGTGTCTTTTCTGATGGCCATAAAGAACCATTTCGGTCTCACCAGACCAAAGAACTTTCTCCCACTTGACCATGGAGTCTCCAGCATGCCTTTAGTCATGACTCATATTAGTAGATAAGCAGACTTATGGATTTAACTGAACTCTGATGGATGTCCAGTGCCTTGGAATTCTTGTTGTATCCATTCCTTACTTATACTTTTCAAAACCTTTTCTCTGAGTTACTTCAAGTGTTCTTTTGTCTTTATGGTGTATTGGTAGCCAGGAACACTGATTAACCAGTGGCTGGACCTTCCAGATACAGGTGTCTTTAAACTAAAATCAACTGAGACACATTCACTGCACTCAGGTGATCCTCGTTTTAGTAATTGTGAGATGTCTAGCACCAATTGGCCAGACTTCTGTTGAATTAGGTCAGTCACTTTAAAAGGGGAATTTCTTTTTGAGCAGCCAGTGGCCTTCCAGGTCCAGTGGCATAATAAAATTATTTTATAAATCACATATGATGTTTACTGTAGTGCAATACAATCTTGAGAAAATAAAACCAAAGTTAAAATCATCCCCAAATGTAGCACTACATCTACAACAAAGCATATTCCATACCTGAGCTCAATATTTCTCTTTTTTTATTCCATTTTCCATCTCCAAGGAGACTTAAGAAACTGAAGTTTTGTAAATAGTATCAATGCACGCTAATTAAGTATAAACATATCAACACACAAATTAATGTAAATTGATTTGCTCCAAATATAATTGGATAGTGTGAATCACATTTTGCCTCTCACCCAGCTAATTAGATATGCAAAGTACAAACATGCTGAGTACCAATTAAGAGTATATGCAGCTGCTGCCATGTTATATTGCCACCTTTTTTCTTTTTAAATACTGAAATGTAACCATTTGATGCCTAACCCTTTGATAATAACAAATTCCCTTATTCTATTTGTCATACATTTCAAAGTCTCATTGACAATGCATAGCCATGTGGGATGCTCACACACACAGATTTTCTGCAAGGTGAAGGTGCACGGTTAAACATATAAGGTCAATAATTATCCATATTTCAGTGTTTTATTCATGAGCGCATAGCCACGGGTAGAATGAATCTTCATGCATGTTAAATCACACATGATTTCCTGTTGTGGGTCATGTGAGAGAAAGCTACACAGGAGCCACACTTATGGAATAATGAATGCGATGAGCATGAATTATATCTGCGTTATAAGCAAGCTATTGCATGTTCTTGTCTCTGCCGTGTGTAATTCCAACACACTGCAATTCCATCGTGTTGCTGATGTATGTTCTGTGCCCCCCCATCACTTTTGCTATGCATTACATCGAGCCTACTGGGGATTAAAGCTTATCTTTACTACAGTTAACCATGTGCCGTGACAACAACCTCATGTCTTCCTTATCACAGGGTTAGCTGCTGACAAGATGTGGTGTTATTAATAATCAAAAACCTCTGAACTGTTCACATGGATGCAGCCCAACAATGCACAACTTGTACTAAAATTATACTAAAAAACACAAGCTGCATACATAATTCACATTTGCATGCATTTAAGTAATAGATGTTCTTCTACAAGGAATGAGAAACAGGTTTCCTACAGGTGAAGTGCTTTTGTGATGACTGGATATTCGAGAGTATAAATAGCACCTTCTTTTGATCAATACCGACATCCCTCCTCCATCGGCTCACATTAAGAGCACACGCTTGGTAAGAATGAAGCTGTGGTTGGACACACTCTGTAGCATTCTGTTTGATCAGAGGGGGTGGCGTCCCCCAGGGCGCTGTGTCCGGCCTGCTGATAAATTCATCTTCTGTCTGACTGTCTCCCTGGGAGCTTGCCAGTGAGTAAAGGGGCATTGACTTTTCATTAAGGAGATCACTGCATTGGAAATTGAATTTATTTTGGGTTTAAGAACATAACAGAGCTGTTCGTGAGTTGGCCCTGAAGGCCACAGATACATGCCGATACGATGAAAGCTGAGGGAAGGTTGTGGTTGACTGATAGAAAAAGCTCTCCCCAAACTGAAGTCCAATTACCATTATGCCACTGAAGAAACATACAAATGCTTACGTAGAGGATTCTTATCAGTTCCTTTCTAAAAGCCTCTGAGAATTTTGCTTGAAATCAAGAGGACTTGTACCTGGTTCTGTAGCTGACAGAATAATAAGACATTTACAACAGTCTAAGAGAACAGAAACTTTCAGATCGATCAGACATCCAAGTTCAAATTGGCTGTTGCTATGAAGTCCATGTTGGCTTTTTTGATAAAACAAACAAAAAAAACCCACCAAAAAACATCTTTCATGTCAAAGTGAAAATGGTTAATCAGTGTTCCTGGCTACAATTACACCATGAAGACAAAGGAACACTCCAATCAACTCAGAGAAAAGGTTATTGAAAAGTATAAGTCAGAGGATGGATACAAAACAATTCCAAAGGCACTGAACATCCCTGGAGTTAGGTTTAATCCATCATCAAGAAAGAGAAGGAATATGGCAGGTGCTAATCTGCTCCTCAGCTCATATATAATCTCAACTAAAATACTGAAAAGCATGTGGGAGACTCCATGGTCAAGTGGAAGAAAGTTCTTGGATCTGATGAGACCAAAATTGTCCTTTTTGGCCACCACAAACACACCATCCCCACTGTTTAACACAGTGGTGGCAGCATCATTCTGTAGGGATGCTTCTCAGCAGCCAGCCCTTGATGGCTTGCAAATGTAGAGGGTTAAATGACTGTGGCAAAATGTAGGGACATCCTGGAGGACAATGTTTTTCAATCCGAAAGAAAGCTTGAAAGGTTTATTTACAAGCAAGACACTGACCCGAAGCATATGACAAAAAGCTACAAAGAAATGGTTTAAAGACAACAAGGCGACTGTTCTGGAGTGGCCGAGTCAAAGCTCAGACCTCAATCCAATAGAAAATTTGTGGCTGGACTTGAAAAAGGCTGTTCACGCCTGATACCCTGTGCAACCTGACAGAGCTTGAGCAGTTTTGCAAAGAAAAATGTGAGTGAGAAGTGAAAGTGAGAGTGTCCAGATGTGTAAGCATGATTGAGACCTATATACACACATTAAAGAGGTTTTGTATTGTTTTTAAAGCCAAATCATTTTGACCATGATTGATAAAATTAATAAAATGGTAAAACATCCATGGGGGTAAATACTTATTTTGGCACTATAAATGTACTCAATGTGGTGAATTTGTGTTTTCAAAGTAATAGTAAGAGTATCTTCCTTTTATTAGTCTTAATGATATCATTAAGTTTATAGATTTAACCTTTTCTAATGCTTTCTGGATGCTAACTAATATGAACATAAGACATTGTGTTTTATAGTTAGAAGGCTATTGTGGATTTGAGTTTCCAGTGGCTTTAATGCTGTTAGCCTAGTTTCAAGTGATGATAGCAGCTTTGGGCACAGTGCTGCAAACAGTGCATGGTTACATACAAAATCTATTAATGGTTGTAGGAATACCCAGTAGGCTTTGCTGCATTGCAGTATTTGTAGAAAGAGTTATTGCATTTGGCAGATGCTGGAAGCAAAAACACACAACTTTATCATTTCAAAGGGATAATTTCCTAATAATTGCGGTCATTTTTGAGTCTAAAAGCAGCATCATTGTTTAAGGCATGTTGCATTTACAGTATGTAACTGTGCTCTCACTGCTCATTCCAGGGGTGATTTATCGAGTGCATTTTACCACCTAAGTTGATGAAGGTTCAGCCAAATACCAAGGGTCACTCTCCTGCTCTGCACCTTCCACCTATGCAAAGCTTGAACACTTGCTGTAAATTTCATCAAGGTGAGCTTAAAGTGTTTACCCCATTAATTTATTTCTGCTAAAGCCAGAGCGCTGACCCATAAAATGAGCTAAGATAATACTGACCTTAACATGGTCTTCTGCACATGGAGGTAATTGCTAAGGCTCTAGATCAATCAATATTGACTTGCCAGTTTTTTTTTCCCTCCTCCTCCTCTCCTGGCTTCCCCTGCCCACTATTGCTGGAGCTGAATGTGTAAAATTGGCTTTAGATGGATGGAGAACATATCCCAGATAGTTTAACCTTTATCTAGCTAACATGTTCACTTATCTGTACAATTATAGATTTTGCCAGTCAAGCTGTTTCGTGGAAAATGTGTTGAGTGTTAAAAGAGTGGGGAGTAAAGCTCTGGCTAATTGTTGAGAGTATTTTTGCAGAATTGAAACATGCAAAGCTATGTCTCAGTGGTCATTTTTACACACGTCACCAGAGATGAAATAACTGATATTAAGAAATAACATTTCAACAATAAATAACTGAGAAAACCAGCACACGCATACACCCACACATACGCCTTTACATCACAATCGCTGTGTACTCTGAGGCGTTTGATTTCTCTTTAATTTTTCAAGGCAGGGGCGCAGACTAAGCAGGCATTTCCATCTTGACTTGATAAATCTCACAATCTTCTTTTCCCTGCCACACTGAAGTAATTTATTTTCTATCTCTCGGAGCTATATTTTCCAGTTAATATTTCATTTTTTTTTCATGCAACCTGACAAAGGATGCCACGAGGGATGATAAGAAGTCTGAAACCTTTGCACTCTTGCTGCAGATACAGGATTTACCTTGAGAATTTTCTCAAAGGAAGACGACTTCTAAAATAAGCGAGACACTTAAAACAACATCAGCGTGTTCTTTTTTTGAGCCAGGAACACTATGAATTGTCATCTTGTAATAAAAAATTCTGAAATATTATTGTTTAATATGTTTGATGTGCATTTATCTAAGTTTATCTAACAGCAGGGTTTCAACCTGCATTTAGCATCTGATAAAAACAAAACGCCTTCTACAAAAGTGCTTTCCCTCAGGTAAAAACCACACAGACAGGCAGACTAAACCTGCTATTTTTAGCATTTCCAAAACAGCAAATCCTGATTGTGTCACTCAGACCTCTTTTTCATACCCAGCAGCCAAACATTCATCATTTACATGCTACAAATGTGCTCTGTTTTCACTCAGGATTATAAAGTATTCCCAGCATTGCTGCACAAAAACTATGATCTCAGTGATTTACAAAGATTTCTGCGCAGCAGAACCAAATTACATGTTCTTTGAGTGATGGGTAGCAGTGTCCTTCTGGCTATTCAACTCGCCCTTAATTTGAATTTGATAAGATTTCCTTTGGAGACATTGTTTGGCTAATGTAAATTTGGAGGGAGGACGAGAGCCCACCGCTGGCTTAACTTTGATGAGGTGTTAATATCTTATATCAAAAGCAGATAAAACCCTTATTAGCCCCAGTGGTCTTGCTGGAGTGGGGAACTTATTACACAGAGGAGATGAGACGAAAGCAGATGAAGTAAAAAGACGGCCGCCGGCTTTGTTACATGTCCTTAAGCTTTCCGACGGGGTCAACTTAATTTTGTGACTTAAATGCTGGGGGTTTACGGGATGCAGACAAGCTGACATTGTTTGAGAGATCTAATTCAGACTCTCATATTTCATAGTCTGCAAACATCTGGGGGATTACAGTGTCTCGAGCCAGAGGCAGTTTGATAATCGGTTGTCATTTTAGGAGTTGTACGCCCTTCCCAGCTCTGGAGTTTTTTTTCTAAAGGTCCTTCGGTTCAATCAAATGTTTGTGAGATTAGTTGGCTGCACTCCTTTCAAGAACTATATCTGTGTGTGCTGTATTTTAATGTTTTCCTTTAGGCTTTCATGGTGAAATGCTCTAAAATGCTTAAAGACTGATGATTTTGGACTCTGAAAGCTATTTAGAGAAATTTCAGCCATCCTTTGCAGCTGTTATGAATCTACAAGGTATTAGGGCCTACAGACAGTTAAAGGCCAAATTCTTGCATTCTAAACAACTGACAGGTTGCACACTTTTCAAACTCCTCCAAGGGATTTTCTCCAGTTGACTCCAGAATTTCTTTTGCTCATTCTAGACAAACTGGAGATCTAAAGCTGCGCTATTTGTTACGTTTCACCATGGGGTGGGGCAATAATGTGGGCCTAAACTTTGACTACTTTTTGCACATTTTTTGCAGTGAAAATTCACAAATATGCCATATAACTTTTCTGTGCTTATGTCCACCACCTCCAAATTTCTCAAGAAAAATCACACATTAGTCCTGAATACATCATGCATCAATATCATTACTTTATCACAGTGCCCCCTTCTGCCAAATTAGCATTTCCTTTTCTGATTTTTTAGATTTTCCCTTTAAACGTTCAGCCCCCGCACACCATTCAACCTACGCTTATGATTTTTGGTCTGCATCTAGGTCATCATGACACCTACAAAAAAGCCTCTTGGACCCATGCCCAAATCCCAACAGGAAGTCAACCAGTGTCACCTCGGTTTCAAAATAAGGCATTTTAGATGGTTCTAAATGACTTTAACCTGTTGTAACTTTTGTATACTTTATTCTATGTGCTTCAGCATTCTCTGGCAAGACAACAGTATCACACTGGACACGCTGACATGCAAACATCTCATTATAGCACCGCCTACTGGCAACAGGAAGCAACACAAAAGGGTCATTTGTTTATTCCTCTTACTATGTTGAACCTATCAAGCCTAGAATATCAGCTGAAGTCCTCAATAATTGTCCACAAGACTGACAAGTCTTATTGTTGGACGCCTTACTGGTGATGATGTGCATTTTGACATCTCGCCAATTTCACAGGAAGTTGTCATAACTCTCTTATGAGACATCTGATTTGGCAACATGCGCCAGGATACGAGGGCCTTGAAGTGCAGCTTAGAGCCTTAGTTTACTCTGTAACCTCAAATGTAAAAGAAAAATAGATGCAAGAAAGGATAGAGGATGTGTGGTCAATTGGCAATGCAGTTCTGGGTCCACAGCCTTTGCTAGCAGCTCTGCTAGACTGTTCATTAATTAATGCTTGACCTTACAAATGTTAAAATGTAAAGCTTAGTATGCTTGCGCAGTCTGTTTCTTGATTAATGTTGTTTTTGAGAGCCAATGCTGTGGGCCAAAATTGCCAAACTTCCTGTGTCTTAAAAAGTTGGTACAACTAAGTTGAGCAAATTGAAATGATGTCACTGCCTTCACTGAAACTTGAGTTAAATGCTGTGGTTTTTTGTGTTTCTGTGAGGTTAATTTTCCAAATCAGCCACAGCGGTCTTTTTTGTATTATTGCTTTGAAAGTCTTCTAGAGCTAAGATGTTGTGAGTAGTTTGACTTCTTTAAACCCAGTTTTACATACTCTGCTGACCTGTAAAGCTCTGTAAAACACCTTCTTGGACCTCTCCTGAAAGCACAAAGTAAGCAGACCATTTGTATGCCTCCGATCGATGCTTTGGACCGAGAGGAATGAGCTTTTGACTTACTGACTGAGGGATGGCATCAATAGAAAACGCTCACCCTAAACAAGTCGGAAAACACCTTGGATTCCAGCACTATGTCCCATTGATTTCTGTTCAGCCCGACGCGGATTCTGCAGCATTTAGACATTTAATTCTCTTTCAAGCAAAGTCATTACACAGCCAAGTATTTAATTAAGCGATCACAGCAATGCAGCCTGATTGATTTGGTGCCTAAATGAGGGCCAAGTCGACATTATTGCACCTTTACAGATCCTAATGAAATCTGCTTGAAAATTTTAGACTCACTCAAAAAATAAATTCTTAAAAGCTTAGAAAAAGAGTCCCTACGTTCCAAAAAATCCACATATTTACACTCGTAATTAATTGTGTTAAAGTGTTTTTGAGATGGAAGGAGCCAGGTATTCACAGCTGACCTATTTCCTCTCAAAAAGAAACATCATTTGAGGTGCATGGCCACAGATGTGTCTGAGGATGTACTGGGGAGGTGTTCTCACCTCTCCACGCCTCCGTGAACACAGAGACACTTTATTATGTCTGGATGTGGCCTCTGTGTGCTTGCTTTGCCTTCTTTCCCCAAATGAACTCGGCTGTAGTGACATTGAAATTCATAAAGTGTTCAAAGCTGGTCGGTCAGCGTTACTCCTCGTTGTGGGTTTCATTATAAACCCTGAATAACTGCAAATACAGTGCTTTGAGTTGTGCAAATCATTCAAATCAGCAGGCTTTTTTTTCTTAAAGCTGATTGCCCTGCCACGCTGTATCAGCACTTTTTATCTAAAAACAATTACCCGGAAAAATAGGAAAAACAATTGTTAGCACTTTGCAATTCATTTATTAAACAGTGCTATCAGGGAGTGGCTGAACTCCTGCAGCAGATGTAAAATAGACTATTAAATTCATGTCTGTGTGGACAAACAATGCAGACAAGTTTATGGTGTGGTACCAAAAACTTCCTACAATCTTAGGTCCAAAGAAAGGATAGAATAATGTCATGACATATTTGCTTCTTATGTTGCAAAAACCCCTACTCAGCTGGAATGCTTATGGGTGCACAAAATGACAATATAATGGGATAACCTTTGTTTGGCAACGATGTGTAAAAGTATTGTCTTAGAATTAGCTAAGTAGTAGTTTATACCTAATGCATCATTTACAAAACATTATCTCTTTTTAAAAACATGTGATATAAGCACAGTTAAGCATACAATGTGATCTATAATGTGATCAATGCTTCTTTAGTCACATTGAATTAAAGAGAAATGAAGAGTTTATATAGGGTGTCAAAGGGGTCTTAAAAAGTATTAAAAAGTCTCCAATACAAGACAAATTCATCGTCACAAGGTTGCACATTTATTTTCTTGGTCTGTTTTCTATTCCATTTTAATCACATTTAATCACATTTTTCATGAAAGCTCAAATCCTGGTACTGATACCACATTTTTAAATGTTACTTCATTTATTATTTTGATGATCAGTGGTAACTAAAAGTAGTCTAAATCCATTTTTTTTCCATCTGATCTTCTTTATTTTAAACAAAAATTTACCACCAGCAAAAGAGAGAGAAAGCACTGTGTGTATGAAACAAATATGTCAGAATTAGAATTACATTTACAGGCCAACTATTCATTCACAAGAAACTGACACTTAGCTTTGCTCTCAATGTACAGGAATTAACCAATAAATACAAAAATAAATAATATATATAAATATATAAGATATTAAGATTTAAATATGTACATGCTATTTTTACAGGTATAATGAAGTCCATGTACAATGATAGTATGGTTTCAAGATATGCAAAGAGTACAAGAATGCTAAATAGACATGATCGAAAGTATGAAATATGAAGGATCTGGGCAGATCTCCATGGTGTAATATGAATTAATTGGTGAAAATGTGCATACGAGATGAGGCATTTTACCACAGTGAGCTTTCTATCAGTATTTGAGTGGCAGTAAATTGATTAATTAGGGCAAATGTGCATATGAGGTGTTGTATTTTACCGCAGTGAGCTTTCTATCAGTATTTTTAGCTACAGTAAATACATGAATTAGTGCAAATGTCTATATGAGGAGAGGCATTTTACCACAGTGAGCTTTCCATCAGTATTTTTAGCAACAGTAAATAGATGAATTAGTGCAAATGTCTATATGAGGAGAGGCATTTTACCTCAGTGAGCTTTTCAGTGTTTGAGTGACAGTAAATAAATTAATTAGTGCAAATGTGCATATGAGATGAGCGATTTTACCGCAATGAGCTTTCTACCAGTATTTAAATGATAATCAACAGATTCATAAGTGCAAATGTGCATATGAGGTGTTGCATTTTACCACAGTGACCTTTACTACAGTGTTTGAGTTACAGGAAATCGATTAATTATTGCAAATGTGCATATGAGGTGTTGCATTTTACCACAGTGAACATTGAGCTTTTCTATAGTATTTTAGTACGAGATTAATTAGTGCAAATGTGCATATAAGGTATTTTATTACAGTGAGCTTTGTCACAGTATTTAAGAACAATTAATAGATTAGTTGGCAGAAGACAGACATTTAATTTAACAAGCATTAGCCCTACTTATTGTAAAATATTCTGCACTGTCTTTTACTGCTTATTGTACTCAAATGCAGCTTAGAAAGAAGAAGGCTCGCTGTGGTAAATAGCCCCACCTTATATGCACAAATACACCACTAAATTGTGATTAATTGTACATTAACATCCCTTAAAAGACAAACACTGCGAAATGACTATTGTTTACGTTGAATAGTTGAATAGTTGATTTTTGTTACTAAGAGAAATCATATTAAACTGTTTGTTGGTTCCTGCTTCATTTTTACTACACAGCTTGACAGTTTTTTCAATTTTCTCCTCTAACCCTGGGAAACAAAAGTGAAAGATTTTTTAAAATGCTTAACTGCTTTGTTGATTTCATTCATCAAACTTTGACAATCAAGGTAACATCTGCTTAAAGGGATTTTTCTTCAGTTTGGAATGACAGCAGTTGTTAGATGCAAAAAGTTAAACACAAAGAAAGTAAAAGCCTCTCGTACAGTGATGCTGTATTTCATTTCATCCGCAAGTCTTACTTGACACTGGGTGCTCTTGGATATTTTTTAAAACCAGATTTTCCCCAAACTTGAACTTTGACATTCTAAACTACGACTACAGATGTTAATCAAAGTCAAAACTTAATCCAGGCCTGATAAGATGCTCTATTTAACAAGCTCGTGTTTTAGCAGGGGGCTCGATCAGGTGGAATGAAGAGGAACTGATTGCTTGTGGTGATTGTGCTGATTACATTTTAAATTTAAAACTTTCCTCCGAGTTCATGGTCGGGAACAGTATTATAGACAATGACAGAGCAGGAATAGCAAATGCCAAGGCGCCTTCATTTTCATAGACTGGAATGTTACACTTTAGTTTATCTTTAGCTGCATTCAATGTAAAGAAATGCACTTATTTAGAGTCTAAAATCAACAAAAATCTGCTCTAGTTAGTTCTGAGTTTATTTTAAGTCTGTTATGTATTCCCTCTGCAGCATTAATCAGAAACATGGTCCTAAACTTTCATAAAATAATCATGTTTTGTAGGAGACAAAGTTCAGCAATCCTGACTTCTGCAAAATCCACAATGACTGAGATCCATGTTGCAATTTTCCCCTCTAGTCAAAACATTATGGATGCTTGTGCTACAGCTGTCTTCTAAATGACATTTGAAAATATGCGATGAAAGGCATTTGCATGAAATACGGCACGGGATAAAGCATTAGCATATTAGGGAGGGAGGAGGGGGGGGTTTGCATTGTGTCTATGCCCTCTCTTTGAGATGACAGATCTGGTTGTGTAAGTACAGTCGTGAAATCCTGTATGAGTTTCTGACTTTAATTTAAAATCCAAATCATTAAATATTAGGACACATTACAGTGCTCAGAGCAGATTTAACACGTAGCAGAAAGTCAGTTCACTTTTTGTAAGCTTGAATAACCTTGTCCTAATGTACGATCATGAGAAAACTGAGACTAATCTCTGCCATCAAACCGACATTAAACCTTTTTAAGTCGCACAAATAAGATACCCCAAAAAACATTTGACAAAATCACATCAACTTTCCAAACTTTTGCACCCCAGTGGGTCTAATATCATGGCAGAGATATCGATTTCAGTCCGTTAAATCAGCCCCATCTTCTTTTTACATCACTCTGCATCTTTTCCAATTTGTTCCCAAAGATGTGTGTGCGTGTTGGTGTGACAGCAGAGATTATAGAGCTGATGGCAAACTCAGTTGTCATCATTTTGACTGTGTGATGCAATTGTGGAAAGTTAGGAGGAATATATTAATGTTACTCTACTGAACATTTTGTGGCTAAAATATGGGCCATGAATAACAGGTTGTTTTTTTTCAATCCACTGGGTGTTATTGCTTGTTCATAGTGACCATCTGTTGCTTTTCAGCCTTACAATTAGGGAAATTATTCAAGAAGCTGAGGAAGAAACCTCTTTTAACAAGTCAATATTTAATAACAGATTTAATAGTAGTTAAGTTATCAGACAGTCCGTGTGCACTCCTGCTATCTAGATATATATATATAAAAGAACATGAGATAACTATTTTTGTATTTTTTCCAGTGTGACAACTATTTTAAATCATTTAACTCTGCAGTGCTTACATCAGTCATAACAAAACTTCACAGGGATCATCACACATTTATCCTGAATACATGCATGCATCAGTATTATTGCTGTGTCACAGCGCCCCCTTTTGCCAACTGTAAATATCCTCTAAAATTCCTTAATTTTTCCAATAAAACAACTCCAAACATTCAGCCCCCCCACAAACCAGTCATCCTTGACTTATGATTTTTTGTCCACATATGGATCATCATCAGACCTACAAAAAAGCCTCTTGGACCCATGCCCGAATCCTAACAGGAAGTCCACCAGCTTCATCTTCATTTCAAAATAAGGGATTTTAGATGGTGCCAAATGACTTTAAAGTGTTCTAATGCTTGCATACATCATTCTGTGTTCTTCTACAGTTTCTGGCAAAGCTTTCACACTGAACACACCCACATGTAAACATCTCATCATGGCGCCCCCTACAGCCAACAGGAAGTGACTCATTTGGGTCATTTGTTTATTCTTCATACTGTGCTGAACCTATCAAGCTCAGATTTTTCAATTGAAGTCCATAATAACTGTCCACAACACTTACATGTTTCATTAACGGGCACCTCACTGGCGATGGTGGTTATTTCGATATCTCGCCAGTTTCACAGGAAGTTGCCATAACTCCTATAAGCGTATTATTTGCTTCAGAGCTAGTAACACCTCTAACTCAAAATCTCCAATTTTTTTGACTTTTATATGAGTCCTGCCAAGATCACATCTACATATTAGCACCTTGCTTTATCATACTGCCACCTTGTGTTGACAACAAGTACTGCCGCATATCAAAAGTGCAACATGCTCGTTATTTTTTGAGTTAATGATAGTCCTGAAGGATTAACATGCTGTCTCTTTTCGACATGTGTCATTTCATGCCCTTCAAAAGCATGTCTTCAATGCAAATACTTAACGGGCACAGCCATCCACAAAAGAAAACACACTTTCAACACACTTTGAAATTTTACCTAGGTATCATTTTGTTGTACAGCTCTGCTTGTTTTTTTTTTTTTCATTTAACACTGTCTTAGCCATTCTAGCTTTAGTTATGTTGTTAGTTTCTTGTTAATGACGACTTTGACAAGAGTAATTCCCATACCAAGTTTTATAGTAAGGTTGAGCATGAGAATATTTAACATATCATGTGTTTGTTGCATATTCATTATGTATTTCCAAACATCTAAAAGGATGTCATGTTAAGGCAAAAACACATGCATGTAAATTTTTTAAGTACTGTACACCACAAGCCTTTAATGCACATTTGTATCCAGAGGATTACACCCTCATTCGTGCATGTTCTTATGAGAGGGAAAAGTGTTGAATTATAGAGCACATCAAATGAGATCAGAGTATGTGGTGCATAGTTCATTGTGTTCAGATTCTTTTTTTAAATCTACTGTCAGAATTTAACAACAAAACTACAGCAGAAATTCAACCATTAATTTAAGCAATGCTCATATTAGAAAGACTCGGCTCAGTATAGAAGCTGTGGTACATTTATGGAATAGTAAGTGCCTTGGTAAAGATATCAGGGGTTGTTCATTTGTTGCAGTTATGACATATGTTTTGTCTAGCATTCACTGCAGTACATTTGACAGATGTAAAGGCCTTTTCACCGAATGTGACAAACAGAGTGCAAGTCCTACAGCAACATCAATCAGTGCAAAATGGAAATGGTGTGTGATGGATGAATATTAAGAGCTCAAGCCCTGCACTGCCACCCTGAAACTGGAACTTGAAATGCTTACAAAACCATTTTGCAATGGTTAAATTCTGAGAAATTCCTCTCATGTCACCCATCTAAACTTACCTGTCCGCTTTGTCTCTACCAGTACTCTTATTTGAGTTAAAACATCCATGAAAACCTCACAGCTCTACAGATACACAGTACCACTAAGGGAAAAGGAGAGTCCTTAGTGAGGCCTACCTTGAGGTCGAAGGTGTGAAAGTCATGGAACATCCTCTCTCCTGAGACCTGTGACAAAGCAGAGGGGGGGTTGGGGAGAGGAGTTGGAGACGTCAGTCATGATTATGCCACAGCGCAATTACAGAGAAGCTCCTCTGACAGTGATTGATCAATGAGGAACTCCCTTAATGAAGACAAGGACTCTGGGGCTCCCAGGAGCAAATTGGCAAAAGTAAGTTGAGGGAATAGTGTCCTAGACTGCTGAGGCACTAAGAGGATCATCCCGTCTGCAGTGGCGGTTTGGTACCAGCTCAAATGCAGGTGTGTGTCTCATTTCATACAGCTGACATCAAAATAGAACTGGTAAGATTATCAAAAGTTGAGGATAGTTTGGTCCGTCTTGGACTCTTTGGGTTGAAAGAAACAAATAATATGAAGTAAATGCTTTCAATACTACAGAATTTTTTACACTTAAAGGTGTTTTATTGAGTTTCTGACCACTAAGAGTGATGATGAGACAGTGAACTATCTCATGATTTTTATCCAAGCACAGTGCACTGTCTCATCATCATGTAAAGCTTGTTAGATGGTATTTTGTGCGGAGACAAGTTAGAAAAACATATAACAAGCATGTATCACTATTAATATCACAGATTTCGAATTCCTGGAAAAATTGGAATACAAGCAAACAATAGCTTCCTTTGTGTTGGGGTGGGAGTCTAGGGTAACTCTTGAGACTATTATACAAGATGACACAAAAGTAGATGATGCTACACAAAATGTTATGATACAATATGAGACGATACAGTATGATATGCTGCAACGCGCTGCCATGCAAGGCATTACAATACGGAGCAATATGACAAGATACAACACAGAATGGTATGATATGATCCGATACAGTTTGATATGGTATGGTACAGTATGGTACAAAACAATGCAAAACAGTATGGTATATATGATGCGATACGGTACGACAAGATATGATACAGAATGGTACAATACAATACAATACAATTTGGTTTTATATGATACGGCACAGAAAATTATAATACAATATGATGCAATACAACATGGAATGGAATGATACAATAAGCTACGGTACAATACACTACAATACAATAAGATGCGATTCGGTAGGACAGTAGGATACAGTAAGATAAAATATGATACAATACAACGTTTCTATTCATATATAATCTTATTTGTCCAAAGGGTCAACTGATTTACCAGGTGGAGGCTATTGCTATCCAGCAGATATCCTACCACACACTCTAGGCAGATGAAGGGAGACAACATTCTTGAGGAGTCTAGCTGCTCCACTTTAACATCTTTTCACCCTCGTTTTGTGATAAATCTGCTTTTCATTGTAAAGGTCTATCTACCAAATCAACCTGTTGTACATGAATAAGCACATTCATGGGAACCACAGGAGCTGGCTCGCATTTGAGAATGTGTTTACTGGCTTCCTTTTTTTGTGTTTATTGAATACACATTTTAAAAGCCAAACTGATATCAAATGAATAGCTGTTTGGAAGCCAAAATACTGGCTTTTATCACTGAGCTGAGCCCAACGATGTGGATGTCTTCAAAGAGATAGATTTCTTATCTCAATGTGTGAGGCTGGATGGACATTGGCAGTGGAAACACGAGCAACATCAGGGTTTGCCATGACAAACCATGGCTAACTATACTGAACCAACCGGACCATATATTAATGCAATCTGACAGAGGTTTTTAATCCATGTCTGCTGCCTTTTCTCTGTGAGCTTTTGAAACTTTTATGTCTCTACTTTTAGAACACTGTGTCCCAGTTAAGAACCAGTGCTTTAGATCAATAGTTTAGCCTAATGCTTGTTTAATTCTAGTTTTTAGGACCTGATGCCTTTCTCAAATTCCAGCAATAATACCCTGCTTAATGATATTTTGTTAATTTTGATAAAGGGTGTTATTTAAACACAAATCCATGAGTAATTTAACAAGTCGTAGCTTTAAAACTATTCAAAAAAGTCTGACATGACTTCAGTGTGCAGTCTATAGTTCGGTTGATTTTTGATACAAAAGGATTGGCCCATCAGGATTTCATTAGCCTCACATCCATGAGTTTGAACCAAATCCTCTGCAGTGCTTTAGACTCTGTTGCACAAAAACAAGCTGAATTCGAGGTCCATTTAAACACGACTTCCTCAGCTGGACTGTCAAGTACAGGCTCATTGTTAAAACACCAGAGAACCAGGAAATCAGGCCCTGGAGGCAAAAGCTTCAGATGCCACTGTGTTGAAATTCAGTTTATGATTTTAGCCCTTTTATAAACTCCCTGAAAACGCTGGCCTGCCTTGTAGTATGACCCACCATAAGGGAGAGACACATTTGTTGTCGCCTCTATTCATGTCGTGTGCACGGGTGCTTGCCAACAGTTGGGCCTCAGAGGTAAACATTTGACTGGTGCACCAACTTTTTTTTCCATCTGATGTTTTGCACACATGCATGAATGGGAAAGAGGTGGCCATTCACATTCTCCATTGTAAACCATCACCTGCTGCTCAAGATTAGCAGAGGAATCTTAATAGGAAATTGAATGGATGACTCACAGCAGAATGTAGGCTTGGAATTGACTCTATGTTTCACTGGAGTCGCTAATTTATAGGCAGCAGACGCTGCTTGCAGTGCAGGTGAATTTCACATAATCTTTCAGTCAATCAGTGTTTGTAGGTTATACCATTCAAGAGCTCACCTAAATAGAAAGGCGCACAAATACACAGGTGCTGCAAATAATCTTTGAAAGAATAAATTGCTCTTTGTGTGTTTGGGGATTGATTTAGAAATCAATTGCCAGTGGAAGCAAGGTCTGAATGCAGATGAGGTGAAGTGATATGAAGTAATTTCTTACATTTTTATAAGGCTGAAACTGTTTCTTTGAGTCTCAAACAATTGCTGCTTTAAACATGATGTCCTCCACCTATCACTGCTTCTCTTCCACTTGGCCTTGACATGAAAATTATATTTTTCATCAGTGAGCTTGCTGAACATTTCCACCAGTTGCTTCATGCTGTTAAGCCTGCGACCAGTGCAGAAATATCCTCACATCACTACTTTTTGTCTTTCATTGGTTTCCACAGAAACCAAGTCCAGCCAACCAATGGTAGACCATCTCAGTAAGAGCCCTTAAAGTTGCCAGGTTGTTAAAGATTTAACTGTAAAAGCTGCTGAAGGAAATAAATGCACCTGATATGTACTTATATAGCAATGCCTAAGGTAGAACACTCAGTGTTTAATGAGATAGCCCATATTTGTACATCCAGAGCCAAGTGAATGGGAACATTTTGCACTATAGAAAAGTACAGACTTAAGGCATGCTTAAAAGAACTGAAAGTATGCCTCTCCTGTCATGGAAACAAATGACCATCTGGGAATTGCTACACTGACTAACATGTATCAAAGACCATTAAACATTTTCTTACAAAAGACTGGCATATACTCAGTGCTCAAGTCCTCCTCAAGCACCAAATGTGATACTGAGAGAACAGCTGAAGACTTTAATTGCTTGAAATGACAGGAAATAACACAATGTCTGAACTCATAACACACTTATGTTCATCAAGGTTACCTTTACCCAGAGAAGCTAAACATCTAAAAGAAGAACGCCATCTGCTCTGCATAGTTTGCCTTCTTTGAAACAAACACACACATTTCTCCTTTTCAAATCCTGTCTTAAAGCACGGGTTTTCAAACTATGGGAGAGTGAGCCTTCCCTGAAAAACATCATGAAGGCTGCTCTCACCCCAAAAAAGAAAAACATCATGAAACATTTTAAACCTCCATCCACTTGGAAAAACAACATGGAGTAAAACCTAACCAGCACTCATTGCCTTCTAATTATGTCCACCTTATTCCATTAGAACAACGAGTCTGCATCTGTGCAGTTTATGCAGGAATGTGCTGTGGAAATGAATGACAGCAGATCATCTTTTACTGTCAGCCTTGTCAACACTGAAAACTCGCAGCTGTACAGGCTGCCTGGGCATTACTGATGGTGATTGGTCAAATAATCGGTTAATCAAAAAGCCACTAAAATCAAGAGAAAGTCACAAAATTGATCGATGCATCATCTTTCAGCTCTGCTTTTATTTTGAAATTCCTCCCGTAGTAACTGTATTTTATTTTTTACATGTATCATAACAACTCTTATCATAGAAAAAATATGTTTAACTTATTTATACCGTAGTATGTAACCCCTTTTTCTAAAACAATTAAAATGAGTTAAAAATGACAGAAATGGGCAGAAATGTTGGCAGATGTGATTGAAAAGTGGCAAAAACAGGCTAAAAGAGGCAAAAATAGACAGAAAGTGGCAAATGGGTTAAATGTGCCAAAAACCAAGGGGTATAAAGTGACAAAAATGGGCATGACAAATAGTGAAATGCAGTTAAAATTGGCAAGAATTGTAAGGGATATCAAAAGGTGTAAAGAGTAGTGTGAATTGGTCATCATTGGCAAAAACAGGCAGTAAAAGTGGTGAAAAGGGTTTAAAAGTGACAGAAATGGGCAGAAAGGTGGTGAAACGGTATCAAAAAGCAGCAAAAATGAGTAAAAAAATGCCCAACATCGATTTTAAGTGCAAAAGATATGTTAACAGAGCCAAAAATAGGTAGATAGTGGCAAAATGGGTTAAATGGGGCAAAATCAGCAGAGTAAAGGGTTTAAAGTGGCAAAAAATGAACATGATTAATACTAAAATGCAATAAGAAATTTAAAAAAAAGCAAAAATGGTGAGTTTAATAAAGAGTTTTGAAAGAGGTTTATAGTGGCTTAAGTCAACAGCGGTTTAAAAAAAAAAGGCGATAAGTGTGTAGGAAAGGGTTTAAAAAGGATTCAAAAAGAGGCCAAAATTGGTCCAAAGTGGCAAAATGGGTGGGAAACTGTTCAACTGTTCCACATTGATGAATAGTGGTTGAAAGGGGCTAAAAAGTAGCACAAATATAATTTTCCATTATCAGAACCCATTGTAGTTTGACACACATTTCACTTCCGAAATGAGGTAACTGTTAGCTAGGATGTTAGCATCAATGCTACTGATCAATCACACATGCACTGATACTATCAATAAATCACAAATAGGGAGGGCACGTTCTCTGGGTTTGTCTGGGGCTCAGCCAAATCTGTGGGCAGGTCTAATTGGTAGAGCAGGTGCCCCTGTGCTGTCGTCAGCACATTGGTTGTGGGACTGATTCCTGGTCTCGGTTCGTGTTCTTAGATGCCTTTTGTACAGTACACAGTGATCACTACTGGGATTCCATTGCCCATGGTTCTGGCGGATTACTGTTTTTGATGTTAGACACTCCTGCACCATGAATGAAGTTACACACTGAGTTAGCCACTTTCCACCTGTGGGAAAGGGTGGTTTACTGTGAGCTGAAAAACATCACATGGTGTTTCCTATTCCTGCATTTGTCTCTCTGCTCCATCCTTGCCAGAATTTACCTGATTTTGCTTCAGGTGTTTAAAACAAGGTGGCAATCTTCATTATGAATGAAAAGTACACTGCAAAATGTCAACAAACAGAAAGTTAAAAGTATGTAATGTGTTAAAACAACAACACTGTGAGGGTTAAAAAAAAAAAAAAATCTCCTTTGTTATCTAGCCATGATTGAAGATGTGTGGTGGTGTTTGATACAGGCTTTGCAGCAAAACAGAGAGACAAAAGTCCTCTGTTGCATGCTTCCTTTGATGCACTAATTGGAGTTCAATGTCTCCAATGTTAAATTAAAATATGGTGCTCAAACTTTAAATTACCTAAGCAGTAAAGTAGCACTCTTTTAATCCTTTCCCCCTTTTGTCTCATTTCGGGGCATTTTTGAAAACTATTGCCTTGCAGAACAACCAAATTTGATGAAGATATTCTACAATATTCGACATTACATTTCCAGCTTACTTTGGAGAGTGTATTCATACAGGCTTGATGCTATAATAGACTTTCAGACTCCACTGAAGATGCATTTGATTTTTAATACAGCAGAATAATCTCAAGTCCTGTGCTTTGACAGTGACATATAGGTCAAATCATATTTTATTGATCCCCTACCTTATGAACTAAAGTTGCTCTCAAAGATTTGCATTTTTACTCTTAAGGAAGAGACTCAGACCAGACAGACAAGTCAGTTTTCATTCACTTTTCCCATCCTCGTAACAAGGCCGACTTAAGTCTTCACATCTGAACATGGCTGGGGTTTTTTTACCCTCTCTTTGTCTTCCCATCCCTCTCTCTGTCACTCTGGGTGACTGAGTAAGGGCTGAATTTAATGATTTGATGTTAACAGTGTGATGGGTCCTTGGGTGCTTCAACAGCTGAAAAAAAAAAGCGACCATTTGGCCGCCGGACCTGCTTGCCTCAGCACTTCCAGGCACATGTTTTAAATGTTCGGCTTTCACCCAGAATGGCCCACAAGAGGCCTGAAGGGGTTGGAGGAGGGGTGGCTTGATGCTGAGGTCCTGGGGAATTGTATGGCCATTCATCACATTAATGACTAGTGTCACTTTATTTACAAAAAAGCAAGACTTTTTTCGTCCAAATGGATGATCCCCACTATCATGATGCAGCTTTCTGTTAATGTTGGCTGAAGTTAATCAAAAAGGGCAATTTAAGGATGAGTTTACAGTAGCTTAGGTAGCCAGCCAACTCATCTGTATGCAGTTCAGCTATATTGTGAAACCAGAGTCAAGTTTGGCTGGGTTTTGAGAATAAAGACAGGAGGCTGTTTTGGCTCAAAATCAGCAAAAGTTATTAGCACTTTTTGCCAAAGGCGGCCCATTAATCACATCTATGGCATTTGTTTGTGCCATCAGCTATGCCAGATTTAGGTCATGTCTCAGCTAGCCAATTCTGGCTTCTCTGGAAGTTGCCTGAAGTGCCTTCAATACATCCTCCAAACGGGTTTTTTTTTTAAATTGTGGTTACAGTTAGGTTTTTACTTTTACATCAGAAACGTGAAAAAATCAAGAATTTATGGGAAAACTACTACATACTCAGATATATGTAGAGAGCACTGCTTTTTCAGAAAGCACTTAAACCCAAAACATTCCATAAAAATACTGTCCACATTATATACATGCTTAAAATTACAGCTTGGGTTATCAACCATATGAACGAAGTGGATTCCAGCCAATCCCAAGGGGAAGCAAATGCATTTTTTAAAAAAACATCTCAAGAAACATAAGACAGATCTCTATGGAGAAAATCATGATCTGAAGCTTGTCTTTTTGCCGATCTTCACATTTAAATCCTTTCCATAACATTTTTAATCCAGGTGCAGTGCACAGTTTGTATTCTGAGTTTTGTAATACAAATCCACAATGCTAAATACATGATAATGTGACTATTTTTAGGTTTTTCATGAGGAAAGACTTTACCAGAAGCAAAGGACGACAACCTCCTGTTAGCCTTCCGCCAATCACTGACCTCCAATTCTTCTTCTATCGTTTTTTTTGCAGTAAAAGACCAATCAGGGCCAAGATCAACAAGAGACAAGATATGAAATTGTTCTCCTGATCAACAAGACCTGTAGGAATTAAATGCAGATGTGAAAAGGCTTGGTCATTGTTGGGACTGGATGTGATTTGCTTAACATTCTATGAGATCCAATTTCCATTTTGTTCTTTTACTTGGTCTTTGTGGTAATATAACTTTAGGATACATTCATCTGACATACTTGCAGCATATCGATTGTGATAGTCCAGGCTGTTCTGAAAATATATATTCATCTATAACTTGATTGTGCTTAAAGGGTTGAGATTCTACAGGCATTTTAGCATAAAACATACAGGCAGACCAAAAAATAGCAAAAAGTTGCTTTGGGTTCCAAGGATATTGAAGGGGGCCAGCAGATACCTACTTCCCATTTGGCCAAGGCATTTGCCTCCAAATTGTAATTGATTATAACTTTATTGAAAATTGGAAAGTGTCATAAATTCTTTCAGGTAATTATTGCGAAAGATGAAAAACAGCAACAGTATAAGTAAATGTACAATAAAAGGGTAAGCTAATGTCCAAATGTGGTTTTTAGAGTTCATAGTTCTCTACTACTGTGGCTTAAACCCCCAGCTCCTTCTGTCACATGTTGATGTGTCCTTCGGTAAGACACTTAACCATCACAGAGCTGAGTACGTGGGTTGTGCCAATGAAAAATTTGCAAAATCTTCTCTGCAAATGCCAAACCGCTTATTCTGCCATTGCTATCAACTCTTGTTTTTTGGCCCCAGAAAGACCATTTCCTCACCCTGTCAGCACTTAGGAATCGTAGGCTGTATTCTACAGATTTGCAGTTAAAGTTTGCAGGACAATATGCCCACACAACCCAAAACACACTGCACATAGCCAATCCCTGGTCTCATAGGCCTGGCATGACTGACCTACATCATCAGGCCTATTTGTGCTGGTGTTGGCAACACATGCACTGGAACCTGAATGTCTGGAGGAACAATGAGTCCAAAATCCTTCTATGGCAGCTGGATCATAAGGTCAAAGTGTGAAGATGATGCAGAGAAAATTATGCTTATTGCTGCACCAATAGAGTAACTATCTCTTTGGGTGGGGGCAGTGTAATAATACGGGGCGGCATCTCCCTCACTGGAAAAACAAGGCTCATCATCATTGCAGGCAATCTCAGTGCAGAGAGATATCAAGATGAGATTCTGCAACCAGTGGCCATCTCACATCTCCACAGTTTGGGACTGAACTCTTTCCTCCAAGATGACAACGTTCGCCCCCACAGACCGGGATTTATCAGAGACTGCCTCCAGAATTTGAGAGTGCAGAGGATGGAATGGCCTGCCAGCAGTCCTGACCTCAACCCCACTGAACACTTGTGGGATCAGCTTGGGTGTGCTGTTCGTGCCAGAGTGACCAACTGACCACATTGGCTGACTTGAGACAAATGCTGGTTGAGGAATGGTATGCCATCGATCCAGGCTTAAGCTGATAATCAGCACCTGGGTGTAACAGAAGCTCAAAACAAAGGTCAGCAGCAACAGCAGAATAAGCTGTTTGGCATTGGCAGAGAAAATCTGGCAGATTTTTCATGGGCGCAACCCACATACTCAGCTCTGCTGCTCATCCCACAAATGCATCTTCCTTACAGATGTGGCACCATTTAAAAGGGAAATACACAGGCTTTCTAATTATGTAAGATTTATTGTTACAACAAAGAAATCTCAAGGCCTGTAGCCTTTTTAACACCTTTAAAAGTATCTTCAGTCACAATACTAGGTGGTTGTGTAGATTCCCTGGACTTGCCACATGGCACCCCGTTTGGACAATCAACTGGCTATAGATGAGCACCTCATACAACCAGAGAGTGTAAAGCCCACAGCACCCCTTTAAGTACAAAGTGAAATCCAAACAGCCTTACAAACTCAGTCCCAGCTTCTGTTCATATCTTGTTGGCGTACTGATATCACCAGCTTCCTCCCACGCTTGGGTTGCCACATGAAAGCTCTAATACAGACAGGGCAGGGAGATTTTAATAGTAGTGTGAGGATTTTGGAACTATATGACATTTTTCTTTGCCTGGGAAATCCAAATCTGTGATATTACCATTTCAGGGGTGAGCAGATTTAAAGCCCGATGCACTGATAAATGTCGGGACAGGATGAAATAGATGATTCTCAAGTTATTTACCCTTTTTAATTGGAAATGTCTGTCACAGGGCAGCAAGCCGAGTCCTCTCCCAAGCCATTATCGGTCTGCCTTGATCATTTGCAGGTATTTTATGGAGAGTGATGTCCTGAGTGTCAAGCTGCTGAATTTATTCCTGTTGGATTTTTACAGGCTTGAGAATACAAATGCTGAGGAGGGGGAAAAGCTCGCAAAAAGGTCAGCTTGTTAATCACAACACCGCATTTGCTGTACCATAGATGACAAGATTTTACAGACAGAAAAGCCAGAGTTTAATTTACTTTCAAGCTAAACTCTTAAGTTTGACAACCCCGTGGAGTTTATATGATTAATCTGTCACCAGTTGAGCTTCAAACGCACTTTTGTGACTAACAAGGGGAGGGCGTGTTATCCCTAGCTGTGTTTTTGATAGACTTAAACAAGCCGTAGGTTCCTTCTGAGCAAGCCCTTGGGCTCCACTCATAATTGCTCCCTGGGGTCCTGTCAATAGTTTCTACCTGCACTTGAGCTCTCATTCCCGGGCTGTCATCCTTGTTGCGCTGCCTGTCTGGGCCCCTGAGTGACACGACGGTGTCACAGGATGAGCTCCGTTTGAAGGATATCTCTGGCTCAAAGGAGGACACCACTGGGACACTGCCAGCACAGTTGATGATGTCACACTGTGACAGCGGCGACTACTTGAGCTCAAAGCTGTTGGATGCCTCTGAGTCTTTAAGTGTGCATGTGCAGGGAAGGAGTTTATGTGGGAGACTCATGAAAATAAAATTCTTCTAGCAGTGGAATTGGCAAACAGAAAGTCCTCTTTTGCCGTAATCACAGACATATTCTTGGACTACACTGAAAATCCTCACACAAAAATGTGCATTCTGCAGTGACAAACAATCCCAATGATCTCATCTCTTATTCATACCGCACTATGAATGTTGACAGCGCCGGCGTCTCAGTATGTGCTACAAAAAGAATGTAAAAATAACGACAACAGCCAAGTCGCTCTAGTCTCCATTTGTCACAGCAGAAAAAGACAGTAGACGACAAATCCCCGATTTAAGCTCTAGTAGTAGTACAAACCACCTCTGACGCAGTCGCTGATGTGTTTTGACTATGACAACACTTTTGTTTCAGCGTCACAGTGTCTAGCAGCAGGCTTATTTACACCTTCTGCTAAAGAGGGGCGACCCTGATGCCAAAAGGCTACTGAAAAACACAGCCACATACCTGCTTCTGCTCAGCTCTCTATGGAATATTTCTTGGCTAAATTAATCTTTAGTTGGCTTTTGAGGACCAGAGGTGATGAAAGACAGAGACTTTATGTGCTAGCACACTGTCACAGCAGGGATTAGCGTGTGTTCTGAGCTGTATGTGGTGACAGGAGGTTGTGGGAAAGGTCTACTTTGCTTAAAGTGTGACTGCATGTGATTGCTACAATGTTTAGTGAAGCTAAAGGGCAGGATTTCCAGTATGCTTCAAACTATGCTGGTAACAAGGATGAAAATGCTCACTGCTATTGGAAGCACAGGCTTTTTTTCCTTTAAAGATATATTTCAGGGCTTTTTATGCCAGAATTGGAAGAGGGACAAGAGAGCGGGGGAGAGACATGCTGGAAATGGTGCCACAGACCTGACTCGAACCTGGGCCGCCCTTGCACATGGGGTGCGCCTCAAACCACCAGGCCATCCACACCTCCAGCACAGACTGTTGTTTGACAAAAATATTAAATACATACTGATAAAGCAGTGGTTCCCAATCTGGGGTCTGGGGACCACACAGGGGATGCCAAAGATCTCGGTGGGGGCATGGGGCCCTGTCTGCTCTGATCTTGTCAAATTTAGATGTACATACCGCTGACATCAGGCAAAAACCTTGTAACTCCAAAATCACTATTTTGATAGGGAATTAATTAAACACTGAATGGTCATTGTAAGCATCTTTTTGACAATTTGTATTGCTTTAAAACTGGTTAAAACTCACTGACATACATAAAGGACACTGATTTATAAAAAAAATTAAATGTAATAAAAAAATGGTGTTACAAGGTTTTGGCCTGACGTGATCGATTAGAAACATTATGTAGCCCTGTGATTGACTGGCGACCAGTCCAGGGTGTACCCCACTTCTCACCAAGTGACAGCTGGAATAGGCTCCAGCCCCCCTGCGACCCTCAACGGGATATGCGGTATAGAAAATGGATGGATGGAAACATAATGTATGACAGCATAAAAGGGGCACTAAAATGAAAAAACCCCAAAGAGGATTCAATTACTGTTTAGCAAAAAAAAAAAAAAAAAAAAAAAAAAAAAATTGAAGGGAAAAAACAAACTTTTGAGATTATAAAGTCATACGGTTACAAGAAAACACACTCAGAATTTAAGAGTTTAAAAAGTTAACTTATGAGGAAAAATATTTTCTTTAGTTTAAAAAGTCAAAAATTTTGACCCTAAAGACTCAAAAATGTTTTTTCAATTTAAACTCTGCGACAGTGCAAAGTCAAAATTTACAAGAAATCAAAGTAAAAGCAATGGTTGAATTGTTGACATTTCAACATTGTATTATAAAAAAAATTCAACGCTTTGGTTCACATAAATTTATGACTTTTAAGTGAAATAATAAAAACAAAAATTCTTGTAAATAATAACTGTTTAAACTTGAGAATTTCAATTTTTTTCCTTGATATGAACAGACCCTCTTTATCATTTCTTTTCTAGCACAGCCCTAATTCATTGTTGTAATAATCGGTAGCTAATAAATGAATCTTATGTCAAGAAGAAGTCTATGTAGGCCTAGTATGTTGAGATTTAGTCAATAAAAGCTATTAAAATGGATTGCGCCCAAAGGAAAACGGTTGGGAACCACTTTGACAAAGTACACTACTTAGGTTTCAGATTATAATACTTCTCACTATGTTCATAAACATCTTTGTTGCAGATTTTATCTTTAAAGCACAATTCAAACGATATGTCTTTGTTTACTATGGAAGATAATTACTGTTGCACCCCCTAACAAGTTTGGGTTTGGGACTGAACAGGTGACTGAACCACATTAATAGAATATGTAGAAATAACAGATGATAGTAGCCAGCCTGAGACACAGTTAAAAGACTTCAAAGTTCACAATCAAAGTCCAGCTAAAAACAATAAACCATGCTTATTATGTCTTTCGTAAAATTAAGCAAAACCTCCAAAAAAGAAGACAGCAAGTCTTCAGCAGAAGGACACAATCATGTGGCATTCAGGAATGCTTGTTGAAATAACAGGGTGATAATGTTGAACTGCAACACTGATCTACCAGTCAATTATTGAGAAAGATGCTTAACCAGGCAGCAACTTTAGGTGATGAAACTCTGAATACATTCTAAAGTAGCAAAACTGCAGTTCCTTAAGTGTCCACTAGAGGCTGCCTGCAAAAACCCCTGATGTCCCATTAACACCCATATTAAAATGCACACTTTCAAGACAGAAATATAGACTTTTACAGCCTGGTTCAAATTTGTTCTTTGCTCATATCTTTATTGGCAAACACATTACAGGGTGGAATTTTCAAAACTCATCTATTTTGATTTTATCAAGGCAAAAAAGTGACTGACCTAATTCAACAGACGTCCAGCCTTACTGGTGCAAATAGTCTCAAAATTAGTGAAATGAGGATCAGCTGAGTGCAGTGAATGTGTCTCAAGTGATTTTAGCATAAAGTTAATCAGTATTACTTGCTACCATTACACCATGAAGACAAAAGAACACTCAAAGCAACTCAGAGAAAAGGTTATTGAAAAGTGTAGGTCAGGGGATGGATACAAAAAAGAAGAATTCATCTTCAAGAAATGAAAGGAACATGGCACATGGATCAGGCAGTCCTCACAAACTGAGAGACCATGCAGGGAGACAAGTGAGAGTGGATATATTTTCCAATTAACCTTGAGTCATTAAAGTATTTGATTGAATATAATGTTGCTGAGATGATAAGAAGTTGCAACCCCAATTTAAATGTACTACCAGTATGACAACTTGATTTGTCAGAGTGATTTAAACAAGGCTGATGATTACAACAGGCAATTTAGCACCAATATGTTAAAGTTAAAAGAGTTGATACCACTGTTGTAGAGGCTTGATGCTATTTTTGGAAGCTGATACAATCATTACACCTTCACAGTCTGTTTGTCAGGGTTAAAGAAGCAAGCATGCTCCCAAATAAGACACTTTTATAAACTGCTGATGAAGTGAGGGATCGCCTTTTGACAGTAATTTGACTGAAGACATCCTCAAACAAGGACGTTTCATGAGGGTTGATTCTGTCCCTTCATATCTCTCAGAACTTCTCACTTCCAGCAACTTCCTAACCAAGTTAGTGATCGTCTGTGCAATGTGTCATGCTTCTGACGGTTTGATTGTTTCTGTGTTTTCACATGCAGAGGAGCAGAGAGGGAGAGAGCAAAAAGGAGAGAGAGAGAGAGAGCTTCATGTGTTGCTCAAGGTCCTTTTAGATACTCCCCATCCCACATCTCCCTGCACAATTAATTTTATCTTTGGGGTATTATCAAGAGGGAGCCTGGCAAAGCAGCATGACAGAAAAACGGTCCAGAACCCCGAGGCCCAGGGTGGGAATTAATCTGTTTGACAAGATCTCTCACAAACGATTTGCCTGGCTTTCCTTCAGTCGGATGTTGCCACTACTCTGCGTATCTGAGGGGCTGAAGAATAAGCATGTTTAAAACATAATACAGACTGAATCGACTCAAAACGTTGAAGTGAGCAGTGATAGAGTGCTCTTGTTTTTAGAAAGCATTCAAAAGTGTGATTCCTACAGGTGTTGGAATAACCTTGATTTAGCATTGCTCTAATCAACCATTAGGCAATAACAATAAACCCTACCATGGTTAGCTGCAATTAGCATTAATTTCCCCACAAAGCAGTATTACGTACCAAATCTAGCACCTAAAACTGCAAAGCCTTGTTCTACATGCGCTTTCAAAAGTATTGACATCAAGCAGACGTTTGATGCATTATCTGGGACGCTAAAAATTAATCAAAGTAATGATTGAATAATTATCTCAAGTGCAATTAATTAAACATGCCGATGAACTCATCTTGAACAGCTGTCCTAGCTTCACCACTTAATCACTTGTGAGAATTACCGAACACAAATGGAGGACACCGAGTGCATGCAATAATCTCTGCAAAGTGCATTGTTTACAAACAGTAATTAATATCACACTGTGTATTAGCAGACTAAGTGACTGCTGTGCACTTCTGTAATTGTACCGGAGAGAGTTGGGTCTCTTACCCCACTCTCGTATCAGACACCTCTTGTTAAGAAAGGAGACAAAGTGCAGACATTAGAGGCTAAATTCCTAAAAAATCACACGGATTAGCCAAGTGGGTGCCATACTGTTGTGTACAACTTCCCACAACACATTATCCTGTATTGTAAAGTCATTATCTTAACCTGCTGAATTTCCTGCAGGCCAATTAGCAATCCACTCTAAATCATCCACTCTCTGCATGTGAATGGATATAATTTACAAAGTAATGTCAATTAAAAAAAAAAAAAAGTGACTCTTTGATGAACACCAAACACTGCATATCACATACCACAAACACATCATCTCCACTGTGAAGCTTTGTGATGGCAGCATCATGTTGTGGGGGTGATTCTTGACAGCTGGCCCTGAGACTTGCAAAGGTAGAGGGTAAAATAAATGCGGCAAAATATAGAAAAATCCTTTAGGAAATCCTTATTTATTCTGCAAAAGAACTACAGCTTGGAAGAAGATTTATTTTCCAGCAATGACCCACAGCATGCAATGAAAGCTACACAGAAAATGGTTTAAAGACAACAAGGTGGATGTTCTGGAGTGGCAGAGTCAAAGCCCAGACCTCAGGTGACTCACAATCACACCCATTCATGAAGATAATGAAAACTGAAATTTAATGCCTTCAGTTTATCACACATTTGGATTATTTGATAATCTTATAGTTATCAATTTTCAAACATCGCTTTATCATGACATGATATGGTATGGTTCATTTATTATCAGCCATGTATAGTATTGTGTCATTTTGTATTGTATTGTTGTGTATCATATTGCATCACATCATTTAAGGCAGTATTTTATTGTGCTAAATAGTATCAAATCTCATCATATCATATTGTAAAGCATCACATCTTATCTTGTTTTATCAAATCTTATTCTATGCTATGACATCTTACCCCATTGTATCTTGTAGTATCGGTCATATTTTAACTCATTATATTGAATTGCATGGCATTGGCTATATTTCACTGTGCTGTTTTGCACAGTATCACATCTTATCTAATCATACTGTATTGTATCATTTTGTTTCATATTATAACTTGTTATGTTATGTTATGTTATGTTATGTTATGTTATGTTATGTTATGGTTTGGTTTAGTATGGTATGGTATGGTTTGTTTGGTTTAGTATGGCATGGTTTGGTTTAGTATGGTATGGTATGGTTTGGTTGGTTTAGTATGGTATGGTATGGTTTGGTTGGTTTAGTATGGTATGGTTTGATTTAGTATGGCATGGTTTGGTTCAGTATGGCATGGTTTGGTTTAGTATGGCTTGTTGTGGTTTTGTATGGTTTTTTATGTCATGTTAATGTTCTCACCTTGTGTGATCATGCCAAAGAAGGAGTCAGTGGCATGCTATAATGAGGTAGTTCTGAGGCCTCAATCATACAGGTTTTATGGTCTGCAGAGCCTGAAAGTCGCAGCATAGATTCAGCAAAATGATCTGTGTGGTTCTGACATGTGAGCAGTCTGTCTTAAACCAACGTCTGTCTAGAAAAGGGATGAATGTTGACAACAAGTGGCACACAGAGCTGAAAAACATGAACTGAACTCCACCACTTCAAATATGATCACTGATGAGTTAAAGCTATGGTTTACAAATTAGAATAATACTCAGGTCTAAAGCTCACTCAGCACAAAGGACTACTGTATGACACACTCAGTATTATAATATCAATAATCACATGCTCTTATTATAGCTTTCATAAATGGTGCTATGTCATTACAATATAAGACCATTGTAGGATTATGAATATAAAACGGATAATTAGCATATTCATTATGATTTTAATATCTTTGACAATACTCTGTATTTCAGGGACTACTGTACCATCAGAGCACAAGTGAGAGACTGTAGTAATTAAATAAGCTCAGTGCAAACTGTGCAGCAATTTTCTTTATGAACAATAAAAACCTTGACTGAAAAAAGGGATGGTATCAGTGAGGGGGAGGAAACAGACAATAAAAACATAGTAACCATTGTTTTTCTGATACTATTCCAGAGAAAGGTTTGATTGACAGGAAGTATGGATGCCCAAAGCTGGTTCCCAACCACATTCACCATACATGCAAAAAGAAAATAATGTTTTCAATATAGAGAACAGGTGCAGCTCATCTTAGGCCAGGTATACTCCATGTTTACACGTATATGCATCATCCATGTCGACATTCCTGTCAAAATAGCTGGCAACAAATCAATTTAGTTGTAGAACTTGAGTTTAAACCTGTAAAAATACTGCAAATAAAATTAGTGTTTTGGTTCAACCTATGACACGGTAAAGTGGTGACTTTCAGTTCAGCGTTTCCAGTCACTGGTTCATCAGTATTCTTGACTACCATCACACCATGAAGACAAAAGAACACTCCAAGCAACTCAGAGAAAACCCATATTTAATCTCAACTGGAATTGGCTAAAAGCAGTGTTAATTTTCGTCAACTAAAACTATGACTAAAAAGGTTGGTCGACAGCCTTTTTTCCATGGCAAAAACTAGACTAAGACTAACAAAAATGGATCTGTGATGACTATAACTGACAAAAACTGAGTTTAGTTTTTGTCAAGATGACTAAAACTAGACTAAAATGTAAATTAGTTTTCGTCAGATGCTCAAAATCTGTGATATATCTCCACTGTGGGAAAATCTGTCAAAAAACAATGTAGCTGTAGCTATTCTGCTTCTCAGCTGTAGAAAGCAGTGACCCCAGGTTTGGCAGGGTGCATAGAACACATTACCATGACTTGGTACCAGATTTAGGCAAGAAAATCAGTGTTTGGACCAAAGTAAAGACTAAAACGTGAGGACTTTTTATGGACTAAAACTAGCCTAAAATTTTTTGAGTTTTCGTCAACTAAAACTAGACTAAAACTAAAAAGGATATAAATGACTAAAATATGAAAAACTAAAATGCATTTCATCTAAAGACCAAAACTAAGACTATATTAAGGATAGCTGCCAAAATTAACACTGGCTAAAAGGCTTGGAGGCGACTCCACGGTCAAGTGGAAGAAAGTTCTTTAGTCTGATGAGACCAATATGGTGCTTTCTGGTCATCAGACAAGACATTATATTTGGCAGACACATCAACACAAACACACCATCCCCACTGTGAAGCACAGTGGCAGCATCATGCTGTTTGGGATGCTTCTCAGCAGCTGGCCCTGGAAGGCTTGTAAACGTAGAGGGTAAAATGAATGCGGCAGAATATTGGAAAATCCTGGAGGGCAATCTTATACTGTCTGCAAGAGAAATCCAGCTTGGGAGAAGATTTATTTCCTAGCAAGACAGTGACTTTGAGCATACAGCAAAAGCTACACAGAAAAGGTTTAAAGACAAGGTGAATGTTTTTGGAGTGGCCGTATCAAAGCCCAGACCTCAATCCAATACAGAATTTGTAGCTGGACTTGAAAATCTGTTTTCAATTTGACATTAAAGATTTGTCTTGTAATTTTCCATTGCTGAAAAAGTCTAATTATATTGACGATGATTGACGACTTACAAAATTAATAATAGGTATAGATAATCACCGTGATATAAGGGGCTTTATAAAACACTTGTCTGATTTGTAAAAGTATTTAATATAGCAGTGATTTGTATTATTAGATTTTTCTATTAGGTTTAAACACTCATTTATTCAGATAAAATGTCACAACTTTTACAATGTTTTCTCAAAGAGCATTTCAAATGAAATACACAGCTGAGATGCAGAACATGAATTGGCATTTTGAGGCACAGTTTCTTTAAATGAAATGTCACCGATGTTATCAAAAAATAGTGAAAAAGCAATTATCTTGTTTGCTCTATTTAAAACAAATATCTCACGACTTCAGTCTGAAAGAAAAATTCAAACGATGCAAGAAGTCTTTAAAGTTCTTTTGTTGCAAATAAATTGTTGACACCAAAATACTCTCATCCACTCCTCTTTGTGCTTTTCTTGCTTATTTTTTAAGAATGTATTTCTGTCTTGCTGGAGAACACTGTTAAGGTTGAAGAAGTGCAGACTTTGACTGGGTTAAAAACACAAGTTTAAAGCACAAACTAATTTCGCTGCCCGTCGCACAAACAAAACATCCAGTCACTTTGATCATTTTATTGCTGGGTCCTTGCAGAGTGCTGTGCTTGAATCGATTTCCCTCCAGTATAATTGGTGTCATGTCTGGTTTGGCTAAATAAGCCGTTGCACCAGAAGATAGTCTGGCAAACTGAAAGGGCATTGCTGACATGTTGCTTTAGACAACACTGAGAAATCACATTGACAACAAAAGGTTTTAAGGCAGTCAGCTGTACAACGCTCTTAGAATGATTTTTAGTGGGATTATAAGGGACAAATGTCCCTTATTTAATCAACAGTTGTCTGCTATTTGAAGCGCACTGGGTATTACATATTTTCCTGCAGTGTTTTCCACTCATTCAGATCATGATTACTAATAACATTTGCCTTCACCTAATTCCGCAGTATGTCATCCTGCTTAAACTTGTGCGTTTTAAGCAGACTTTTACTGTAATTGAAGCGCATTACTGCAAAATGGGTTCACCTCTGATCACTCAGCCAGGCTCAGTGAAAGACTGTAAAACCCCAATTCACTGTCAGCTATCCAGAGGAGCTTAATGTAGTTTTTCTAACAGAAAAGTACAAGGTTAAAAGGTTAATATCTGGCACTGACTACAATTCTCTATGCTATTGTAGCGCTGCATCCTCTCCCTCTCTCTTTTCTCTCCCTCGTCCGCTCTTCCACAATTGTGTTATTGTGTGAGCACACACAGTCGCGCACAGCCACGGCTCTCTCTCTCTCCTCCCCTCAGTGTACGAGTTGCAGCAGAGCCATCCATCCAAACCTGCAGACCATGAAATTAGGTTAAGACGTAAGGCTGTGAATGACACAGGTGTGGATACAAATGAGAACATCCGAATGAAGAAGTAGGGATCCAAGACGCCCGATACTGTAGTCGTTATAGCCATTCAGAATTATATTTCACAGCTTCCTCCTCCATTTTACTTAGCCCACTTTCCCTGTTGTGTATTAGCAGTCAGGACAGGGCATTAGCATACATGCTGGGAAGCTGTGCGCGAGGATATTAGAAGCTCTGTCATATTCCAAAATCTCATTTCCCATAGAAAACTTTAAAGTCGCTCAAGCTTGTCTGCACTCCTCTTGCTCCCTTGTATAAATCAGAGCGTGTCTCCTCTTTCTTGAATACATTCAGATATTCAAATTCTTCAGTCTTGTTCTTTTTAATAATTTCCCTCCATGTGTGACAAAGATATAACCAGTGACAAGCGCAATGGCTATAATTGCGACTCCTTTGTAATAACAAAATTAATGTACCAACCATATCGGCAGACAGACTTCTGGTGTTGGGCATCTCAGCCTAGTGTTTTCTGCCTCGTGCACTGAATTTTTAATCATTAATTATTCCCAGAATAAGTATGGTTACAGGCAACTCACACAAAAGATTGTCATTATGGTTATAAAAGATAACACAAATTGTTGGTGGAGCCAAAAAAAAATTACCATTTTTACCACCTTTCTACAAAAAAATCTGAGTTTAACAAATAGCGTTCAGTTTTTGTCCTCATATAATCCTTACCAGGAAGACTTGGCTTTAACTGCTTTAGTGTGCATGAAATGCCATCAGATGTCATTCAATTTGACAATGTCGAGTGAGCGAAAATGTTACTTTCTGAATTAGAATCAGCTTTATCGGCCAAGTCATAACATGATCAGAGTATAAACATGCAAGGAGGTGGGCAGATTTACACGAGGTAGCTAAGATAATATTAAGACAGTTGAGTAGTGATATGTGCATATGAGGGGAGCCTTCTTATAGTATTTGAGTTACACTGAATAGATTAATTACTTGCCGTATTTGAGTACAGTCAATAGATTAAATTAGTAAATAGTAGGCTAGCTAAATTAGTTGGTGCAAAAATGCACAAACTACCACAGTGAGCTAACAGTACTTTAATACAGTCAAGCAGTAAGAGACAGTGCATGATATTACATTAGGAAGGGCTAAGGTTCTTGTTTAATAGAAGTTACAATTTTTGACACCCTTTGACAATAAAGTGGTCATTTGAGTGACTGTTGAGTGGTCACCAGTAGGGTTGTTCCGATTCCGATACCAGTATCGGAAATATGTCCAGTATGGCTTATTATGCAGATATATCGGTGAGTACACCAGTTTATTTAGTTTGGTTTAGCTTTATATTTTGCTTCATTTAGCCATGTTAAATGTTAGCGCTACAAACGGGGAATCAATTCTTCTTTGCTGCCTGAAAGCACTGCATGCTCGGGCAAAAATTTTTTGAGCACCAAGAAGAACCAAAGGACCCCCACTCCAAAAAAGAATGGTGGCTGCATGACAGCTTTCTCTGAATGTGGTTGTTAAAATGCCTTCCAGACCCACACTGTCATACACAACAAGAAGTGACACAGTTTATCAAAAGTTAAATAACTTTTGAATCACAAATCATTGCCTCTCACTCGTTTTTCCTCTTGATGCTATTGTGTCATCCTATTGGCGCTACTGATGCCTTTGAATCCCTTGCAACAGCAATTTTAGTGAGCCTGGAACTTGTGTGACTTTTGGGGACTTTAATGATTAAATCCACACCAGATAACATGATATTGAATGTCTTTTAATTAATTTTAATTGAATCACGATCATTTATCACCTCCAATGCTAATTCAAATGCTAACTGTCATGTTGTTAACCCTTTGTGAGGGTCTGTCAGCCAGTTGCAGGCTGTCACATAATCGGTCATGCTGCCCGAATAGAGCATAATGGGGAGAGAGAGGGAGAGAGCCTGTATTATTTTTATTTTAATATTTATCAGTAAACTCAATATTTAGCAGAAAAAAAACTTAAGGGTCACAGAGATGCTGTACAATATGAATCTATTTGTTGAGCCATGTTCTGAGTCAAATTAGGTCTAAAATAATTTGCTAGTCTGCACAGTCAGTCCAGAAGTTTCACACTGGTCCCAGATCAGTCCTTGGTATCGGCCGATATTCAGCACCTTGGTATCAGAATCGTATGGGGAAGGAAAAATGGTATTAGAACATCCCTGGTTATCAGAGTTACTCTGTGACTGTTCAGTTGTACCTATGCACTATCAGACATATCAGAAACTTGTTAAGCGTTTCATTTTTTACCCATAAAGCCTGTTTATTGTTACTATTTTGAAATGCAAGAGCACAAACCAAAGCCTGCATTGCAAAAAGTGACAAAAACCCAGAGGCTTTCTTGGTAAAAAATAACATACTTCAAAAGTTCGAAATAGTTCACACGCTGGAGCCAGCATTGTTTAGCGGCCCTTTTTTTGCTACAAACGTGCTAAGAAACTGTACCCATCTTTTACGCTGTATAGCTTTGCTTCTTGTTCGGTACAACCAGCGAGTCCTTCTTAAAGGAGAAATTGATTTTCTGCATATCTAAAAAAAATAAATAATAATTTCTACATCTTTAGCCATAATGAAAATTTAATTAAGTTTTTTCATATCAATTATAATATTTTTTTCTGCTATTGTTATTATAATGAATCTGTACATTGCTTTACCAATGAAGCTGATTATGTTTTCCATGCCAATAGAACCAACTGAATTGAATTGAAATTGAATTAACCTACCTCTCCTTTATGCACTGGTCTTTCAGAGAGCAGTGATAGCAAACCCACAATAAAGGCTTTGGATGAAAAAAATCTGTTTATTCTGATTTTAGTGAGGTGCAGTGCTCCCTTCTTTAATTATTTTTTCCCCTCTGTAACACAGCAAAAACAAATCTAATGAGACGAACGATCACCGTCTGGTTAAACCGTCACTGAAAAAAGGGTCAAGCCTTTTGAAAGCAACCACATCTCGATCTGGTAATGCAGGAGCACCACAATGACTACTGCTTTTACTATAATAGGTATTGACCTGTGCATGGGTGAGTTTCTGCTGAGGTCTGCAGTCCTTCAAACCCCACTGAGTTCAAACATGAAAAGTTTCTGCTCCTATCACCGTGGGTTTCCATTGATACAAAAGACTGCTGAGTGCTTAAAAGAGAATAAGATATGTGCAACAGTGAAAGTGATATCAGCTGAATCGGGATTTGATTGATAGGCCCTTTGGGGCCATGTGGGGCGCATGAAAGAGGGAGTCGAGAATGAATTTGCCGACTAATGATCCTTTCCGTTTTTGAATTATGTTTAACCTGGGCATCGGAGATAGCGTGACAGGGAGAATGTAGGAGTGGAGGTGTGAGTGGAATTGGAATGCCAATCAAGATAAACAAACCCTATACACTCCAGCACAGGTTTAACTAATTGCATTGGAAGGCTGAGAAATAATTAACTTTAGCACACTCTGAGCCAAACATACAACGTGAGCACAGTTCTATTCATAGCTTTAGATGTGCAGTTAGTATGAAATGAATAGACCCGAGTGGTAAATCAGCTCATTTAATGTGTCAACTGCGCCCGCTTGCGCGCGTATTATACATAAGCACTTGTGGGATGCCAAAGGGTCAAGTGGTTTTCAATGTGTGCTCTGAAAAGTCCTGACGCCAGCTAATATTTCCTGATGTGTTCCTTTTATTTGCATACTGGATGCTGCCTCAGCCTGCTCCTATTGTCAGAGCTTTCTATTTGAATGTCAACACTATTATTACAGCAGGTGATGCAACAGCAGGTGTCTCTCTGCCGTCTTCCCCATATCCTCTCCCTGTCTTTCTGCCTCTTGGCCTCCCCAGCTTGTCTTTCCTCACTTTGGTTTAACAGCTATCATTACAGCTCTGCCAAATGGAATCCACTTGGAATCCACTTTTTCTACACTTTGCAAGCATCTCTATTTTTCTCGGCTTTGACATTCTCCTGCTCTGACTGTAATGGGTGAAATGGAGAAAGCTCCTTGTAGACGTCTTGCCTCTCTTTTTCCCATTGTTTACAGCCCGAGTCTTGACAGTGTTGCTTCTGACTAGCTTGGGGGGAAAATGGACACTTTGACATTTCACACACTGAAATGTGGCAGCGTATGGTATTACTTGTAAACACTGTTCATTACTGCCTTGACAGTTGATGACCAATATTCAAACTCCCTACACCTTCCTTTGCAAAGGCTGCACAGAGACTGGACTTTCTAACTTGGAGGATAAAAGAAGAGTCCATCTTCGTTGCACCTTTCTTATCCTGTGTTTTTTATTCTTTTGTCCATACTTTCTACCATGTAATCAAGTGCACTTCATCGCTGTTATGTCTCCACAGGTCTGACTATATTTTTAACTCTGACTCAATTGATGCTGAGAGACCTGCAGCGAGGAGTCTGGAAATGATGGACTATCTGTACAACAAAGAGATGGATTTATCTGTAACTTAAATACACAACAAGCAATGGACAGGCATACCTAACAAAGTGGCCACTGAGTGCAAAGTACAGATGTATGCAAAGCATAGACTCTCATTTTCCTCTGAAAAGCAGCGGAGGCTTCAGACTTGATTCTGCTCTCTCTATGACTCAGTTAGCTTTCCATTTGAAAAGAAATATTTCATGAGCTTGTAAAACTTAGTCCTAAGACTGTAAAAATTAAGTTCATTGGAGTACATGCACTCCCAAATGATTAAGAATCCAGCAGCAATTATAAAATGCCTGTAAAAGACTTGTTCTTTTATTAACAATGGAATAAAACTGAGCTTCAGGTCAAGTTCTTCTCTTCTTCCTTGTTCAAACTGGATCCTTAATTCATCGCTCATATATTAAAGCTGTGATTTTCTTTAAAATCTTTCAATTGAAGTCCACTTGGACTTGACAAGCACGCTTTAATGAATCTGAAGTGGTCTGGATTGCTTGAAGGCCATCACTCCTTCATGATTTACGAGAGCGAGGAAGGTGATTTCATTTTCTTGTAAAATTTAATCCACCAACACAGCTGTTTGCGATGCTTAGGGGAACTCTTTAGACTACAAAACTCAACAAGCTGAACCTCAAGCAAATGTAAAGTAGGCATATTTTAATGAAATTGTCTTCACCAGTGAAAGCCTAGATTGAGATATTTCAGAGAGAAAGTAAGTGTGAGGAGGATAGGATTGATTAGTATGGAATTCTTGTAAAAGTTTGTTTAAAAGAAGAGACCGAATTCTTGCAAAAGAACATCATCATCAGCACAGAGTCAAAAAGAAGGTGGCTTTTTTAGCTGCAAATTGAAATGAATGAAATCTTAAATGTCATTGACAAATGCATTTCAGATCATAAGTTTATTGCTTAATCAATATTTTCTCCAGTATCTTTGACATAAATGCAAAAATAAATTTTCTTAACTTTAGAATCTTGGTTGAGCCTCAGAATTGCGATATACCAAGATCCTGCGTAAGAAGCTGGACGGGGTTTGTCATTTTGTTTTAGAGTATTTTTATAATTCAAAGTTGCAAAAAGATATTGATTTCACTAGTTTATATTTTTTAACAAAAACATGTTGCATAGTGAAATCAATTCTCATTTAATTGGATATTTCCAATGTTTTTCTTTCTTAATAGACAACTAACCAAAGTTTGAGACTTTGAAAAGGATTTGTAAGGTGGAATAGATATTATAATCAGAATAGCTTTCTCTGAAACTAGAGCATTATCTTCACTGTATTAGAGGTGAAAATATGCAGAACAATTCTGATCTATGGAGACTGAGCAGTGTCAGTCGATCTAAAAGCCAAACACTTGATGCAGCTCTGTTGCATATTTAGCATTTCCAGTTCCAGTGTCTTTACTAACATGACCTGAATACTGTGTGTTAGTCATGCAAACGGCAGATTTATAGTTGAGTTTTGACATTTAAATCATAGATTTCAACATGAATCACTCGGCACTTGTACTAGCATAAATGAATGACGTAACCAATAACCAATCAACAAAGTGCATTGTTGAAGTCATCTGTAGCCAAACTGGATACAGGCTCCCTGCCAGTGCAGGATGTGGTCACAGTGGAAAAAGTATACTCCTGTTAGATGCTTTATATTTTCTATGTGAGGGATTTTAATGAGATGAAAAACTTCCACCAAAGCACAATTATATTAAAAAGCCAGAAAAAAGAATAACCATTATACAACATGGATATAATACAAAAATGTCTCTTACAGTAGGGAGCATTAACAAGATGACATCATCGTTAGGGTTAGCCTTCCTTCACACACTCCTCAGTTATAACAACCTTTTGTCTGTAAACATAAAGGTACCTAGAGCAGAGTTTTCAGATAGGATACTTTACCTCCCTGGGATGTTTGGGGTGATCAGATACAAAAGGATTAGGAAAGTGGGGAAAAACATGAAATAAAATAATTTTTTTTCTGGCCCAAAACTTCTAATATAAAACATTTTGTATGTTATTGATTTATCACTTATTGATCACTGATTGATTTAATTAAAAGGCATTTGGATGTCAGGAATAATTTAATGACATACTGTAAAAAATTTGGAAAAAAGTAATGTCAATAAGAAAAAAATGTACTGTAAAACTAGTGACTGCTTAAATATTTACCCTTTTAAAATGACTGACCTAATACAACAGAGGTCCAGCCAATTGGTGCTAGCAGTCTCACAATTAGTGAAACGGGGGTCACCAGAGTGCAGTGATTAATCAGTATTCCTGGCTACCATTAGACCATGAAGGCAAAAGAACACTCTAAAAACATCCAACGGGTTAAATACTTTTGATAGGCATTGTATATGGGTAACATTCACATATAACTGTAGTACTATGTAGACTTTTACCACATTTTTTTTTTTGAGGCACACAGTTACGACCCCACAACAGTTCTATGTCTCATGTTTTGATCCTGCGAACCACTGTTTTAGACCAAGTTAAAGGTCACATATTTTACCCCTTTAAGACAAGTTAATACTGGTCTCAGAGGTTCCCAAAACATGCCTGAGAAGTTTGTTGCTGAAAAAACACTCCAGTATAGAATTTTTGCATGTCTAAAAACTGTTTCAGCCCTGCTCAGAACGAGCTGTTTCTGTGTCTGTGGCTTTAAATGTTAATGAGCTGTCTGACTCCGCTCCTCTCAGAAAACAGATGTGGCTTAATGGATGTTGCTCTCTTGATCCTCCTTTCAGCTGGCAGCTGAGAGGAGGATCAGGAGAGGAGGTCAAAATTTCTTCCAGGGAGGGCCAACCGAACCTGGGGGCGGTGCTAACTCCCTACATGATATCATGAGGGAAAAATCTGAGAATGGCTTGTTTCAGCACAGATTTTCTGAAAGGTGGAGAAAGAGAGAGGAGAAGGGAATGGATTGCGACCTTTGAGTATTTGTCCAGTAAACATGTCTGAGCCTCTAGGTGAAACAATAAAAAGTTGAAGGAAGCACTGCTCACTCAGTGTGAACACAGAGCTGAGAACAACAAACCTGAGTGGAGTTTGACTTCGTTTTCCCAGAAAGTCATTTCTCACTGAAATATTAAGACATATTTAATAAGTGTTTTAAATGTGTACCTTTAAATCATTATCATCTTTTAGAAAATTAGCTTACTTAATTGAAATTTATTTCACTGATTTACCCCTAAATCTGTGTTTAACCTACATCTACGCCCCAAAAAGTCAAAATTCATCCCCATAGAGATAAATCATTCATTTTGGTGCAGCTAAGTATTCTGACATGATGTCACTAATATCACTCATATTGGAAAAAATTCCAGTTCAGTGGCTGTATATTCTCATATCCTGTGGAGCTTGGAACGCCATTTTTTTACTTTCCAAAGAGGCAGCTGCAATATTGCATGTCTTTTGAGTTTATGCAAAGCGTTTCCCATTTTCCTCCGACAGCACTCACTCAGAGCAGCCATGGCAAATATCATTAAATGGCCCTGCTTACACACACTCTCCACACACATACACAAACAAACACACGTACAAAACAGCCTCATCCTTCTCTCTGGCCATACTCATTTTTCCCCGTCTTTTTCTTCCTGGCTATCGCTCAGTGGCAGCGCACGAGGAAAAGAGAGTGCATTGATCTGCCAAAGTGAGCAGCCATTTCACAGGGCCAGTCTGCGCGCCGCTGCTGTCCCTGAATGGGAATTGCTCATTTCACCTGGCCGCCTTGCCTAAAGCAGACTAGTGGGAAGCCCCCGCTAGAGATGGAGGGGAGGGTGGGGGTGGGGGTGAGGTGGAGGAGTCAGGGCCCTGGTCAGGGCTTGGCAGGCGGCAGATAAGAGCTCCTCATGCTGCTCCGGCACACACTTCCCATCCCCTTTCTCTGTCTGTCTCTGTCTTTCACACACTCAGATGCACATGCACAGAGCCTTTTCTCCACACATGTGAGACGCTAATAATAACTTTGCCGTTCTGGTGAGTCAGCCTTCTTTCCTCAGGCAAGGATAAAAGTAAAACATGGTGCCTTTATTGAGTCTGAAATCACTAACTGTGGAATTCCCAGAACAGGGCTTTAGTTCAGCTTGTATTCCATTCACTGCCAGGATGCCATGTGTCCACAAGATCTAATATTGAGTCCAGAGCCAGGGCTGATCGTCTGATAAACTAGCCTGTAATATATTTATGAGATTCACATGGGCTACATGCAGTAAACATGTCACTTTGTATGCATGGTTGGGCTGAATTGATCTGCAAACATAATTTTTAACATGTACAACTCTGTATATTTATAAAAGCCCAACCTTGTTTCCTTTTCCACATCTCTCCCCTACTCTCTTGTCCCTATTTCTGACTCTATCCACTGTCCTACTCTATAAAATAAAGGCAAAAAAAAAAAAGCCAATAGGAAAGAAATCTATGAGTAGATCTTACTCCTGTAATTGGTGACATGCCTGTCTGTCTGTCTGTGTTGATTTGCACGCCACACCATTACTCCAATTGTCCTTGAATCTTCTCAGAAGACTTCTGGGGTGTACTGGTTTGAAACAGGTGCCATTAAAAAAGAAGAACAAATTTGTACAAATCTTTTAAATGTTGCGCCAAGTTATCATTCGGGGTCTTCTATTGTGTTCCATTTACCTCAGAAGTCGGATGTCAGAGCTTACAGTGACATTACATCCAAGTCGAATGCATTCTAATTGCTACAAACTTGTAAGAGTAAGTGACAGAGCATGAAAACAACTAGACTTTGTTAAAACACGCCCACAAGGAAACAAATTTGGACAAGGTGATACACATGCTTCACGATCCCCAATTAAAGTCAGCTCCCTTTAAAGCACTTCTCCATGCTCGTACTAAACAAGATAATTCAGGAGATGTGTCACATGTTGCTGTTAGAATTATTCCCTAAGAAATCACAGTTTAACTGCTATTTTATTAGCTAGTTGCTGGTGTTGTGTAACCATGCTTGAATATGGGTCTGTCTCCACGCAGCCAGCATTACACGACACGTAGGCTGTGTGATACTGTGTAAAGCTCCACAAAAAATGTGTGCACTAAAACCTTGTAAACAAGTCAAAAAGCACATCTTTAATACTCCCCTTTTTGTGTTGTTGGCCTGTGACCAGACATACGCACTGATGCACTAAGATGCTGAGCCATTATGCAGTTATTTGGGTAGAGGGGGGCTTTCCATGCAATCTAATAATGAGGATGGTAACAACACGGCATAAGCCTACTGTCTGCAGGAGCTGATGGAAGTGAGGTGCAGTTTTTATGATGCACAAACATTCCAGAGATCAGGAAACAGTTCCACCTCTGCATGACTTTAAAATAAATGATTAACAAAGCCATAACAGGAGTTAAATCAGTTTGAGGCTGCTTTTTTATCCATGTGTGTGGCATCGTTTCTGATGACAAGGATATGGTTGTTTTCTTAGGTTATCAGAGTCTGTTATTCTGAATATTTAACATGGACTATCAGAATCTGTGCGGGATGTGGGTGGGGTTTAGCACGCCTGTTGTGGGTAAAAGTGGGAGTGGATGGCACTCGCTGCAGGAGTGGGCTGCAATGGTCAGAAATCCAGTAGGAGTGGGACTAAGAAAAGAGTGTCATACAGGGCTCTCTGCATCTACAGTGACCACCAACATCAGAATTTCTTATGAATATTTTTGAACATAAGCAGATTTAAAAGACACATCTTCATGCCTCCTTACCAGATCTAACTGAAATGTTTTTACTTGTTGCAATTCAGATTAACTGAGGAAATCTTGATCATAATGACCTATATGTTTCTGGATTTACAGCTTTGATACAGCCCACTCTTACTCTCTCAGAATGCTGTTTTCCTGCTCACTATATGTGCCTCTCCCTGATCTAACTTGCATATAAGTGGAGCGTTCAGCCTGCCAGCTTACCTCTCCAGCATCGCCCCCTGCCCCTCCCACCTCCCCATCCTTCATGTGTCCGAAAACACATTCCATCCGGCCACTCCATTCCCCCACTTCATCCTTCACATGTTCTCAAATTTATTTCTCTCTATCTCTCTCGGCTGGTCAGCCCACTTCCCCTCCCTCCATCTCTCCTATCTCACTGCCGCTCTCCTTGCTCAGTGACAGTCTCATCACACTCTATCAATCAGGCTTGTGAGGCCCGGGCGCTCTATAGCACGGCATCACACACTTCTAGTCTGGTCCCATCAGTGCCAGTCAGTCTCCCCCACTCTCTCAGTCACTTTAAAAAGGTTTAGGTTGCCAGATATAGTCTGTTTCCCTCCCGCACCCCCGCCTGCCCTGCTGCAGGTCAGGAGATGGGAGGGATTGAGCTGGCTTAGCTCTTGATTCGATAGCACTTGACATATTCTCTACCCTTGAAATAGGGCGCCCCTCTTTAAAACAAAGATGGATTTTGGACACATAAGTAGCTTCAACCCATTTCTAATGGATTTAAGAAAATTTGCAAAACACAGCATGTGAGCCCCCCTGACGTGCCACGCAGAGGTCAGATCTTTCCTGTCCTCAGCTCATCAGTGATTCTTTTCAGTCTCTTACCTGCCGCAGGCCTCATCCTGTGGTTGATGTCTCAGGAAAGAGAACTGCATAAATGAGAAAGACAGAGAGGAACAGGGCAAGGATTAATAGCTGTATGTGTATGGAAACCCTCCAGAAATTTCTCTACAGTTGTTAAAACCACCAAGGAATTCTTAAATGAAAGTGTATATTTGGTATCGTGGTAATATGAATGGGCTGCACAGTGAAAAAGCTGTGAGGGTCTTGACCATTGTTTGATTCTGATTGGTCATTGAGGAAGAAATGACAATGACGAGCACAGCTTTGTTTTCATCTGAGGGTGTTGGTTTAGCTTGGTGAGTAGAGCAGCTGCCCATATGCCATCAGCACTAATCTCTGGCAAGGAACTCTATAGCCTTTTTCAAAATGTAAACCCCTTTTCTTTTTTGGTAATGTTTGGTAATGTGAACATTTAGAAAACAATTTGGAAAGTACGCCAGAGAATAAAATAGATGGAAATAAACAACTTTAAGGGAAACATATTTAAAGAATGCAAATTAACAATGGCTAAAAGTATACATTACATATATTGCACTGTAATTAAAGGCATCAATGCCTATGTATTGTTCTTTACAAATGAACTGACAAATGAAAAATATAAAGACAAACACAGAAGTGAAAGCTGGCAAAAATGGGCTACAAGTGGCAAATTATGGCCGAAAAGAGTTGTGAAAAGTGGTTAAGGAGTGATGAAAATAAGTAAAAAGTGGCAAAAATGGGCTCAAAGAAACCACATAAAATAAAAGTGGCAAATATTGGTTAAAACACTGCTTCACAGGGGCAAAAAGTGGCAAAAATGGACAGCTCAAGCAGTGAAAAGTAGTTAAAATGTAGAAATTGTTTACAAGTGGCAAAAAGTAAGTGGCTAAAATAATGAAAAGTGGTTCAAAAGTAGCAAAAAAATGAATTACAAGTGGCAAAAAATGGAAAAAAGTAGTAATGGGAGCAGAAAGGGGTAAAAACTGGGCAGAAATTGGTGAAAAGTGGTTAAAAATGGGCAAAAAGTCGATGAAATGAGGGAGAAATGGAAACACTGGTTTGTGGGCAAAATGCACATCTAAAGCAGTAAAATGGGTGAAATGTAGCAAAACTGGTTACAAGTGGCAAAAAATGGTTAAAAGAGGCAAAAATTAGTCAAATGTGGCAAAATTGGCAGAAACAGTGATGAAAAGCAGTTAAAAAGTGGCATGGCATGCAATTTTTATGTCAGACACCAATAACTGTTTGACATACTTTTCAGCACTGCTAGCCAGGTCGCTTGCACCAATGCTACTGATCAAACACATAAGCATTGGTTTTTCAGGGGCCAATTCCGTGGGCAGGCCCGCCCCCATCTCGTCATGCTTAAAGGGACAACTCACATTGGATTATCCAGAGGATAATGCCACTACTGTTGCCAACCTTTTAACCCAACTTTACACCTACGAAATATCCCTTTAAAACCCTTCAGTTCTGAACATAACTAGTCAACTGAGTCAGTACATAGTGCATCACTATGATGTTTTCCACAAGTAAGAAAATTACACAATCCACATTTAAGTCAACAGTCATTTCTGCAGAAATAGCAAGGAAATGTTGCTTAACATAAAGCAGATTAGTCATTACTCAAAATATTGAGTTTAATATAAATACACAGAATACTTGTTTAGCATCCAAATTTCAGTCAGAGGAGCTGCAAATTGCAAGTGCAGCAGAGAATGACTTAACCACAGTTATCGATTGGCTTTGTGAATTATAATGAAAACAAGTGTAATTACATTTTCCCTTTAAGTAGCACAACAAATTAGGCTTGTGAGTTATTCTGGAAGCAAAAGAGGGGGAAAGGAAAAGAAAAAGAAAAAAAAAGCTCCTGCATTTAATGTGCAGGGAAGATTTTCTCGGGCTGTTTTCTTGCTAAATGCATTAGCAGATGCTGCTGTGCCCATACAAGCCTGTGGACTCATATTCTTGTAAATGATTAGCTACTTATTTAAGCAACAGGGAGAAATGTGCTTTGGGTGGTTACAACAAAAATGAGTTGGGGATAAACATTTTTTTTGCTACACTGGCTGAGCTTTAATTTGACTCATTATCTTTTAAAAACGTTATTGTAGGGCTTTATGGCAGCTGAATGAGATGATTAGCAATGATGATTATGAATGTCGTGATTACAGTAGTCTTTCGGCCCAATACTTCTCATTTGTGGTAATTCGGAGGCAATTTTCTGTGTGAATGTAGTGGCTGGTCTGTATGCAAAAGCTGAAACAAGCCGACTAGATATTTAGTCATATTAAAAAGTCTTCACGTACATTAGCAGGGACGTAATTTGGAGTTTTAGGGCACTAACATGGAAATGACAGTGAAGCAAAACAACCCAAATGTGTGTTTTTGTAAGCTTCTGTGCTATCTTGTTTCCCCCATACACCCTGTTCATGCTAATGAATCCACAAATTAAATTGTAGAACAGAGGAATATTAGGGTGCCAGCCGTTTTGATGTGGCGAGGAATACTCAATTAGGCCGGATTTGGCCCCCCGTAATTATTACATTATAGCTCAGATAAGTGTTCAATGGCAATAAACGCTTTGATGGACTCCTTTCTGTGACAAAGGCAATGGTGGAAAACGCCAGAACAGAAGAGCGAAGGGTTGAGGGGGAAAAAAAAGTTAGAAAAAAGAAAAAAAAAAGGAGTGACAAGAAAGCTATCGCGCAGGAGCCCCTGTCTGCAGCAGCCATATTTCATTACACAGCACCGAAGCTTAGGAGGCAATCAAGCATATTTAGCCATCCTCGTCTCACCCCCGCCCCCTCCCCCAAAGCAATTATTACTCCCCAGTTTTTTACTGTGCTTTGCCATGGGGAAAATGAACCGCAGTACTTATCAGCTCAATGCATACACAAGTGACTGGGGTGGAGGACATGTAGGTGTTTGTGTGAGAGAGGAAGGGCATGCGCGCACGCTTGTGTTGATGTTTTTTCGGCGTCGGCAGGGGAGGGGATTGGGCGAGCTGACCACTTGTGAGCAATAGGTTACCTTTTTCAATCCCATTAGTGCGGTAACATCAGCACATTTTAGGGGCAGCAGGCGGAGCGGGCGGGATACAGAGATAACCGTAAACATGTCACCAAAAATGCATTGTTATTTGCATTCATATTGGAAAGAGCCAAATTGATGTGGGGTCAAACAGGGAAGGTGAGGGTTTATGACCTGTGCATAGCTCCACTGTCAGCAGCTCTGATCTATCGGAGCGGCCAGCCTTGTCGGGCTTTACGCCTGATTATATTATCATGGCTGACGATCAATGCCAATGAGTGATCGCTGGACGGCACGGGGGAGTAGACTGAATAAGGCAGAATGCAAACAGTACATTATTTAGTAATAGAGTGGATGGGAATGCGTTCTCCATCCTGGAGTCATCTAGTTAAGTGATGCATTGCATGTCAGCTGCAATACAAAACACTCTCCAAATACTTCCACTGTCTTCTTTTTACTCAGTCTGTTTGAAACTAATCTAGTGGTAATAGAGTGAAGCAAGTGAACAGTGAAATAAATGGAGAAAAAAACAAACATACTTCACTATCCTGTGTGTTCTGAGCAGCTAATGTGCGCTCATTTGGGTGGCACAGCCGCCAACTGCAGCATTAGTCCCCATCTGGGGACTTGTGTGTTTCGGTGAAAGTGCTCCTCCATTTGTGAGACTCTTCAGTTCTGGGCATCTTTCCCCGAGCCCATAACTCAACGCTCCCTCTATCACTCCCATGCGACTGGCTGTCATAATCATCAGCATTATGCTACCTCAATGGGCCTGATTTACAAGTCTGGACATGGCAGCAGCTCTGCGGGTAAACATGGGGGCTGTTTGCTACCGCCAAGCCTATTTCACCCGACTGCAGCTAATAGGGGGAGAGGCTGAGATTCAGAGGAGCTTTTCAGATCTCTGATTTGTTTACATGACTGCAAATAAAAAATACAGGAAAGAACTCAGAAGTCTTAAAATAAGCTTTAAGTTGCACAAAACATCCCATAATTCAGGATGCAAATTTACCTGTTTATTTGGATCTAAGGTATTTAATGAGGACTTTTCCAGAGGTTTTTTAAAAAGCTCTAATATAGTTCAAGTTAACTGTAACATGTAGATGTGGACCATCCTACCAAATTCACCACTCCAACCAAAAATCAAGCATTGTCATCAGGCAGGCTGCTATAATTGAGACCAGCTGATCTCATGTACGCCCTCATCAGCTGATTTTCTCTAAATATGCTTTTGGCTAATCACTCTCACTGCCTTATCTAAACTGCTCTTGCCTGGCTACGCTCTATCGCACTCTCTACAAGCTGCGCTTTCAACCCTCCTCCACCCCAGCTCCTCCTTCATTATGCTTCTGACTTAATCATTGTCATTCTGTTATCACAGATCCCTGCTCTGCTCTGCTCTGGGGGTTTATGCTGCTTCTCTCCCTGCCTTAGGCTTTCCGTATTGTTGTACGAAGAGTAGGAACATGTGCTGCTAACAGCGTAAGTGCTAATTAACAACCGTTGATAAAGAAATATTAGCAGCTGTAAACCAGGTGTGTTTCTTGACAAAGTGGTCCTTACTGAACTGAAAAATTTTAGTGTACTTATGTTTGACGAAAAATAGATTTTTAAAAAACCCTCTCTGATATTATAGACTTAGCAAAATGGCTAAATATGCTAACCCAAATGAGTCTGGTCGATAAACTATACATCTCAGTATTTTTTATGGCATTTTTCAGTTCAACATACTCACTGTGGGGATCACTGCTTTTTAAAATATCATTTAATTTTTAATGTACAATAGAGTTTCCAGTTTTCCAGAGCCATCTGAAAATTATTGTTTGATTGCCGTTCACTGCCCCTGCTGAGAACCCACATTTTAACACACTCCCTACTTTGCAGCATTTTCAAAGCCTTCCTTTGTAATAAAAGTGTACATATATGTGTTGTAAAAAAAGTTCTTTGCCAGCAGTCATCTTGAACCAGAAGTTTGAGGGCTATGTTTTGATAAATGACTGTCACAACTACAAAATATAATTCTATTTCCCCATGACATGTTGGGTCCAGCACACTATTTCATAGCAGCTACTGCAAATGTGATTTTAATTCCATCATATTTGTGTATTTCCAGTGACTATAGGGGTCATCTGAAAAGTGTTGTCCAGTTGTGGCTTATCCATCCTGTTGAAAGCTGAAACTTTAATTCATAAATTAAAGATTTCTGTTTTTGGTCTTCTCTGATCTTCTCGTGTAAACTCTGAAGTTGGAGGGTTAAATATCCTATTATAAATTAGCATTTGCAATGAATAGTATCATTTCCTCCCACATGACATCTTGGGGCACTTATTAATAGCAGGAATTACCAGGTTTTGTATTTGTATTTGTATATGAAAGGTCAACTGTAAAGGATTTGTCAACTTTTTCCCTTATTTTGGGAACTTATTTGAAAAAGAACTGTCAGCACTTATGCTTTAATTGCAGTCCAATTAAGGTCCATCATTAGTGCATTCATTTTGAAATGGCATTAATAGCAAGCTTTGTTGTAGCACACTTTGGCTAACGCCTCCTTGTGACAAAAGTGGTGTAAAATCAGTACACCTCTGCTCCTTAATGTCTCATTGAGGGAAAAAAAAACCCCTCAAGACAGCTTAGTGGACATGTTAAAAGTCAATTACACCTTTTGTCGTAAAACACTTTACTGTTTTATTGCTGTCTTTCCTTGGTAAGTTAATGACTGAACCAAAGTTTCTTGTTTCATTTCAAAATAAAAGCAGATCTCCCCAAACATGAAGTCAGTTACACTTAGAAAAAAAAAATAACAAAACAGTTTTAAATGCAAGATAGTGAAATTTCAAAAAGTGACAAAAATGAGTTGTGGGAACTTAAAATCCCCAAAGCTAATTCAGTATTATTTTCCCGAGTTGACTGAAAAGTTTTGGTTATAACAAACAGTACCCAATCATTCCAAGTGTTTTGTCATTGTTCTTAAATTTTTTGAGAATCATCCATTTATCTGCAAAGTCTTCACAGGACACCTTTGGGTATTAGTCTCGTCTGCAGCATGAGTGAAGTTACCAACTCACTAAGGGAAGTCCCACCTGTAACATACAGAGGATGGTAAACTGAACATGATGGAGGAGTACTTCCTGGTTCAGTGTTCAGTCCTAACCACTTGTTGTCTCTTAAACTGGACTACCTTGAGAGGCATTAATATTAAGATTAAATGATGTGAGAGAAATAAGGAAAAATTCAGGCTGATGAAGAATGAGTAGCTTTATGAAAAATACCAAATATGTTGTTTTTAATTGAATTTTAACAGTTTTATTTTTTAATGTAGGAAAGTCTTCAAAGTGCACTTTAACTTTCCACTGCTTAAAAACTTTGACATAATCAGTTTTAACAAAAAAGGGGGCAGTTTCAGCTTGCTATCAGAGTGTAGAGATTAATCACAATCTTAAAAAAAAACTAATTGTTTGACAGCCCCTAATTGAAAATGTAGTTATATTTTTCTAGCTCTATATTTAATGAAACTTTACCAAAGGTGGAATATGCTAAATATGCTATCACAAATTAGCGTTAACCATTAATAACATCATTTAAGTTTACAATGACATACTAGGTTCACTTATCCAAAGCATTAACATTTTTAAAAACTTCTAATATTTTTTTAACTTTTAACATTCACACTTGTTTCTCCACTGGATATCAGGGGCCGTCTGAAAATGTTTAAATCTCCACTTTTACCAGAACTGAGAATTTTATTACAGTCCCTTAATATTTCATGATAATCTATGTTGTGATTTATAATTTTTCTATGCTAAAATGTGATGTTTTTGATTAAAAAGGACAAAAAGGATCCATAAAAACATTTCAGATGCAAGAAAAAAAGGAGATTGAATGAGACTCCACTGCAGTGACTAAACAGGCTTCAAATTTAAAATGCAGTCTATATCACCGAGTAATGATGTTCTTAGTCTCTAGACTTTGATCACAGTTTTTTCACCTTGAGGCAGCACCTGGCCCTACCCATAACCCCTTACTCATCTCATAATATTATATTAGCCCATATTCATGCGCATATTGCGCCTGCTTAGTGATAGGGCACATAAATCAATTTTTATACATACACACAATAACAGATATATGCAGCTTCCAAACTGCCTGCTGATAGCTGCCATTTCTTATCACTGGGCTTGGATATAGCGCTGGTATGAAGGCACTTTTGCTCGCCGTCTAAACGGAGGAGACTGCAAAGAGGGGGGATACATTTTTGTTCAAATTACTTAAGCTGCCTACAAAGCTCTCTGCAAAGCTGCAAGGTTATGAAAATTCACCAAGAAGAGAAGGAAGTCTTGCACAGAAAACAGACTTGATGACGGAGGATCAGTTCGATATTTCTTTGGATTTTTTCCTCATTTTATTGTGTGCAGATTCTGTGATTCTTCGGCTCACATGTCTTTCGTTTTGTAGGTACAATAAACTCATGCTGGGAAATAGAATCAGTACAGAGGAATTCATGCAGCTTTATATGGCTTCACGATGGTTAATAATAGCAGCAAAGCAAGAACACAAATAGAATTTGTCCCTCCAAGGTTCTTTTACTTTATATTTCTGCCTCTCAAAAATAGAGAGAGTAATTCAGCCATCTGGGGTATTAATTTGAAACAGCTAATACATAAGCTAATCAAGCATGTTTATTTTTCCTGGTGTTGTGTTGCAGGCTTTAACATTAAAGGGAAATGTGCAGCCTGGAGTTAATGAACTAAGCTGAAATGAGCTCTCGTAACTCTGAAGTGAAATCAGAGGAAAAACACAGACGAAATAACCTCCATCGCTTTCCGGAGGATTTGATTTGCCTCGCAGTGGCATCAAGGATAGGTGTTACGATAGCAGGGAGGGCCCGTCGGCGGGTGGGGTGATGTCGTGAGAGCGTTTTGATAGACAACAACCCAGCAGGAAGGAGAAGACAGGAAGCGGGATTCAGGACCACAATGCCAAGAGACACTTTCTCTTTCACTCTCTTTGCTCCCAACTGCTCCCAGTGCCAGAGACACGGGCCGCTGCACAGACAGATGGCGAGGAGGTGTGTGTGTGTAACGCAGGGTGTGTGTGGTTGGTGGTGACGCCATTCGGCTTTGTACAAGTGTGAGAGATGGAAGGGGGGGAAAGGAAGGAAGGAAGGAAAAACGCCGCAGAGGTGAGCAGTGACTCTCTGATGAAGACATTAATCTCCAGCATCCTTTAATTTGGTTTCCACCATCCAAGCATCTCGTCTGCTTCGTTACTGCAGGAGAAAGAGTTAATTTATACCACACTATCCCTTCAGCCGTCATACCGCGCAGGGTCGACATTACAAGTAAGAGACCTCTCATGATGACGAGAGGCACACCTACTCACACAAAGTGTGTGTGAGGAGGATGTGGGAGGAAAGATTCTGCATTGACAGACTGCCATCTACTGGATTTTACTTTAATTTCAATACAAACTATTTATCATGACTCCAGTTTCATGCAGTACATGCATGTGGACATCTTTTTCCTTGTCATGTCCCCACTCCCATTTAATTCATGTCCAGCATTGAAATTATGGAGGAATAACTGTGATATTCCCATCTTTTTTTTTTAGTTTTACTATCAAATAATAATAATAGCATTATTCATTCTAAAGATATTTGTTTTTCTCAGTAAGAGGGTTCTGCTGCTGTGGATCCACTTAAATCCAACTACCATGAGTTATCAGCCAAACATCTATTCCTATTATTATTGTTAATTACAGTGTTGTGGCTAATTTAACAACCTGAATTGCTAAACAGACTTTCACTTTTCGAAATGTCCTTATTGTTGTTGATTTGGGTTTGATCAGTTTAGATGATTGATCCAGCAAATACCAAACACGCAATTACTGTCATTTCGGAGATCCTCAGCCTATCACTATGGGCCTGCACATTCACAGATGCTTTATATACCAACATCAATCTTATAATTTTATCTTATCAAGATACAATATTATTATAATGATAGTTATAATAATGATGATAGTTATAATAATAATTATAGTTATTATTATAATGATAGTAATAATAATAATAATAATAATAATAATAATATAGATAATAGATAATAAATAATTATAACGATGATGATGAAAAATTAATAAAATCATAAGACTGAAAATTATTATAATATTATATAGTAATTACTAATAATTATAACAATAATCAATAATAATAATAATAATGATAGTAATAATAGTAAATGATAAGAAATTCATATAATTGTATTGATTAAAATACATATATATCAATGATGATTAAAAATATTAGAAATATAATAATGTTAAAAAAAAAGAAAATAATTAAAGATAATAACATGAAAAATAATTTTAAAAATAATATTAACAGTGATTATAACGATATTCTTAATATTATTATAATAATAAAAATAATAATAATATTAATAATAATGATAATAATAATAGAATAATTTAAAAAAATAATAGAATAGAACAAATAATTGGAAAAAAAAGAAATAATGATGATAATAACATTAATTCTGCTAGTTATGATAATAAGAAATATGTAGAAGAATAAGAATAAGAAGAGGAAGAAAACATTTTTTTCAACATAAAAAGACAATAGTCAATTGATGTAAGATACAAAGAGTACTTGGTAGTTATTTAGGCAGCAGTGGCTCTGTCATTAAGGACTTTGGTTTTTGACTTGTTGTTTGGCAAAAAAAAAAAAAAAAAAAAAAAAAAAAATCCTGATTAGACTATGTCTGGAAACTGGTCTGGTAGCTGAGCTCACTTCCTGAGCACTGCCAAGGTGCCCTTTAAGCAAAGCAGCAGACCTCCAGCTGCTCAGAAGGTGCTCCTTTGTGGGCAGCAGCCACAAACTCTGACATCTTTTCTTTGAAGCAGGTCTATAGCTTCCTGTCTGGGCTTATGTAAGTTTCGCCTGTGTGTGTTTAGCATGTTCAGCAGCAGAATGTAATTAAAGCTGAATTAAAATGTTGATAACAAATAAAGCTAAAGGCCTGAGGTTGGACTTTACCATCAGGCAGAGGTAGGTAATTGCCCCGGGCCCCAACTAGCAGTGGCCCCCTGAACTTATATTTAACCTGACCCTTTGTCCTGCACCATCCACTCTTCTGACAGTTTAAAAGTATAAGGGGTTTACACACTCATAAAGGAAAAAAGAGGTCAACTTGGTCATGTTATAGTGGCATGAAAGCTTTCAAACATAAAATGGAAATAAAATGTAAAATATTTGTGTGAACTATGATTTCTGTTTTAACTCTTTCATTTAAAAAACATAAAAAAGTTATTGGGTGTAACTGTTTTTTAACCAATTATCTTATAATAAACATCATATAAATAAACATATTGGGCCAAAACATGACCAAAAAAGAAAAACAATCCAAAATGGGACAAAATTAGTTTTTTTCTCTTCCGAAAAAAAAAACAAAACAAAAACAAAAACAAAAAAAGCCCCCCAATTTTTATAAAATTGTAAAAGAAACTTAATTTTAAATTTGTACAATATATGTATATGTATACATTATATAAATTGTATATTAATAAATATTTCATAATACAAAATTATATCAATATATTAACAAATAAATATATCTTGCTTGAAGAAAAAAAATGGGACAAAAATATTTTTTTCTCTGTAATTTTGTAAAAATAAATCATACTAATGCTTGATTTTTTTTATGCATACCGTACATATACAATACAATGGCGGAACAAAAATATTAATTCCTTTGAAAAAAAAGAGTAATTTTGTATTAATAATTTCAATTTTTTATATTTTTATACATACGTATGCAGTGTGATGACGGAACAAAAAAGTTTATTCCTTTGAAAAAAAATAAATATAAATATGTAAAATAAAGTGTATTTTACATTTGTAGAAATACAACAAATACATTAAACTTTTTCATGAATATATAATTTATTTTATATTGTATTTAATTATATACTCTATATTCAATTTATATAAATTTGTGAAAACTAACGCTGCAAATTTAGTAGTACACAGCTCTGATGTCATTTGATTACCTGATATCTGTTTAATCAGACATTTTTAAATCCTCCTGGACATTTTCTGTCAAAAACATTGCTAAAGATTATCTTTGGTTGGTTGAACACCAGGTTATGAATAGGACTTTTTTTGATAAATAAGAAATTTAAAGGGGGGAAGAACAATGGATGTGGAAGGCCCCATGCATGTGTTCCCTAGGACCCTAAAATTGCTAAACCCACCACTGTATAGGACCCATTTTGATGCCTAAAGCTTAAATAAATAGAGGGATAAGTCACTGCCTTGGACTCTTGGCTTTGAGGCCAAATGGTGATGCACAGCACCATCTTGTGGTTGTAAGACACTGGTAAAAGAGTGGCAACACCACCATTCAACTGAGATAAGCCAGAAGTGTTCAAATTTAACTGATAAACGTCGGATACTTAAGAGGACGTGCATTAAGTTCCTCTTGTAGGGGATTGTAATCAGTTTAAGTATGCAGTTAGTGGATCATAATGATTGCTTTTTTATAAATGATAAATTATGCAATTAATCACACACATGTGTAAGGCTCTTTTTGCTCCATTAATGCTTCTCTTCCTATAAGCTGCATGCACATGCACTTTAATTTGCATTAGAGTGGATCTTGTAACACCTTTTTTAAAAAGCACCATTACCTGTCAAATAAGTAACTAGCTGATGCTGAGCAGTCATAAAATATGCACCATAGTTAAATACCTCATCCAAAGTGCCTAGAGTTAAATCCTGCATTTTATTAAACACACTCTGGCTTGGCTCTGCTGCAGAATTTCTCCTCCTTAAGAGAGGAAATGAAATTAATTTTCTATGCTTGTTTCCTCATAATCACAATAGAGAATTAGCACTTTTATAGTAGGGTTTTAGATTGGTACACTAAAAATGCATATCCCTGAGCAACCCTGCAGAGCAAACTGTGTAAGAGGAGTATTTAAAAGAGTAATTAGGAGGTTATCATCAGTTTTTTCTTTTAAATACTTTCCTTTTATGTCTTCCTCGTCGACTTTGGCCACTACTTCAATCTCTAATCCTGTGTGTTTGCAGTTTTGTAGATATTCAACCAGGGAAAACCCTTCGCTGCTATCTGACATGAAGCAGATTTGATCCATTTTGCAGCTCATATCTGCCGTTTTCAGACAGGGGTGCGCTTTCAAAAGAAATATGTCAGCAGTCTGGGGATTATGTTTTCTCTCTCTTTTTTTTCACTAATCACCATAAAGACACAACCTGCCTGACATTTTCTCTGCTTCCACAATGCGGTGTCAAGCAAAAGTCCTTTTCCCATTTAGATACTTATTTTGATCGTCTTTTCTTCTCATTGTGCTGTTTCTATCAGATGAATTAACCATTAACTTCATGCTCCGCTGAGTCGCATTATTATCTGGTGCAAATGAAAAGTGATTTAGCAGAAAAAAAAGAAATTGAACTAATTTCACAACCTTGTTCGACTGACGCTACAGACTCATTGTCATTTAATCAGATTGGAATAGGATTTGGCTTGGCTTTAACCATCTAAAGCATCATGGGAGAAAACATGTGGGTAAAGTGTCCTTTTTTTTAGCCCTGAAATACAGGAAATGCACCACACCTCATGTGTTTCAGTGCTCTCTAAATTTTGGCATCACTGCTTGTGTGCTCTTTTGCCCTCACTCAGGCCTTGCAGGCAACACTGATGCCCATGCAGTGCAAACCAGCTGTTGTCAAGTGCACTCAAGTGTAAGCACACAACACGTGGGATGAGTGTGATGGATTCCTGGTATCGTCGGTTGTTATTTGTGTAGTGCCTATAACCGCAATTCCCCAGCCACAGCTTATGGTCGGGCGAAGCAGAGCGAGATATACTCCGAGGCTGGCATAAAGCCACCGGACTTCGCAATAATTCATCGGCCAAAAAGCCCTCCATGTACTTGCTGTGCAATATTTATACCCTACTGAATGTATTTTCTCAGCTAAGTCATCGCAAAGGCCCGGGGCAGGGATTTTCTCCCCTGAGAAGAGTTTTTTAGTGTTTCAAACAGGAGTTAAAATCTGGGAAACAATTCTTTAAATTTGTTGCTTGAACTCATTCTGCCTGCTAGAAATGATGTGTTCCTCTCCAGCACCAGTGGCTGCTTTTACAGTTTGCAGCACATTTCAAGGACTGAATCGGATCCTGTCTACATTTTCATCAATCCTGCATTCATCTGGGTTTAAACTAATATCAGATTCTTAGTGTTACATCATAACTAATGCATCTCCCTCCATCCTTTTAATAAAATTTAAATAAGCATCTTCTTTAAAGCGGAGGAGTCTTAATAGAAACAAGAGAAAGAAACAATTTATGATGTAATGCACTCATGCTAATGATGGCACTCTTATGAAGATGTAAGCAATTAAATGAAGTGCCATTTTAAAATGCCACGATAAATGAACAGATAATGTAAAGTCTTCATAAAACATGGAGCCACTTATTAACTTGGGTAATTAGTTCTTTTAGATGGGATGATTTTCTTCTTTGGTGATATTTTCTCTTTGAATTTCAGACTATAATGATTTCACAGTCATCTCTTGCTAACACAAAATTAAAGTTGAGGGATTAAATCCTTTACTTTTTAAAGTTAAAAGAGGCAGATTTTGTTTTGAAGCTCATTATTAAAAGAATCATTTGGGTTCTAGGCCAATTTTTATCTTATCTCTGTCAATCTGAGCTCTGAATAAAGAATAAAAACAGTAATTGTAGCTGACGTTCTTTCTGTTGGCTCTGTGCAGCTTCAAAATCATTTGTGGGCCAGAAACTATGGGTTTCATAGTCTAAGGTTCATGGTTTTCTTCCTTTAAATATGAAAGCAACAGATGTTTCAGTCCAAGTTCATTCAGCTGACACAGCTCACAACTCTCATCACTTTTGACCTCAGCCTAAAATATTGACCGACTGGATAAATGAACAGAATCGGCATTTTAATTGTTAGAAATTGAAATTAGAATGCTCTGCCACAATTTTGTGGTTGAAACCTGTGAAACAAACAAATGCCATTAAAATTTATCTAAATTAACTTAGAAAGATCATCAATAAACTTTTGTCCTGGAATATGCAAATTCTTAAATGTCAGGGTGGCACAACTGTAATCATAGGTTTTTTTGTATTGTGAAATAAAGAGGTAAAAAATGGTTGTAGCATAATTTATCATCCATTTCATTCCAGCTAACACTCATACCCAAGTGAAATGGCTTGTAGATCCTTTTTTTAGTAAAAGCATTTCTTTTCAGTCACAGGTGGGTAGATAAACCTTGCATTTCAAGTGGTACAACTATTTTAAGGCTGGAAAAAAATAATTTAACCGTAAACTCTTGATTTAATCTTAAAAATACAGGTGTCCACTTAAAGACAAAAAAAAAAGTAACAACATGTATTTGCCTTTTTTATTTGGAATTAGTTGCAGGTGGTGCAACCAGAATGTAAGATGGCGCAACCAGAATGTCAGGTTGGCAACCAGGATATCAGGTGGAGGAACAAGAATGTCAAGTGGTGCAGCCAGAATAACTAACAGCACAAGATGATTGTCAAGATTGTTCGAGCAGAATTTTAGGAGGCACAACTAGGATGTCAGCTGGCGCAACCAGATTTTCAGATGGTGCAACCAAAAATCAGGTGGCACAACTTGGATGTCAGGTGGCACAACCAAAATGTTTAATGGCACAATCAGAATGTCAGGTGGAGCAATCAGAATGTCAGGTGGGACAATCAGAATGTCAGGTGGCACAACCAGACTGTCAGGTGGGAGAATCAGAATGTCAGGTGGCACAACTACAATGTCTGGTGGGAAAAACAGAATGTCAGGTAATGCAACCAGAATCTCAGATGTGGCAGAATGCCAGTTGGCGCAACCAGAATGTCAGGTGGGGCAATCAGAATGTCAGGTGGCCCAACCAGAATGTCAGGTGGGCCAATCATAATGCTAGTTGGGTCAACCAGAATGTCAAGTGCCACAACTATCATGTCAGGTGGCACAACCAGAATGTCAGGTGGTGCAACCAGAATGTCAGGTGGTGCAACCAAAATGTCAGGTGATGCAACCAGAATGTCAGGTGGGCAACCAGGATATCAGGTGGCACAACCAGAATGTCAGATGGGACAATCAGAATGTCAGGTGCCACAACTAGAATGTCTGGTGGGAAAATCAGAATGTCAGGTGGCACAACCAAAATGTCAGGTGGGGCAATCAGAATGTCAGGTGGCACAACTGAAATGTCAGTTGAGGCAATCAGAATATCAGGTGGTGCAACCAGGATGTCAAGTGGGTCAATCAGAATGTCAGGTGGTGCAACCGGAATGTCAGGTGGGGTAATCAAAATGTCAGGCGGCACAGCAAGAATATCAGGTGGGGCAAGGAGAATGCCAGTAGAGTAAACCAGAATGTCAAGTGCCACAACTATAATGTCAGGTGTCACAACCAAAATGTCAGTTGGTGCAACCAGAATGTTGAGTGGTGCAACCAGAATGTCAGTTGAGGCAATCAGAAAGTCAGGTGTCACAACAAGAGTTTCAAATAGCACAAACAGAACGTCTGATGGGACAACCACATTGTCTGATGATGCAACCATATTATCATTGTTGAAGTGTCTTTCTTGTAAGTCTTCTTTATAATAGATGTGAAAATGAGCAACTTTGCTAATGAGGAAAGTTAAAATCTTGATTACATATTTTTATGTCCTCTCAGTCAAGTGAACTAACATGGCTGAGCATAATGTCTTTGTTAGTCACCCCAACCCCATTTCATGTCATTGCTGAGAAAATAGGTCATGGAAGAAATCAGTTCTTTTGATGTCATCATTCTTACTGCATTAGGTTATAAAATCAAAAAGAGACTTAGTGTGGGCATGAAAAGGTGTGTTTTTAATGATTGAAATGCAGTTTCTGGAAGCTGCTTTCCTCATAATGAGGCTTAAAAGAAAAGAGAAATATGCAAAAGCATATTATGCAATTAAGCTCTATTTTAATATAATTAATGGGATGAGTCATTACTAAATTGGCTTCTTCAAATGCTGAGTGTTTTATGGCAAACCTGACAAAAACAGCTGCTCCATGTGTGGTTTGCTGAATTCAAAAGAAAAATCATCCAACTCACCAAGAAATGAGGCTTCACTGTCGGGTTCATGCAGGTGCCAACATGCTGCTCGGTGATGTAGTTTGACCTCGCCGACACACCACTGAGACTAACTGCCCCCTTTTTGACCCCACCTGCAAGATGATGGACAGGAAAAAGAGAGAATAGAATCATATAGCTCACTTAGTAATATTCTTCAAAGATTAGGCCGTTTCAAAACACTACAACTACTCATTTAACAGAGAAAAAAATCAGCGTTATTATTTTATGTCTTAATGAAATCTCCAATTGTTTATTCCTCGATATAAGGAGTAGGCAAGATAGGGATCAATGGGAGAAGAAACAATCATAGCTTTATAACTTCACTGTATGTCTTTAAGTACAAATAGCCTCCTGTTCTACCTGTGTAATTGATTTTAAGATAAAAAAGTATATTTTGAAGCTGCCCTTAGGTCAAACAGATGCCATAAATAGGCATCCAGTGAGGTCCATTGAAAAAGTCTCTTCTCTTAGTGGCTTCCCTTTAGTGTGATTATAAAAATATTCTTAAACTCCTGAGGCTGCATTTGCATATACTTAACCTCTCAAAAGACACATTAAAGACGGCCTAAATCTGACGTGCCTTTGGAATAGCTTAAATTTGCATTTGCATTCCGTCTGCCTCCTGTGCAGGTGATAAAGCAGTATTAAGCCCGGATTACAGTATTTGATTTTGTTTGTGTGCCTGTGTGTGCGTCAGTCTGGGACTGTGTACAATGAATATAGACTTAGCTGTGTACCTGCATATGAGCAAACTGGATTCTGTTTGAGCTGTGCTGGCATGCTTCACTGTCGCCAGCAGGTCCAAAAGAGAACTGTGTGCTGTGCCTGACTGCCATGTTACTCATGTGACCTCTTGAAAGTACAAGTCCCTCCAAGCGGTATAATAAATCATGGCCGTGTGGCCAGTAACACATGCACATGCACTTTATTCTAGCCGTAACACAGTAGATCTAATTTAAGGGTGAAAACACAATCATGCCAGGCAGGCTGACCCTTCAAAGAAGCAGGATAGAGTTACAGTCATACAGCCACAATGGAAGAACTGCCCAGACTCATTAAGATGACCTTAAAGTTATACTTAACAACTCACCTACTAGAATGATCTTACCATACAACATACGTAATCAAGAAAGAGACATTCAATAAAAAATGTACTCTATCTTTGCATGGCCCACTGTCACACAGTGGCTAGTACCCTACTTGGTTTAACCTCTTATGTCCCAGTGTCAGCACATGTTACATTTTTGGTTCCCTGCACCATTACTATTAATTTTGTCAGATCAGCTGATTTTATACAAGCCCGCATCAGCTGATGGCCAGCTGATTTGCTCTAAGCAAGCTACTGGACATTCACTTGTAATGTTTCTCCTACCCAGCTTCTCCTTCATTCATGTAACAATAACTCAAATTAACATTGTCAGAGATAATACCAACACTTTTACAGAGTCTATAGGGGTCCAAAGAGTGCTAATTTGATCTTGTAACCCTCCTCCACCCCAGCTCCTCCTTCATTCATGTAACAATTACTCAAATTAACATTGTCAGAGTTAATACTGACAATTTTACATAGTCTATACAGGCCCAAAGAGTGCTGATTTGACTCTTTGGTAAGAGTTGGTAGCTCAACAATAATTAAGTGTCTGAATAGAGTTACTTAAGCTCGAGACACTTATTTTTGTTTTGGAAATTTACTCTTTCAGTGGATCATTTAAAAAAAAAATCTCATATTAACACTGTAAGACCAAACTATGGCCTGCAGCAAATTCTAGAAACAAAATGAAGTATGGCCCACATTTTGGCATGAAGCTTGTGCTTGACTGTATTGTACTTTCATGCTAATTGTAAACTGTATAAATAAAAAAAAAAAAACATCTCAACAAAAATAATTCACTGATATGTTTTTTTGTTAATATACTAGCAACACTGTACAAAGTTAAAATATTGGCAATCAAAATATTAACATGGTTTTTTCTTACTCCCTGATGAGTTTCAGCAGCAAAAATCAGTACCAATAATATTCCAGGGTCAAAGCCAGTGGTAGTTGGGGCCAAAGAGGGCCCCTGAAATCTGATTGGCATCCCTAAAAACCTGGAAATTATTGAATTATTGTCTTTTTGCCTTTTCAGCCAATTAATTGAGCCTTTAGTGTTAGTTCAGGCGGGTCATGGAGTCAAGCTCTGCCCAGATCAGCTAATCTAATGCAAGTACGCATCAGCTGATGGCTAGCTGATTTGCTTTATTGGACTATTGCTCTCATGCTGCCTGATTTAAACTGCTCTTGCCTGGCCACACTGTGCCACTCTCAGAAGAGCCACATCGCCAAACATAAATATTTCTATATGTGGCTCTCAGTGGAAAAAGAAGTTTAGACACCCCTGCTGTAAGTTGTACATTTCTATGTGACTAATTATAGACAAAATATGATAAAAAAAAAAGATTTCCTTTCACTTATGGTGTAAATTTGAAGTTCTTACAATTTTCAGTTGTTGGACACCTGTGGCAAGTCAGGTTTTTTCAGTGTTTTCATCAAACATCCTTTGATAAGAATCAGCTCACCACCCTTTTCTGTGCACCACCCCATGTCACAGGTCGAAAGCCAGGAACTCAGTGGATAACTTCAGTCATGGTGCAGAAGTGTCTCACATCAAAATCCACAGAAAACATGAACAAAGGCATACTGGCAGTGATGAATGCACAATAGGCAGGATGGTCTTTTTTTGCAAAAGCACATTAGCTTGGAAGTTGTTGAATGCTAGCATTTCCTTTATGGCAGAATTGGTTCAAAAATATTATTGAAATTGTGACTTTATGTGCCAGATTTTCACTGATAAACATCTAAGGTAGTTAATTTGCAGCTTTAAACACATAAAAATGCTTGACCTGCACCTCCAATTTTTGATTTTATAAACATCATAACACTATTTTAGCTTCCCCTGAATGTAACTCTTTCCACAGTAACCAGAACACAAAAAATCTTGTGAGCAGTTTTACAAAGGAAACTTTCAAAGTTGGACTCTAATCCAGGTCACCTGCTATTCCTGCAAATTGAGTTTTACATAACACGACCGCCTCTGACAAGCGTGTGGGCACCTACGTACAGACTATCGTCACTTAAAATGCTCTGCAACGTCATTTAACAAATGTCTCTCTCTCTTAGAAGAAACAGAAGCTTCAATTCAAATTTAATGCCTTAATGGCACCCAAACAGGGCATTCAGACGGGCTCCAACAGGCAATGCCACAGGGACTATTTTGCATCTGTCAGTGACAATTCTTCAGGCTCAAACTTAGACTAAGTCACTTCTCAGTGTTAAATATTTTTTTCCTCTTGCCTTTCCACTGAAGCCACATTTGTTGCTGTCATCTTTAATTTGAATCACTTCGCCACCTGGGCCTCCAACAAATTTTCACAGTTTTTCCACGGTAATTGCCATGAGGGACAGAGGGCATCATATGTGTGAAATGCTCTGAGTGAAAAGCCTCATCCCCTCTTGGCGCTTTCACTCACCTATTTAACACACTTGGGAGTAGATTGGAACCTGGAGGTGAGGATAAGGAGCAAAAGCAAGAAGCTATGTCCTAATTACAGGATGCTGGGTTTTGAAAAAGCCTTCCATATAAGTCTACTTCAAAAAGTAGCACAAGGCAAAACTTCCCTCTCAGGTACATTTGATAAGTTCACTGGCACTCCTATGGACCTGTATAGGAATGTTGTGGTGTGTGCTGGCCTCTGCCCGGGGAACAGTAACTCACAGCAGCACAAACGCTCCAATTACGGCTGCACCAGCAAGTCTTTAGGGGAAACCACAGCACTGCTCATTGATCTGAAAACAGCTCTGTGGAAAAGGGAAACTTACTATTTCCACAGATATGATATTACGACTACAAAATAAGTATAATGCAGATATCTTAAAAGATAATTAAAGAAGTAATTTGTTAAATTTAAGACATGGATTACTGTTTTTACTGTTATTAAATAACACATTGTATCATATTTTGTTATATTTCACGTCACATTGTCGGTAACTCCCCAGCTAGTGCCCCAAAAGGGTCATGTGACTTACTAGATGCCATTGATAAATGACTTCTTACCCACAGATTTATTATATTCATGCATTGTCATTAATTTGTCCATCCATATAGGGGTTTCTAGCATGTGCTTCCTGGAAAGTCAGCACGCTACCCACACTACTTTCAACTGAATAAGAATTTGAAAACACAGAGTACTCAGCATTGCCTCTTTGTTTAGTCTGATGTATTTTGACAGTTTCATGAAAACTACAGAAAGAATTTTTCATGAGGACGTAGGCATTTAGGCTTTTGTATGCTTAAAGGTTGCTGCCTGTGTATGGAGAAACGCCTTTTCGGTTCTCGATTCTCAGTTTGTAGGCGCTTATAAGGTGACTCATTTCATTTGACAGACTCACTTATATTTGGGTTAGGTAGGCTGACTCTATTGTATTACTTTCTTCAACTTTGATGGCTCCAAAATACACCTCAAACATCATTTATGGATGAGTGAAGTCTAAAGAAAGCCTGGCATCTCCTCCACATGCTGGTCACCAGCCTGGTCACACACTACCATGGGATGATATCCCATTCTTCAACCAGCATTTGTCACATGTCAACCAATGTGGCTGTGTTGGTCACCGTTGCACAAACAGCACGCCCAAGCTGATCCCACAATTGTTCAAGGGGGTTAAGGTCAGTCCATTCCAGTCCCAAATTCTGGATGTAGTCTCTGATAAACCCCACTCTGTGTGGGCGAGCATTGTCATCTTGGGTTAGGGACTGTGGAGATAAAGGATTGCCTCGGGTTGCAGAATCCCATCTTGATATTTCTGCATTGAGATTGTCTTCAACGATGACAAGCATCATTTTTCCAATGAGGGAGATGCCGCCCCACACCACCTCACTGCCTCCACCAAAAGATGTTACTCTTTTAGTGCAGCAATCAGCAGTGTTCCCTGCACCTTCTTCATACTTTGACCCTACAACCCAAATGCCAAAAGCCTCACACAGGCTGTGAGATTTTAGCAATCCTATAAGTTTCTGGCATGCTGCCCTGTGTGACATGAATCTCATATGACATCAAGTTTGATGTGTGCAGACTGAATGATGACAACTTACACCAAATGCTAAAGACTAAGACATTTGCCGATACTCAAGAAACAAATGTCATTGTGTGCATCATCCATCTACGCTGCCAGGGCCTATCTTGTTTGTTAGCACAAGTGTCATGTTTATTGTCATTTCTTGCTACATCCCTGTTGGTTCTTTGGTTGATGCAGATCGTAGCATTAGCAACATTGTGAGATGGTCATCTTACATTTCCGACACTGTCTTTATCCTGGGCTATCTTTAGTCGCAAGACCATGACAACGGTCGTCTGTCAACCTGTCTCACAGTTAGTGCTTTCAGACAGACACTGCTCTGGTTCTGGCTTAGTTCTGAAGTCTCACAACCTTGGTGCTTTCTTAAACCAGCCCACGTTCACACCAGTGTAAGCATAACAAAAGTCGGAGGACGTGATGAACATGTATCATCACATCCAGCCCCACTTTTGCCCAAGTCTTCTTGCAGTCCTGGTATTCTTCCTTCAGTTCCTTTCCTTTCTTGAGTTTATTAATTATTTGGTCTCACATTCGGGTGACTCAGCCTTCACCATCTCTTCTCCAAGTTCCTTCCTTCCTTCCTTGCACTACTCTCCAGCTTCACCTGGAATTCTGTCGATGCCCAGATCACAACCAAACATTTTGTCTCCTCGGCAGATCACTTTTTCCTCCCTTTTTCACTCCTCATCACAACCTAGAATATGACACGCCCATCGATGATGTCATGGTCCCCAAGGAAGAGTCAGCTATTGTTTGGTTCCATCTGATAACCAACTGTTCAGGTTCAAACCGGCTGGTTCATAATTAAGTTGGGGAACCGGAACCAGCTCAAGCCCTGCCAGTCTGAAAGGCCTAATTGTGATGTAGGACCACCGAGTTAGAGCCACGACCAAAGAAATTGCCACTAATACTCATCTTTCTTCTGGAACAGCCCAAAATTACACAGTGTATACCAGCCTTAAGACAGAATCTGGACTCATCGCTGAACATAACAGGTGCCAATCAGGCTGCTGATTGTCGACGCCTGGGGGTACCAGAAGCTCAGAACAAGGGTCAATAGCAACAAGATAGGATTTGGCACATTTTCATGGGTGCAACCCGTATACTCAGCTCTGCTGCTCATCTCTCAAATGCATGTTCCTTACAAACGGTGCACCATTTGTTTCCCCTTTTTTCAGTTAATTAGAGCAAAATGTTATTTGGAATCCACAATTGATGTGAATCGGATTAAACTGACCTAATCAAATGGAATCGCATTGAATTGTTCTGTATTTAAATGAACTGAACTGAATGGTAGCCTGTAAATCAAGATTTGAATCAAATCATTTAGAGAAGGAGAGACCCCTTCTCCCCTCCTATTTTATATGGTACAATATCATATTGTGAAATGTAGTAACTTTGTATTACACTTAGGCATTCATGGTCATAAGAGAGAGTGCTGTGTGAAGTACAACTTAATATGCATTTAAAGTAGGAGACCAGAGGTATGAATCCATCCTTGTGACAGTATTCTGGAGATTTGATGTGATTTCATTTGGGTCATCTCCTGCCACCAGCTTGTTTTCTCAGGAAGCCTCTAGTTGTACTCTCTCTCTCCCTCTCTTTGTGTTTGCATGTCAGTCCCTTGAATGTGCTAAAAGCACCTGTCAGACCTCCATCCATCTAACAGCTGTGAGAAGTGCGAATGACTGCACTGTCTTAATTTAAAACCTACAACCAGCAGCAGTGGAGAATTTTGTACTCCAGAGGGCACCATTAGCATGCTTTATGTTTGACATGAGCATCAGCAGATGTAGTTCCAACAAGGAATCTGTCATCCAGGATAGCTGCCATTCAAAAGAGTGTCTTTTTTAAATTGCTCCATGGAAATTTGAAATGAAGGTATTTAAAAGGCTTGGAGTATTATTTTTGTGCCTGAATTGACATCTGAGCATTTCTAACTGGATTTTTGTTGTGTTTCATTGAATCATATAACTCAAAAGGAAGGCTTTTACTCAGGATGTAACAAGCTTACCAGTTTGGAATAATTGATCGCGATTGCTGCCTCGAACCAGAGTGATGAAAGAAGTGAACTCCTCAGAATCTCCCTGCAGAGACAAACAGAGAAAGAGAGGTCAAGACTCCATTCATAACTTAACACTCAGTTCATGCTGCTGTGGATAAAAGCTATGTTTATTCACACATGGCGAGCGTGAAACAACGTACACAGTAACCACTATGCCTTGCTGCGTTATCAGCACAGTCCCATTAGGTTTGGTAAACATGCTTCATGTACTTTTAGGAGGTGATTTTCAGTTGTGCATAATGAGAGAGGCTAAAAATAGACTCCAATGCTGACAGCGTCTCCACCGCACACTGAAGACAGGATAGCAGGATGTTTGGTTGTGTGTGCTTGTAAGTAATAATTTCTGACAGTGACTCACTCTTGTACATCCTTAGTTGTGTGCAGGGAAGCATGAATATTAAGTGATGCACATGCACAGCATCTGAAGAGCATATAGCGCACATACGTTGAACGCTAATTGATTTTGTCAACCGCTGGGATCAGAGTAATGATTGGAAAATAATGGGGTGGCAAGGGATCCAAAGCATCTTGTTCCTTCTTAAGAATGTCATGCTTTCCTTTGTGAATAACAGAAACCATGCTAATCTCAATAATGGAAGAATTTAATGTTTGAAGACTTCAAGAGACACATGATTGACAGATCTCTACCAGTGTTTCCTGATAATTGGATATCCACACACCTGCTTTATCTACTGTCCACTTCTGCATCTTCAAAGCGCCACAAATGTGAATCTGTCTTGACTTTTCGCATCCCGACTTCGCTGAAGTACTTGATATGCAAAAATCGTATGTTTACTTTCCAGATCAAAGTTTCCCTCCCCCTCCTCCTCTCCCACTTTCCCATCTAAAAATGGACTCCTTGCATTATGCAAGGCAACAAAGAGCAGTGTCTGCTCACACAGCCCATTCCTAGCATACTGATTAATTAGCTTGTATAATTAGCCTAATGATTTAGAGAAACATGACCATGGCCACCCAAGAAGCTATGCTAATGGAGCCCTGTCCATAGCGATTAAAATGCCCATAACTTAACAATGGCTGCCTTAAAGTCCAGATAGCTGCTGTGAAGAAAAGTAGCTGGTGTGGTAATTGATGGAGCACCATACTATTCATGTGTTTGTATTGGATATCTTCAGGAGTGCAGACCCCACTTGAAGGCTGAGAGCTAATGAAGCGTTTTTATTTTTCACTCTGACTATTAACTTGAACGCCAGCAGCACATTCGATTCACTCGGACCCTAAATTGGACTTGAAATGTGATGTAATCCGCTGAAAGCGTGAGACCTGCTTTTAGTGTCACAAGGACCCAATTTATCTTCCATCTGTCCTATTATGCAATCCCATATATCTCCTATCTGCCAGTTATTTGAAGTTCTTCTTCTGAGCACACACTGTAAAGTGCACGAGTGAGGATGTGAACTTTACAGTTTCCATTAAAATGTGGAGCGAAAGCAAACTGTATCTCTGCTTCCTGACAGTAGCATCAGCATTCCTGGCTGCACTCAGCACATAAATCGCCCGTTTATGACCTTCTCCTGAACAGTAACCAACAGAGACACCGGCCTCTGCTCATAAAACCTCCAGAATGGTGAGGTGGAGGAGAGGATATTACTTATCCATACACGAAAACGCCAGTCAAGTGGGAGCAGTTAAAAAATCTAATCTGTATTTGTTTAGTGGCACAACAGAACGCTAGGAAGATCACAGCCTGTCTTATATTAAAACATAGTAAATATGTGGCCAATGCCTTGTATAAACATTGAAAATGCACTTTGTGTGTATTTCTGTCTTATGCAAGTTTGACATTTCAGAAAAATTCCAAAGTAATGGTTTGGGTATCTCTACACTCATTTTGGAAATAATACTAAGACACAACAGCAGCAACTAAAATGTCATCACATAAATGCGGCCCATAACACTGACATTATACCCAACCTAATATTCTTTATTACAGCCCATAAAAACATTTAAATACTTCATAAAGACTGAATTTAAATCCATGAGCTACTTTTTCTGGCCTCTTGAGAGCAGCAGGAAAAGATGTAAATGTGATCACCTTATAAAGCTTTACAAGTGCAGTCCATAAAGATTATACAGCTAACTGGCTGCACATCGAGCTTTCACGAGGCGGCATTAGCATTTACTGTGAGTCATCTTGCTGGCTTCCCTGTGAATACAAGTTCAGTACGTGCAATTCTCTAACTTCTGCTCCACCCAATGTCTAGCAGCTTCTGGTTTATTCCAGATAGTGTAAGTATGGTCAAGGCTGCCTATAAGGGGGGACAAAGAGCTCTCCGGGGCCCAGCCAAATAGGGGGGCCCATTGAAGTCTGAAAAATCATTGTCTACGTTAATGCTAAGATGTTATAACCATATTTTTGCCTCAATAATAACCACTTCTATTAAAACCATTTTTTTTGTATTGATTTACAGTGTAGTCATCCCATCCTCAAAATGTAAACACATTATCTTAAGACGATGAAAATAGATTAAACGTAGGGAAAATTGGCTAAAAATGGCAGAAATAGGATGAGAGAGGCAAAAATAGGCAGAAAGTGGCGAAAATGGGCATAAAGAGAGGTGAAAAGAGGTAAAAATGGCAAAACAAAAGGTGAACAGAGAGAAAGTTGCAAAAAAAATGGTTTCAAATTGGCAGAAAAGGCAGAAAAACCAGCAGAATGGTTTATAAACTGGCAAAATGGCTTTAAGTTGTAAAAATAAGGCCACTGTGGTGGTGAAATAGATTTGAAAAGTGGAAAAAATAGGCTTATAATGGCAAAAATAAGATAACAGACAAAAAATAGGTGGAAATTGGCAAAAATGTACATACCAAATCATGAAATCTGGTAAAATTGGCAGAAATGGGTATAAAGAGGGGTAGTATGGCAAATGGTGATGAAAAGCATTGTAAAGGCTAAAAAATGGCAAAAAATAAGATAACAGAGTCAAAAAATAGGCAGAAACTGGCAAAAATGGGTATAAAGAGTAGTAAAAAGGGATAATTGAGGCAAAAAAATGGTAAAATTGAGGTGGAAATTGAAAAAAAAGGATTAAAATTGGTTAAAATGCAGAAAAGTTGTGGAAATATTTATTACAGTGGCAAACTGACGTAGAATTGATCAAATAAGGCAGTCATGGTGAAATAGGATTGTAAAGTGGAAAAAAAGGGTTAGCAGAAGCAAAAAAAATAGCAGAATGTGGCCAATATGGGTCAAAATATTCATGAAAAAAATAAAATAACATCATGCAGTTGAACCTTGCACTCTGAGTCCATTGCATTTTTATTTGCCTTCTCTGTTTGAATTTGTAGAGTTTGTTGAATTGTTCTGCGGTGAAAATAGCCAATGATGACCCTCTGGCTCCGTTACTCATTGAAAAATCTCTCTGGATCCATCCATCCCGAAAGAGTTTCGTATGCCACCAGTTCTGCTGTCACAGCTGTGCCAAGTTGCAGAATGGGAGAGCAACTTTTAATTCAGCCTCAGTTAGGAAGCTGTGAGGACAAACTTTTGCCTCTATCTGTCATAATACAGGGTCAAATCAGGGAGTTTAAGGTGAGATTTTGGTGCAAGAGAGGGAGAGTGAGAGTGGAGGGGTCGGGGGTTGAGTCATCATCTTAGTGAATTGGATTGATGCGAAAATTTGCATAAAATCGAACCAGCTCTGTAAAAGGACGGATGAAAAATTCGGAGTCAGTTTGCAAACATGATTTGAACAAAATGAGCTCGATTTTTTTTTTTTTAATGTGAAATTCAGAAAAAAAAATTGACCCAGTGTGCAAAGGCCTTAAAGGTGAGGTCTATCAAAGGGCCTTAAATTTTCTTGGCATGTGGCCCTCAGTGAAAAAAAAAGTTTGAACAGCCGTGTACTGCACAGTACTGACTGTAGAATGAAAGATTCAGACCCACTTTGTTGGTAAAAATATATATTACTACAGTTGAAAACCTCTTTTTCATGGTATGATGAAAGTTTGTAGCTCTGTGAGCTTTACAGCACATTTCAGTGAAAGATTAAACGTTAAAAAGTAGCCTTCATCTTAACACTGACACAGCATGGCACTGGAAACAGTGACGCTCCCATCTGTTAAATAATTTCAAAGAACAGGAGCTAAGAGAAGAAATAAAACCCTCCAGACAACCACTCTGACATTACGCAGTTACTAAGTTTAGATCTGATGTAAGACTGGCCTCACCTTCCTTCTTGTTTCCAACCACTTAGCCCTAGATCAAGTTTTTGCAATTACACGGTACGTCAGAATTGAACACAACTATTATTAATCCAAACATGATTACTAGATAGCTCTGCAATTACTGATTTGATCACCAGGTCCTCCATATGCCATCTTTCTGCCAGCCTCTTTAGTGAGACATTGTAAAGCAAATGTGCCATTAGCATCCGCAGCACTCCCAAAACACACTAATTGCAACTCAGACTTGATAACAGTCTGTTTGTGTCTCAGTCTGCATGTTGCCAGCAGGTGCAATGCTTTTCACTTGTGTGAGCTGAACATCACAGTCTCCAGTTTGACACCATTGTGTCAAAAACTCTGTGCTCAGCTCGTCAGCTCTGGTGCGCTGTGCCCAAACAAGCCAGCTAAAAATGAGCATTTGGGAAGTGATCTGCCATTCGCTTCCCCACTCTTTTTCCTTCTCTCTCTGTACCAACAGCTGCCTCAGTGGCGCAGGGTAGCGTCACTGTCAGACGTAGATAGAATTAGTTACATAGTACATCATATTTCTTATTCACAATTGACGTCACTCAATCCAAAAAAGGAAACGTTATGGGTGAGAGTTGTTTTTCCTTTTTTTAATATATTTTAGAAACATTTGCATACGTTTGTGAAAGTCAGAAGGATGTTGACAAGACATCAAATCTTTCGTGTGAGCTGTCTCAGTGAGATGTTCTCATCTAACCTCAAAGATAGAAGTCTTTTTTATGTAGCAGCAACTTTTGCTTATGAGTTATTTGCAGAGCTGGCATGAAAAATGGAAATGTGTTTGAGGTTTATTTATAAAGGTGGCAGTTGCAAATTGCTCATCTTTCTCTAAAAAGCTTATCAAGTCAAGTTTAATCTTTTAGGCACATATATTTGCTGATTTGAACTGATTAATCTACTTACTGTACAAATAACTAATTTAATCTATTAACCATAATCATATGGTGCAAGTAATTCATCTCCCCCTGTAACTTCAATACTGTAGAAGAGCCCACTACGGTAAAATGCCTCACCTCATATGCATTTTTGCAATACTGAATCTACTTATCAAAATAATTACTGATCTAATTCAATCTATTAACTTAACTCATATGCTGCAAGTAACTAATCTATTCACTGTAACTCAAAGGCTGTAAGGGGCTCACTGTGGTAAAATTGCTCATCTCATGGGCAGATTTGCACTAATAAATCTACTCACTATACTATTGACTGATTCACTCTATTAACTGTACTCAAATTCTGCATGTAACTATTTTATTCACTGTAGCTGAGATGTTGTAAGAAGGCTCTCTGTGGTAAAATGCCTCACCTCATTTGCATATTTGCACTAATTTATCTACTTACTGTACTAATTACTAATTCAATCTGTTAACAGTACTCAAATGCTGCAAGTTATTCATCTATTCACTATAACCCCAATGCTGTTAGAAGGCTCACTGCAATAAAATGCCTCACTTTATCTGCATATTGCACTAATCAACTAGATTATCCTGTCTACCTCATGTAAATCTGCCCACATTCTTGCATGTTTTATACTCTAATCATGTCATCCTTGCACCCTTTGCACATCTTGCAATCATACCAACAGTGCATAGACGTGTATATACCTACACAAGCTTGTACATATTAAAATCTTAGTTTTTATCCTTTTTTCAGTTTTTTTTTTTTAAATTTAACGTTTAATTCCTGTACAGTCAAATGAGTCAAATTCCTTGTGTAAGAATACTTCGCCAATAAAGCTGATTCTGATATGCAGGACCAAACTGAATCTTCCTCTCTATCTTTCATGTAGAATGAAGACGCTGAAAGGCCTCTGCTGTGTCGTTGAAGACGTGGTGAGTGCAGGATTTCGTACCTAACCTTTCCCTTGTTGGCAATCAAAGCCGTCTTATCAGCGGAGTTTTCAATCACGCTGAAAACTTTCCATCATGCCCAAACTGCTGCTCCCTAAAGGCTATCATAATCTGCTCAGCATGTTAATCGTTCAAATGTCTCATCAACACAACAGGATAAGTATGCTGAAGAGGTTAGGAAGTGTCTGAACGAGACAAAGAGGGTAAAAGGTGAGGGATTATATGTGATATGGAAACTGAGTATCAAACAGGAAATAAGCAGCAGAAGAAGGGGAACACATTAAGGCAGAAGTGAGCGCAGAAACGTAGAGGAAACTGTTAGGAAACTCTGCACGCTGTCGCTGTTTCCAGTCAGCTTTGGCGAAGATGATAGCATTGATCATGTTCTTTAAAAGACCGCTTTTCCTGTCACTGTATCACCTCACATCATTAAGATGACTGGTTGAGTTGCCTTAAAAGGTTTTCTCTAATGCCTCGCAAAGATTATCTTCCACATTCTTTCATGAGACTGCTGACAAACCTCAGAAAGCGTCCGTCATATCGATTCCAGCTACCAGCTCTGTTATTAGATCAGATCTAATGAAAGTGGAGGGGAACGAAATCCACTCCAGACTGAATTGTGACCCAGCCCAAAGGCGGTGGGCACACGGATTGAGATCACTTGGAAACACATGTACATCAATCAAAAGAGTGTAATTCCATCACATTCATTGCCTCCATGACGGATACTCTATTTCTATTGTCCTGCTCTTTCTTCCTTCTACAGCCGGTTTCCCTAAGGACATTCTCAAATCTCATGAGTACCAGGCGAATGAACAGAGTAAATAGATTTTGTTCTCTGCATCGCTCCGCTATAAATCCACTTGTCGCAGCATAAATCTTTGGGAAGTTCAGGCCGCCCCTGTGCCTCTGCTTATTAGCCAACCCAGGATCAATTTATCACCTTTGAGGACAAAGAACGGGAGCGTCTGGGGGATTCTCTCCCTCCCTGTGATTTATGGAGTCGGAGCACAAACAGGGCATTTTTGGGTCATGCAAATGCGTCTCGGCACAGACGCCTGCCCCACCTTCCTCCTCTTTTTGTCTGATTAATTTCAGGAGTGGGAGAGTCATGTGGTTAGAGTGTAAATGAGAGCTTGTTAAAGTGATTGGTCATGATTGTGCCTTTTCAACGCACTGACCGTATATCAAAGGGAATTTTCACTGAAGGCTGAAATAACCGTTGTTAGATTTGAATCCTCAAACAGACTCGAAAATCCACTCCACAGATCTAAGATGTAGTGTCATGCCTTCGCCACTAGTCTGTACTATTGCTCTTGCAAATTCTTCTTCTTCTCTTTTGACCCATTTTTTCCCATGCAGGAGTGAAGCTGCTCCACCTCACCTGTGCTAAGTGGCTGCAGCCGTCTCTGCAAATGAACTACACTGCTAGGCTCTTGCTCTGTACAACTCTCTCATTTGTAATTGTCCTCATGTAAATGATGGGACAGGGGTGTTAGGGGCTTGTGGGAAATGTATTTCTTGTGAAGTAAGCCAAGCAGCTTCAGTGAGGTTGATGGATCGTTGCTGGTTTTTGGGTTTGCGGTTACAAGGCAGGTTTGAAACATTGCGTCACGTTTTATTTGGTGTGAATTCAGTGTGATTCAACCGCTTATCATCCACCACTTCAAAATGCAGGGAATGGGAAAAAAGGCTCTTTTTTTGAGGTTACAGATTGAGTCTTTTTGTGAGTTGTATGCAAGCACGAGTCTCTGTTTGGACAGCTGACAGAATAGTGACTAAATGCCGCTCTGTGTTTGCTTTGTCAGATATTGAAATCCAGATTCTACCATTTCAAACTCCTGCCTTTATCCTGTTTTCTTTTTCCCAGTGCGTCTTAACCACAAGCTGTGCGCCGGCTCCACCTCACAACTCACTCGCCACCGTCTTGGCTCGCATCCACACTCATCCCTCCTCATAACAAATGAGCTCGCACCGGCCAGCAGATTTCTCCAACACCTACCCTACCGCCACATCTTTGTCATCTTCCCTCTTCTTCTTGCTTCCTTGCCTTTTTCCCCTTTTTCTACCTTGTTTAGGCACACTCCAGCCTTGTATTTTCTGTGGCAGAGAGCACAAGACTCGCCGTTTGCTGAGTGGGCAGCGGGGAGCGGAGGAGGAAGAGGAGAGAAATAGAAAGAAAAAGGCACACAAGGAGGAGGGAGGAAAGAGAGAGTTATCTAACAGGATTAAAGGAGAACAACGGGAATGGAGAGCACTTAAAATACTCATGACATGAGCCCTCTTGCAAAAAGGAGGGGATGAGTAACAATAGCTGAATCACTCATGAGGCTCTCTACACAATATGCTCTCTCTCTCTCTCTCTCTCTCTCTCCCCTTCCTCTCCCTCTCTCTCTACTTTGCCACCTTTGTCTCTCTCACACTCTCGCCTTCCATCTCCCCTCCCTTTCGGCTTCATTTTTACTTACAGGCCCGGGGATTTGATGGATCTCAGAGGAGTTGTGTTAATAATGTGAGAGGGAGAGCTGCTTTAATTAACCAATGCAGGAAAAGGTATTCAATTCAGATGGAATGACAAGACTGCAAGGGGAAGATAGTGTTTGATGGCGGTGGGAAATCAGAAGAGAGGGGGAAAAAAGAGACCTAGGGAGTGAAGCAGAGGCGGTTATATGAAGAGAGTTCATTAAATAAAGGGCAATCTAGTGTAGCTTAAGTGTTAAATACAGGGTGATGAAGTATTTTCCTGTCAAAATTCTCCCCAGGGGCGATTTTAGAATCAAAACTTTAGGGGTGCTCAGCTCCTAAAGACATTGTGACACGTAGACATTTTTGCAAGGGAGCATAAAACCCTGAACAGGCGAGATTTTCCTATATGCATCATCTTACTGCTATAATTGGTGGCGTGTCTGTCTGTCTGTCTTGATTTGTACGCCACATCATTGCTCCAATTGTCCTTGATACGTCTCAGAAGAATTCTTGGGTGTACTGGTTTAAAAATGGTGCTATGATAAAATCATAAATATGTACAAATTATATTTATAAAATTCCCAAATTTCAACACCTTTCGCTTCAGTTTGCCTAACTCACAATCCCCATCTTGGCACACAAGTCTGCTAAAAAGCAAGTTGAAACACGCCCACAAGTAAATGTAATAACCTGACACGCCAGATGGAATTGTTTCATAGATCCACCTGGTAAACATCTCATAGACGGCGTTTGGGAAAGGGCAGAGCCTTTAAAAAAAAAAAAAAAAAAAAACTTGGAGGGTGACCGGATGAACGTTCTGTCTGTCACATCTTTACAGGCCAATCAGAGCAACAAAACACGTGACACAGCCGCTACCAAGGAGTAAACGCCATATAGCACTGCATAACGCGAACCATGGTGACTGTAGACATGTCAGTACACGACTTTTGTCATTTTTGAAAAAAAAAACAAAAAACTCAATGATGTTCTTTGTCCTTATTTTAATGAAGAAATGTCGTCAAGTTCTGATGAAACTGGCATTTTAGCAGCATCCAAGGTAATCTCTTCCGCCATAATTGCAGCGACCTCTTATTGCTGCTTGTTTTTATCACGACTCCGCTGTGCCTGAAAGTACCGCCCCTCATCGCTGATTGGTCCTGTCCCTCTCTAACCCCGCCCAAACTGTTCAGACAGGAGCTTGCAAGATGGATTCGCCAGTGAGACACATGGAAACAGGCGTATCCATCTGCGTTGCAAGGTTAACACAATAAACTTTGTAAGCAAGTCAAAATTCACGCATTAATGCTCCTCTTAATGTGCTGTTGGCCTATCACTGCAAATACGCACTGGTGCGTGGAAACACTGAGTCATTATACAGTTATCTGGGGGAAAAATTGACTACTTTTTACATGAAAATTGCATTAAGCATCTAATGACAAGGATGGTAACAGCACAGACTTGAGAGGTGATGGTTGTGCACTTCACTTTTTATGATACACAAACTTTCCAGAGATCAAGAAACAATTTCCCCTCTGTGTGACTTAAGAAAAAAGGTCATAAATGATGTATAAATAAGGTCAGGAAATATTACTTTGACATTGCTATTAGTAAGCCATAACCAGGAGTTAAATCAGTCTGAGACTCCCAGCTTTTCTTTTATCCATGTGTGGCATCATTATACATGATGTTAATGTTAGTGTTGCAGTTAGAGTTTAACTTCATTCAGAGAGGAAACTTCCCCAAGCTGCTGCTGAAGTGAACACATTAGTATAACCAATTCTTTAATTAAACACAATGTCTATTATTCTGAATATTGAATATTACTTTAAGTACTTTAAAGTAATATTACTTTAATTTCAGCATAAATTTCACCAAATGACCATCTTTTTGTATTACATTTAATTATTTTTTTTTTCATAAAATTGGGTAAAAATGCAATATTATTTAAAAATATCATTTTTGAAAGTGATGGGTAAAGTTCCCACTGTCAGGATTTCTTTTGTATAGTAGAAACATCACAGATTACAACATTACAACATTATTTAAACCATTTTTGCTTATACGAACACTTTCACAAAGAAAGAGAGTGAACAACACAGACCACAACGCCAAATATTTCCAGCTGTGCAAAGATATGACAGGAATGTACCCATATGTTGAAATCTAGGAGAAAAACCAAATAAATTTGACTTTTATCTCATATTTTGGCCTTTAAACTCATGATTTAGAGTTTTATTCTGTATTTTGACCCTTGAAATTCATGATTTCAACTTTTAGCTCGTAATTTGACCTTGTAAAATCATGATTTTGAATTTCATTTCATATCTTGCCCCTTTGAAACTCATGATTTAGAATTTTATGCCACATTTTGACATTTAAAAGTCATGATTTTGACTTTTAACTCATAATTTGGCCATGTAACCCATGATTTCTAATTTCATTTCATATTTTGACTTTTATCTCATATACTTGCCTTTTAAAAACATTATTTTGATTTTTAATTCAGTGTTTTGACCTTACGATCTAGTAAGTTCAAATTTTTATCTCAGATTTTTAGCCTTAAAGTTTCTTTTTGACTTTTTCCATCTCAAAATCATATCATCAGTGCTAAGGTTTTTTCCCCTGTAATTTATGACTGGTGAAAATGAGGTTAACACTGTGTGTTTGAATGTTGACCTTTAAGGCTCTCTTGTTTGACCTAAATTCATAATACGTCCCCTGCTGTGATTGACTTGGACACCCCTGATCCAGAGAATACCTGTCAGATTTTACAAATCTGTTTTGGCAATGGCTCTTTCTTTTTTTGGGGTGCTAAGATGAAATTTAGGGCTTCTTCAGTACACAAAAAAGGGTCTAAAATCACCTGTGCTTGGTCCACTTCTGTACCAAAGCAGGGAGGAGAAATAGAAAAGGATTTCACAACAAGGCCGAACAAATCTGTAAGTTACCTTTACCGCTCTGTTACGCACAAATGTGTGTACAGAAACGTCGACTGCAAATAGGAACAAATACCTTTCCCTTCACTCCCACAATAGAAGAACCAGAAAGGTGGAACAACATGACAAATTCTCCTCAGGGTGGATCGAACCTTTTCGGGAGAGAACAGCACTTCAAACGATCGGCGTGCTTCGCCAGTTTCCCCTGCTCGTCTGACTCACGACGATAGCAGCCTGGCAGTCTGTCCGAAAAACCACGCACGCACACATGGAAGCGTTCCTTCACACGCAGGTGTCAGAGCACTCAGGCTTCTGCATAAAAACACACAAAACCTCTTCTACTGTACTTCCCAAAAATACAACACAAACACAGAAGCATCCTCAACCTTTTAGAAAGAAAGACACAGCGAACCTCTTCTTCAAACTTGCCCAAATTTCAAGTGGGTTTTTAATGCACTGAGCTAATGTGTTTACACTTGCTATAAAAAGATTCTACTTGGCGCAGAATATCTGTGGAAGAGGTCTCAGGAGTTGCCGCTGCCTCTCTTTTTATATCACATAACAAACATGTGACGGCAGTGGGAGAGAAACTCTCCAGCCTTTGTAAATAGGGCACCATTTGAATATTTTACTTGTAGCTTGTGCTTATTTAGCATTCATTCCTTTTCCAAATAGAGAGCAGGAAGTAAATAAGTATATAAAAATATGTCTCCTTTTCCACCCTTCTTCTCAGCAAGATATTTTTCATCCTCATTGGTTACATAAGGGACGGCTTTAATGATGGTAAGATCACGCATAACATAATCATGGCAGCCTGGTAAATTGACTGAAAGATCTGGCTTTTGGTGCCGACTCTCCCACAAGAGGACTAAAGGAGCTTCTGGGATTTTAAAGTTGAAAGAGAAAGGCTCGGTTACACTTGGGGATCTGCGAGTGCTTCAATTTTCAGCTCCGCGCCATGACAAGAATCATCACTGCTGGAAAAAAAACGATGATAGAATAACTCAAAGGCATAATCGGTTGTTTACAATGGCAGAGGAAGATGGAAGAGGAGGAAGGAGACGGATGACGGCGGGGAAAAAAAAAACCTCAGAGTGACCAGACGGCACTCTGACATATTCTGAATTCTCGCTGACACACTCCTGATGTGTGACAGCAAGGGACAGATGGGAAACGCAGAGGGAGAAGTAAATGTGGAATGATGGAGGAATGGAAGCAGCTGAGGGGCGGTTGGAAGAAAAAAGGTGAGAGATTAAAGTAGAAGGAGAAGCTTGAAATGTACAGAATCTCCACATGACCTGAGAGTTCTTTCAAGTTTACTCAAGTGCCCCTTAGCAAGGCACTCCAACCACTCCCATGGAAAAACGCACACCGTTGGGCAGCTCCCAGGAGTGAAGGTGTAAATGAGTATGACCCCTTCCTCTCTCTGCAGCTACTCCCCAAGGCTGTTTCTGTAAACAAGAATGTGTTCCCAGTCAACACGCCTTGTCTGATAAAGGGTCGGGCAGTAAAGAGAGCAACATGGAGGGAAATAGAGTGAAAGCAAAACAGACCCCCAGAAAGGACACGGAGGAAGAGAGAGCAACAAATTACATGAGACTGTTTTTAACTTGAGATACAGTGAAGACGACGGTAAGGTCAAAGACACCCTTCCTCCATGAAAGCTGCTGAAGTGAGAGCTGTGACAGAGAGAGGCACAACACTACACACTTGGCAAAGACTTAGAGAATACTAAAAAGAAAGGCACGTCACTGGGAGGAGGGGGAAAGGAGGAGGAAGTGAGTGGATCAGGTGGAGTTTGAGAGGAGATGACGGCGAGGGAGGGATACATAAGGGTCATACATCCTGAATAAGAACGGCTGAACATACACCTGCAGTGATGTTGTTATGAGGAGATGTAGCTAGTAAACATATCCAGCTTTCACCCCTTTGGAGTTTAACCCTTTTATTAATTTTATAAATCAATCATGGTCAACATAATTTGGCTTTTTTGACCTAAAAAAAATCAAAAATCCCATTTAAAGTGACTGACCTAATTCAACAGAGGTCCAGCCAAGTGATGCTAGAAGTCTCACAATACCTGGCTACCATCACACCATGAAGGCAAAAGAACACTCTTTCTCAGAGAAAAGTTTATTAGATAGTATGAATAAGTGGATGGATACAAAAAAATTCCAACACACTGAACATCCAGTGAGCGTCCAGAGAGAGAGAGAGAGGAGGATTCTGCGGAGATGTTTCTCTGACTACTCATATGGTACTGCTCATAGAGCTACAAACTAGGGCTGGGACTTTATCACATTAATTAAGATTAATTAATTACAGAAAAAATAAAGCAATAAAAAAATAACGCATTTAATCTCAATTTATTTTTGCACTCCAAACAGCGCGGATTGTTTCTCATTGCATGAGTTCCCGGTATACCCGTAATACTGATGCACAGGACACAACATGACAAACACCATGGAAACCGATGAGAAGTCGTTGCTGGGTTTGGTGGGCGGAAAATTTAGTTTTAAAAAAACTACCGGATGGACCCCTGGATAAAAGCACAGTTGTGTGCAAATTGTGCAAGATAGAATTTCTTCTAGCCTCTAGCACAGACAATGTTCCTAGTTCGAGCAGGCAGTGTCGCCAATCCACACTTGGTAAGATGACTGGGTTCAGAGCCAAAATGAGTAAGTCCACGACTGACAAATTAACAAACTCACTGGCAAAATGGATTGAAGTGGACTGTCGACCACTCTCAGTGGTAGAAGATAAGGGGCTAGAAGCGGTGCTACAGATAGCGTCGTCTGACCCAAATTATGAACTGCCATGCAGAAAGAAAATGTCAAACAATGCAATCATAATATTCATTATTCATATTGCACTTTATGTTAACACTCAATGATGAAAATCAACACAATTTTGTTGTTCAAGCTCATTTATGTGTATTCATTGATTCAGTCATATACCAAATCCATTTCAATTAAAAAATGTTACTTCTTGTGTCAAATATTGATATGCGATTAATTGAGATTAATTACTTACAAAGCCTCTAATTAATTAGATTAATTTTTTAATCAAGTCCTACCACTACTACAAACCTAAACTCAATGAGTGAAAACTTGACTTATAAACACATATGCGATACAACAATTGTTCTTGAGCATGTCTGTTTTTCCTGAATCCCCCTGAGATCACTGCACACATCATGAAGAGGTGAATCTCTGTGAGCAATTTGAAGCCTTTTATCACTGTGCCAAGACCAAAAATGCTGATCTCTCAAGTCATAGGACAGCCTGTGTCCAGATTAGGATTAAATGTTCAGTTGTATAGAGTCTGTTTTATCGTTATGAGAGGAATTTTTACCGTTTGATGAGACCTGGAGTTAAATACGTAACAGGATTTATAAACAATGTCCCATTTAAATGTAAGCGATCAAGACCATAATTGCACTTCTTGTTGACATAAAATTAAAATTGACCCCTTAAAGCCTGAAAACACAAATAGCCAGAAAATTCTCTTTTTTTGGAATTGAAATGTTCATTTAACTTTCTACTGAAATTTTTAAAAATCCAAATTTCCATAAAATTTCACAAATTTATTTTTAGTATCTTATTTCATTCATTAGATGTTTTTGGTGACTGATAATCCACTTGAGGGCATTTTTATCATTTATCAGATTGCATTCAAAAGTTTTTTTGAGTAATTTATTGAGCATATTGATTAGATAGAGATATTATAAAAGTATGTATCAAATATGCGACAACAGGCGTTAAGGGATTAAATCGTATGTAAATAAATGTATTTATTAGTTTGGCATTACACATTTTTATAAATAGTGATTATATCAGGCTGGAGATTGAACTGAGTTGCTCACCAAAGCGAGATACGATGTCTGCATTTGTCGCTGACAGTTACGCAGGGAAAGTATTTGCTATCCTGAGAGCAGCTGTTTTAATCCCCCACAGGGATAGGAGTTTTGTTTTACCTCTGACATTTGTGAAGGCCTGAGATGCAGAAAACTTGTCAGAGGTGCAGGCATGACTGGACTCAATGAAAGTCTGTGCAGCTGTGCACGGTGGTTAAATTCTTCATCTTAAAACAAGGAATAAACAAAATAAGACAAAATAAATCCCTCTCCTTTAGTCTTAAAAATCATGCAGTCTGTATGAGACTCTTTTCAGACAGCATGTTTGTAGAGCTGTAGTGGTGAAGCAGCTTTGCTGCTGTGCGCTCTGCTGTGCTGTGCGTATTTTAAACACCTAAGTAAGTAAATATTAAAAATAAAACCTTATTTTCTGAAATTTCCTTCTTCTTTCCCAAATGTCTCGTGGGCCAGATGACACCTGCTGGCGGGCGGGATCTGGTCTGCGGGCGGGAAGCTGGCCGCCATTTGGGGATGGCTGGCTTAGATGTATTTTATATCATAGAAAAAAACCATTAAAATCTCTTGAGCTTGTGTTCACCACAGACCTTGCTCTGCCCCACACAGTGGTGTTAAGGTTCTTTTTCCATTATTAAAGCTGATGATCCTGTCTTGTGATAGGAGCATTATTTTCTGCTCTCACATATTTTTATCTGCACTTCCTGTCTAAACCGGAAGTAGTGTTAGTCTGCAGTTTCATTGTCTGTGGCTGCACAGTGGAGCTTAGAATCTTTATTTTCTGCATGCTAGAGCAATGTCTGTTAGCATGAACAATGTTTAACATATGTATGTCGACTTATCTGCTATGTTGTGTGAGTTTCTGTTAAGTTTATTTGATACCAGTTGAAGCAACATTCAGCTAACAGTTAAGCTAATGCTAACACACTGATAAACTAGCACCACCTTGCTAAAAGGCTAGTGATGCATTGATTTATACTTAGAAATGACTTATTTCAAGTTTGTGTAGAATATTCATAGAGCTTTTTTTTCTTTCTTTCTTTTTTGCAGTGTCACAGTTAAGAAAGTCAAGTATACCCTGAAGTAAACTTCATGAAAATGATCAATCTTGGAGTTCTTTGGGGACTGTTTAGCTGGTTGGATAGCTAGCATCAGAAGCTAGTAAGACCTGATTTCTGACAGTTTACCAAAAACTCAGTCAAAAATTCCATCGACTTCCAGACAAGGGAAGTGTGCTAAAAAGCTAGCTCACGCCCATATTTTAGGACTCATTCTTGCACCACTCAAAGAGAAATATGTATACAATCTTGTACCTTTGCCTTTCTCTCTGTTTTTGTACGCCATTATACGCATAATCCAACTTTTAGTAGTCATGAAGTATGGGTAGCTGGTTAACTTGGTTAATGCATTGCTATATTGTGTTTGGGACAAGATAGTGTACGACCATATTTTTACAGTAGCAATAGAAAAAAATTTACATTTAAAATCTAATAATTTAGATTAAAATAATTTTCCTGCTGTGATGGAATCCCCTTTACTCTCATTATATTTTTGTTCCTGGTTTTTGCTTTAAAAATCTCAAGCATTTGCTACAAACAATCCAGCCCCCTCATAGCTACCCCAATCACAATTCCCTGGTGCTGCTACTGTTAGATGACAGAGCATCAAAGTGTGGAGTGTGTACTGAAATCGAGACAGAAAATCAACCAGAGGGAGAGAGGAAATGGAGAAGAGGAAGAGGGGGAAACGGTGTGAATGTATATGAGGAAGAGCGCTATTCACCTGGTGGTAATATGGATGAAGGCGGGGAAGAACCGGGAGTTGGGGAAGGTGGAGACTGTCTAAAAGTGAGGAGAGTGTGCATTAGAGAGATAGGGCTTCTGACTCTCCACTGGGAGGCTTTGGGAAAAAAACAAGAAAGACAGCTGAGATAGAGAAAGAGTGAACAGGAGAGAATGGCGAGGGGACATCTTGGATAAAGTAAATGGAGAAAGCAGAAGAAAAATTTGGGAAGGAGGGCAGAGATAAAAATAGAAGGAGACAGAAGGAGAGACAATCCGAACATGCCCAAACTACCCGGCTTATCTCCCAAAGTGCAGACAGTACATTATCGCCAGAGGTGCTAAAAACAGCCTGAATCATCAATAAATGAAATCCGGCACAGGTAAACACGACACATTGTTTCAAGCAGAGGTATCAGCGCTGACAAAGGGAGGGCGATGCTGAGAGGATACGGCGATGCAGACGATTTCTCATTATCTGCCGTGTGTCAGTTATTAACGCTGTGTCCATTCCAACACCTAATTAATGCAGATAGCCAAATGCCAAACCTGATGAAATACCGTGATGAGGGATTAGCTGGAATAATAAACCCTTCGACCGGCATAACTTTGTCTCCTTGATTAGGTGGGAGATAGAGAAAGGAGGGGAGAGATTTTCAGATCACTTAAGTCTCTCTCCCTTCCTACCTCCGCTCTCTCTGTCCTTAATGAAGACTTTTTCCTTCTGCCCCCATTCTCCCAGCCTCTCTCCCCTCAGCTGCTGAGTGCTGTCCTAATTCCATTCTGATAGATGGAGAGGAAAAGAGGCTCATTAAAAATGGCTTTGCTGATTGTGCTGCTGCTATTTTCTTCAGTCAACTGTGTGTATTTTAGTGTATGTGAGTTGCACGGTCAAGTTGTTTTGTCCCAGGTGCTGCAAGGTAAAGATTCAGCATGTGGTGCAAGGGGGAATTGTAATCTGGAACAATTTACAGCCACAGTTTGCCCAAAAAAGTTTCCACAATATAAATCTTACATTACATTAAAAAAGAAGGTGAGCTAAAGCAAAAAAGGAGAGTTGCAACCAAGAGCAAAATATACAGGCCTGCTTTGCAATGATAGAGGTATAGAGGCTACATATACATGACAATGAACCACTGAAAATTGATCTTTTTGTGTCTTTAGTTTAAAAAAAATTTAGCATTGACATTTTGATAAAACCAGTCCACGCTGTGGGGGGTCAGTGCACCTGGGGCCCACTGCAGTCTGGTCTCTAATACACCTAACCATTATACCTATCCCTGCAGGTGGTGGGCCCACCATGAAGTGAAGCCCAGCCACGAGACACTCGTCCTCGTGCCAAGCACCCCAGGTCTGGCCCTGAAGTGACTCCAGACTGTAGATTCCGAATCATAAGGGTCTTCATGAATTACCTTAAAGTCCGAGGCTGTTGTCCTCTGCTGAAAAAAGGTGGATTGCTCCCTCCAGGTTGAGTCTTTGCCCCACGTAAAGTAATTCAAGTATCTCGGGTCTTCTTCACAAGTGAGGGTAGAATGGACCGTGAGATTGGTGCAGCATCAGCAGGCATTGTACTGAGCTGTTGTGGTGAAGAGGTAGCTGAGCAGGAAGCCAGAGCTTTCAAATCACCGGTCCATGTTCGTTCCAACCTCATCTATGGTCATGAGCTCTAGGTAATGTCTGAAAGAGTCTGGGCTCAGCCTTAGAGATAGGGTGAGGAGCTCAGACATCCAGAGAAAGCATAAAGTAAAGCCGTTGCTCTTTCACATCGGAAAGAGCCAGTTGATGTGGTTCTGGCATCTGATCAGGATGCTGCCTGGTCACATCCCACATCCCTGGAAGGGGACCTCCAGCAGATCCAGAACTTGTTGGAGGGGTTATACAGTATATCCCATCTGGCCTGGAAGCGCCTCAGAATTCCTCAGGAGGAACTGGGATTAGAGCTGGATAACTCAGTGGGTTACATGGTTGACTTGCAGGAGCTTGATCATTCAAATCCAAGTCAGGGCATGATCAGCATCCAGTGCGGGCCCTTTTGGCAAGATCCTTAACTCCTGGAACACCTGTCAGATGTACTTCGCTTTGGATAAAAGTGCCTGCTATATGACATTTTAACACTGGAAAATGGTGGGGAGCTGAACGTCTGGGTTGACTTACTTTGTCTGCTGCCATTGCAATCCAACCCCAGATAAGTGGAAGAAGGTGGATGGATTTTGATGAAAAGTTATCTGCAAAAAAGGCTAAGAACACTAGTTTACATGCCAGGCCAGTAGTTTGCAGAATGGCTTTGTAAAGCACTCACAGCAATTTCAGAGTGGGTGTAAAGTGGCTGCATCTCAGCTGCATGGTAACAAGCCAAGGCTTTTAGACTGCCCGTATTAGCCTCATATGCCTGATGTATGTGTCGCATTTGCTGAGAATCTGGAGAATAGAGGGCTCGCCTATCATTTTCTGGGAGCCGTGTGCATCTTTCTGCCAAAATAGACAGGAAAATAATAAAAACAGAGCCCTAGTTACTTAGTTTTAGAAGATATATGCTGCTTTAAAAAAATACATGTCACACAAGGTACTGCTGATGTTCCATTATGTTTCGTGTGGTTTACTGCTTATCAGCACTTCAAATTCCAAATTACAATTAAATAACTAGGAAGGACAATGTAACTCAGAGTTATTAAATGTACCAATTTAAAGAAACTATCAACACTCAATGTGGCTGTTGCCACTGATAGAATATGCCAGATAAACAGTATGATTTGATTCCAGTTTGTGCTTTTCAAAATAAAAGCCTGGTTTGACATTTTTGTGGAGAAACGTACCTGGTTTTTACAGATGCTCTTATTCTGAATTTCTTCCCAGCATGGTTAGACGATACAATTAATGATATGACTTGTTTAGAGATTTACTGCTGTAAAATTTTTCAACTTCAAGAGTTAGACTACTGTATTGGGTTTAAGTAGCGACTGGTTGCACTGAGGTAGCCGTGGAAAGTGGACTGGATAAAAGTGCTGTTTAGAAGTTTTGATTCTGTACTCATGTCTATGTATAATGAAACAACATGGGAGTTGTGTTTCGCTTCCAACACACTAATTCTTTGTGCATAATGTTGAATTGAAAGCGGGAGGAGCTAAAATTGGGAACTACCTACCTTTGCTACAATAAGCTAAAAGACCCTCACATCTGGATCTATGGATAGTAGACTCTTTCCTATAAATGTGAAAAGGCTGTTCCCCAATAATTCTAGTTTATTCATTTTAGACAAACTAATTTACTGCCACATCCAACTAGTCATTTATTGCAGTGTTTATAGATTGAAATTTGTCTTTGATTAGTGAAGTGCCCTATTCTACATACAAGGGCTAAGTGGGCTAAAATGGATTTGAAATTCCACAGCAGCTGAGAAACATCAATATGTAAAGGCTCCAAACACTTTCCAGATGAATCAGATCCTCAAAAGTGCCAAATAATGGAATGTGAATTCATTCATTCATAATTCAGGGTTTAACTGTAGATGTCAAGATTGGAAGTCACTGAATAAAAGATACTTAGAAGGTGCAAGGGAAGTGGGGAAAACGTGATGTGCCATATGACAACATCAGTTTTAGATCACTGAAATGGCTATTGATAAAGTTTTATAATGCACAGTCTGAACTCTTTGGGCTACATGTCCACATTGAACATGTATGAATTTCCCATGTTTTTTTCCAAAACTACCTGTATTTTACAAGCCTGTGACACATTTTTGCTCTGATTGCTGACAGTTCTGTAATAGCCAATTTACAGTGTCACTGTCAATGTACAAAATGACAGTTATGGTTGTAACCAACACTGACAGAATGACTGGTTTTGAGGAAATGCAGTAAGGATGGGCCTAATTCTTCCAATCAAACATTAATTAGTCTGTTTTTCATCATTAGAATCACTAAAAAGTTCACGCCTTTGTTTGCAGATATATTACAAAGCACAATACAGTTTGCACACACATTGCAAATGCAATTCCCCTATCACAAAGTTCCCCATTAGAAATGCCATTGGCCAATCCCATTTCTTGCTGCTACACATTGCACTTTGACATAGACCTTCACAGAAAAGCATTAGAGGTTTAAATGGGTATTACAAAGAGTCAAATGATGTGCATGGAGAGTGGAGTGCTGGTTTGATTAAAAATAATCTTTAAAGGCAACAAGTGAAAGGGGGCTATGTCCTACCTACTGGTGTATACTGCCACTTTTTAACAGCTTTTCGCCCTCCTTAAGAAATTATTTTGCAGTTAAAAAATTGTCATAGACTGTTAACTAAAAGAGCCCCTGGAGTGCTGGTTTGATTGAAAATATTCCTCATTTTTCATGCTGGTTAAAACTGCTACTTTTTAACAGCTTTTCCCCCTCATCAGGACATTATCATAAAGTTAAAGAAAATAGTCATAGACTGTTAACTAAAAGAGCCTCTGGAGTGTCATTTTAATTGAAAATAACTCTCATTTAAAGGCAACAACTGAGATGGGGCCGCATCCTACATTCTGGTGAAAACTGCCACTTTTAGCAGCTTTTCTCCATCATTAGGTCATGATAATGCAGTTAAAATAAATGGGGATAGTTATAAGCTAGTGGAGTGCTTGTTTGATTGAAAACCCTCCTCAATTAAAGGCAACAAGTGAGATTGGCAGTGCAGTTGATCTGACATGCTGATGCTTTAATTCTGGACTATTTTATTTCATCTGGATTTGTTTTTAGCTTCACAAAGCTGCCAAATTGCCTCGTGTCCCCTCCTCCCCCTTAAAATGCCATATCACCAAGCCATAGCGCACAGTCCCTCCTCCTCTACACCTCATTCACGGTCATAATCTGTATAAATAGCTTTCCTCCCACATGGGATCCAACATGCATAATGCTCTTACACTCTTAGAGAACCCTGTAGCACAGACATAATCTTACACATATCACCGCCGGGGATGAGCATGCGTTTATGCAATCAACCAGCCATGAGATGCGTGCAGGCCATGTTCGATTATGTATGGACTTCCATCCAGTGCAAGTGCATGCAAGTATCATGCATGTATGTGTAGACAGTTGCACTTTTAATATCAATGACAGAATAGCAAATGGTTAATTGAAAAGGCTATTTCAAATAATCCAAATTTAGATGTCTGCGTAATTTTGTTGCTAAAATTGACATCCTTTATTTGCTTAAAAGGGATTCAGTTCAACATTTAAAGCTTGCATCACTAAATTAAAGTGGAAATGTGAGAGGAGACGCATGGGAATTGTCTCTCTTCACTGTCTGCCTGTCTTACTCTGAGTCCTCTAAAGATGACTCTCTTTTCATCTGCTTTGCTTTCTGCTCCTCGCTGTGTACACAATGCTGCCAATTAGTTAATGGCAGACAGCGAGGTGAGAATCCAACCTATTTTCCTCGACTTAATTTTGTCTTTTTGGAATTCAAGGCTGTAAAGAAAATAAAAGAGAAAATCGAATGCTTAACGAGCTCAGAGCACACATGATTACATCCCAGCATACAAGGTTGCCCATAAAGAGAAGTGTTTTCTGGGCTCATAGAGGTCAGCAAAATTAAGGTCCATTGTAAAGTTCAGCTGTTATTACTGTATTATATTGTTAACCTGAATAATAACCACTCTTATTAAAGCAGCAAAAAATGAATTTTATTTATGAATGCTGTTGAACACATAAAAGCCTTTTTCAAAATGAAAAATAACCACTCTTCTTAAAACAGAATTACCTTTTTATTGGTCATGTTAACAACCTGGACGGGCACACAGAACTAAACCATGAAAAAATAATGTTTGACTTCATGGCTAAGCCATTATATTCACACATGTCATGATGCTGGAGAATAAAATAAAAGAACCTGGGACAATTTGAAGGGAAAAATAATTAAATAATTCCAAAAAGTGACAAAAAAGGTTAAAACTAGCAAAATTGACAGAAAAAATGGTGAAAAGTGGTTAGAGAGTGGCCAAATTGGGTGCAAAGAAACAACAATGGGACAATAGTGGCAAAAATGGGCAAAGAAAGGCAAAAAAGGGTGAAATATGGGGGTAAGATGGCCAAAAGTGGCAAAAAGAATTGGCTGAATGAAGTGGGGAAACATTGTTGGAGTGCAAGCATGGTTAAAGCTGGCAAAAATGGGTTTAAAGAAACAAAAATGGGATAAAATTGGCAAAAACTGGTTAAAAATGCCAAAAATGGGTGAAAAATGGCAAAAAGCGATTAAAAAGTAGCAAAAATGAGTTGAAAGTGGTGATAATTAGTTAAGAAGGACAAATATGGGTGGTAAAATGGCAAAAGTTGTTGAAAGGGGCAAAAATTGGAAGAAAAAAGTGATGGCAAAAATGAGTTCAAAGAAACAAAAATGGAATAAATGTGGACAAATGGGCTTAGAAAGGCAAAATGGGATCACAAATGAGGGGTAAAATGGTTAAAAGTGGCAACAAAGGCAGGAAAAAAAGTGATGAAAAGTGTTTACGGAGTGTAAACTTAGTTGAATGTGGCAAAAAATTATTCAAAGAAACAAAAATGGGACAAAAGTGGCAAAATGGGTTAAGAATAGCAAAAATGGGTAGTCAAAATGATTGAAAAGTGATTACAGAATGGCAAAAATGAGCTCAAAGAAACAAAAAAGGGAAAAAAGTGGTAAAAGTTGAAAAAAGGCAACACTGGGTGGAAAATGGTGAAAAGTGGTTTAAAAGTGGCAAAAATGGGTTACAGGAGTCAAAATGGGCATGAAGTTTCAAAAATGGGAAACTTTAGCAGTGAAAATGAGTTTAAAAGTAGAAAAATTGGTGACAAGTGGCTTTAAGAGTCCAACTTTGACCAAATGTGGTTAAGCAGTGGCACAAATAAGTAATTTGAACATCAGAACCCATAAACAGTTTGACATAATTTTCAGCTCCAAAATAAGGGAACTTTTAGCCGGGATGCAAGCACCAACCCTACTGATCCAACACACATGCACTGACATCATCAATAATCCCATTCTCTGGGTTTGTCAGGGCCCCGGCCAGTTCTGTGGGCAGGCCTGCCAGCATGTGACTACAACAAAGTGGAGAAGACTATTCCTGCACAACTTCAATGCAAACACAAGCCTATACTGAATTCAGCTCTACTTGACAGGCAAAGAAGCACAGTTTGACTGTGAATATGGGCATAGAAGGAAGAGGCAGCCTATGGCGGGACATATTCTAATTCCTGGCTGTTTTGATGCTTTTTTTGGAGTTCACTGGGCCAAAACCATCAAAGCAAACATTCCCCCTTTACATTTTTACACTCTCATACATGCAGACTTATCTGCTCTTAAACATGAACAGAGTCGTCAAAATCTGTATGGGCTTTGTGATAAGCGTGAGAAATATGTTTGAAAAGCTGTTTTATATGTAAATTGGAGGCTTCATATAACACACATTATAGCTACTGTCATGCACACCCTACAGATTTATCAGTGACCATTAATAAAACTGTAGCATTTGATTTGCAGAGCGGAAAAGATCAGGGTGATAAAGTAAGTGCTGCAGCTGTGGTGAACGCTGTAATTGTAACAGCAATGGTGTGGATGGGGGGCAAATGGAGCCTGCAGGAGTGAGCTGCATGCTTATTGCCTGGACGTAAGCCCTGGTTAGTGTTGATAATGTATTCTTGGCCATCAAAGACTCCAAGTTGAGAGTTTTAAAGGAGCTCATTGCTATTGATTTTGCATAAAGAGTACCTTTCCAGGTTCATTATAAAGATTCCATAAGCGTCAGGGCCATCCACAAACAACTGCTGAGCATTCTTGTGTTGTTCATAATGAAAATTTGCTTCAATCATTCACTGTTTTGCATTCTCCAGCTATTAAGAATAAGCCTTGGCTAATGAATACAATCCAAATGACTCGAGTCCCCCCGGCGCTTTTTCACAATTAATACATGTTTTAATTGAGCTCGAAAAAAAGCGGGACCATTTGGTGCTTAGCAGCAAGACGAGAGTGGCAGCAATGATATAATTGCAGAGGTTTTCTCAGCCTTGTCTCTCAAGGAGAAACTGTTTTTCTGCTCGTAGCCTTTGAGTCATCAAAATTGTCAAAACAGCTAAAAATCATGCATTTTCATGCAGTGCGGTTTGTGCTGTGTACGAGAAGTGTCAAACTCAATTGTGTGCAAATGCTTTGGTGGAGTCAGTGTGAAGCTGCTTAAAACTGATGCATATTCATTTAGTTATTTTGGGTTGTTTTGGTCCACTTTGTGCTGTGGGAGTATATGAAAGAAGAGAAAGTATGTAAAAATGTATGAATTATGCGGTTGTATTACTTACAGTTTATTCATCCCAACATCAGACGTGTCTAAATTGCACAGCAGCGCTCTGAATGTGCTTGAACAGATGGTCGATTGTTTATGGTGGACTTGGAGAGTATTAGACAGACAAAAGTGTAAACATCAGAGCGGGCAATCAATATCTCATTAGGGTGTCTGCTTTAGTTCATGTTTTGTCGCTTTGCATTCTCGGCACACACTTTATCTGATCGGTAACTACAGGCATTCGGAGGGAAGGGCGATGCAGTACATAGCACCAGTTATTAGAAAAAAATGGACCAGGTGTTTGAAAAACATTCGAGCAGCAGAACGTGTTCACACTCCAGAATTTTTAGCATCCTTTTAGCATATTTTTAGACGGAGGGAATCAGGGACACAAGATAGCTTGTGGTGCTGGTACACTGAGAGATAATGCAGGATGAGCCTCAGGCAAAGGAGGGCTAGAAAACTCCTCTTGTCACTTTAGATAAGAGAGAGGAAATGGGACTGGTTGCAGAGGGACCAGCTAAGTGCTTGTCGCTGTCCCTTTAGCTTTTCAACAACAGGCCCGCTATAGTGCCTCTGGACAGGCAGATGCCCATCTCACCACAATCAGTCGTATATGGGGGTCATTCCCAAATGTGTTGTTGGGGAGAAAGGTTGATGAGAGTGGGTCTAAAGTTTGCAACTGAGTTGAACTTCAGCTGTCATGCTTTGGAAAAGTATCTCATGGAAGTGGCAGATCAGAAAAAGTGTTAGAGAGGCTGTCCATCATGCAGAGTAGACAGATTTGAACCTGTGTCAAACATCCTAGGCCAAAATTCTCAAATTCTTACGTAGATTCTTATTCAAGACACAAGTTTACAGAAGGGAGCCATTAGGCATCAAATTTTGAAAAGTTTCCTTTGACTTTGGTTATGGAGCAAGCAAATATTATTACAGATCTTTGTAATAATCTGTACTGTGAGCCACTTGTTGACACTGCCTCTTTAAAACTTACCAACAGCACTGTTTCTTTTAAGGTACATTGGAAAATCTGGGGAGTCATTTTTTCGGAGTTACACAAATTTCCCTCAAAAATAGTAAAATTTACTCTTTTTAATACTACTAGCTGCCACCAGAATTGGAGTAGAACTTTAACCACACCCATTTCGTAATTGTCAGTTTAACTACCATCACGACTCTGGCACTGGAAAAAGCTGGCTGTGAAGTAACAGAGGTGCGTAACTTTCCTTAATCTTATTTCAGTCAGGAACTCTCTGGTCATATATTTAAGCATTTTAAAGCAAAATGGATTTACAGATTTGCTTGGTGGAGAAGGGGCTGCTCAAAAGATGCACCCTGGGTTAGTCAAGCAGCATGCTATGACTTTCCAGAGATCAAATAGCTAGAAACCCCCATATGGATTGGTACATTAATGACAATGCGTACTGAATACAACAAAATTAGTTCAAAAGCAATTACATGAATCTGAGGGTGCAACAAGCTTTATGCTATAACGGAGGAGGCTGGGGTGGAGGAGGTTAAGCTTTGCAAGCAGCTGCAGCATTGTGGTGCATCAGCATTAGTGAGAAGTACGTCATTGAAATTCACCGTTGAGAGAAAGAGCTGTGATTGGCCTGGGGGGGGGGGCAGATGTCACAGCTAATCCTTGGCAATAAAGATCTCCTTTTAATCACCTTGTGTTGTACCTTCAGACACCAGAGTATACAACAGCTTTCAGTGAGGTAACACCTTTTTGTCCTTTTCTTTTGCAGTGACCCCGCTGGTGGTTGGCAAACGCAGTGACCAGTGCGTCTGACAACCACCAGCCAGTATATTCACCATCGTTTGCAGTACTGTTGTTATTAAATATGTCTAATACTTTGTCTAATACTGTCTAATGCTTACATAGCCAATAAACTGATTTGTTATTTACAGACAGCAGAAAGATAATTATCTATTTACATTAAAATGTAGCTCTGTATAATGACGAACATTAGTCTATTTAGAGTGAAATACAGCTTCACATAAACTTTACCAATGCTTATGTATTTCTATAATTTTCAGAGCTTTTATTCAATTACAGTCAAATTCACTCAAGTAGATTTACTGTGTAGGTGGTTTTTATTTGTCTATAAAGATGACAACTGTCTTTAACAGAAATGTAACTGAATCTCTTAAAAGGGGGCTTGAAAACTGAAAATTGGCTATTAAATTGACTTAGATGTCGCACCAAGATGACCAGTAATATCTCAGTCTGGTGTCAGGCTTGTATGATAGGCCAATGGATTTCCCAAATCAAACCCACCTTGGAGTGAGATTGAGCTTTTGCCTTCAGGCAACTTTCTCAGGGCACAGTTGCCCAAGACCAAAAGACTTTTTTAGATGTAGTGGTGCAATTTCAGGTTGCTTTTTTTTGCTCTACTATTGCACATTTGAACTCCTCTACATCGCCCTTCTGCAATATTATAATATTTAACAATTTACATGTTCATATTGGGATTTTTCCTGCATGTGAGGTGGCAGCCTGTGCATATTTCATAGCACCCCTGGGCCTCAACAAAGTCTGATGAGGATTTTCATGAAGTAGTCCTGGGACAGCACCTGTTGAATTCAGCACTTCAAACTGCGATTCTATCATTGCATCTATATGATGGCGGTGTTTTATCCTTCTCAGTCCTCTGAAACCAGAAATGGTGCTGCAAAACTGCCAAAAAGGGAGATGATGAAGAAAAAGTTGTTGTGAAACAGTGTGTCCAGCCCCTGCTGAATTGTCCCTGTCAATAATTCATCCAAAACCGAGAAGACATTCAGATCTCTGAAGCACCATTTGTCTCTGCTAGTAGAGAAAAGACTACTCTGGGTCTCCAATGTTCATTTCATTTGATTGTGAAGATCATATGTCCCATTTCCAAAAGCCATGAGCAAGTAGGTGGACTACAACAACAACAATGGTGCATCAAAGTCATTGTTAAAATGCTTTGTCTCTCTCAGCTGTTTGAGTCTGTGGGCTTTGAAAAGACACAACAACAACGACAACAAACTAAAATAAAAAGTGAGCAACTCTGACTCAAGTCACGACAGCATGCCATTTACTGATATACAAGAGAATGGAGAGGAGCAACTTCTGCTGATGGAAACTCAGCAGGCCGAAAGAGAGGTGGGGGGACTTGAGAGGAAGCCAGCAGGAGAAATCCCAAGTTACCTGTGGTGTAGGTGTGTAAACTGTGAGCCCATGCCCATGAACCCAGAGAGCTACTGCTGTCACGACGCCTGCAGTCTGCATCACTCAGAGTTTCTTGGTGAATGTTGGTTTTGTACGAATCTTTTCAGCTTTTCAAAGATAAATGGGAAAAATGCCCCCAGCCAGGAGGACTGATTGGAAATTTGTCATCAAAGTTTGAGGGTCACTTTATTTTCTCATAAAGATACAGTGCCTATGAAAAGTCTTTACCCCCTTAGGTGTTTTACCTTTTTTTCTTGTAAGAAATCAATTATTGTCAATGATTGCAGTATAAAGACATCTGTGTCTGGAAGGTCCTTTCAAGGGCTATTCAGTATTCCTGGCAACCATTACACTATGAAAGAAAGAACACTCCAAGCAACTCAGAGTTGGTGGGTTGATACAAAAAAAATTCCAAGGCACTGAATATCCCCCAGAGTTAAGTTAAATCCATCCTAAAGAAATGTAAGGAATATGGCACATGTGTAAATCTGCCTAGGTAAGGCCGTCCTCACAAACTGAGTGACCGTGCAAGAGGGAGACTAGTGGGAGAGTCGCCACCAAGACACCTATGACCACTCCAAAGGAGTTTAAAGCGTCTGTATACAACAACTGTTACCTGGGTTCTTCATCCGTCAAAGATTTACTGGAGAGTGGCAATGAGAAAGCCACTGTTGACAAAAAGTTACATTTAAACTGGACTTGAGTTCGCCAAAAAGCATGTGGGAGACTACATGGTCAAGTGGAAGGAAGTGATTTGGTTTAATGAGACCACACTGGCGCTTTCAGACCATCAGGTGACAGCATCATGCTGTGGGGATGCTTCCCAGCAGCAGCCCCTGGAAGGCTACTAAGATAGAGAGTAAAATGAATGCGGCAGAATATAGGATAATATTATTCAGTCTGCAAGATAACTACCGCTTAGGAGAAGATTTATTTTCCAGCATGACAATGACCCGAAGCATACAGAGAAATTGTTTGATTTGGTTAAATTGACATGACTTGGTGAAAATCTGTTACACATTCACATTAAAGTGTTTTTAAGGGTGTTTCTTTGTCAAAACGCCAAATTATATAAACCATGATTGATTTATAAAATCAATAGAAGGGGAAAACATCTAAGAGGGTGAATAATTTGTATTAATTGGTACTTATGTTTGACTTTACTTCCCTGATTTTGATCTTTCTTTTAGTCTTGATCTTTGCTTTGAGTCTTTCTACTATATCAAAGTGGAATACTATGAAGCAATTAAAAGAATTGTAACATAAACACTGACTAGGGCCAATTTTACTTTGACAGAGCTGAAAAACTGAAAAGTTTGCACAATAAACACTTGCCTTACTTTGTACCCCTCCAGAACTTGTGATTGCACTTTTAAAAATGCATTTCTCCTCGTCATGATTATTGATTTTGCTTGCTGATGTTTTGTTGTTTTTAGGGATGTGTATAAGAAAGTATCGCTCGGAGGGATGTTTTTGTAAGAAGCCTGTTGTGGAATACTTAAAAGGGAAGTGATGCTCGCGTCTGGCCGAGCTCGATTGATTCTGTCTTCAAAGTCTTAGCATTTTCAGGCCGCTCTTCTTTGGCCCCTGTGGCAAAGACGAGGCTGAGGTCGAACCAGGGCTGTGGTTAAGTGTTAGCATGAAGCTAAAGAATCATGTCGGGTCTAATGAAATGCCTGAATCCAGAGCTATTGTAGGGAGTTTCATCACTTAAGTCAGCATGCGTGATCTCATCATTTTGTTTTCACTGAACACATTTAATAATCTACCCAGCAGGGCTTTAGTTTCATCTTATTTTTAAATGAAAGAATGAACAAAAAGTTTCTTTTAGAAACAAACCTTACAGGCTATTGTGTAGTTTTTTGTTTATAATGCTGCTTGATGGATGAAAAACTGCTGTCACAAACATCCGGCCCACCCACCCTCTTTCACTGGAAGGTCAGCCGCCATCCAAAACGTGTTTATTTGGAAGATAATTGCATCAGATTGAACAGTGAAATACCGTCACCTCGTGTCTGTCCCTTAGAAGATTAGCGCCAAGGCCATCAGCAGGATCGATCAATGCGCCGGTCGGTGCCTGCTTGAGGGATGGGAAGGTCAATGGCTGTGATATTACTCACGTCAGGGCGAGATCTGGTGTCAGGGGCGTTAATTTTGAAGAGGCTAAATAATGGGGATAGTTTATGGACAAGGAGGGGACCGATCGACATCAGCGATAAGTCGACACAAGCAGAGGAGATCAAGAGGCGGAAGTGTCGACGTAAGCCTCTTTGAGTCATCTTACAGGATGCTCTGATATTTTCATCAGCATGTATATATGATTCCCAGATCTCATAGAATGGACTCTCCCATCTTCGGTTTCAATGGATTCTGCACACATTTTGTTTCCTTGACTGAAGTTTTTTAATGCTGAGCACATCCTCTGGCGGAGTCAGATCATCAGAGAGAAGGAGCTGACTAATCTCAATCCCTAAATTTATTCATGTTCAATAAAAGCTATTCATCAGCTTAAACCCGCCTGTAGTTCAAACTAAATTCTAACCACCTGGGAGAAATTTAAATGACTCAAAGGCGACGCCGTTAAGTATCCCGAGTGGAGGGAGTGTGAAATGTTTGGGGGAGAGGAGTGGCAGGAGAGAGGAAAGTGTCCCCTGAGTGTGAAACCTCTCATAACCAGCAGGCCAGAGGGTGAATCTGTGAGCGCCTGTGTTTGTTGATCAAAGCTTGGCCATTGTCCAGTCGCTGTAAACAGTGTAACAGGTGAGTTGTCTCTGGCAGGCCATGCACATTGATTATTGATTGCTTGGTGTGATGTGGGCAGGAGTTTGGAGAGAGCAAAAAGAGGGCAAGAGAGAGGAAAAACTTAAAAGAAGTTGGTAAAATGGCCTTTAAAGAGAAAGGACGGACAGGTAAAGATCTATGGATAACAAGGAGCTTTGTCCTCAATTGTCTAAATGTTCATAGCTCGTAATGAAAAGTTCTAAAAGCTGGCAGTAAATAAATAAGTTCCAAGTCAGCTTGAGCCTAGACTGGCTTATATATGTTGGAAAGAGCATCGTCACACAGTAGGTATCAGTAGTCCTACGCGGAGCTGGCTATGTTGCTGCTGGATGGTTACAAAGTGGTTACAAAGTGGTTACACTACTGCCCAGAAAGTACATGCTATGAGTTGTTCCAGTGGCTAATAGGAAAGCAAAATCCAATGGCAAAGTGGACAATCCTGTACATATTATTCATAGCAGAATGTTTGTCTGCATTGTAAGAGGTGTCGTCATTGTCTAATGTTAAAAAGCTTTACCAGATGCAGGGTAACTCATAAATTCTGTATCTGTGGCAGAAAGAAATGGCCCAATTGTGCCACTTCCTGCTGCCAGTAGGGGGCGCTAGAGCAAAAAGATAAAATTAACCTTTGAATGTGTAGAGGTGCATACCTTGATCATGCATGTGAAATTTGAAACAAAGCAGATGTTTGGTATGAGAGTTATGGCAACTTCCTGTGAAAATGGCGAGATGCCAGTGAGGCTTTAAGATATGTCAGTGTTGTGGAGACGCTCAGTTAAAAAAATCTGAGCTTGATACTTTCAGCTCAGAAAGACAAATGAACAAATGACCCATTTGTGTGACTTCCTGTTGGCAGGATGAGGCATGATGAGATGTTTGCATTTGGGCATGTTCAGTGTGATAGTGTTGAGTTACCTCAGAATGCTGAAGAACACAGAATGATGTTCAAAAAAGTTCAAAAAAGGTTAAAGTCATTTGTCACCATCAAAATGCCTTATCTTGAAATTGAGATGAAGCTGGTAGACTTCCTGTGGAGATATGGGCACCGGTCCAAAAGGCTTTTTTGTAGGTCTGATTATGATCCATAAGCATACTAAAAATCATAATCCTAGGTTCAATGGTGTGTGGGGGCTGAATTTTAAAACTTTTTTGAGAAAAAAAAATCAAAATTCAGAAGAAGAAATATTCAATTGGTAGAAGGGGGCGCTGTGCCAAAGTGATTACATTGATGCATGCATGTATTTAAGATCAAAGTGTGATCATCCCAGGGAAATATGGTGATGATTGACATAAACACTGTAGAGATAGAACCAAAATAGTTGGCACACTTTAAAAAAATAGTAAAAAGGTTCCCTGACTTTGGGCCCTGATTACAGCCCCGTCCTATAGTGAAAACTCCTGTGTTTCACAACTTTAGATGTCCATCTTGTCTGGATTAAGCACAAAAACTTTGGAGACAATCTGATGAAATCTGTAGGCAGAGATTATTCAAGTGTGTGACCTGTGATGTTGCCCATATCTACCAAAAATGGCCAAAATTTGACCTTTAACTGTGCGTAGTGTGCATTTTAGAGGATGGTGCCAAGACCTTTCTTTTCATCTAATCCTGATACATACAGTATGTGTACTGATTTTCATGCATGTAGCTCTTACTCAGTCCCCTACCTCACAATCACTTTCTTGGGTCAGGGTGTGAAGCTAACACTGACGTCAGTCTAATCTGCTACGGTGCAAAGCTGTCAAAAGTAGCAGGTTTTCTTTTCCTTTTTAACACCAAAGGCTATCAATGCAGTTGTATTCGGTAAATCTAGCATGCCTTTGAATGTATTTGTGTTTATAGGAAAAATATAGATGCACTAAAACAAAACTGTTCAAAATAATCTCAATTAGGCATTTTCCACATATCAGTCAGCCCTTGAAGAGCAAAATGAGGACAGAAAAACATGGATTGAAAGCGTGAAAGCTCACTGCAGAGACGCTGCTGTGTATAATGTGCAGTGGAGCGTGAGACTTCACTCTCCACCTCAGTCACACCCTGCTGTTCTTCTCAGGTAAACACACAAACCAAGCCCAACCGAAGAAATGAGAAAACACACACACCAACTGGCAAGCAAACAAAAAATCTAAACCTAGCAGCTTTGGTTTAGAGCCGGCATCGAGGTCTTGCGGGCGCAGGAGAGGAAACATATAAGGGGTGTTTGTTTGTTCTGCTTTATTTGAGAGGATTGAAGGTTAAAGCACACATTGGTACAGAAATTTGAGGTTGAAATATTAGTGGAGTGCCAAGCTTTTAGGGCTCAAAATGTGATCCCAGTATCAGGTGTAATAATTTCTTTGCTCAACTTCAGAAAGGCAGGAAATTCTCTCTCTTTGTTGTCTCTGTCTCCTCCCTAGACAGTCTGCGTCCCATCTTATATTGCAGACAAATGGGAAATCAGAAACATCAATTATCCCTGTAAACAAGTTTGACCATGTAGAACATTCAATTATACATTAAACATTAATAGCCTGGGCTTGTTTCATACATCCATTAGATTGTGTTAAACATGGATACTCAATCTTATTAATAGAGCTTGAGTGACTTGAGTCTTTTTTCCTCATACATGAATTTAATTAGGGATTAATAATGGTGTGATGGGTGGGTATCAGCCATGCCTGAGACAAACAGTACAAAGAGGAAAAGTATGTAAAGGATAGAAGACAAGAGTCTACGAGGGTTACCAATGGGAACAGGAGGGAACACTGCACACCTTTTAAAGTGATTGTTGGATGAAAGCTGTGGTACTGAGCTCCATTTCTCTGTGTATAATACACCTCAGAGACTCTCCAGTTAGATCTTCACAAGCCTCAGAAATACAGTACAGGGACCCAACGCCCAGCGGTGGTTAAGTAAAAGCGAAATATTAATGCTTGAAAGTCTACCAGTTGTTTGGTTTGGCCCTTTGTGTTAACACAGTTAATAAGGGCATAATGGTTTTATTCAGGCTCTCGACATTACCCTTTTAACATTCAGCACTGCTTTAAAAGAGAATCAAGCTAGCAACTAAAGGACAATTTATTATGTAAGGAATAACAAAGTTAAATCTGCTTTTTATAAGAAACCCTGAGCTTATTTAACAAGTCAACCAATAAAAGATTGGAAACAATCTGTAGTGACTTTTGGATTGTGTTGATAAACTGGTTCTGATTTATGAGAGTTACAGTAGAAAATATACATATGTCATATGTCATGAGATAATAGAGACATTTCCAGCCAACTTTAGACTGTTCTATAAAAAATGTGACAGAAGCATGTTTCTCCTAACACCGCTCTCTAAGCGGCCTCCCTCCTTAAGTCGGGTGACCTCAAAATTCCATCTCTGCTTTTTTTTTTTTTTTTTGCAGATGGTTCTGTTTACTTCTTCTTCAGCTTGGGGCCTCCAGCAGGCACTGGGCGGTTTGTAGCTGAGTGCGAAGCGATTGGGATGAGGGTCAGCTCAGTGTTAATTCTGGCAGCTATTTTTAGTTTTAGTTGTAGTCTTTAAACGAAATGCATTTTAGTTTTAGTCACATTTTAGTCATTTCTATCCTTTTTTAGTTTTAGTGTAGCTTTAGTCCATAAAAAGTCCTCACATTTTAGTCTGTACTTTTATTCCAAGCATTTATTTTCTTACCTAAATTTGGTACCAAATCATGGTAGTGTGTTTTCTGCACCCTGCCAGACCTGGGGTCCCTGCTTTCTACGACTGAAAGGCATTAGAGCTACAGATGCGTTACATTTTGACAGATTTACCCACAGTGGAGAAATATCACAGATTTTAAATGTCCGACAAAAACTAAATTACATTTTAGTCTTGTTTTAGTCGTTTTGACAAAAACTAAACTTTGTTTTTGTCAGTTTTCATCATCACAGATCCATTTTTGTTAGTCTTAGTCTAGTTTTTGTTATGGAAAAAAAGGCTGTCGACGAATAGTTTTAGTCATAGTTGAATCGACCAACTTAACACTGGGTCAGCACCTCCAAGTCAGAAAACAGTGGATTGCTCCCTCCATGTGGGGAGGGTGTCTTTGGCCCAAGTTAAGGAGTCCAAGTATCTTGGGGTTTTATTTATTTATTTATTTCGGACAAACAATTAAAAAAATAAAGCAATGATGAAACAATTCATAGTCCATCCCATCCTGGGGTTTTGTTCACAAGTGAGGGTAGAATGGACCAGGCAGATTGGTGCAGTGTCGTAGATGTTGTACTGTACAGTTGAGGTGAAGAGGGAGCTGAACCGGAAGGCAAAACTCTTAATTTCCCAGTTGATCTTCGCTCCAACCTTCACCTATGTTCTTAAGCTGTGGGTAACTCACATTTCTGAGTTACAAACATTACATTGTACTGGATTATTGAGGTGAATATGGAGTGTTAATTTCGTCGACTAAAGCCAAGTCTAAAAATGTTCGTCAACAGCCTTTTTTTCCATGACAAAAACTAGACTAAAACTAACAAAAATAGATATGTGATGACTAAAACTCACAAAAACTAAAATGTTTTGAGTTTTCGTCGACTAAAACTAGACAAACTAAAAAGGATATAAATGACTAAAATGTGACTAAAACTAAAATGCATGTCATTTAAAGACTACTCCTTTGCCCTGAAAAGAGCCAGTTGAGGTGCTTCAGGAACCTGATTAGGATGCCTCCCTGTGGAGGTCTTCCAAGCGCATCCAACTGGCAGGAGACGCCAGGGTAGACCTAGGACTCGCTGGAGGGATCAAATATCTCATCTGGCCTGGGATTCCTCAGAACCCCCACAAAGAGCTGGAATATGTCGCTGTGGAGAGGGACGTCTGGGCTGACTTGCTTAGCCTGTTGCAACTGCATGGCCCCAGAAAAGCAGAAGAAAATCCAATAGGGATACTGCCATCGTCCAGCTTCAAATCCACAGAAACAAATAAGACAGAGACTATCTGTGCTGTAAATTCTCTTTGTGTTGGCTTGCTTGATTCTTGTCTTTCTCATTAGTCCTTTCATGACAACCCAATCCCCTAGAGAGTGCTATCCAAATAAAACAAACAAGTGGAAATAAACGTCTTGATAAGCTGCTTGCATAGACAGTTCTTGACGTTTTATTTTGGGGAAAAATTATTCACACATGGTATTATACAAGAAACGGTGTGAATAACACCCAGTAAGAGTTTAAAGCCATTTTTGCAATGAAATGAATCCCACTTTCATATCTAGGGTAGTTTGATATGTTTTTGATTGCCAGGAAGCAGTTTATCACCATACTCTGTCTTTATCAGCCTGCATGAGTCTTGATTCACCTCTAAGTTTATTTTGTTTTGTTTGTCTCCATCGATGTGCAAGCATCAGATTGTCTCTGTCAGGGAACAAAACAGTGTGCAACCTGCTCGTGCTCAGTTGTGGGGAAAAAAAAACAAAACTGCACACCATGGAGGGTCTCTCCTGCTGGGCTGCTGACAGAGCTGTCAGATGAAGAGTCACTCACACTGGATGGCAGCAGAGCAGGTTGGAATGCAACGCATAATTACCACCATCTCATTGGAGAGTGGTGTAACCAGTTTACTGACAGCCATCAGTTGAGCAGGGAGCATCAGTGCCTTTCAATGGTTAGTCATTTTGTTTATTCTGTGGTCATATGAGGATACGACTGTTAAAGCCTGACGTGTCTTTGCACCTGGATTGCTTTGACGCAACGGCGACTGTTTGACAATACAGCTTTAAAACAGTATGTATTGATTAATACAGCTCTTACTAATGCAGGACATAGATTTTACAGAGTTATTCAGAAATTAAACACATATTGTGTTATTAATAAAGAGGAAGTTTGCAATGCCATATCTTTTAAGAACGGAAATAAATGCTAACATTTTCTAAAACAAATCAGATTAAACTTCTGTTTATGGTTAAGGTAGGATAGGGTTAAAACCTGACTTTAAAATCCTAATTGCAAAACATCGACTGAAGCCAAATGAACAGTATGCTTACAGGAAAAAAGCGTGTCCTCCATGAAAACATTCTAACGCAGCAAATGTAGCTTATATACCTCCATTAGCTGTGCTATGTAGATAATATGGCTAAGTAGCTCTGCTAGCTGTGTAGAAAACATAGTTCTGTTAGCTGTGTGAGCAATGTAGATACATAGCTTTGTAGCTCCATTAGCTGTTCAGACTTTGTAGATAATGTAGCTATGTAGCTGTTAGCTGAGTTGGCTAAGTAGAAACATTGCTATGTTATCTGTGTAAACAATGTAGATACATAACTATGCAGGTCCATTAGCTATGTAAGCTTTGTAGATAACATGGCTATGTAGCTCTGTTAGTTGAGTAGATTAACAAAAAACATTGCTCTGTTAGCTGTGTAAGCTACATAGACAACATAGCTATGTAGCTCTGTTACCTGAGTAAGCTTTGTAGATAATGTGGCTATGTAGCTCCGTTAGCTGAGTAGATTAAGTAGAAAACAACTCTGATAGCTGTGTAAGCTACATAGATAACATAGCTATGTGGCTCTGTTAGCTGTGTAGGCTACGTAGAAAACATAGCTCTGTTAGCTGTGCAAGCAATGTAGATACATAGCTTTGTAGCACTGACAGCTGTGTAAGATACATAGATAATGTAGCTCTGTTAGCTATAAAAGCTATGTAGATAATACAGCTACATGACTAACATAGTTATTTCACTAAAGTAGCTAAAGCTAAGCTCACAAAGTGGCTGCATTAGGTCCATAGGTACATTCTCTGCCTAGCTACAATAGCTTAAGCTTAGTTTGCTAAAGCTCATGTTGCTTAAGCTAACTAAGCTACACTGACATATAAAGTAATTTTAATTACACAGCAAGCACAGCTATGTTAGCTTTTGCAAAAGCTAACAAAGCTAAAGCGAGCCACCGTTCATGTAACTCATGTAACTACTTCTAAAACTAGTTCAAACCTCTGATCCTTTTCTGTTTAATTGATAAAATGTTGCTTAATCTATAATCTTTGCAATGTAGTTATTTCCTGAATGTAAATGCCAGTGCTTTTGGCAATTCTGTTTTGAAAGAGATGACATCTCAGGTGAATTGACTGTGAGATTGTTCTGCTGCCAGACTGTCTTGGAAAATGTTCAAAAAGTACCGGCAGTCATACTGAACTTATTTCAACAAGTTTTACATAAAAAAAAAAAAAAAAAAAAAAACACACACACACACACACAAAAAAAAAATAGCATTGGATAAGATCCATATGACAAGACATTTGGGAGCTGAAAGAGCTGTCTCTTGTTGCTGGGCTGATCTAGATGACCAAGATCACTATAAAAGGCTGGAATTACGATTATGTGAATGCAGTTTAGATTTATAATTTTGGTCATTAAAACACACTTTGAAATTTCAGGAATGAGGATGATCAAAGAAAAACACTTCAGCTTACATAGGTCTGCCTAAAACTCCATTAAATTATCTATATGGCCGACATTTACAGCTGATGGTCCTGAATGCACTAAATGCCCTCTAAATCTAAAACTGACACAGTAGCTGTTAGTCACACACCTGTCAGGTTACTGCACTCATCCTGCCTCTACATGTCTCTATGACACTTTATTTGCAGGTATAGCAACACCAATGTGGTGTGAAATACATCAGGAAATGGTATTGACTCGATTCAAGGGCTTGTTTTGAGTCGGCCAGCGTAGATCTATTACACAGATCGGGCAGGTCTGGGCATGCTGCCCAGGTCTGAAGGAAAAAAAAGGGTTTATTCCCTTTCGTAAGACCTGGTTGGTACTGACTGTGACATGGCTGGCTGTTTATTGAACACAGCTTCTATGACAAGAGTCAAGTATCCTTCATTAATTCAAACTGATTGAATCGAACTTCAATTTTGATCCATTTAATGACCAAATCAGAGAAAGACAAAGACAACTCTGAAGATTAAAGAAAGCAGTTATCTGGAAACTCACAGAGGTACCAGAAAAGAAGTCGTCACTTTCAGAATCAGTGCAGAAATCATCATCATCATCGTACTAAAGGTATTAAAAACTGGTCTTTTTTAGTCTTACACCCAACCTGCCAGTGCAGCAGCAACAAGGGGATAGGATGTGAAAAGAGGCAGGAGACTAACATTTTCTCAAGCTGAAACTTGTTAATTAGTGTTCCTCACACTTTCAGAGGGCGTTTTTCATCTTTCTAAATTTAAAGATATCGCCATCGCTATTCTCGTGCATGTGTTAGAGAAGTATTTCTCCTACAGAGAAAAGGTGAAAGCAGAGAAGTTGTTTCAGTATGTTGCTTCTATACGTTCTGGTCTCCCTAGTGTAATGCATTATTCAGTATATCACTGTCACGATAAGTGTGTTTTCCCCACAGCAAGCTTTACACCTCATGGTTTATTTTATTTATTTATTCTGACAGTTGTTACTTCTGATTTTTCTCTTCCGTCTTGTTTCTGATACATTGATACATATCATACAGTTTCAAATAACGGTTGAAATGAATGAGTAGATGTTAGCAAGATGCCAACACCACATGACTCCTAAAACTCCTAAGATATTAATGCAGAAATGCAAAAACGAAAAATATTTTACAGGATTTAGAAACATCAAGCCTGACTTTGCTAACCACCAGCTCTGTGATTTAGTTTGTTGCATCACCTCACGGCTACATACACCCCTGTTGGTAGGGCTCTCAGGCATTGAGTTTTCTGTCCTCTGCCTGTGTCAATGAATAAAAAAATTCTGGCTCCAAACCAAAGACATGTTGCCAGAGAGTTGGCTCCCTACAGTAACAGCTGGCCCGTGTCTGAGGCATCACATCCGATGATGTCACTGATGTGACACTAATCGTATGTGTGGCTATCTGCTGGCAGTCCAGTCATCAGATCCAGCAGCCTCCAGCAACATGTCACTTCTGTGTCGACTGATTGTTGCACTGCTTGAGACGGAAGTATTTCATTACATAACACAGTTAATGTAGTCAGAGGACTTTTAATGGAAACCTTACATTAATATGTTTGTTTATGTACAAATACAGAATACAGAATCATTTTATTGTCATTGTACAATGTACAATGACATTTTTTGTTTTTGTTTTTTAATATCTGTCAAAAACATACCAAGCAAGCCAGAGATGAAGCCAACAGCTCTGTTATGCTAGTATCTCTGAGGCTGTACTTGTTATACATTTTGGTTTTGAACTAATCATCAGCATGCTCTTGTGCCTAAAATGACCAGCTAACATGCTAACATTTAGCACATCATTTAGTGTACCCTGTAAGCATTCTAATATTTTGCAACTATAACTATAATCAGACCATAACTTAAGCCTAGCCTTCGTCAAAACCACAAATGTAATACAAATAAGCACTTTTTAACAATCATCCCACAAACATAATACATTTCTGCAAGCGTAACAACTCCTTGCAAAGGTAATAAATACTAACTTGCAGGAATTTGTTCGGAAGCTTTTAAAATTGTCATTATTTTCCACAAATGCAATGTGAACACGAAAGCTAAATGTTTGGGGTCAGTGTTTGTTTGTTGTTGTATGTTAAACAAGTCAGCTTAAGCTCAAGTCACATCAGAAAACCTAGTCCTATAGATTCTTTGTCCGCCATGAAACAGGAAGTTGTTTACAACCTGTAGATACCTTTTAATCCACTTTACTAAGATTTGTGGCTTGAAAAATGTTATAAGACTTCCTGTTTCATGGTGAACAAATAATAATACCTAGCAATCTAGAGATGATGCTAAAAGCTCTGTTATGCTAGCACCTCTGAGGCTGTACTTGTTATACATTTTGCCTGAAGGAATCAACATTAGCATGCTCTTGTGCATAAAATGACCAGCTAACATGCTAATGTTTAGCACACCACTTAGTGTAGCCTATACGTGTACTAATATTAGGCAGCTAGATCTTAAATCGCACCATTAAGCCTAGCCTACACTGAGCCCACAAATGTGATCGAGATCAGCAGTTTTTAATGTAATAATCCCACAAACACAATACATTTCACACAAATGTAACAGCAGTTGCTTACTGCAAGTGTAACAATATATTCCTTGCAAAGGTAATACATATTATGTTTTCAGGGATTTATTTTGTTCATGAGAAGGTAGAAAATTCCAGCTTTTATTTATTTGTCATTATTTTCCATAAAAATTATATGATCATAACAGTTAAATGTTTGGGATATTTGTTTGTTTCTTGGTCAAGCCAGCTTAAGTGTTTTTTTCAAGTAGTTTACAATTTGTGGATACATCATAATCCACTTTTGTAAGATTCATGGCTTGACAACTGTTTTAAGACTGGAAAAAACTTCCTGTTTTATGGCGAACAAAAAATCTTACCCAACTAGCCAGAGATTAAGCCAACAGCTCTGTTTTGATAGCATCTTTGTGAGGATGTACTTGGAATACATTTTGCCTGAAGGAATCAACATCAACATGCTCTTGCGCCTAAAATGACCAGCTAACATGCTAATGTTTAGCACTTCATTTAGTGTAGCCTGTAAGCATACTAATGTTTTGCAACTAGAGCAAAATTTAGACCATTACTTCAGCCTAGCCCATACTGAAAGACTTTTAAAAACTACACAGATGTTTAAAATGTAAGGGACTGTTAACACCTGCAAATGTAAATACTGCACATGGATGTTAGAAACCATATACAAAAAACTAAGTTGCAGTTTTTAAAGTAATGCATTTCCCACAAATGTCATAGCAGTTGTCTACTGAAAATGTAATAAATAATAACAAATAATTAATAATGTAAAAATGAAGACTTTACTCATTTTACTCAGTTATGTCAGAATTGAGGATTTGGGCCTTCAAGCGGCCCTGTTATTTTGGAAAGTAAACCCATATTCAGGCTGATGTCTTGTGCTGACAGTTATAATAGAAAGAAATCTGTGCAGGATGAAAATATGGCAGTATGAAATGGGAAAAATATTTTTCACTGCTCACAGTCGAGGAGCTTAGGAAAAACATAAAACACGCTTGATAAATCAGGGCATGGCTGAAAACTAATCAGATGCTTCGTTGGCCCTTAGCCTGACTTTCCAGCACATTTAATTAAATCCTCTATGTTGATTTCAAGATACAAACCAACAAGAAAATAAACAGATATGCAAACAGCCTGGACTGCAAACATAACCTCATTGGCTGATGTAATAAAAGAAGCATTGCACAATCTCTCACCACTTATAATCCCAACAAAAGGCGCGCTCAGAAATTGAACCTTTTTAACCTCCATTGTATATTTTATGACATTGAAAGTCTTAATGAGAAAAGAAGAATATTTCTCAAGGATGGAGGCAGGATATAGTGGCTTGGAAATGTTATAAAGTCAAATGCAAATGCCTCAGATGATAAGAAAAGGCAGTAATGTCCAAAATTCATGGAATGATGACGCACTTTGTCTAAGCAGTGCTGCAGTCTGCAGTTGTAACAGATGGGAAAATTGAGACTCGCGTGTCTTGAATGCAAAATCAATCCCTTAGTTCATTTTAGACATCAAGAGAGGCCTTTGGATGTGAATGAAAACACTTGTCATGACAACTTACGAGTTACTGCACAAATATGTGTATTGATCAGACACTCTTGCGTTTCATAACAACCCTGACATGACAGAACCTTTACTCCACCTGCAATGTTAAAATCAAAGAGAAAAGCATGGGAGTTTAAAGAAGCAATTCAACATAAAATGAAAAGAAATTTAAAGGGGACATATTATACCCTTTTAAGACAATTTTAAAATGTTCTCAGAGGTCCCCAAAACATGCCTGTGAAGTTTGTTGCTGAATAAACACTCCAGTATAGGATTTTTGCATGTCTGAAACCCCTCTCTGTTTCAGCCCTTCTCAGAACAAGGTTTTAATTAAAAAAAAAAAAAATAATGGTTATCATCATGAAGTTTGTTCAAAAACATTTGAATCATGCTCTAATGGCTGATGACTTGAAAAACAGTCTGACTGTCATTTGCACTAATATTTAGGAAAATAAGAGAAAAATGTCATTTGCTTAATAATGTGGAACGTGGTGTATTTTGTTAGAAAAACCTGAAAAAGTGATTTTTGCATAATATGTCCCCTTAAACATTTTTTTCTGATTGAGGTTAGAAGGTACTAAATTTTTGATCTAACATCTACAACATATGGGAAAAAGCACCTCTTTAGAGTCAGATTGCATGCTTAAGACAGCCCTCTTCTATTATATCATGGCCAACCTGCACTGGCCTAAGCTTACTGATATAAACACCTCCAAATACCCAGTTTCGTATACTAAAGTGAAGCAGCTGCTCCCACTGGCAGTGTGAAAGGGCCTTGCTCTGCATTGTGTTGCGGGATCATCTTCCATTTCCTGCTTCCTGTTTTCTTCTGGCAGTGTTGCACTTGCTACTAACACAGACCTTCAGTGGCAGTCACAGTCTGGTGTGTAGCCTGGGCTTGTGTGAGCTCAACCCTGACTGTCCCTCACACACCCCAAGGCTTTGTGAAAAATGAGACCGTGGAGAATGAGATAATAACATTATAGAAGGGGGAGCGAATGTGGATTCTCGTCAGTTTTGTGCGTGCGCTGGGATGTGTGTTCGCATAGCCTGCGTGGAAGATAATTGTGTCCTCCCATGTGTAAAACTATCAATCAGCTTCACTTAATGTTCTGTCATTATGGGTAAATTAAAATTCCACAGTGATCGATAGGGTATTGACTGTCATATTATGTGTGAGCATCCTGATTAAATTCTTTTTAACTCATTTCATTCCCAATTTATTCTGGATATCAGGTTTTTGTTTGTGTGTCCAGAGAGGAGCAGCGCGAAGCCTCTACGTTTCTGAAAGCAGGGCCAGGGCCAGGTTACAACATGGAAATGAGTTTTCTGTTCACCCCTGAATTAGCATCATGTGTTGACAGATAGCCTGATAGGACAGCCAATGGTCCCCTTGGAGTGCTGTCTGTGATTTAGCATGTTCACTTATTCATACATGCCAGGACTACTGACAGTCTCTCTCTGCAGCCAGAGCCAACATTGCCATAATTGAGCACTCATGATGTGTTGTGACAACATATTGGCATAAGGACAGAGCAGACAGAACTAAGCACCTGCAGAGAACATTTCATATTTATAATTGTCCCTTTGACCTGGATGCATCTTTATCAGAAACTGATTAAAAACAGATGGAATAAAAAGCTTTTGCCTCTTTTTGATAAAAATATTCTTTTCTGCAAAACTGCTCAAGCTCCGTTGGGTTGTATGGGGATCAGGCATGAACATCCCTTTTTAAGTCCAGCTACAAATTCTCTATTGGATTGAGGTCTGGGCTTAAACCATTTCCTGTGTACCTTTGTCTGTACGCTTCGGGTCAATGTCTTCCTGTTAAAAAATAAATCTTTTTACCCTCTACTTTAACAGCCTGCCTTTTAGGGCCAGCTGCTGAGAACCATCCCCACAGCATGATGCTGCCACCACCATGCTTCACAGTGGAAATGGTGCATTTGTGGTGATGTAGTCCATCCATCCATCCATTTTCTTCCACTTAAACTGAGTTGGGTTGCAGTGGTAGCAGGCTAAGCAAGTCAACACAGACATCTCTCTCCCCAGCAACATTTTCCGCCTCCCCCAGGGGGATTCCAAGGTATTCCCATGCCAGATGAGATATATAATCCCTCCAGCCAGTTCTGGATCTACCTTGGGGTCTCCTCCCTGTTGGATGTGCCCGGAAGGCCTCCACAGGAAGGCGACCAGGGGGCACCCTGATCAGATGCCTAAACCACCACAACTGGCTCCTTTTGATGCGAAGGAGCAGCGGCTCTACTTTGAGATCCAACCAGATGTCCGAGATCCTCACCCTATCTCTAAGGCTGAGCCCAGACATCTCTCCTGAGGAATCTCATTTTGATCGCTTGAACCTGCAATCTTGTTCTTTTGGTCATTATGCAGAGTTCATGACCACAGATGAGGGTTGGGACATAGATCAACTAGTAAATTGAAAGTTTTGCCTTCTAGCTCAGCTCCCTCTTCACGATGACAGTGCGGTAAAACATCTGCAATACTGCAGATGCTGCACCAATCCGCCTGTTGATCTCATAGTCCCTTCTAACTTCACTCATGAACAAGACCCCAAGGTACTTGAACTCCCTCACTTGCGGCAAAGACACCCCACCCATGCAGTATGGAGTACTATGGAATCTCCCACATTCCTTTTGGCAAACTGTAGTTGTAATTTGATATAGATTTTCTCCAATAGCGGCTTTCTCTTTGCCTCTTTCCCATAAAGCTTTGACTGGTGAAGAACCTGGGCAACAGTTGTTGTATGCAGAGTCTCTCCCATCTCAGCTGCTGAAGGTCGTACCTCCTTCGGAGTGGTCATCGGTGTCTTGGTGGTCTCTCTCATTCGTCTCCTTCTTGCAGTCATTCACTTTGTGAGGACGGCCTGATCTAGGCAGATTTACACATGTGCTATACTCCTTCCATTTCTTGATGAGAAATTTCACTAAACTCAGTGCCTTGGAATATTTTTTGTATCCATCCCCTGACTTTTACTTTTCACTAACACTTTCTCTGAGTTGCTTGGAGTGTTCTTTGTCTTCATGGTGTAATGGTAGCAGGAATACTGATTAACCAGTGACTGGATCTTTATCACTTGAGACACATTCACTGCACTCAGGTGATCCCTATTCCACCAACTGTGAGTCTGCTAGCCCCAGTCACTTACTTTAACTGACATATTTGTATTGTTACTTAACGTTGTAGAAATCTGTTTTCACTTTGACATCAAAGAGAGTTTTTTGGGTAATTTATAAAAATTATATTGACTTAGATAGATTTCTAAAAACAATAACAGGTTAAACCATCTAAGGGGTAAATACTTTTTAATGACTGAATTTTCAAAAGGTCACTGGAATGGGTTCATGCTAACCAGGAGTAACAGGAAGAATAAAAAACAGTATCCGACCATGTCTACTTAGACGGCTAAAATCCAGCTTTGGCTTTGAAAGTTTTACCATCAGACACACCAACAGTAGTAGGTTTTAATAGCAGCAATCAGTTTCAACGTTACACCTCATTTTTGGGCTTTTGTGGTCCCTACTTAATTTCTAAAATGGCAAAATATCACTGTTAGAGACTTAAGTACTGCATTTGACAACTATATTCTTTAACTTTTTAAACCCCCATTTAGTGCCATATCACAGCTGGTCTTCACTCCATACAGTTTCTGAAAAAGACATGCTGGAAAATCTCTTTGGTTTCATTACAAAGTCTCAGTCTTGAGAGAGAGAGAGAGAGAGAGAGTGGTGTGCACAGAGACGAAAAGCAGAAGTGTGTCCTCCTGAGTGTGCGTGCTTTTCTTTGTTTCTCTCTGAGTAACTGTGCACATGAGACACACACAGTGAGTGTGTGAGACTGATAATCTACCTGCCTCTCTCCATACGCTCCCTTGTAAGTGCTCCCTTCGTTCTCATTAGGACTTAAGCAGGACAGGAATTAACCACAATGAGTGAAAGCTATGCCGTCTTTAATAATATGGCTGATCCAATTTGGCAAAACCGGATTATGTTAATATCATCATAATGCACCCATTTTAAAATAGCCTCACTGGAAGTCTGCCCTGTAAATTACCTGCTCCAACTCGTTAATACAGCTCACACACTGATGACATGATCTTCCTTATGAGGCACTCACAGGGTTCATCATTTCTTTCAAGAAGACCTTAATCTTACTAGATAATCTTGTAATGAATGTCAGAAGCATTTGCAGTTGTAAAATTAGGTTGCATTTGATACTTCAGTGCAAGTATTTGTACCTGTATGGCTAAGTTTCATGGCCTCCCTCTCTGGATTTGATTGATAACGCCTGTTATAAATGTGAATGGTAATTTGCCACCAAACAAAATGTTTTCTACCATAAGCTCACATTGTTTGAATCCATTTGAAAATCTGAAACAATGGGAAACTTAAGAGCAAACACAATTTCGGGGATAGGAAGAAGAAAGCAGCAGGATAAAAATAGATAACAGGCAATGTTTACAGTGCAAAGCTAGGGGGAGGAATAAAAATGTGGGAAAGATTATTCACTGCCGTTGACTGTGCAGTGTCAGCTTGTTATTCTCGCATACAGTTTCCTGATTCCCTTTCGTTGCTTGCCATCTTTCAAGTGAGGTGATTATCGCACCGAGGAAAAGAGGAGAAAGTTTGAGAGCAAGGAAATAGAAGAGGTGGTTGTGTGGTAACAAGATGGCAAATTAATGATGGGGTGTGATGCAGCAGTGACACATGTAACAGCCTCTTCATTCCAAGGAACGCCATGGTAATGCAACATGAGGATGCTATGAATGACTTCTGTAGCCTGGCAGTCGCAAATGCTATTTAAAATGCGTGGCATGAATGAAACTAGCCTTTTGATAAGTCCTTTAAATACATTATTTCAATGTCATCTTAAGCTAAACAGGTAGGCCAAAAAAGTTTGCCGTCACTCCAAGAAATTTTGTCATTATTGGACGGTAGCCAGTGGGTTGTGCAACTTGGCCCCACCCAACATTCCCCAAAAGTTTCAAGCTATAAAATCATCGTGTGTCTAGGGAATTTCTCATCCAACTGGCAAGTTAAAGGGAATAACAGGCATATATATTCAACCCCTTCAAAGTGACCGGCCTGAGGTTCTGCCAGTTGGTGCTAATATGCTCACAACTAGTGGCATCAGAGTCACTTAAGTGCAGTGAATGTATCTCAAGTGACTGTGTATAATCACTAGTGGTGTTCCTGGTGACCATTGCATCATGAAGACAAAAGAACACTCCAAGCAGCTCAGAGAGCAGTTGAGATGAGAGAAACTCTGCATACAAGAACTGTTGCCCAGGTTTTCATCAGTCAAAGCTTTATGAGCAAAGAGAGAGCCACTGTTGAAGAAAACACAGAATATCTGGACTAGAGTTCACCTAAAGTCATGTGGGAAACTCTATAGTCAAGTGGAAGAAAGTTCTTCCATCTGATAAGACCAAAATGGGACGTCCAGGCTGTCAGACAAGACACCTTATTTTACGGACGCCAGACCCCACACATCATCATAAATACACCATTCCCACTGTGAAGCACAGTGGTGGCAGCATCGTGCTGTGGGGATGCTTCTCAGTAGGACAATTTAATTCAATCTGCAAGAGCTTGAGAGAAGATTTATTTATTAGCAAGACAATGACCCAAATCATACAGCAAAGGCCTCACAGAAATGGTTTAAAGCCAATGAAGTGAATGTTCTGGAGTGTCCGAGTCAAGTTGCAGATCTCAATCCGATTGAGGAATTGTGGCTGAAATCCCCATGCAACCTGAAGAGCTTGAGCAGTTTTGCAAAGAACAGAGTAAAATTGTAGTGTCCAGAAGTACAAGCCTTATTGGAACCTAACCACACAGACTCAGTGTTGTGATTGCAGTCAAAGATTAATTTACTATATTATAGTATGGTATTTTGCATTGCCTTAAGTTAAAGGAGAGAGGTCTGTGTCCATAGACAGCATTTTCTGCCAATGACCTCAATTTCAGAGTCTTTCTTTGTTGTTGCAAGGAAGCAAATGTTGTGTGCATAATGTTTCCCTTTATCTAAGGATATATAATAAAAATCACATCCTGACTTTGTAGCTCAGCTACAATAAAGAGCTGAAGCCAAGATTGTGCTGTGGGCAAAGGCCCTCATTCACCTAATTCAGTTAATACGTTGAAGTTATATTAATCAGGATTGAAAGGTATGCAGGTCAATGTAAAAGTGACTGAGCCCCTCAACCTCTCTGATTCCATTTACACCTTGCCTGTCCATCACAACAACCCACATGCTTTAGGAAATCCCCTTTTTAAGGCCAAACTTTAGCATTTGATGGCAATTATAAGATGCTAATTCATCAAATTAGAGCAGAATGTGGGAAGCTGGGAATGATACAGCCCAGATTGCAGAGAAAAGCAGGTTTTCATGAAGCTGTGTAAGACTCGTGTCCTTGACATTTGAAGAAATCTTACCTCAGCACAAAGCCAGGAACAAATTTGCACATTTCAGACGGATAAATAAAGAAATGAACATTAAAAGATGCATAGCTGAGCTATTATTTAAATGTTCCTTCTGTGCAATTTCTAACTTGGCTTTGTCTTCCGCTGAGATCATAACCCTGTTTACAACACAGCAATTCATTAACCCACCCATATGCCACAAGCTTGAATCCTTTTGCTCTGTGGGGTAACCCCGCAGCAAGGCCTATGGTCACCAGAGGCTCTTGGCAAGCACAAAGCCAACCAATACTTCCCTATTTGACCTGCAGGAATGTCAGCGCACATGTCAGAGGGGAGAGAGAAAGAGAGAGAGAAAGAGAGAGAGAGAAAAAAAAAGCTTGGCTCAAGTTTCCCATCTGGCTGCAGGCCTTAATCTGTAACAAGGGACAGTTGAGGACACATCCTCTCTTGTATTTACAAACCTGGATTGTCTGTATGGCGGGCCACCGAGGACTAATTAACACAAGTTTCTATTTTGGGATCGGTCAAGAAAGCAAAAGTAGTGTTGCACTGGGACATGCTGGAGCAGCTTTGTGTACACAGAGCTCTGCAGGGTAAAGATGCTGCAGCCCTTAAGCACAGTACAGCGAGGCATGCTGCAAAGTTAAAAATAATTAAGGAAAAGAAACAACTTAACACAACAGGACACGGTTGAGGCCTCAGGCCTATAAATCATTCTATTTTGAATGCTAATCACTTAATATGTGATACATTTTTTATTGTATAAGACTTCCTATTTTTTTTGGATCAATTACTATTCAAATGTCGTCTCTCAAAGAGCAGCCGCTTGTAACTCTGAAGGAGTATCAAGCTTCAGCAGCTGAGAGGGGGGAGAAACTCTGCATACAACAACTGTTAGCCGGGTTCTTTTACCAGTCAAAGCTTTATAGGCAAAGAGAGAGCCACTGTTGAAGAAAACTCATCTTAACTATGGACAAGAGTTCACCAAAAGGCATGTGGGAGACTCTAAAGTCAAGTGGAAAAAAGTTTTCTGGTCTGATGAGACCAAAATGTTGCACTTAAGGCCATCAAAGAAGACACTATGTTTGGCGGTTGCCAGACATTGCACATCACCACAATCACACCATCCTCACTGTGAAGCACAGTGGGGGCAGCATCATGCTGTTGGGAAGCTTCTCAGCAGCCAACCCTGGAAGGCTTGCAACAGTAGAGGGTTAAGTGAAATGAATATAAAAATATAGGAAAATCCTGGAGGACAGTCTTTAAATATGTTGTACTGATTTACAAGCCAAACATCTTCAACTAGTAGTCATCTTATAATAGTTCATGTTTGCATGTTTCAATGACTCTACTTGTATAACAACTTCTGCAACTAAAGACTGTTTGGCTGCAGACTACAGCTCTCAGAAGCCCTCAATTGCAGACCACTACTGTGTCAGGACAGAAATACAAGCTAAAACTTTTTAAGTTAAATTGGATTAAACATCTGGTTTGCAATAGGGGTAAGGCTTTTAGGATTACAAAGGTTAAACGTCAAATAAAAAGGTAACAGAGCCAACCAAAAAGTCTACTTACTAGGAAAAAGCTTGTAATTCAAGAACGTTAGCCTATGCTCTTTTTGCTAAAGCTAACTTAGCTTCATAGCTAACTTATCTACATTAGCAAATGAACTATGCTGCAAGGTTACGTTGTTACAGCTAAAGCTGACGTAACCACATTGGCGTAATGTTAGCTACGTAACAAGTGTAGCTACATTAGCTTTAGCTAAAGCTTACAAAGCTAAAGCAAGCCACTGTTCATGTAAAGGCTTCTTTAATGGGTCTATGCATAATTTCATCCCAGATTCGACTTCTAACATATATTCTGTTGTATTTATCAAATGTTGCTTAGTCTGTTATGATTATTACAACTCAACCAAAAAGGTAGAAAAGCCTTACCAGCGCTTTCAAAATCTTGACATTTTTAATCATGATTAACCTCAGAATTTCTGTAGTTAAAACAGATTAATCACATTGTTTATTTATCACATTTTAAAATTCCACTTCTTTGCATTCAAAACTGTTTTTTGTGTCATTTTGGATTTTTCTGCTGTCTTTAACTAAGGGTAAGCGACTTCCTATCTGATTACAGACCACAGCTTACTGATCTGCTTTTATAAGGTGGATCGAAAAATTTAACAAGAACCTAACCACAGAAAAATTAACTTGTTATGGATTGAAAAGGAAATAGTTGAACAACAAGAAGGTCCAGATGACTTTTGACTTGTCCACTGAGCTATCTGTGAGGTTTTGAAAATGGAATTTTTTTTTTTTTTTTTTTTTTTTTAATCACTGTGGCTGCAGGAAGATGCTGCAGTAGCGTAGCTAAAGTTTGTGGAAAGGAAAACAAAATGTGCAATTAATCACAAATTTAAAAAACTATTATAATTATGGATTAATTGCGATTAATGGAATGAATGAAATGATTAATCTCAATGGGCTAGACCTACTATAAATGTTATCCTTTTTCTTAATAATGCAGTCTATACTGACAGCCCTAAAAATACATTTTAGTGCTGCCAAAACATAACATTTTTTAATCATAATTAATTGCAGGATTTCTGTGGTTAGTCATGATTAATCGAACCCTTTATATCACAAAACAGGTCTAAAATTGTATTTTAAGTCTAGCATGGATTTCACAAATAAACAGAATATTTACAGTAGAAAACTATTCAAAAATAAAAAGAGAGAAAAGTGATGTACACTTATGGCTGGGGTCTCAATGGCCAAATTTTAGACATGGTCCATGTCCTATGCATATGAAAAATACAGTCTTCTCTAAATGTAGCATTAGCATGGGTTGGAGTGTGAGTTTTTCTTAAACCACAACATTACTGCACCTGAACATATTTTAAGAGGCTGAACAAACACGGAGGCTGCTGGGTGCTACCATGCTGCTTTTGACAATAACCCCTATAGAAAAAAAATAGGGCCGTCACAGGCCACAGCGTGTCACTTATATAGTATTGTAGTCAAATGGGCACTGCACTGTGGCCTAACTTGAGCTATAAAACGCTTGAATACAGTGTTCACATTGAAGGAAAAATTAAAGTTTATTTAATTATGCTTCTGAACTAATACTCATTGAAATAAACCTGCCCTTTGAAGAGGATTCTTTGTTTCTAGCTGTGACATTCGGCATGACTTTAAATGAAGGCTTGCTGTGATACGTCTTGAAGTCTATCAAGCATATGCCTTTGCATTAAACACCTCTACAAACCTTGACATCCCACAAAGAACAAATTAATTAGCACCACTTTGCAGCTGTCAAAACATTGCTAATCAAATAGTTGACAATGACATAATCTTTCTGAATGCTGCTCTATGATGTGCACAGCCTGTCTCCACTCAGACACCCACAAAACACGCCACTTGATTACTAACATCCAGCCTCCGCTGCATGTAGTCTGTGCCAGACTGGCAGATGGCTTGGCCACCCAAAGACCTCTGACATTCAACCTTCAGAGAGGCAAGGCCATGGATTCTTTCCAGTGGTCTTGATCACTCTAAAATGTCCTGCCAGTTTGGTTGCAGGAGGTTTGAGTCAACTTAGGCCAGATGCTGTCTCTAAGGAGAGCATATGACTTCAGCTGATACCCCAACAGATTTTATCAGGCTTGATACTGCAAACATTAGAGGAGTGTTATCTGTAGATGCAGAAAATACTATACCAAGAAGGGCCTTATCTGAAAGTTGGAAGTGTTACGGTTCTTTCCAGCTGAATGGAAAATAAGACTATACTTGAGACATGACCCCTTATCACTGTCTAGTTAACAAGATGATGTAAAATCCAGTAAATTTCCATGATTGTTTCTCAATCAGGCACCATCGTGGCTTCACCCTTAATCAGCTGAGCCTATTGTGTCACTTGTTTGACTGCTTTTGTTCATTTAATGGCTAAACCCTGATACACAATGCAAAATTAAATCCTTGAAGAGCGGGCTAATTACTGCTGCTTATTAGGGAGACGTCAAAACAGGAATAACAAAACAAAAAAGGGAAAGCTCGAGGGGGTTTGTGGGATGCGTGCAGTGACATATGAGAGAATCCATTCATGAATTGGAAGTTGGCACAAAGTGGGTGTCAAGACTGAAGAAGGGAACGAAGCAGTGTGTTAAAAAAGCACTGTAGGTCAATCTGAAATATGAACTCCCTGTTTGTAAAAAATAATGGCTAGAAAAGGGAAGTGTTCAGTGTGGCAGAAGATGGCTGTCGCCAGTAAAAAGGAAGCTGTTATTAGCCGCTCTTGCCGAGTGCTTCCTCGTGCTGGATTAATGGGGGTCTGTCTGAATAATATATCAAGGAGCACTAATGGTGCCATACTATCCAGAATCTACTGGCCACCATCTGACAATGGAATATGCCAAGGAGCCAAGGCCATGTTAGCATTAAACAACTTCCTGCCAAGACTTCCCTTTCCATATTCTGCTTTCTTTACAGTTCAATTAACTTGGACCAAAAAATTCTTTTTGGTACATCCCCTGGAAGATTGCAACTTCATCTGTTTGTGGTGAGTCTTGGTTTAACTGTAAATACTTCATTTCAGAGGTGAACCGACAGAAGACAGGAAGTAGCTTGGGATCCCAGGCTAGTGAGTCAAGATATGCAAAGTTTGATGTGACAGTAGGGCTCTATCTGACTGCACTCACTCTTATTATGCTGCTAAGCATTATATGGATTACCACGATGCATAGTTTGCATATCTGTAAACCCATTTACAGTTGACTTCTGTGGGCGCCAAGACAATTGTTAGCCGCCATCAACCACTTTAAGAGAGAGCATTTAGAAGAGGGATGATAGCAAGAGATAGAAAAGTTTTTAAAAGAAAGAAAGAGACTGATGTAAACAGAGGAAGCAAGAAGGAGGCCTTGCTAGCTGTAAATGTGAGATTTATAAATGAATAATAATGCTAGCCAAAATCCAGCAACTATAACCCAAATGGCCGTCCTCCATTCCTTCACTAGGCCCACGCTCCTTCTCTCCAGGTATCCTCCCAGTCCCTCCCTCACAACAAGAGTCAGTAGCAGCAAAATAAGTCGTTTGGCATCGGCAGAGAAGACCCTGCAATTTTTTTTTTTTTTTTTAAGATTTATGTTTTGGCCTTTTTATGCCTTTATTTGATAGAGGAAGGGCAGTGGATAGATCCGGAAACAGGGAAGAGAGGAGGGAGAGACATGCAGTAAAGGCCAACAGGCCAAATTTGAACTCGGGCCGCCCGCGTATATGGGTAGCGCCTTAAACCACTCGACCATCTGCGCTCCCAAGCCTGCAAATTTTTAATGGGTGCAACCCATATACTCAGCTCTGCTGCTCATCTTAGAAACACATGCTCAAAAAATGGGCAAAAAGTTGCAGAAATGGGCAGAAAGCAGCAAAAAATTCATAAAAAATCACTAGTAAAGGGGTCCAAATGGGCTAAGATTGGCAAAAAAAATGCAAAATGGGTTAGGGTAACTAAAAGATATGGCAAAATTGGCAAAAAGTGCCAAAAAATGAAAAAGGGGCAAAAAGCAGCAACACTAGTAAAAAGCAGCTAAAGAAGTGTCAAAAATGACTGACAAGTGGCAAAAAAAAGTGGAATAAAAAGTGGTAAAATAGGGCATTAAGCAGAAAATTTGGCTTAAAGTGGCATAGAGAAGCAGCAACAAAGAGAAAAGAGCAGCAAATGGGTAAAAAGTAGCAAAAATGGGTAAACAAAATCTGAGGAAATGGGTTAAAAAGTAGCATGAAAAATAACCTCAACATCAGAACCCAACAGAAGCTTCACACACTTTTTAGCTCTAAAATTAGATAACTGCTAGCCATGCTACTGATCCACCCCACATGCGCATTAACATCATCAATAAAGTACAGCCAATTCTGTGGGCAGGCCTGCTACCAATAGAAACAAGAGAAGTAACCATACAAAAATCCAGGGACTAGTTAGTTTTTAGAACCATTAGTGTTTTAATTTTACAACAAACGCACTTAAATGTGTCAATGAAAGGAAAAAACAATGGAAAAAGAGGTGTAGAAGAGCTTTTCATGACAAACACTTTTACATCTACTGTGTACTTTCCAGATTACATGAGGTGAATCAAATTTTTGAAGTGTGTCTGATTTGCATCCAACCCAACGCTGTCGTGTTGGTGCATGGAAGACTGAGCCACTTGCTCAAGCAAACAAGGCTTTGATTGACACTCGGTTAATGTAGGAATGCAACACATGGAGGATCTGGTAAACATACTTTCCTTCCAATGTTGGAATCGAGCGCTCTACTGGGGCGGTTAGGTGGCGCGGGGTGGCAATGGAGGCTGAAAACAACACTTTCTCGACACAGCTGAAATTGCCTTGTAATTCCTCTCCAAGATGAAAAAGAAACTCCAATACCCCGTGAAAACAGTGTTTAACTGTTAAGCATTCCTTAGACACAAACTAGAGGAAGGGCAAAAATAGTAAGATAGCAGGTAGATGGATGGGTAGGAGAGCTGCAGAGCTTTGAAAACATGCACAATTGATCAAACAGCAGATCTCAATTTGGGTGCCCACTCCCTCATCAGCATGTTGTCCTGTGAAGTGAGCATCTGATGCTTGGCTGCACAACCACGCCATAGAACAGGAAGGCAGGGAAGAGAGAGAAAGGACACCTTAATGTGCCTCCGCCATATGCTGTTAGCTACTGACGGATGCTGCTCTCCCCAGGCACTAGAGCAACTTATCGCGTTTGCGTGTGACACCGGGCACCGCTGATAAAGTTAAAGATAAGCCATCTGTTCCCAACAGCAGCCCTGGATTGGGGCATCCATGTGTTTGTGGTGTGTCTGCCTAAACTGTAATTGCACATCACAGAAGCATCTGCATGTGCTTGGTATGTGTGATCATACGCCATAATGAGTGATTATTATGTAAATATCAAACATTGTCGATCAAAAGTAAGAGGGAGGGATTGACAGGCTCTGCTAACATAACGCAACGTTGGCGGATTTCTCTAAAGCGAACACTCGGGGAATCTGTCACTCACGTCTAATCACAGTGGAATGTATGCAAAGTCACGCTAACAAGCTATCAGTCATATTTCCTATTAACAACATATCCAGCGGTAGTTGTGTTTAAAAAAGAAAAGAGGGGGAAGCGATCACTTTAAGCTCCCTCAAGAGCTTTTGATATGCCAGGAGGCTTTTGACACATGCTTGAGAAACTCACCATTAGCGAAATGGCCCGTTACCCAGAGGGCACAGCTAAAAGTAAGAAAGTGCTAATATTAAGACCCGCCACAGGAACAAGCTACGGTTGCTCTCTAATGGTTTGGGGTAATGACTCCTCGCTCACTTTCCATATAAGCACTCCTATGAGGGCTGTGAATGCAAGATCATTGCCATCAAACATGTTCTGTTACCTTGCTTCTTTACACGGAACGAAACTATAGACAATGCAAAAACATTCTCCTAATTAAGCATTTATAAAAGATCATTTTTCCAGGGCATGAGAAGCCCAGATGGAGACTTGAAAGCACTGCGAATAGCATTGTTCTTCCCCTCAGAGGGACGAATAAACCAAAAAACCATTTCAGAAGAAGCCACTCCTGAGCATTACAAAGCTGCCAGTGCTTTGGATACTGTCCGGGCCAGCCTTTTATCATTCCCACCAAGCACAGATCTACTTTTAGCCTTCAACGGCACAATGGTATTTGCTTAACTAAGCAGCCAGCAATCACTCTCCTCTCTTCTGCCAGTGTCATATCGCTGATCAACTGTGGCTCAGTTCCTGTCTGAGAGGAGTGCTGCCAGACATAATGCAATAATAACTGGTGCACAGCTTGTCTAAGAGAACCAAGGTCCTATTTCACTGCTTTCACGATACCGGGATGAACTCTTTGTGCTCTTTTTCTCTTCTCTCCTTTTCCGTCTCTGGAGCCCTTGAGCTTCCGAAAGCATAATGAGCCAATTGTAATTCCTCGCCTATAGCTTGGTATTGAGTGTGTGAAAAAAAGAGAGGAGTACTGGACGTTTCTACTGTAAGTCAAAAGAGTGGGCTTCAAGGATTATCTAAGGAAGGAACATGCTTTTTAGTCTTTCTTCGACAAAAATCCCTTCGCCAAATCTTAAGAGGGAGATAAGAGGAACTTTGCTGACTATCTGACTATCTCCACATAGGTATTAAACATAAATTCAGACTCCTGTATCTAGTCTTATATCAGCAGAACAGCAGAAATTCTCCTAATTAATAGCAACTTAATGCCTCAGTTAAAGAAAAAAGGCCATTTTGCAGCACTTAGTGACTGCAACGGCCACTACAATCGTGCAATAAATGTCTTCAAAGGCATCCATTATGGAGACATTATTTCAGCTTCCACTATAACAGGTGGGTTTAATGTATTGTGAAATGCTGACCTTGAAAGTAGGTAAATGCATCATCTAGATTTGATGCATTCAAATGTAACAGCTTTTAGTCTCGACAAAGAGCACTCCTCTTATCCGACACGGTGGACGTGAACCTGCTCTGCTCTCCCACAGATGCCTAGTGTGATGTTTGACAGATTTCTCCCTCTCCAGCTAGGCTCCACAGTAAATGTCCATCTGGCAGCTTCCCATGGGTACTTATTATTCTCAGCTAGCCAGGGGTTTTCTGTTTCCGAGCAGTCAGCCAGCCAGCCTCAAAGAGTCGAGGGCCCGGACCAGAACTGCTTGCAGATGCTCCGCCGGGTAGCCAAACTGTGCGAGTGTAGTGGCATGGCGCTGGGTTTTCAATTACACAATGAGGTGGCTGTCTCCCAAAACTGTCTGAGTATGAAAGTCAAGTGCATCAGGAACAAGTTTGTATCGGAGAAAAATCGCCAGCCAGGAAAGAGTAACGCGGAGGTATGCCATCTCACTAATTTGTCCAATACGCTCCACTTTGGAGATGAGATGATTGATTTTTCCCGTGCGAACAGATGCTCAGAGCCGTGGGCAGCATCCAGAGGTCCTGCTGTCCTGGTACGAGGCCCTGCTATGGTGGATTCAATCATGCAGTTGACCTCTATCACACCCCAGCAGCCCGCGGAGCCTCTCTGGAAACACTGACAAAAACATAGGATGCTAGACTCGTCTTGGCATCCAGCAGATTGGGTCGTTTGCACTCTAGGTTCGTTTGCTTCAACCTATTGTTTCTCATTTCACTAAGCCTGTTAGTCTGCTGTCAGCTGCTGTTTACAGCTGATAAAATCTGTTTTATTTGTATTGTGTTGTACTCAGAACAAAGGGCAAACTGTTTACAACTGTTGGCAGGAGAAAGATTAGTGCCATTTTGGCATATTTAGTAAACTAAATCCATCTGATGAAGGATCTTGTATCAAGCCAGGATGGAATACTATAACCTCCACTGAGGCACCTTTTCTCATTTTCTTTTTCTCAAGGATGGCAAAGTACAGCTCAAAAGATTCCAGGGCTTTAGGTTGGCTCATGTACTTCCCCCATGTCATCGCTCAGTTTTAGAATTAATATTTCATCTTACTACTTTCATTGGCAGTGTGTCTGTCTCGATTTGCACGCCACACCGTTACTCCAATTGTCCTTGATACCTCTCAGAAGACTTTTAGGGTGTACTGGTTGAAACTGATCCCATAAAAATCATAAATATGTACGCATTTTCAATCCAAAACTGTTTTGCCTTTGGCTTGGTATTTTACAAACCACGAGACCAAATTTCAGCTGTAAAAAACATGTCTTAGTTCAAGAAATTAAGCTTCAAAATCAGGAATCCTAATTCCTAAAGATATGTGAAGTTATCTCACTCTTTTTGTTAAGTTGCTGCTGAAAACACTCCATTTCCTGATGTTGCTCCTCAAAATAAAAGTCTTCAATGATGATTAGGATTGGAGGCTTTTCATTGTGACAGAATTGGCAGAAATAAAATGTGCCTATCATCTGATACGTTACCGAACGTTAGCCTCACAGGCTAACAGACAGGAGGGATTGAACTGTTGCTGCTTTGAGAGAGACAAAGCCACCGTCGGCGTCTTTTAATCGTCCAGAACCGATAAACAAGAGAAATATGGATTAAAAGACACCTTCAGCAGGTAAGATGTTTGCTCCTGCTGAATTTGATTCAAGTGAAAATTAGACAAGCACTCCAGCAAATAGCCTGCCCCTTGACTTTAAGCTGATCACTCTCGGCCAAAGAAGAGAGACAGCAGTTGGGGGTTGAATTTACTGTTTTCTGGCACAATTCTTGTTGTTATGATACTTTTAATGACCCGTAGGCCACCATGGCTCATAGATTTTAGCTGGTTGTTAACTTTCAATGAAGACAGTAACATCAGCTAGCAGTAGGCTGTATCAAGATGAACTGCTGATTAGTTATTTTTAGGGCTGTCAAAGTTAACGCGTTAATATCACGTTAACTCAAATTACTTTTAATGCCACTAATTGTTTTGTTGCACGATTAATGCATGCGCGTTTTGTGTGACCCTTGACCCATCCCGTAGTTTGCCAGATCAGGATGCGGCACTGTCATGACGCAGTGCAAGCAAGCAGAAATGGATACAGGAGACTTTTGAATGGCAGGTTGAGCTTTGAGGTCATGCCAGATAAGACTGAAGTTATTTTTCCTCCTACTGTCGACATGAACTGAGTTACCAGGAGTTTGTAGAGTCTTAAATAGCCCGTACCACTCTCTGGCCGAGCACATCACTAATGCAGAGAGGCGCCCCCTAGGCCATGCTGGATTGTTTACAATAGAGATGCTCAGACAACACTGCAAGCAGGGATGGACTTGCTATCTGGCATACCAGGCATTTCCTGGTGGGTCGACGCACTTTTGGGTTTGGCATGATTTATTCATTTATTTATATCTGCTACGAACCGACACTACAGCTGCACTGATCCTTTATATTGACTGTTTACTGGTCCGTTAGTCTCCTAAAGGTCCGTTTACCCCCCGCTCCCATCCACACTCAGTTCCTGCTTGAAAGTGAAAGTATTCAGAGAAAACTGAACTTACTAAAACGATCAATTGGAACTGTAAATAAACACCAAATTTAAAAAATAGTCAATCAGGATGCGACAACAGTGTCAAAGCCTCTGCAGTCCCTATAGGAGACTGTCTGACGCTAGCGAATAACAGCTATATCAAGAGGAGAAGGAGGGGAAAGAACAGGAAATGCTGGTGTGTGACAGGGGAGCAGAAGTGCAGACAGGTGAGCCTGAGAGTGAAGAAGCTCTATAGAGTATCATAATGTAAGCTAAAAAGCATTATTAGACAATGGGTCCCCTTTATTTATGAAGAGATAAATGTTTGAGATTAAATCTGTAGCTCTTCTATGATCTGAAGAATGAAAAGATGGTTAAGTCTCTTACTACACCTTAAAAGTTCTCCACTGAGACTTCTTTTACTTTGTGTGTTTATGAGTTTTGAAATGCAGCTTCAAATGTGTGTTTATTGACATAATTCCAGTAAATCTACTGGACTGATAACAGTAATTTCTTACTGTCAGCATTTATTTTACATTTGGGCATTTTTTTAGTTTGAAAATAAAAAGATGATAAATTACAGCAGACATTTTTAAAGTAATTACTTGCTTTTTCTCTTGAGTAGGGCAGATGTGTCCACCTTACTCACCTCTGACCACATCAGAACAGTGAAACACCATTAGATGTGCCTATGCCTTACTGCTGAGCTCTCAGCAGAGACTTGACTTCTCCCAGTAATCTGTAGTGTAATTCTCTGACTGTATTTAGTCTCTCTTTTTGAATCATCCTGTTGTAAGTCCTCTTGGTGTAAAGGGATGTCAGTGTGAGCCTTTATTTCCCTCATGTGAGGCCGAAATTCTCTGCTTTAGTGTGAAGGATCCAGGAATGATCTTTAAGTGATATAAACTTCACTGGCTATGTTCTTTATGTCCATGTGTGATGATGAGATCTGAGTCTAAAGTTGGACACGACATCGTGGTATTACTCAGTAATGTTACATTAAGGTCAGTATCTCCATCTGTTGTCCTTGTTGGGCTTGAGTTTACGATGTTATGCTCTCAGCATATTTTTGATGCATTCAGTATCTTTAAACTTACACTTGAGAATTTCTGGACATTATCTGCTGTTGTTTTGGGTTGTTGACATGGAAAAACATTTGCATAAAGAAAGTATTTTTGTCCACTTGTGTTGATAAGGGTATTTAAATCATGAGAAACAGTAAGGTACATTTAGAACAGACAAAAAAGTGTGATTAATTTGCGATTATTATCGAGTTAACTATGAAATTTGTGAGATTAATCGCGAATAAAAATGCTTATCTATTGACAGCCCTAGTTATTTTATATCGCTGTAGAGTAAAGGGGAGGTGTAATTCCCAGTAGGGACTGGTGATATCATGGGCTGCTGTGTTTGCCCTGTCCAAGATAAAACCAAGCCAGGAAAGAGGTGAAAAAACTTGACACATCTAAATGAAAAATCAGTCACACGTAGATTTCCGTGTATTTACATGTTTACAGCAACCTTATTCCAACATTTTTTAGTGTGTTAAAATACAAAATTTGGATTTCAATTTACAAGGATGTTAAATCAGTCTTATTTATGTGGTTGTGAGAAAAAAATTTTGACCTTAATCTGTTATGTTTCATGGTTGAATTCCACCGAATGCATGGGCACAACATGTTGCAAGGGAAAGAGTCGCCTTTAGTTATTTTTAACTCTGACATTATAATTCTATTCAATCCTCCACCTTATAAAGTGTTCAATCACAAACTACTTTAATCTGATCAGGTTGCTTTCCTTAATTTCTCCTTTCATTAATTACAATAATCTGGATTAATGTATTGAATGTCTGTTTTTTCTTGATCAATTAATCAGAAATACCACCTTTTCAGGACAGCTGTAATTACAAAGCAAGTTTAAAGTGAATAAAGGTTTGAAGATCCTGAAAGATGTCTATAAAGTAATGCTCTGTGGACAGGGCATCCAATGCGACGCCACCAGATGGACGCAGTCAGAGTCCACATCACCAGGGGTTTATGTTGACAGGTGGAGTTGGATGCTGCAAAGGGTTCTCAGCTTCCCATATGAGAAATGTCCACACGCTCACCACAGTGAGGAAACAGACACCATCCGTGCTGTGCTTGTTTAAGTCAACACTGCCGGCGTATTCTTTGAACAATCTGGGCCAGTTGATTCTCATTTGAATAAATTCAAATTGAAAGCATGGAGCCCACAGTCCGCTTGCCAGAAAAAAAAAAAGTACCACTGTGTATTCTTCTGAGCACATGTGGGAGAAGGGATGGGTGAGGATTGCAGAGCCACGGATACCTTACTGAAAAAACAGCAGCATCTTGGTGCCTCTTGGACTCCACCCTCCTATCTAAAGCCTCCTCCATATTTATGCATTCATATCACTCCCAAAGACACATGACAACTCAAACATGACTCCCACTCTTGAGAAACAGCACTGTGAAAAATGGAATGAGTCTTACCTACTGTGGAATCGTTGGTCACATCTGTAAGTGGGCCATTGGGGAGAAGAGGGAGCAGGGGAAAGAGAGAGAGAAAAGAAACGTCAGCAAATTACAATGTACAGCAAGCTAAACTTCAATGCAGGCTGTCAAAAGCTCCACAGAAAAATGATAGTGTCCCAGAATTGTGCAGGCTGGGGGGGTTAAGAATAGTCCCTGTCAGGAAGGGGGCATCATTTATTAATCGGGGCATATGAAACATCTGAGATAGTTTCCCCTGAGAATCCAAAGTTTGCACCACTTGCATTAATATTTGTCAGGGTGTTGAGATTTGGAAAGTAAAGGCGGTTAGAATGTAAGCAGAAACCTTACCTATTAACAACCAGACAAACATACACCAACATACTCCCTACCCTCCATACGTCTCTGGAGTAATTTAGTACCCCAAGGTATCTCTGACCAACCTTTGCTTCGTTTTTCCCCAAGCTTGTTAGTTTGACAGCCAACAACAGTGTTTTACAACAGCAATGTGTCTGCGCCAGAAAGCATACAGATCTTCCCAGGACTGTCATTAAAACAAAATAATGAGCACACTGCACTTTATACAGTAGTACTGTATGCCAACAGTAGGTGGCATCATGACCAATGAAGATGCTGATACCTAGTTGTGATTAGAGCAGGACCTATATTTATTGTAAACATTTAAAAAAATCAGACGTAATATGTTAGAGTTGCTACTGGCGCCTTTGGGGAGTGGCACTTCAGCATTACCATGATATCAAAACTTAAATGTGTAGAGGGGTAGGCTTTGATCGTACATGTGAAATTTGAAGCAAATCAGATGTTTCAAAAGAGAGAGTTTTTGGCAACTTCCTGTGAAATTGGCAAGATATCAAAATGTTTGCCATTGGCAGTGAAGTGTTCAATAATATGCACATCACATTTTGTATATGTAGTATTACTGCCTGTCAACCATAGCTGGCATTATGACAAAGGAAGATGTTGATACGTAGGTGTGATTAGAGCAGGACCTACATTTATTGTAAAAATACAAAATAAATTGGATGTAATATGTAAGAGTTGCTACTGGCGTCCGACAGGAGTGCCGCTTTAGCAGAACCATGATATCAACATTTAAATGTGTAGAAGGGTAGGCTTTGGTCATACATGTGAAATTTGAAGTGAATCCAATGTTTCATAGGAGAGTTATGGCAACTTCCTGTGAAACTGGTGAGATATCAAAATGCTCACCATCAGCAGTCATGCATCCTTCAATACAACATGTCGGTGTTGTTGACAAATATTGAGGTGTTTCTATCAGAATCTAAGCTTGATAGATTGAACTCTGTAAGAGGAATAAAGACCAATTGTGACACTTCCTGTTGCCATTAGTGAGCGATATGGCAAATCAATCAAATTAACCTTTGAATGTATTGAGGGGCAGACCTTGATCATGAATGTGATATCTGAAGTAAATCCGATGTTTCATAAGAGAGTTATACCAACTTCCTGTGAAATTGGTGAGAAATCACAATGTGCACACTCAGAAGTGACACGTCCTTTAATATAACATGTCAGTTTTGTGGACAAATATGAGGCACCTCTATCAAAATCTGAGCTTGATAGATTAAACTCTGTAAGAGGAATAAAGAAATAGCCCAATTGTGTCACTTCCTGTTGCCATTAGTGGGCAATATGGCAAAACAATCAAATTAACCTTTGAATGTATTGAGGGACAGACCTTGATCATACATATGAAATCAGATTTTTGAAATCAGAGTTATGGCAACTTCCTGTGAACCTGGCAAGCTATCGAAATGCTATTAAATTGTCCATTAATGTATCTGTGTTGTGGACAAGTACTGATGACTTCAGTTGGAAATCTAAGCTTGATACGTTTGGCATGTTTAAAGAATAAACAAATGACCTGTTTGTGCAACTTCCTGTTAGGAGTAGAGGGTGCTACAATGAAATGTTTGCATGTGGGCATGTTCAGTGTGATGCTGTTATCTTGTGGGGCCCCTTTGCAATGGACTTGCCCAATTCCACTACTAGAGAAAAAGTCGCACTGGGGGACCATTTTTGGAAGGTTTGGGGACTTTTTAGGCTTGTTAAGCCCCTCAAAACAGTTTCAGTGGGGTCCTAACTCTGAGGTTGGTGCTTGGGCCCGTTAAAGCTATAAGATGGTTAAAAAAGAATGAGCATCATGCAACTTATTCTTGTTTTACTAGACTCTTTCACAGTCCATGACAGTGCTGTAATGACGTGCCATCATCATTACACCTTAACACATTTGGACAGATTATTTTAGGTTATAATATTTAGTGTTTGACTCTGCAATGATCATAGCCAAGGGGAAATGCCACAGGGGTAAGTACTGAAGGCTCAAACACAAAGTTCTTGTTATTTAAAGTTGGTCATTACATGAATTTTACATTTTAATTGGAAAAATTAAACACAGTTGATACCTCTTTAGATAACACAGCGATAAAAACAGTAGTCACAGGCACCCAGTATTGGGTATTTCTTTTTGGAAAAGAAACAATCTGTAACATTTCCTCCTTAAAATAGTTTGAAAGGTCTATCAGTACAGCAATTTTCAACGTGAATAGAAACACTACATTACTGTAGAGTGCCCAGGCTGCCTGCTTTTATCGCTGTATAACTGTGGCAGCAGTTGTCTTGGGTCAAGTGCTTAAGGTTTTAGTTCACACATCAGCCATCTGCTCAAAAGAAGCCAGACAGCCCAGTTTGGTAATGTTAGATGTAACGTCTGAGGCTGCAAGAGGACTGTGACGGATGTAGTGAAAAATAGAGATAGTGATACTTAAGTCTAGGTATAGGATTAAGTTGCGGCTCTTAAGTGAACAGACTGAAACTGCATTCATCTTTGATTTAAGGATATTTTGGATCCATCTTGTTGAGGTAGAAATCTGAATACGACTATTTTGGGTGTTATTTTGGGTTTGTGTAATTGTAAATCCCCCCATGGTTCACTGGTATTTACTCTCTGTGCCAGAATGCATCACATTTTGAATCTTGCCGCATCCCACTCGTCTCTTTTCCATTTATATTGTTGTCTCTCAATGCCATCCCTTCAAGTCTTTCGGTCTCTTGCTCTCCCTCCACCAAACAACACTGATGCTAATGTCATTGAAACCCCAGGTGCTTCTCGTGCCTCTTGAAGTCTGACATCAGTCCCTGCCACCTCTTCCCCTGGGTCCAATTTTCCCGGCATGAAGCTTCAAGGTCCTCAGCTGAGCTCTCTGTTTAGCAACAACAGTAGCCTGCGAGTGTGAGAGTGTGTCAGACTGAATGGTAATGAGCGTCCCGGAGATTGAACCCCCTCGTCTTCTTTCTCTCTCTTTCTCTCTCCCTGAAAATAGATTTGTTCTCACGTGCAAAACAGATACTGTAATCGCATTCCTCCATCGTTGATCCCTTTGGGATTTGTTGCATGCGCACCAAAAATGTAAATGAATGCAGGGTGGGGATAGACATCATCAGCGATAAATCATATTACTGGAAAATTCTGCTTAGCAACACAACTAGACTGCACAGTAAGCAACGGCCACTGAGAATTAGCCCAGAGTCTCGTATTTCCCAAACACTACGCACGCTTATTGTCAGCCCCCTCCATTACCTTGTTTTATTGCACATTTACAAGAAAGCAAAAATGTACTTTAGAAGAGTACATTCGAAGAGGGACCAGTTTAATTGTAAAAAGAAAAGCATGCTGTAATGGAAATTCACTTTTCTTGGCTGCAAGAGTTGATACAGGGGAGCATAGGGCTTGTAATACCGCTTTAAATCACTCTTCAGAGATGGGGATGTCACAAAGCAGTGGTTAAAAGGCACTTTTTTTTCTTTGCATAGTGCGTCATTGGTTGTGCCGGGGCCAAATGCATCACAGAGATTCTCAGGCCCCATAACAAGATGTTACAAAGGGCCTCTCCACCACAGCCTGAGCCAACTCAGAGACATTAGACAAGAATTGGTCAAACTCCTGCACATGAATTGCATTAAAAGACATTCAATGTTTATTTACTGAAAATTATCTTTTGGTACAACTAAGGCAGGAGTTTACTTGCAATCTCTGGCAATTAAAGCAGCGACATGAAGATATGGTTAAGTGTGCTCTGGTGCCCACTGGAGGTCACTGAGTGCAACTGCACTTTAATACAACATACATAAGCCACCCCCGTAATAGACAACAGGTTTTTGTAAAGGGTGGTGAAGATGGCAAAGACATTGTGAACATCCGAAGAACATTCTCCACTGAAGAGGTACTGTAGAGTACTTTTTTTTCGCTCAAGTATGACTGAAGCAATTACAAAGCCTGTGGATACTGAACTTCCAAAGGGAGATCGGACCACCTTTACTGTCAAAAGGATGCATCAAATACCAAATTAGCTACCATCATATCAAAGCTATTGTATCATTCAGTGGCTTCCCTGCTAACATTACCTTTAGAAAAGCATGGATTCAATAGTAAAAGCATGTATCAATTCAAGCCTAAGCCTGTAGTAATATCCACTGAATGAATTTGTGTTTGAAAGGCAACATTAGCTGTGTAGCTTTAAAGTCAAGCTGCTTTTTTATTTCCACATAATTGTATCGTCAGTGAAGGGTGGGACATTGGTGCCGGGTTAGCACTGTTTCCTCACAGCAAAAACCTTCCTTTAAATTCCTGAGAAATTTCAGGACAATTCACCCAAATATCTGATCAGATTTACAAATATTCCCCCAAATTTCTATGGAAAATGATCAAAAACAAATCTAAATCACTCAAAAACGACTCAAAATCTGACCAAAAGTCATGACCACGGACCTAGCACGAAGTTTGAATGGGAAATCATCAAAGGCAGAAACAATTCCCAATACCCCAACATGCTATCCAAAACTCCCCACAAATCTCAATAAGCTTTTCTCAAAAAGCCAAAAGATTTACATAAAATGTACACCAAAAAATCCTGGAATTTTTCAGGGAAATTCAGACAAATTTCTGACAAATTTGACAAAAGTCAAGACCACATCTGCTGCAGAATTTCACCAAGAAATGGACCACAGCAGAAACAACACAAGATTTCTGTGTAAATTCAAAAATCCCCTTAAAGAAAAGTCCACAAAACTCCCCAACATCTCATTAAGATTTTCTAAAAAAGCCAAAAGATTAAGATAAAATGTTCATCAAAAATTCCATTAAACTCCTGAAATTTTCAAGCCAAGGCCCCCAAATAACTGACAAAATTCACAAAAAAATTACAAATAATTCCCCATTGAAGTTCTGTGCTGGAAACAAATTTGACTCAACTGAAAACCAACCCAAAATTTTATCAAAAAGTAAACTCCCCAAACTCATGTTAAAATTCATCAAAACATTACGGAAAATTATTCACCAAATTCCATGAAAATTATGGAAATCAAATTCTGAAAAACGTACATATAAATTCCTGAAATTCCCTTGAAATAAAGAAAATTTGACACCCCCCCAACTCTCCAAAATATACAGACCTACCCCCCCCCCCCCCCAAAAAAAATTACAAGAAAATTCCTGATAATTTCAGTGTGATTTAAAAAAAAGAAAATCTTTAAAAAAGTCATTAAAATTTAGAAATAAATTCCCCCCAAATTCTGTGGAAAATTATGGAAAACAAATACAAACAGTACACATATATTTCTCAAATCCTCATGACATGAAGACAATTTTCAAAGCACACTGCTCCCCTATGCAGACGTACTCCCAAAAATTTACAAGAAATTCCTGGAAATTTCAAAGCAAATTCCCAGACATTCCAAGCAAATTATTTAAAATGTTATTAAAATTCTGGACAATTATGTCTAAATTTTAGTGGCAGAATTCACTGCTAGGAAAGTCAAAATGTAACAATGGCCTCATCTGTGCATGCAGGGTCTCAGGAGGTCAATACTACCAGACATCTGATCCTGATAACCCTGTCAGGCAGTCTTAGAGGTCAGTACCAGTGCCAGGAAGAAAGTCTGGTTTGTGAAATAGAGGGGGTTTTGGAAGTTTTGTTGAGATTTTGAAAGTTGGGAGGTCTGGCCGATAAAAACAGAGCATGGGCCTAAGTGGATTACACTAGCAGGAATTGTGGTGGGGGTCTAGAGGGAGAAACCAAAGCTCTGTTGGCTTCAATAAACCCACTCTGTGAACCAGGAAAAAGATGGAAGACGGAGACTGTGTTTTTTCACCCTCTCTCGCCCTCCTGTTTTAAGCAGATAAGCTGCTTGCGGGGTCTTAGTTATGCTGTGTAGAACCCACAACACGATATGGAAACTTTTGACGAGGCAAAGAAAAGCTGAGAAGTCCGTTCCTCGTGTTGTCTTTTCTTTATTGACAGGAGGGATTTAGGGATGTTTGGAGTGGTCAGTGCTGGGAGGAATTACAAAAAGCCGCTGTGATGCGACACAGTGAGCATGGCACTGGGAGTCAGTAAAGGCATGGACTCAACTTTGTAATGTTTCTGCTCTGACTAACCATTGCAATAAGGCGGGAATGGCAATGCCAACATGAGTAAGTGGCAGCCACAGCATGACCCCTGCTTCCAGATTAAAGTGGGTTCTTTTTGTGTGTGGTTTGACATTTTTATGAGGCAGTTCTCCTTCATACGGCCATCGCTCACTATGGCATCTCTTGGGCTGTGGAAGCAGGGCATTGGAATATTTTTGTATGGCTTAGAATGTGGTGCCAGCACCCATTGATGGCTTGTAAGGTAGTCATATAAACGCTCATGTGCACATGACAGTAGGCTGAATTTACAAGGGATTCTTGCTGTGTATAATTTGAAAGAGGCTGTCAGAATGTAAAACATCATTCAGGCTGCAGCGTGTCAACACATTTGATGTTTTTGGCCTGAAATGTCACAAACTTGTTTTGCAAAACTAGGCGAAAGATAAGACTTTCTTTTGAAATTTTTATTAAACTTTTACAGAGACATCATCTGCCCTTGGTTGGATTTTTGTGGCGCTGTGTACTCAGTCCTCTGAGACTTTGCAGCTCTCGGACAAGGACATCAGTTTCCTCGAGGGAGATTCCTTTTGACACAGCGGGTCTTGACTTTTCTCATTCATCACACAACAGTCACTGCACCATGGTAGGGACAAAAATGCATTTTTAGGGAGTCAGAGGAGCCGCTTTGTTTGGTCTCTGACAGTGAACGGCAGCTTCACCTACTGATACTGATTCCTAATGATTCCTCTCATACATAATATATGATGTCCGTGCCATAACAGTGATCTCTCCCAATATTACAGCCAATGTGATAAGAACTACACAGGTTTTAAAATGGTACACTTTTAGTGCCTGTCTCTGATAATGAAGTCTACCCTCATAATTTACAAGTAAGATCACAAATCATCCACTGTCATTCTAATAATTCCCTGAGAAATAACTCTTTATCTGGCTTGGAATAGCCATACCCATTACGGCTTTTACCTTCCATAACACAAATGACCACAATTTATCTTTTAGGCCTTGATAGGGTTGTTAATCAGGACCATTATTCTTCGCCAACCACCGGAAACTCTGTCAAAACATTTCTTGCAAAAGTCAGTTTTAGACGACCCGGCCCCACCGCTTCAGTTTTCAGTGGAGTAGAGATGAAGGACTGACAGTGGGGTCAGTTAAGGGAAAAGAGAAGGCTTTACTATTCTAGAATCTCGAGTAGCCCTTATCTTTTCTTTCATTTTAAATATCTCACTCACTCACTTAATACAAGTATCTTCTCCAAGGTAATTATTCTCGGTGTTAAAAGGGAAATGTGCTATCTAACATTTATGGTTGAGTGTTTGAACCTAAGCATATGCATTTTCATACACTATTAAACTCTCAATTATGAGTACTCTTACAGCCCACATGGAGCATAGTGGTATTTAATACCCTTTAAATGTATACATTGAAGCACTGTTGTTCCGTAAAGCTAATGAAGTATAGGCTATCCCTAATAAGTGCATATTTTTAGAACATCTTATTCATCTATTTGAATACTTCTAGAAACCGCCATTCTAGAAACCGAAGACAGATCATACAACACAGCAGGATGTAATGTCTACATTGATGGGAATAAAATCAACAACGAATACATGAAAAATGTTGCTGGAAAGAACACATCGATTCTGTAACCAAAAAAAGTGCCAAAATCAGTTTGAATTATCAGAAAAATCCACCCATTTATTAATAGATCAGTCTTGTTGACTCTATATTACAGTCTACTCTACCTTAACATATTGAAATATTGTCGGGGACAGTTGCCCCCCCCCCATCTAGCCTTTATAAATAACGCTTAATCCAGAAGACCCACAAAACCAAGACACCCAACTAAATTTATGAACCTTATGCAACATAAATGCTCTACAAATCTGTTCATTCATCTACAAAAGTAAATATTCAGGTTTCACTCTCCCAAATCATTTACAACAATATATTTCTAATGATTCCAACTTCCTTCCAGACCCAACAAGAAAAGCAAACAACCTCCAGTAACACTTTATTTTTAGGGTACATTCTCACCATTAATTAGCAGCTTATTAGCATGCTAATCAGTAGCATATTAGCTGATTATTAGTCATTATTAAGAGCTTACTGGTACCTCATTCTACATAATCTATGGCTAATAGGCCCCCAACTATGATATTTCCCGTGTTAACATCTTTATTGCTGCACATCAATAGCAAACTTGGAACTTGTTTCACATTAATCATGATTTATTCAGAGTAATTAAGGGAGAAGAACTATTCATGTTGTACCACTACCTTATACTAGGCAAAGCATGTTGAGATCATAATCATTAATGAAAGTATTGATGCATAAATGAGTGTTTTAAGTTGAATATTAAATCTACAATATGGCTAATCTGATAAGTAGAAGAAAATTCATTTCTTGACTGATAGTAAAGACTAAAATGTAAGGATTTTATATTGACTGAAACTCGAGTTTTCATCAAGTAAAACAAGACTAAAACTATACAGATAAAAAGTGATTAAAGTGTGACTAAAACCAAAGAACATTTTAATATAAATACCAAAACAATGACTGCATTCAAAATAGCTGCCCACACAGAATAAATCTATGTTACGTGGACACTCAAGTCAACCCTATAGTGATGCAATTCATACTGATGAATACCCACTATGCGTCCTCACGAGCACCTAAAGTCCCAGGAGCAAGCTGTAACTCTGTGGATAACTTCACTCATGGTGCAAATGTTTCTAACATCAAAAACAACAATCAACTAAAATGTGACTAAAACTAAAAAGGTCAAAAACGACTAAAATGTAACTAATACTAAAAAAAAATTAAAAAAAATAATATAAAGACCAAAACTAAAACTAAATTCAACACATCAGCCAAATTAACACTCGTCCACATGAGATACAATTATTTTACACTTAAATATTCTTCAGAACAACAGAGATGCAGTAACTCTTGAAAATCTGTGCCAAGGCGGGTCTCTTCTGGCAAGAACAAAGGAAAGTCTCAATCTAAGCAAGATAATTCATACTGATAAATAAGCATTATGTGTCCTTAAGAGCACCTTAAGGCACAGACTAATTCAGTGGATAACTTCAGTCATGGTGCAAATGTGTCTCACATCTAAAACAATGACCATTCAACATCCTGTACAACAGACAACATCAAACAACAATTTAAGATGTACTCTTACTCTATCTTTCTGTCATGAAAAGCATATTTTTGGTCGTTTTCCCAATAAACATTTTTCTCCTTTTCAAAGGGAAAAAACTTTTTTTTTTTTAATCAGTTTGATGTGTTAATTTCTCAAAATCTCAAATTAAAAACATAATTTTTGCCTTATCATTGGAAACATGCGTGCCAGTATAGGGTTTCTGTAATGACACACAATCATGTTTTGTTCCATATGGTACATACTTCAATACTCTTTGTTAAATAGATTTAAAGGTCACATATTTTACCCCTATAAGACAAGTTTATACAAGTCTCAGAGGTCCCCAAAACATGCCTGTGAAGTTTGTTGCTGAAAAACCACTCCAGTATTAGATTTCTGCATGTCTAAAAAAACAAAAAAAAAAACAAAAAACAGTTTCAGCCCTGCTCTGAATGAGCTGTTTCTGTATCTGTGGCTTAAAATGTTAATGAGCTGTCTGACTCCGCCCTTCCCAGGAAATGGATGTGGCTAAATGGATGAGGTTGTGGTGAGTGCTGAGGATGGACCAGTTGAGAACCACTTCTTTAGGGAACACCCAAAGTCACAGGTGACCTCTAACTCAGTGGATAACTTCACTCATGGTGCACATGTGTCTCATCAAAACCAAAAACAACAATCCAACATAAACATAAGCAACAGAACCCAAGCAGGGACTCTTCCCCAGAGTTGAACTGACACTGGTGGATCAGCACTGTCAGAATGGATGGAGCTAAATTTACATTCTGGGGGTTAAAATCACAGTGGATAGATAGTCGTTTTATAGATTTTTTTTGTGTTTATTTTCTCTAGTTTCCAAAGTAAACATATCAGTGACGGTATGCACTCGCTCACAAACACAGACAGAGTGAGGGAGCAAGAGTAGACTCTAAAATGGCTGCAGGACTGAGTGCTCACTAATTGGAAATCAAACGCAATGGAGCTGGAAGGCAGCCGAGAAGAAACAGTGGAACCCTCAGCGCCTGTTGTCGGTCAATTTAGACTGTGACGGAAAAAAAGCCCTGTTCTGTGTGTCACCATTTAACCTATTCACCAGTGTGGAATGGGAGCAGCTGTTTTTTTTTACAGTTCCACATAATGGGACAAAATGGCTGTGACTGGCCATGCTCCAGCTTGCTACAAAAAGGCCCCAATGCAGAAAAAAACACAGGCAAGGTGTGAAACTTGACATTGCAAGAGACAGAACAGTTCTGCCATGTTATCAATGATGCCGAGGGAACTCGCGCCCTTCCATCTGAGCTGATATAAACATTTCTTCCTTTTTTTCCGCTGCAACAAAGACTCAGAGAAGCACTGAGAGAGGCTACAGATGGCCCGGGCTCACACAGACTGCTGAAGTATCTCGAAGTTTACACAAGTCGTACAAGAAGCCAGATTGGCGCACAAACTGAGGCTGTTCTTTGAGGCGGGAGAAAATATTGCTCACTTGTTTTTAATCTCTCTTTGAGTGGAGGTGTGAATAAGTACTTTGTGAGTGACAGCCTGAAGAAACTCCAAACTTCATCAGGCGTTTGTCAGGCTCAGCGCTGTCCGGTTTAAAAGGGCCGCTCAGGCATGACAGTACAGGAGTGAGGTACGCTTGTGCAGCAGATGTTCAGCTCCTGTTGCAGCTGTTGAAAACAGAAGTGATGCACGATCTCTCTGTATGTCTCAATTTACATGTCTTCATTTTTTTCTCTGATGGCAGACATGCTTATAACGCACAGATTTTGATTGAATTTATTTTAAAATACTTCCCCTATCCAGCTTAAAAAGAAGGTTGAAATATTAAAGATAGTTCATGTGACTTTTCTTTATGGCCGTCTGCTATACCATAAGGGTAGGAATAGATAAAAGATATACAGCCATGTTCTGATGTATCCTCCCCAGGGTCTTGCCCACCCTCTTGTGTTAAAAAAGAGCCACTCTGAGGGGATTTAAAGGACTTTTTTGTAATACATCTTTTTAAAAAATTCCGCCTGGCAGACCTTGATGAGTGATCAGAAGTTGGGGAGATCAGAGACCCATGAGCTCTTTGCTCAATTCTGACCCCAAGTTCAGCTACACAGAGGTAGGATAAAGCCTTTCTTGCCTCAGGAGAAAAAGAATGGAAGGATGGACTGAAGAAAAAATGAAAAGAAGAGAAGGCAATAGCCTTGATTCCTCCAGCAGCACAGCACTGACTTGGCCCCTTCATATCAGACACTTATGAGATCGAGGGGGGGAAACCCTACAGGCAGTCATATGTCAGCTGGCATGATCGAGGCTGGACTAAAAGCAGCTCGGATTGGAGAGGTTCCTCTGGGATCTGGTGTGAGCGGCTGTAATAATGTTTGACACCTCACTCTAAACGCACAAATCAGGTTCCTAAACAATGGCAGCATGAAAACCATTAACAAAGGTCAGGAGGACACTCCTGACAATTGACTGTGTTTCCATTTGAAATGCAGCAGGTCCAAGATCAGAGTCATTTACAGCACCATGAACGCCGACTGTCGAGAACAGCCCGTACAAAAGGAGTCTTTTAAATCCTGACTCAAACAGATAATTAGACATAATGAGTAAACAATGTGGCTGCAAGATGCAAGCATGCTTATTGCTTTTTAATTGTGCTCACACAAACACACACCCCCTCATGCGCCGAGCGTGTTCCGAGGGCTCCGGTACCTGTGTGCGCGCTGGCCCGTGCGAGGCCAGGTGCAGTCATTACCACGGGACAGATGGATCAGCAGAAGTGGTGCTCGTTTTTCCCCTCACAAGGCAACACGGCGGCTGCCATATGTAGGCTCATCATTAAAATTGACCGTTGACCTTCCAGTGGGTGCCTGTCATTTTAATGGAGTTAATTAAGAGTGTCCACTGGTGTGCTAGATGTGGGTTTTTCTCTCTGTTTGTCAGGAAAATTACACTTTTTGCATGCATATGTCATTTTGTTTTAACCTGAATAATTACTACTCTTAACAAAGAAAGAAAAAAAATACGCTGTTTTACAATTTAATCTTTATTTCAAAATGTAAACCCCCCCAGAATGAGCTTTTTTATTGGTGATGTTTACAATTGGATATGCTATTGAACTAAACCATTTGGAAAGTAATGTCATACTTCATAGCCAAGCCATGATGTGCACAAACTACTGGATACCAAAAAATAAAGTAGAAAAACACTGGGACACTAGTAAGGTAAAATAAAGGAATGGAAAAAAAGGGCACAAAATAGGTGAAAAATGGCCAAAATGGGCTATAACTGGCAAGAAACTTGTAGAAATGGCCAAAAATCAGCTAAATCTGCAAAAAGAACAGAGAAATTGGGCATATAGTGGCAAAAAAGTGGCCGATGAGTGAGCAAAAATGGGACCAAATTAGCAAAACAGTGGCAAAATTTGGAAAAAGGGGGAAAAGTGACATACATAGCAAACATTGCAAATAGGGCATAAAACAGCAAAAACTGGTTAGAAGAAGTAATAGAGTAGGTTAAATTTGCAAAAAAATAGGTTAAAAGTGGCAAAAAAGAGTGACACAAAGCAAAAATGGGTGAAAAAAGGAACAAAACATTGGTTGAAAGGGGCAAAAAAAGGTTTGAAAGGGGGCAGTTGGCAAAAATGAGTTTAAAAGTGACGAAACAATGGCTAAACTGGGCAAAAAGTGGCCAAAGTGGGCATTCAGTAGAAAGTAAGGGTGACAAATAGCAAAAATGGGTTCAAAGTGACAAAGACGTGGCAAAATTGGGTGCAAAAAGGCAAAAATAGGTGAAAAAAATTGGTTCAATTTGGCAAAAATGGTAAGAAAGGGTGAAACAGCAAAAATTGGATAAAAGTGTCAAAACAATGGACAAAAAGAGTTGAAATAGTGACAATAAATGAAAGCAAAATGGCAAAAAGGGGAAACTACAAAAAGTGATAAAAATGGGCATTCAGTAGCAAAAAAGTTACAAAAAGCTAAAACTGGCAAAAAAATGATGGCAAAAGTGGCTGAAGGATGACAGACACCAAAAATGGGTTCAGAGTGACAACGAAGTGGCAAAATTGGATAGGTAAAGGCAAAAATGGTTGAAGAGAAGAAAAAAATGATTCAAAGTGGCAAAAAATGGAAAGAAAGGGTAAAAAAATTGGTTAAAAGGGGCAAAACATTTGCTGAAATAGGAAAAAAGTGGCTAATGAAGTGGCAAAAATGGGCCTTAAGTACCATTTTTTGACAAATGGGAAAAATTGCTGAAAAGAAGTGGCAAAAAAAGACAAAAAATGGCATTCAGTTGCAAAAATAAGGTGTGAAAGAGCAAAAATGAGTTTGAAGTTGTAAAAAGTGGAAAAACTGCGGAACAAAGGGGTGTTAAGTGGCAAAATAGAAACAAAAATGGGTGGAAAGTGCAAAAGTTGGGTGAATATTAAGAGCAAAAAAGCAACACATGCTTTCAGGTCCATATGAGGTAACTGTTAGCCAAGACGCTAGCACCAAATGCTACATCAATAAATCACAACTGGGGAGGGCCCTTTCTCTGGGTTTTTCTGTGGGCAGAGCTGGGTAGAGATGATGCATTTGCACGTGAATGTCCTTTACATGTTTAAGTTTGGGAGCGCTTCTTAATATTAGCAGTGCAGCTCCTTTGAAAATTCATTAAAGAGCTTCGACCCTCTGCCATCTGCGGGAGCCGTAGAGGGAGAAAGAGAGAGCAGCTGGGGAGAAAGTAAAGATGAAAACTCTGACACGTGGGCAAACCCCTCAGACACAGAATTAAGATGCGCCAGCTTTGAATCACTATTTAGCTATGGCTAAAGTGTAAAAAAGGCTGGAGTGAATTTTAGATGCAGAGATAGAGAGCCAGCTCTGAATGGAATTTGAAAGACGAACGTAACTTGTTACATAATGGCTTTAAGACAATAATAATAAAAGAACAATCCCCTGGAGATCTCATTAAAAATGCTGCACACATTGCTTAGAGTGGAGCAAAAATGTAATTAACTCCACGATTACATACAGGGAAGAGTGTCGCCTGATTATACTAATAAATCTCCATTGTTGACGTGAATTGCATATAGAAGCAAACACAGCCGAGCCAGATCATCATCATAACCTGGCGCTTAATGACTTAACACACATTTGGAGCCTTAATGCGCCCATGTCTGACACTTACCCAGATTTGAGCTCAAATTTAATTCACCAGTCCAACTCATTATCCGTGTTTCTCTTCCTTAACTCCAAAAAAAAACAACTACTTGACTAACAATGCTGCTTCTTCAGGGCTATTTTCAACTACTGTCATATTCATGCCAATTCCCTCACACAATAAAGCAATATCAGTGTCAGTGTTTATGCGGCGTAATCACTTTCTCCTAAACCTGATCTCCTTTTTATAAACTCAGCACGCAAACATTATTGCTGTTATTGTCAGAAAGATGCGGCTATGTATTATGCATTAACAATGATCTCCTGCAGGGACATGCTTTGATGGCATGCGTGCTTTCCTAGACAAATGTCTGCAGGTGCACATGCACATTTCCTGGCCTTGTCTGTCCCTCACGCTTATGCACACACTCACACATCAACATATGCCCCAAAGCTTTGGGGTGTAATGGAGGCTGCTTGCACTTTGCTTCGTCTCCCCTTCCCTGACACTAATCAACACCTCTTCTGCTGTTAAAAACACCACTTCATGCCTTTTGATCTGCTAACTACCTCATTTGCATGACTGGCACTCAGTAACAGAGGACTGGTGTTGGTTTGAGGTGCAACACAGGAAGGCGGCGATGATTGGGGTGAGAAGAAAAAAGGAGAGATGCTTAAAGATCATCTGCACACGCCGTTCAAAATAATAAAGCTTGGAATGAAATTTACGTCCAATTTTAAGTTTCCAGGACCAAAACCTGAGGTCTTTCCTCCTTCCTCCTCTTGGCTGACTTTGCGTAGCACCGTGGGGCTTCCAGTGAGCCTGAGCCTCTTTGGCAAAGACCTGTGAGCCTGGATGGCATTGAAGAGGCTGCGATGAAGCATCCACACAATGGGTGGAGTTGGGCAGGGACGTGGGAACAGGGGAAGGGGGGGGTGAGAGGGGTACGCTGCAAATGAGGCCGGGTGATGTGCAGAGATATAGAAGGTGTGGAAACCATTGTAGGTTGTTTCAATCACTCTGATGCCATCTGTTCCACTCCATTTTTTCCCACTGACAGAGGATTTTTTCTCTCCCTTGGTGATATGAGTGTGTGAGTGTATGATGATGAGAGATAGTCAAGGACAGAGCAGTATGGGCACAAAGTACAATACATTTATCGAGAACATACAGTACATCTGAACTGTAAAACCCTGATGTCTGACTCAAGTCTTGATAACTCAGTTTATGAAATCTCCAAGAATAGTAGAAAAATGTCCTGGAGCTTAAATTGACCTCTTTGAGTTACTTTTTATGTAATTTATTTATTTACAAAGCACCACTAAATCATTTAAGTTTCACATGATACTTTGTACACCTGCAGCTGGTGTATCATTCTCCACAAGTAGGCTGGGCTGTACATCTTAGCCTGTTAGCCTGATTTACAAGAAATTGCTGGAAAGTAGGGGCAGGGGTGGAAAGAGTACATGACTGTTGCTCTGAGAAATGGCTTTCAGTGTTGCAGTTATTTAAAAGTGTGAATCAATCTGACTAGAGCCAAATGATCTAAACTCTGCCCACTGCCATTTCAAATCAAAGCGTTTTCCAATCATGCCCTTGGGCAGAGTGTTTCACATGCTACCTTGTGTATAGTGATCACTGCATTATTATTGTTTTTGATGTTAGACATTTCTGCACCATGAGTGAAGTTATCCACTGAGTTACTCAGTTTTTTATTGTTTTCTTGGACATCAACTTCAAGCTGCTGACCAGCTCTTTAGGGGTGAATATTGCACAGTGCTGCTTTAAGATCAAGGCTTAGCGTGCTAACATGCTAGCTAAAAGTGCTAACATACTGTAATTTAGCAGGTTATTTTTGTACTTCACCATCTTGCATGCCAGAATTACATATTCATATGTGAAAACATATACAGCAATCACTGTATTATCATTGTTTTTGCTGTTAGACACTTTTGCACCATGAGTGAAGGTATCCATTGAGTCAGTCACTTCCTGCCTGTGGTAATGATGTTTAGAGTTAAAGTCAACATTGTGGGAGTTGAAATGACACTAACAATTTTGCTGTGTATAGTTAAACTGCACTTTTAAAGAGTTAAACATTTCACAGAATGACAGAGCTTTATTAACTCTTCAACATCTGTGGCAAGGTGTTTCCACTCTGTCACTATGCACTATCAGTCCTTTAGCACCCCCCAAAGTCACAGGTGTAAACTCTAACTCAGTGGATCTTGTTAGCCATACTAAAGGTATTTTCGTGAAAAATTACTTCCCATAATGCAGGATAACAGTACTCTATAGTGTCGTTGGATGTGGCAAATTTTCCAGTGGAAAATTTTACTAATATATGAAAATATGTATAGGCATCACCCAAGGGTAACACTGGATACAGAGCTAAAGTTTTATGAACTAATATGTGGAATAGGCATTCTAAATTCAGATGTCCCTGTCAAACGTTCGATGCACCCAGCAAGCATTTAAGTTATGTTTCTGCAACACCACAGATTTTGAGCTTCTAATGAAGCCAGATAATGACAAATTACATTTAAAAACCACATATTAGTGTCGCTTAAATATTGACAAGATAAGTAATGTGGCAAATTTTCACAGTTGGGATGCAGAGCAGGCTAAGTTTATTATTATTAAAGAAATATTGAAATTTAAACATTTATTTCATTTCTCCTGGGTATCTTTCTCTCATGAGATGCACTGCACCTGGTGTAATTTCTCCGCCTGGGCACTGGTACCTTCATCCTCAGGGCATTTAACTCATGTTATCTCTCTGCTTAAACATGCATGAAGTTATAACAGTGCTCCCGTTCTCCTCCGAGCTCTGTCTCCCCCTCATTTGCTCTCTCAACTGGATCTTTCTCTGTCGCTTTCTGCCTGTCTTTTTATGAGCTCGGCCTGACTTTTCTTTTCCCTCCTCCTCTCGTCTCTCCTTTTTTGCCCCTTCATTACCCATCCTGCGTCTCTAGTGTCTCTTTCTTTCTGTATACCTCTGTCTCTCCTTCCTGGATGAAAGCTATCAGTGAGAAACCTTTGTGTTTCACCCTTGTTGCTCATATAAAAACTTCCAACTCTTCAAGATAAAAGGCTACTGAAAATAACACCGGCATTAGGGTTTCCTTTTTCACAGCGTTATACCTCTGAGGGGTCAGTGAATCTGTCTTATGTTGAATATTGAAGAATATAAAGATTGGAGAAGAGCAATAATATTTTTTTCAGCATGTTTGCTCAGTGAATGCAGTGTTATTGGATCTACAAGTCTGCTTTAGTGGTTCAAGAAGAAGGTCATTGTTGATCTGCATTAACATCTCAAAAAGAAATTCAGAAAAAGGAGCAAATTTAAAGGCATAGAGCGTCTTGTGGAAGAAAAAAAATACATATGCTAACAGCTCAATTTGAATGTAATGAAGCACAGTGTTCCAAAGACAAGCTAAGAACATGCTAAAAATCTTGCTAAGAGCGCTAACAGTAGCAATAGCCAATGCTAGATGGACATACAACTGCTACAAAGTGGTACAAACTTGCAAAGCATCCCTTTTGGATGTATTCAGGCTGACTATGACAGTTACATGCTTATATTGAGGCAGGTACACGTTTTCAATGAAATTCTAGCAAAGAAACGAGGCAGTACTAAATGTGCACTCAGACCTCTGTAGGTCCCTTTGGTTTAAAAACCAAACCTTAACTTTAAACCACCCTGATATATAGCTAGAAATGTTTACTACCAACTGTCACCATGCTAGCTAACCACTGCTAAACAAAGGCACTGTATTCTAACATAACATTTGTTGTTATCATCATATTGAAACCAGGTAGCCAGACATTAGCATTAAACATGCTAATGTGCTAAAGATAGGCAGCTATAGTTCTCTTTAAATGTTAGCATACTAAAAATGCTACTCTAACAGTGTTTGCCACAGCCTCTGTTGTTATGTTTGTTGTCAATCCAAACACCATACGTGAGTATTGGAGATGCTAATATGCTAATGACTGGCAGGAATACTATTCCTTTAAATGTTAGCATGCTAGAAAAAAAATCGATTTTAACAGGGTTTGTTATAGCCTCTGCTGTTATGTTTGTTGTCCAGCCAAAAAGCCACACATGAGTATCAAAGATGCTAACAAGTGGCAGGAATACGGTTTATTTTAAAATTAGCCTGATAAAAACAAACATTACTTATCAAACAGTGTTTGTCTTTTGTTGGTTTGTTTATAGTGAAACAACAAGCTAAACACTGGAATTAATCAGCTTTCTTTTTGCTAATATTTAGCAGATATAGGTTTAAGCTCATTATTAAATGACAGCATGTTAAAACATAGTTGACATGAATGTCCTGAGACAGTTCAGTTGTTGAGGACAACATTGCTTTGATATGCATACTAAAGACATGCTTACATGCCCACAACAACAACGCTAACAGTGCTAAGGTTTTTAAGGTAATGTTTGGCAACAACTTTTTGCAAGCTGTAGCGAGAACTATAGCTATTGCTGATCAAAAGCATCTATCTTTTATCTTCATACTACTGGAATCATTACTGCTTCTATGCTAACAAGCAACATCAAAGGATGGTATGCTAGCAGTGCCTAGCAAATACAGTATCAGACAAAGTTTCTGCTGGAATGTCAATTCAAATGGTAAAACATTAGCCTTAAAATGCTAATGTACTAAAGATAAGCAGATATAAGATTTCCTCTTTAAATGTTAGCATGCTGACAAAAAACATTACTTCTCTCACAGTGTTTGTCATAGCCACGAGTATCAAAGAAGCTAACATTGTGCCAGGTAGAAGGAATGTTTCCTTTAAAAGTTAGCATGCTAAAAATAAACATTAGTTCCCTAACAGTGTATGTCATAGTCTTGAACCAAATAGCCAAATATTTGGGCCAATCCTCTTTCTTTGCTTATGATAGGCAAATACAATGATAGGCTTATTATTAAATGTTAGCATGTTAAAATAATAATTTTGGATTGATGGTGTGGCATAGCGCAGTTGTTGAGGATGACATTGCTATGATATATGAACTAAACACATGGTTACACATTCACAGCTAGGTTTGTCAGGTAATGTTTGACTTTTAGCAAGCTATAGTGAGAACTTTAGCTGTTGTTAATTAAAAGCATAATACTGAACTAAACAGGCAAACTTTGGAATCAAAACTGCTTATATGCTCACCAGTAGCATTGAAAGATGGCATGCTAGCAGTGAACACTGCCTAGCAAACACAGTTACTGGTATAGCCTCTGCTGGGGTGTTTCATGTCAACACAAATAGGCAAACACTGGCATCAAACATGCTAGCATGCTGATAATTAGCAGGTTAAATATTTTCCGTCAAATGTTAGCATTCTAACAACAAACATTACTGTGTCTGAGTAGCCTCTGCTGTTCTGTTTAAAGTCAAACCAAATAACCAAACAAAGGCATCAATAGTTCCAATTCTTCCACTGTCCCGTATGCTGCACTTTTAGCAATTAGCAAAACAAACAATGAGACTGAGTGGTTGGAGGTAGTCTGCTGGGATCCAGTCCCACCTAATAGTCCAATTAAAGCCATTGATTGCTTATATAAGCACACATAGGCAGTGGACATGCCCACTAACAACCACCCACAGGACCAGTAATTAGCACAAGCTGTAAGGTGCGGTTTTACCAGTCACTGTTTCTCCCACCTTGTGCAGCGGTATTGTTTTTTATTAACACTCTTTGCGTGTGTGACCTTTTCGTGTTGTTGCTTTTGTCCTGCATGCGCTGCCACTCTCCTGTGACCATCCCTATCACTCCCCAGCATCTGTGTTCAATCAGCATTCAAATCTCTGCCCCATTTTTCCTCTTTTTTTTCCAAACCCCACAATAGTCCTGATGATTTGGGATGTCTAAATGGGACACTGAATACCTTTGTGAGAGCTGTCTGGATTTGATGGCCCCCAGCGAGATCCATTGTCAAGATCACAAAAAGTCAGACACCTCACCTCTTCGGGCTCTCTGAGGCATGATTTTTATATCCCGCTGTTTGTGAGTTGTGACTCTTGAACTTACTGAAGGGGAATCATATTTAATGAATACTGGTGCACCCAAGGAGGCGAATAGGTTTTTTGAAGTGAATTATGTGAAATAAAGTATGCTCTGATAAAGCACAACACCTTCCTTGTGAGAAGGAATGTCGGAGCTTTCTTGTCCTATAATGCTGTTTTTTTCTTTAAATGAATGGCAAGGACACATGATAACCAAGAAAAAACAGATCATGTGGAAGAACATTTTTTATCTATTTGTGAAAGACAATCACAAAGTAAAGGGAGAGTCAAAAGTGCCTCCAAGAATTAAAGTATTATCCACACATAATCCAGTGAGGATACCCATGGACTTAACCAGTCTCCTATCTCAGTAAACAGGAGGGCAGATTTATTGGAATGATGCAGCAATTGGATTCTCACAGCCTGAGTTAAGCGCCAACAATAAGGAAACACAGGTTAAGCCTCCGTAGCAATGATAATAAAAAAACGAGGCAATATAAATTCTGAATTTGATCACAGACAATGAAATTTAGCGACAGAGGTCAAGAGGATCGTTTTGGCAGAGAGCTGGATGACAGTGCTGTCATGAAAATTCATGGCAAGGACACAACTGGTTTTCTCACCGCTTTGAGAGCAGAATACACTGAATGATTTATAGTACAAGACAAAGAAAACTGAATAGAGAGGAAAGAAGAGGAGCCTGATTCTCTCTGGAAGGCTGCAGAATATACATCAGCACAATGAAAGGCTTTAAAAATGGTAGTAAGATGTCCTGTTAGTGGTTTGTGTCCTAGAAAAAACAACCTTTCGTTATGTTTGCATACCTAAAAGTGGCGACAGCTATTCCAATACCAGTCATGATAAAGATACACCAGAACTACTCATAGAAAGTCACATATTGACTCATATATGGGATCAGTAAATACACTGTGCTGCGTTCCAACCAACTTGATGTGTTTCTGGCAGCAGAACGCAACCATGAGCAGCTGGAGACAAAAATAATCACAGGAGAACTACAAGTTCGCACTGGAATAGTATTTTATGAAGCTCATTCAGTGTTCACTTTGTGTGATTTTTTTTTGTTTGCTTCTACCAAGGATGAGACCCCAGAAATGGCTGGGCCCCTGACAAACCCAGAGAATGGACACTTCCCCGTGGTGATTTATTGACCATATCAATGTATTTGTGTTGGATCAGTCACATTGGTGCAAGCATGCTAAAGAGAATTTCAAACAATTATTGGGTTTGGATGTGAAGATAATTTATTTGAGCCATATTTAAACCCCTTTAACCACTTTTTCCACCAATTTTTGCCACTTTTATTTGCCAGTTTTGGCACGTTTTGCCCTACTGTCGCCATTTTCGAGCCATTTTTGCCACTTTGCATCTATTTTTGCCTCTAACCCCATTATTGTATAAACCCATTGTTGACACTACAATCTAATTTCCTCTTTTCTGTCTTTTTTAGCTATTTTGAAGACATTTTGGCCGATTTTTTAACTCTTTTTCACCACTTTATCCAACCACTTATGCCACTTTAATTTGCCCATTTTTCATTCATTTCTGCACTTTTTGTCCATTGTTGCTACTTTTAAAACATTTTTGCCCCTTCCCCCAATTGTCTATTTTATTTATTTATGTTTTTGCCTCTGTTAACCAATTTTGGTCCAAACATAAATCACTTTTTCCCCACTTTTTTTCCTGTTTTTGCCCATTTCAACCTATTTACAATACTTCGTACCTTTTTTTCCTCTGTTTATCCATTTATGCAAAACGTATCCCCTTTTCACCACTTTATTGTCCAGTTTTGCCACTTGTAATTGTTTTTCACTACAAGTAACTTCCATTTCTTGCCACTTTTAACACATGTGCTACTTGTACCCCTTCTCACCTCCTTTTAAGCCAATTTTTGCCACTTTCTCTGAAATTTTTGCCTCCTTTTATTCATTTTTGTCTTAACCCATTTTTGACAATCTAATTTCACCACTTTTTGTGGCCATTGTTGCTACATTGAAGATATTTTCCCACCTTCCAACTGCTTTTCCCCGTTTTTACTGCCTTTTCTTGTCACTTTTAATGCATTTTGCCACATTCTGCCTCTGTGTATCAATTTCTCCCATTCTTAACCCCCTTTTTCATCACTTTTTCTGTCTTTTTGTGCACATTTTAACCCATTTTGACCTCTTTTGCCTCTGTTAACCTATTCATCTCACTCCAAACCCTCTTATGATACTTTGTACCTTGTTTTTCCACTGTTTACCCATTTATGCAACTCGTACCCCCTTTTCAATACTTTTTTCCAACTTATAATCTTTTTTCACTACTTGGCCCATTTTTGTCTTTTTGTTGCAATTATTTCATATTGATTCTCAAAACGCTCTGTTTTCAGGCACCAAAAACATTGTTGGCATGTAATTAATCAGTATTCAAATGATTTTTGTTTTATTTTACACAAAATTAAAAGACTATACAGGAAAAACAAATATTTAATTTCAAATAAACATCATGTGAGAATAACAAATGACAGGTGACATTTATCGAAGTTGGTAAACAACATTGCAGTTCCTTTGGTGTCCACTTAATGCAAGTTGAAAAAGCCTCAAAAGTCCCATCTACATCCATATTACAAATGCAGATCCTTAGCGCATAAATATTCAAGTTTACAACCTGGTTGAAAGCATGCACTTGATCTGAATAGCTCACATTTTAATTCTTACATATATTTTGATGATATTTAGGCTAAGGAGTTATGCAGAAATAAGGGCATGGTTGATCTGATCCAGCTGAAAGTTCAGTTGAGATGCCAGTTAGCTCTGCTTTTGGACATCAACATCCCTGAGGCTGCCTCCATGTAGTTTATAGATTATCAGATTAAAATGCTTTTTTTGTATCTGCATTTTTATAAAAGGTGCTCTTCCTCAGCCAAAACTTAAGGTTATGTAACCAAATCCAAATCAGGAACAGGAAATGGTACAGACAGCTAACTACTAAAAATTGCACCATGATTGGGCATTGGTAAAAGGGCAGATATCCATATTGGCCATAAATAAAAAAGCACCCTCTCCTGGCTAGGAAACCATATCATGTACTGTGGATAATTTTAGCCAGTTATACAAAAGTATCCCCTGCTCTGAATCACACAGTATGTCAACTGGATGCTGCCATTGTCTCCAGCCTTTAAATGAGGTCTGACTTTGCAAACTGTTACCGACTGCACACCGACAGTAAGCCTGCACAATGCAGAATCAACTGTGTGACAGGGAGAGAGAGGGAGAGAGTGGAGGTTTGTATTTACTGGCAGAGAAAAGTCCCGTATTATGGCTGAGCCGGGCGCTAAGCTGCGTCCAGGTGTTCGGCTCTTTCCAGGTGGCCATGTAATACTCCTGACGACCCAGATCATGGCAATCATGGAGCTGGCGGAGATGGCTTGTTGCCGACACTAGCGTAGCGCCCGTGTAATGCGCCAAGTTGGCAGCGGTGTGCCTGAGAAGCAGGCGGGCAAACAGGCAGAGAGGCTGTAATGCTCCTGGAGTGGAAAGGATGGTGGAGAACCTTTTGTTTTCTCTCTGAATTCATGAAAACAACAGTCTGGTACACCACCTTTTCCATTTCTTTGACTTTTTGGTACTGTTAGTCACTCTTTGCTGCAAGAAGAATTGTCAGCGCCAGACCTCCTTCTTGCTTTATTTGCAAGTAGTCGCCCGTTTCAGCTGGATTTCTTGCGTTTTAGCGACCCTCAACTCGACCCCCGACTGGCTGGACTTCTGTCAAAGATTGTTGACATGCTACATCATGTTCAATCAAAAATCCCCACACCACGAGATCATCTCCATTAGCTCAGGAAGCCAGACTTGTCTGCAGCTTGACTCTGGCCCGTACTGTCTGGGCGCTGTGTGCTCCACAGTGTAAGTAGCTTGGCTGGCAGGCAGCCACAGACAAGCGCTGTGTTTTCTGCTTGCCATCCTCTCATTTGACTGCATGGTAATTACCGTCTCAATGCGGTAAGAAAAAGCAGCTTTTGGTGGAAGGATTGAGAGCGAGAGAGAGAAAAGAGGAAAATGTGAGGGTGTGTGGCTTAGCAGCTTAATGAACATGTCAGATGTATTTAAACAAATGGATTACCACATCTGTACACACTCGGCTGGATCAGGCTCAAAACACTTACCAGTGTGGTGAACGCTAGAGACTGGAGAGAAATGGGAAATATGACCCCCTGCATATGAGGGAAATTAGACCTGTGCCAACTAAATCAATTCTAGCTGTCACTCAACTCTACATCTAGAAGTCACCATATGTAATTTCCTGCTCTTAAAGGCTATAAAATGCCATACATTTAATTTAAACATGATGCCAGATATTTAATACAAGCCTGCATTTTTTTCCTGTGACCCTTTTAAGCACTTTTCTTGCATGCTAGTGGAAAATATTTAACAGAAACTCTTCTTTTCTATCCCTATCCTGCAATTTTATTTCTAGGAGGTTTGTCCTGACCTTACCTCTCCTCTCACCAGAGCTGCCCATGTCGATACATTGACAAAATGAATAATAGATGCTCTTTTGTGGTATCCTCCTGCCAAAGCGCCTTCTCTGGAATTTGGACAAAGCTTCTTGGCTCAGACTCAGACAAAAATATGATATTTTGTGGCATATTTGCCTGCCTATATCATTACATAGAAATGCATGGGGAAATCCTTAACACAAGTATTTTGACCTTTTCTGTATGTCAAACCTGATGCAGGTAGGAAAAGCCCACCTAGTACACTTCAGCATGCACTCATGCATCCAGATCTATTTCCATTTCTAGCAATGTGCGAGGTGATGATAACTTAAGAGCTCACTTGACACACCCTCGTGAGCCCAGCTTAGGCTGTGAGCACGTGTCTCAACCTTTGTTTGTGGCCTCAGGGCATGTTTGTAAAGAGACATTATTGCCAGTCGGCTGTCATAAAATAATCCCTTCGTATCGAGTCAGGAAATAGTGTGAACTCTGAGCAACCTAGCATTAGCGGAGGGCTAAAGGGCCACTCGGAAAAAGATGCTTTTTTGGCAGACGCCTCATGCTGACTTTTTATCTTTCTTGAAGTAAGAGCTGCTGCTTGACTTCAAACTGATCTCTCTCACTGATGTTTGAGCTACAGAAAAACCCAAAGCTGAATAAAATACATGAACTGAGGTGAACTTTGGAATTACGTCAGGCATGTTGTTAGTTCAGATTATCATCCTGCAAGCTTTGGCCCTTGATACAACTTTTCTATAGTACTGGGGGTACAAGAGTACGTTTAAAATATCTAAGCTGATGAGCATAGTAGCATAATGCCTGTGTGAATTTTACAATCTCAAAATGAAAACAGATTTCCACAAGTAATGCCAATTAAATAAAAAAAAAAAATTATTGCCAAATAAGTAACTGAATAAATATTCAACCCTTTCAAGTCAGCATTTAGTAGATTTTCTTGCTTGGAAATAAATCTCCCAAGCTGTAGTTCTCTTACAGGTTAAATAAGATTGTCCTCCAGCATTTTCCTACATTCATTTTACCTTCTACCTTTACAAGCCTTTCAGGGCCAGCTGCCGAGAAGCATCCCCACAGCATGATGCTGCCACCACCATGCTTCACAGTGGGGATTAGGGATGTATGCGGTTAAACTGTTAAATTTGTTTATCAAATTAGGTGGCCTGAGAATTACGAGTTGGGTAGACTAATTCTAAAGGTCTATAATGCTCTTTTTAACTGTGATGAACTTCCCGCCACTAGAGGCCGCTGTCGCTTCAGTGAATGGCCACTGCCTTCCTGTACGAGCTTTCCCCCAGCACTTCACCGGATGTAAATATGAAAAGCTTAGCAGTTAGCATGTAGTAGGAAATAAAGTTGTATGTCTGCTTTCGAGGGTTGAATTCACATATAACTACTCAATGCCACATATCAAAGCATGATATTTGTCTGCAAAAAGGAACGAAGGCTAGCAGAGCTAGCTGCTAATGTAAGCGCATGTGATGTGAGCCTGATAAACTCTGTACATATATATATATATATAAAACCCTTTCTCTGAGTTGCTTGGAGTGTTCCTTTGTCTTAGGGTGTAATGGTAGCCAGGAATATTGGCTAACCAGTGACTGAAGCTTTCAGACATAGCCGTCTTTATACTACAAAGGCGCCTACTACAAACATGTACTGCACTCAGGTGATCCCATTTTCACTAATTTTGAGACTACTAGCAGCAATTGGCTTGACCTCTGCTGAATTCTTTTTATAGAGCGACTGTGGCTCAGTGGAAATAGTCGGATTGGAAAGCTGAAGAGAGACAGGAAATATGAGAAGACATGCACCATACAGGACCAGTATTGGGGTTAAAATCTGGGACCAGTGCACTGAGCTAAACTGGCACCCATTTTGGTGCATTTTAAAGGGGACAGATCATGGAAAAATCTACTTTTTACTATTTCTGCACATACATTTGGGTGTTTGGAGACTCTACAGACCCACAAATTGTGACATATGCCAACCCAGTCTATTGGTTATGGTCAGCGAATCTCTTAAAACCTGAAATCTGACAGTTTGCTCAGGATCTGTGTTCTTTTTGATATCATAATGGAAGTCAGGATAATAATCACCACCCCTCACCTGATTATCTCCACCTGTGGCCATTAAAGCCTGTGCCACCACACCCCAGGGAAGAGGGGCTAGGGACCTTATTGGCATTTAAAGAGACCCACACCAGAAAGAAAGGCTGTTAATAGCTGGTTTATACAGAGTCCAAAACTTTCTCTGGTGCTTGATCCATAGAGACAGAAAAGGTAAATAAATGCTTATTATCCACATGTGTGTGTGACACCCTAATGTGTTTGACAGCCTAAGTGTGTAGCCCAGTTGGTCCACCCCAATCAACCACACAACGTGGCCCTGACTAATCACTGCATTGTCGAGCAGTTTTGCCAACTAAGTACCCAGGGAATGGTGTACCCTTTACCCAGCTGAGACTGGCCAATTAAACTGACCAATTGAAATTGAGTGAGCCAGGTTGTCCACCTGCTGCAGAGGTTAGAAAATGCCACTTCTACTTATTGCTCATTCTGGACGATACAAGACCCATTATTCTTGCAGTCATTACTAAGCACGATGTCAATAGCTTATTAGAGAGAGGGAGGGAGAGGGGGAGAGAGAGAGAGAGAGAAACATGGGAAGAAAGATAGATGGAAGCAAGAGTGGAGAAGCAGTGCAGAGTATTCATGCAGGTTGAGGCTTACATGTGCCAACAATGGATCCCTGCCTCTATGTTTGCAGTTTCTAATGGGTTGCTAATGTGCCGACGCCCACGTCTCTCTGAGCTAATCCTACCTTGATCTCTCTTTAACTAACTCAACAGAAAAGCCTCCTGAAACATCTCTTCTGAGTCCAGTTTCACCAACATTAAGAAACTTCACATACAGCAAGAGCACAGAGACTCTCCTCCACATTCCCCGTCTCTCTCTGTCTTCTTTTCTTCCTCCTGCTTCCCTTCACTCGTGCACTTTTGCTCCTCTGTCTGTTTCTCTCTCAGCATTGTGCAAATGTTTCTCTTGTCTAAGGAACCGTTCCATATGTTTGCAATCGCTCCAGCTCCCTCGCCTGCACAGATCATTTAGCAGGCTCCCTCATACATTTCAATTAGGCCCACCTAGCGAAGCCTCAGACATGGGAAAGCAATATTGATTTCTTGATATCCTGTGCGTGGGTCGGACCAAATTAACGCTTGTACTGGGGGATATGATAGATCCATAACTATTCACTTGTGTTTGTCGCCATATGTGTGATGTACTTGGATTGTTAGCACAGAGGAATGCCAGTCATTTAACTGAGTTGCATTTTTGACAGATGTCCCATGCACTCTAAAGTGCTGTTATGAACAGTAAATAGCATAATGAAACTTCAAAAGACTGAGCCAAAATAAGACCTTTATTTGGCAAAAAGAAAGTGAAAGAAGACATACCAGGGAGTCTTTGTGCTTCAAAGTGATGGAGGCATTTACCAAACGTCGCCTGCATCCTTAAAATGTACTTATTATTCAATTACAACCTGCTTTTAAAAGATAGGCTGAAAGCTGACGACTGGTTGCTTGGGGGAGCAGCTGCTGCCTGCTAGCTGTCAGTCACTCTCTGCCACCTCATCCATTCTCCTGACACTCTGCCAGGGCCCAGAGAGAGCGATCAGTCAAAGTTCGGAGAGACAGGGATGCTGCATCACAGAGCTGAGGGAACTTTGGAATTCTGGGGCACTGCGCAAAACTGATCTGTATATTAATTTTGTTTAATAACTGTTTTGATGGCTAAATATGGACAGAAAAAACAGAAACGATTGACGATTAGGAATTCAGTTGACATGCAGGGTAGCGCTTAGTATTGCTATGGCTGATTAAACATGGAAATACTTTCAGTCAAGATCCTTCACTTAGATTATTACATTGGTTTTTCAGGTAGGCTTAAACTGATTAGAATTATCATGCTAACTTGAAAATATTAGTCATTTTATGCTAATGCATCAGTATAATTTATAGTGATAAAAAGCTATGTGTCGTGCTGCAATGCAATGGGACAACCTGGGGTCTGGGACGCCCTAGTTGGGGAGCCAAAGATCTCAGACAGGGCATGAGGCTTTGTGTGCTTGAGGCTGAAAAAGTTAGATTTGCACATACTGTCTAAAACCATCTAAAACCATGACAAAATGAAAACAGTTATCATCTGCCCTCTTTGTAAAGTGTCTTAAGATAATTTTGGTTATGAGTTGAGGCCATACAAACAATGTTTGATTGATTGATGGCTTTGTTGTTTTGTCATGCTCCATGTATGAATAATGTCTTCAAGGAGGGGAGAGTGGGTTGAAATCCTGCCTTAGGCTCCTTTCCTGAACATTAATTCCTTCTCTCTACCCCCTATGTCCTACTCTACCAGTGTCCTATCTAAATAAGGGAAAATTAATCTGGAAAATATACAAAATATTTCAAATTAATTTCAATTCAGGTTTGTGTACACACAAGTATATTTCCATTAATTGGATATTTAATTGCATTTTCAGTGTTATTATTGATATTATCTAATTATCTATATTTGTTATTAAAAGGGATTGTTTATAACCCAAACCACCAGATGGATTTGTTTCACACATCCATCTGGAAAACCTTCCATAGAAGGGAAAGGGCAGAGGCTTTGAAAAAAAAACTCAGAGGATGATTGCGGGCCAATCAGAGCAACAAAACACGTGGCATAGCCGCTACCGAGGCATGCCCCTATCGAGGAGAAAACTCGATAGAGAACTGCATAACGTGAACCATGGCGACTGTAGATGTTTGTCGTTTTTGAAAATAAAACAACTCAGTGCTGCTCTTTGTTCTTCTTTTAACGAAGAAAAGTTCTGATAAAACTGGCGCTTTAGCAGCATCCACGCTAATGTCTTCCACCATAACTGCACCGGCCTCTTGTTGCTGCTTGCTTACGCCACGACCCAGCCGCGCCCCTCATCGCTGATTGGTCCTGTCACTTTCTAACCAGGCCCAAACTACTCAGATGGTAGCTTTGCAAGATGGATTCGCCAGTGAGAAACACCAAAACGGGTGTATCCATCTGCTTTGCAAGGTTAGACTGTTTATTGAGGAGGGGCTGAGGAATATGAGGATGGTGGTAGCTTCTGTACATGATGAAAATCAAATCAAATCATTGGAAAAAGAGACAAAATGATAGCATACAATGCATCAAGTTGCACTATGTTACAATATAAAATGATACACAGCATTATGACCTTGGAGGTTGTGTCTTGGACTCCCAATCTGTGCCTAGATTTAGCTGCTACCACATTTGCATTAATAGTTTGCATTACTTCTGCTTTGTCCACATTAGATACATGTTGAGGGCATTATGTGAGTTGACTTTAATTCATTAGCACTAGTAGGTGTATTATGTCAGATCCATATGATATTAATAAAAGTGAAGAGAAATAATAAAGGAATATGAAACATAGTAAGCATCACAATGCTGCTGTCTTTCAACCCATTTTACACCGATAACTAAGGGTTAACACACTTCATTGATCACATCCGTAACCTGTATTTGACCCTGACTCCAGAGAAGCCCTTTAACAGGTTAATGATTGTGCATTGCCACCCTTAATAAAAGTTCATATGGCCCTTTACATAGATAATTCCCCACCTTTTCTGAAAAAGCCTGTTACTCACAGCTGATCAGTATCTGTCTTAAATGAGGCTGTCTGGCCTTTACTACCACCTTCTGTAAGTACATTCTGATTCAGACATACCACCCAGACTCCCCTCAAGGTTTCATCACATAAAAGCCTGGCTGGGCTTCATAGACTCACTTTGCATGCAGATGACATCAGGTAAAAACATCAGAGAATATATTAAATTGAATATTAGACTCATCATTTAAATATATTTTATGTCTCCATTTAAGAAAACAAGACAATAAAGGCAGTAAATCTTCTTAAAGAAGATATTTCATTAATTCCCCCATTTCTTCTTTAGTCTTAGACCTAAATAAATGAGCAGTCTATAAAGATTGAGTAGGGATAATGTAGAGTAACTCAGCAGCATTTAATTTAGTTATAAGGCCATCTGCGGCTAATGTTGACTAATTGTTCCAGTCAAGTAAATGGCCGTGGCTTTGCCCTCTTATAAAGATGCATGTCCAGACTTGTGGTTTATCGCTATTCATGGGTTGGGTGCAGGGGAGGGGGGGAGGTGGGTAGTACACGTAGAGTCTGACATTTCTGGTAATTATCTTTATGAAGATGGGAGGCCTCTTTATTAGAGTGGCGCTTTATTAAAACTAATGGCTCTCCTCTCTTGTGCCAGTGAGCCGACTGACACGGATGGAGTCAAGTTCAGCCTCAGCTTGGGCTGGAATCTGTAAAACCAGTTCTGTAAACCTCCATGCTAGCCCGGTGCAAACTATACATTTTAGGGAAACATGGCATGGAAAGCTTCAGCACTAGCAACTTTATCTAAGCGATCTCCCAGTGAGTGTTTTTACATGTAATAGTGTTATCATTTTTGCTGCATTCCATTCCAATTCCATCTCCCCTTTCCCCTTTCTCTCAAATATACACTCACAAGACACACTGACTTGGCCTCCCTGTGTAATGACAGCCTTAATGGAAAACAAAACTGGCTCTCCAGGGAGTGTGATGGTCAGGGCGGCCATTACAGAGTCACTCAATAGCAGCTGATTGACTCGCTCCCCCGCTCCGTTATAAGCCAGTTAAGCTGCTGCTCAGCGTCAGAGCGCTGCTCTGGGCACTCTCTGTATTACTGGTGCTCGCCTTTTATAGGCCAGTGGATAAAGTGCTTACCCTGATTTGGACAAACTAAATAGTTGAAGACCTCATTTGTGATAGGTAGAGAAATATATTCAATCAAGGAGAAAGGAATGGGGAGAAGTTTCAGGTTCAGGTTAAGATTTTTTTTTATAATGCAGGAGGTTGGAAAGATTATATTTGCAAAAAGCATCTAATGTGTTATCTTATTTACTCAGCACATAGTTATTCTGCTTATTCTGATCAATGGCTTCCTACTGGTAGAAGAAAGGTTATGTTTATTCAAGTACTTAAGTTTCATTCAAGTTTAAGATAACACTTATCTTTTAAAAAATCTTTAACATTTTCAGTGGGATGATGATCATCCAAGACCTTTCAATTTATTCTAAATGAATTTTCTACATAAAAAAGCCTAACCGTGTATACAAGAGTTGTCTTGTTAAGGCTATGTCTCTATTCAACTTACAAGTTATTCAACACTTCCAAAAACCCAAAAGTCAAATAAAAAATTGCAGTCACAGAACTTTAGTTTGTCTCCAGTATAAATCTACCTGCAACCCCTTATGTTTATCTCACTTAACCTTTCGATCAGATTCACGGTAATTAACTCCCCAAAAGCATAAGAGGCTTTAACTAGCTGTGTACTGACAAGCTGAATCTTTAAGATCCTGTCACATTGTGATTGGTCACATAATATTGCGCTTTTAAATATCACACCACAATGGTCTATTGAATAACAGTTTATTGAGTACTCATTTCTGATGTGTCTCAGATGTGTTTAGCATGATTTAGTGGTACTAACTTAATAGGCACCTAACAAAGACATCAGGCTTCATCCCTAGTGGATAAGGTTTGGGAACTATACTGGCTTGCAGAAGTCATTGCCAGGTCCCTGAAAGCATCTTGTTACAATGAGTGCTTTGTCACATGGCACATTATCATCCTGGAGGAGCAGCGTGTGACCATGAAAGGATGCTCCTTATCTGCAACAATGCTTAGGTACACTATGGCTTTAAAATGATCCTCCATTTGTATTGAAGGGGCCTAATATGTGTCAAGGAGACACTCTTTGCACCATTACACCAGCGTGTTCTTGCTTTGACAAAGCGCAGCGTGACTGCAGATATCGATGCTCAATTCAAACCAGTTTTGTTTGCGAGCCGGTGAACAGCCTCTGCAGGTCACCCTCGCAGAAGTCCAATAAGTCGTGTGTTGCACTGAGCTTTTATTTGCATACTTTCGGCATTACTGTTGGTTTAAATGATTCCTTCCTCTCAGCCCTGACACATCTCAGTGACAAGTTGTTTTCTCCCCCTCGACAAAGAACTGCTGACTGCATGTTTTTCTGCTTCAAACACCATCCTCCTCTAACTCTGGACAACACAGTGTTTGAAAATCCCCGGACAGCAGCTGTTTCTGCAATTCTGGAACCAACTTGTCACGGCAGCAGCAATCACATCTCATTAAAAGTCAAGCACGAATTTAATGTTTGCTTAAATTTCTTTTTGCATAAGGAAGCAATGGACAGGATTTGCAGATATCAGATGTCTTTCTTCTTTAACAAGCATATACCCAATGGGATGCAAGTGTACACACTGTATGCTCTCCATAAAAGGATCTTCTACCTAATTTAGACAAATACACAAACAAAAGAGCGTGTTCAAATGGGATTCAGTGGAAAGAAATAACCCTAATGTACACCCACAATATAGCCTCGCACACAGACATAAAGAGAGACATGCACAATCTTTCATCCCTTTCTCCATTTCCCCTGTTCCTTCTACCTCAGGGAATCTGATCACCTCCTGATGTGAGGCTTAGAAACAGTAATGCAATAGACAGTCAACTTATATTTCCCCAGTGAGGAAGCCACAGCTAAAACTTCATACTCTTCAGCAACCACACAGCTCAGGGAGGAAGATGGCTGCAGGACATGAACGGGGAAAGAGTCAGGGAGACGGATGGAAGGAGAGATAGATAAACGGATATATACATAGAGGTTTATATACACGCCAGTCTTCTTTATTTCAGAATAGGACTGAAACAAGGCCGAGGAATGGAGCATCAATACTTGCCGACTGCCGGGTTAGCCTGAAAGACCAAACGGGCTAATGACACCTAATCATATCAGTGAGAGGAAATTCTAACCGCCCCTACAATGGAGCATCCCATCAGCAGAGAAGGAGAGAGCAGAGAGATGAGGAGAGAGATTTTGAGGCGAGAAGCTCCAGCTGAAGCATTTGTGAGGAGATGAAACAGGCGGGCAAACAGAGCGGGTTGTGTTGACACGCTCAGAGTGAAGCAAACAAGGACACGCACAGTCACAGATGTGATGCAGCCCACACTGAGCAGCAGCACTGCTCAGATAAGAACAGGGGATGAATGATCATGCATCAGTGTGGTGCAGAAATGCAATGTCTTTTGTTGACCACTTGGAGGCTGTTGACCTAACAGTGGTTGATTTTTACTGTCTATTTATGTGACAGTGCCTTGACTCCATGATAGCCTGATACCAGTGCACCTGTCTCTTAGTTAGGGCCTTAATGTATCTGCAGGCGTTTTTAGATATCATCATTATCTTTCCAACACTTCACGGCTTGTTTTGGGGGCCTTTACATGCATAAAAAGTCCCCCGAACCCTTCCAAAAAATTGTTCATATTTTGGTGGAATGTCCCAAAATGTGAGATAGGGGACTGAGTGAGAGCTTCATGCATGAAAATTGGTGCGCATATGTATCATGGTTAGATGAAAAAAAAAAGTCTCTTGAGACCATCCTCTAAAAGTCACAGGAAGTGCACTACGAACTGTTAAAGGTCAAATTTTGGCCATTTTTAGATGTTTTGAGCAGCATGGTTAGTGTCACATCTAAAGGATCTCTGCCTACAGATTTCATCGGATTGTTTTCAAATTTTTTGTGCTTATTCTAGACAAGATGGACATCTAAAGTTGTGAAAACTGTGAATTTTCACAGTAGAGTGGCGCCATGAATGGGGCACAAAGTTGGAAATCTCTTTTTAAAATTTTTTAAGTGTGCCAGCTATTTTGATTCTATATAACTCTACAGTGCTCACGTCACTTATCACCAAATTTAGCTTTTTCTACATTGGTAAAACCCTGGTTATATTCTTTCAAGCCTTTATTGAATCTGTCCTGTCTTTCCCTTTTCTCATGGTTTGGTAAGAAAAGGGATAGGGAAAAAAGGATATTTTTAGTCATGGGAGAATTAAGGTTAAATGTATTTTCTTCATTCCAGTGTAAATTTTAAAATGGTACCACCATTCTTAGGACAGGAAAGCTTTACATTTTATCAACCAGTTAACCAGTCTTTATGAATTACATCCAGTTGTGTTCTGTGATGACTTAACTTCAGTTATCGTAGTGTCAGCATTACCATGCCGTGTCTATGTAAACTGAATGATGTGCATTAAAAAGGATCTGAAGTACAATGAACAAAAGAGGCCGTTTAATCTTTTATAAGGCACTCATTAAAATACTTGAAATTACTTGCAATTTTTCTCCCAACATTGCAATTGCAGTTTAATAAGCAGTTATTTTTCAAAGTTCTTTATCTTCAGCAAACTCAAGCAATGAATCATTTTTTATTATAACAAACACAGTATTAGATATTTAAAATGAGGGCTGAACAATTTTGAAAACATATGATAAGGATTATTTTGACTCATATTGCAAATTCAGTATGAACTGTTATTGAAAGGTGTGTTCATTCTTTATACTAACTTCATTTTGAATGAGAAAAATGCATCCAACTATGAGGAAAGCTGGAAAGTAAAGTTAAATAAATACGAGTATTAAATGAGTATATACTAGTTTATTCTAAATACAAAATATTTGTTTTAAACACATAATGACTTTTGAGGTTCACACTGAAACTTCAAATAAAACTTAGGACATGAGGCATCAAACAGGGACAGGTTAAACCTCAGAGTCATCTGAGACAGCTTCAGTAGATCCTGACAGGCTCAGAAACATCAGAGTTGGTGAGGTTGTCTTTACATCCTGACCTCTTTAGGAGTCAAGACATGATTGACATCAAACTACTGTAGAAGTACCACAATTATCTTAGAATTCCAACAGGACACTTAAGAAAAACATATTTACTTATTAAGGGAATTTTAGTAGTGATAAGACTAAAAACAGATTTTTGCGATCTAAGTTTAATAAGCTAATAAACTGTCTGAATCAGTAGTTTCCAAAATGGGGGTCAGGACCCCCAGTGAGTTCGCGAGACAGTGAAGGGGGATCACAGGATGCCTTCCGAAAACAAAGAAAGGTTTAATATGATTTATAATCATATATCTTATACATTATTGTAAAAATATTGTTAAAAAGAGTTCAATTAGAAAAAAAACATCGTTATCAAGTGACATTTGTGCTTAAATGTAAGTAAAAGTCATAAAAAAAACTACTTAAAATGTAAGTATTATACATAATGCTTTGTGCAAAATCGTGCACCTTATCCCCCTTAAGGAAAGATGGGGGTCCCTGATCTCTGGCGCCATGATTTTGGGGTCACAGGCTGAAAAGTTTGGGAACCACTCATCTAAATCACTTAAATTTCACTATTTGTCCCACTTAATCTTCCTCATAATTCCATTGGAAACCCTAAAAATATCCACAAATCCTTTTGTCACGCCCAAATTGCTGGATATTCTGTGCCAAAAAAAAAAAAAGCTATCATGACATAAAGCACTATTATCCACCGGTATAATATGAGTTTCATTATCTTACTGTGGTTAGTAAAGACATTAGGGCCATTTGGGACCAAAATAGATGTAAAACTGCATTTCACAAGTTCTGGAGGAAACAGGAAGTTTGAAACATTCTTGGTCACTCCTGATTGGTCACATAGTGTGATGTCACTTGACATGATGTTAGCTGATCATGGATTGGCTGAGAAAAATCATTCTGGCTCTACTGTATCACAAAAAGTTGGGGGATGCTCCAAAGGAAGTTGACCAACGTGACCATATATGGTTCCTTGCCCCATAAAAAGTTAAGATATTACCTTGAATGAAAGGACTACTTTCTACCAGAGGAAGTCAATGTGATGAAATGTTTCATAAAAAATAAATTTCCAACAATAAAAGTAATTATAGTCAAATTTGTACAGTTAAAAGGAGCAGAGTCTGCTTCGGTTAAAGCCTCCAAGAGTTATTTTCACTCATACCTTGAGGCCTCTTTATTATTTTTGAGCTGGCTCAGTTTGCACAAAGACCCACCGACAGAAATGAGGCATCCACACACTCGTGAGCTATAGCTGTGTTCTCTCACAGCAAGAAGAGGATGCATACACAAACAAGTCCTTGTTTGTGCAAACTGGTGAAAGTCCACACATTTCCCGCTCTCCTCCTAAGAATGGCCGCCTTGACAAACACATAATGAAACTGACTCATAGTGAAAGAAACAGAGAATCTACATAAAAGAGCTGTGATTACCAAATGAGCAAAATAAAGCGTGTGCATGCATGTGTGCGTGTGTGAATACGTACATGAAAGCGTGCGTGTGCAAAGCTCAACAAAGCCCCATAGTGAGAAGGAGAAGAGAGAGAAATGCCTTCAGAGCCAGAAGCGTGGGAGGAAAGGCGTCACATAATACTTGAGGAAATGCATCGGCAACAAAGAGGAACCAGGTGTAATACACTCATGAATAAATATGCTGAGGGCTGGAATTGATCATTAGTGCTGTCTGGGGGAGGTAAAAAAAAAAAGACGAAGAAGAAGAGAGGACCTGCAATTTGATGAGTGGTGTTGAAGCGTGGAAAGATCCTTGAGGGATGCTTTCTTTTGTCACTGATGACAAATGGCTGTAGTTTTTGTGCTGTCTAATTACCGCCTTTTCTTGCTCTATTTAAGTCATTTTTTCTGCGTGGCTGTCTTTTCTTAACAATATGAGATGTAATTGTTTCTTGAGTTTTCTTTTGTGTATCACCACTTCTTTTTTAAATTTGTCAAGCCATAAATTATGATGACGCATCTACAGAAGTAAAAACACAAGCCCCTTATTTAGACTAGAACAGATTGCACCAAATGTGCTTCTGTACCAGTCTTAAGCTTGGACATAAATGCTCCCGGGCTCTTGTGTAGTTGATGTGATGTAAGGCCAGGGAACAAAAGGTTGTCTTCCCTGCCTCCACTCAGGAGTGAAGCAGCACGGTTTTTAATTGGCACTCTGATCAGAGAGGGATCTGGGCTGTGGGACCTGCAGCTCCCAGCTCCACCGTCATCCTGGGAACACTAGGGTGTTGCTCCTGTCTGTCTTGATTAACGACCCTCTCCCTTTGACCCCTCCCACGAGTCCTGACAAGTACCTCTGGAGCAGGCGCAAGCACAAATACAAAGTGCGTGCACTTTCCACACAAAATCCTGTACTTGGATGCTGGAGTGCACATGCATGCTGCTCAGAGTCATGTGGCTTGATTTAATGAGTAGGCTTCTGAAGAAGATCAGGCAGAGTGGAGGGCAATTTCATTGGCCCTTGATGACCGCACAAACACATGACCACTCTCTTTCCATTCATCATCTTGCTATGGTCGCTGAAATTAAATATAGATGACCTGGAGTGCACTTGTTGTAAGGCAGGAAACAGGAACTGCTCTGCATATTCTGCATACAGCCTTTATTTGTCTTTGGTCAGCACCCTTTCTGTGTACTGTTATTTAATCTAAGACACCAGTAATAAATCTGACTCCTAATGCTGATGCTCTCTGCTTGTCCTTTGGGCACCGGGGCAATATGTGATTCAGAAAGTCAGAGAGGTCTCTCGGTACATAGTAAATGGACTTTCCTACCCATTCACTGTACATTCATACAATGATGATAGAGATTGCTATGGAGAATTGGCCCTTAGCATTAGCTATTAGCATTCATATACACATGTACATGCCAATGACACAGCAGTAGAAGCAAACTGGGGTTAAGTGTCTTGCCCAAGGACACGTCGACATGTGACTGTAGCTGGACTTTCGGATTGCGAGACCTGCCGGGCTGCAGTCGCCCCTCAATGAAAATTTGGTGGTTCTGGTTTAAACAGTGTCTGGTGCTTGATCCAAATTATATGTTGATCAAAGCACTGCACAGATGGTTCATTTTGATGACATGTACTATATTATGATAGCTATAATAAGGTAAATGTCACCTTTAATGTTGGAAGTTCCACATCATCTATCTCCTGTTTCATGGCGTTCCACAAGGGTCAACTTTAGGTCCTCTGCTGTTCTCTATTTATATGCTCCAAACATGAGATAGGGGACTGGGTAAGAGCTACACGTATGAAAATTGGTACACATGTGTATCATGACTGAACAGAAAAAACTATCTTGGGACAATCCTCTAAAATGTACAGGAAACGCACTACCAACAACTTTCAGTCAATTCTTTTGGTCAAATTTTGCTGTGTTTGGCTGATGGACACGTTGCACATTATTTTCGTCCCCTTTTAAGTGATTTCATCAGATTCACTCCAGATAGTTTTTACTCATTCTATAAATCTTGAAGATCTAAATTTATCAAAAGCTTGAGTTTTCACCATAGGGTGGCACGGTGACCAGGGATCAAACATAGATAACTTTTTTCTTCTTTTTGCCGTCTTCCAGGAACAATACATACACATAACACTGCCGTGTTTATGTCAATCATCATGAAACCACAAAGGGATAATCACACAATAATGCTCAGTACATCCATACCTCTGATTCCTCTTTTTGTTACAGTGCCACCATGTGGCAACACAATTTTCATTCTTTTTTTATTTTTCAAACAAAGCAATAAACATTCAGCTCCAACTCTACTTTAAACTAGACCTACGATCTTTGGTACTTATATGCGTCATGACCTCAACCAAAAAAAAAAAAAAAGAAGCCTCTAGGAACTGTGTCCAAATCCCAACAGCAAGTCCGCTAACTTCATCTCAGTTTCAAAATAAGGCATTTTTTGATGGTGGCAAATGATTTAAAGTTCTTTTAACTTCTGAAAACATTATTCTGTGATCTTCTACTCTTTTAAATAGGAAAACAGTGTCATACTGAAGGATCATACTAAGGATCTTAATTTTTATAATTACTTTACTTTGCATCAACTTTTATTTGACATGTATTTAAGAAAGTATATGATTAGTCAATATCCTTATTTAAAGGTTTACCTTACATCATATTTTATTGCCCATATGCTTTAGAAAGTATACTGTGTAATTACTCATCTTCATTCAAATGTGTATTAGGTGAACAACAATAATTTAAATGTAACAGAAACAAACACTCTCACAAATGTAATGTGAGTAGCTTAATAAGTTTCCAATACCATGCGCACCTCTAGCACAATGAAAAGGTTGACTCGGATCACAAAAGCTCAGACAGCATAAGTGAAAGCAGCAGTGTTTGTCTTAAGAGACTCGCATGTGACGCAGTGATTAAACACACCCTCCATCAGGGTAAAGCCGTGGAGCCCTCATCTATAACGGTGTGTGCCAACTCCTCCACATCCTCCCTTCTATCCCCTCATTGCTAATTATCCAGAAGATGGATTACATCATGGGATCTAATAGAGAGAAGCACCATTACACTAAACCCATCCCCAAACACTCACATACACACAACCAGTCAGTACTCCCAAGCCCTGACAAAATCACTCAGCCGATCTGCCCATTTAGTTCCACATTCTTATTAACAAAACAGGGAGGAGTCGCTCGTTATCATCACTCAAAAATATGAGCCATATTAGTCAGGGCTTTAGCATTGTGAGGATAGATAGCATGCCCTGATAAAGGATGATAATCCACATCATTGCATGACCTTTAAGAAATAGACTTGAAATGCTCAGGACTGATTTAATAATGCAAAGCAAAATAGTGGACTAGCTCTTTATTAAAGCCTGCATGTTATTATTCCTTACATTTAATCTTTAAAAACTGAGTGATCAGCATAACACTTTACAGTATAGATGTTACAAGAAAATCCACTGGGTTTAATTCAGTGCAAAAATACATTAAAGGGTATTTCCTTTGGGCTTCTCTGCTGTGTGTTAAGTTAAATCTTACAAGCGGATTAAAATGTGTCTCCTTGTTTTCAGAGAGGTATAATTGCAGGGCGCCTTTGTTGGCTCTGCTCCCACCCTTGCTAGTTCAATACTCCTCTTTAAACTAATCTGGTTATTTGAACATCACCGGAAATAGAGAAGGCTTCAGTAAAAGAGAAAAGTAAGGTGCAAAAGGGATCCAAGAACTTGTGTGTGCATGTTGGCAACTCTTAAAAAGCTTTCTTTTACAAAATCCTAAACTCCTGTTGCTATGGTAACAGGGAGAGGGCTAAGGGGGAGAAAGTCAGTGTACAAAGACTCATTTGAAACCAAAAGTTGCTACTTCGAGATGCAAGACTGAAGTTTTCCCTCTTTTTTCATTCCTCCAGGCTAAAATGACAAGCGTGGTGACTTGGTGTGCACACTTGTTTGTCACTGCAGAGAGTAAATTGTATCTTGCGAGGTTCTTATCCAGAATCCAGAATATTCTTTTGGAGGAAGGAAGGCCGCCCATAAGGGAAGATAAAGGGGAGAGCTTTCTGTGTCCAAGCAAACTACGGGGACCACAGAGGTCAGGAAATCCATGGTACATTGTAAAGTTAATCTGTCATAACCATATTTTATATCTAACCTGAATCACTTTTATCAAAAAATGAATTGTATGTATTTATTTATACTGTAGTATAGTATAGCCTATTTAGATGAAACCCCTTTCATAAAGCAGAATTAACTTTTATATGTAATGTTAACAATGTGGATGAGTACATTAAAGTGAACCATTTGAAAAGTAATGTCAGACTTCAGCCAAGCATGATGTGCACAAATGTCAGGACGATGAAAATAAAATAACTTTAAGAGAAAACTGATCTACTTCAAAAAGAGGGAGAAAAAGCTGAAAATTGGTAAAATGGGTTGTAAGTGGCAAAGAAAAATAAGCAATTTAGGTAGAAAAAATGGAGAAAAGCAATTAAAACAGCCAAAAAATGGGTTAAAGTGGGTTAAATGTTGCAATAATGGGCAAAAAACCTCTAAAACAAGAAACTGGGATAGTGGGCCAAGCAAGGCAAAAAGGGGTGAAAATGAAAGAAAAAAAAGGATGAAATGTGGTTGAAAAGTGGCAAAATTGGTTACAAGCTGAAAATATGGGCAAAAAGTGGCAAAAATTAGTTAAAAGACTTCAAAAAGGATAACAGCAACAGAAATTGGCTAGGAGATACAAAAATGGGAGACAGGAAATGGTGAAAAGTGGTTTAAAAAGTGCAAAAAAACTGGTTAAGATAGGTTACAAGTACAGAAAATAACAAAAAAGAGTTAAAAGAGATGAAAATGGGATAGCAGCATAAAATGGGCTAAGCAAGATGAAAAGGGGCAAACTTGGAAGGAAAAAGTGTGAAAAGTGGTTAAAAAGTGGTAAAACAGGTTCCAAATAGAAAATATGGAAAAAAGTGACAAAAATGGGTTAAAAAGACAAGAATTGGAAGACAGTGGAAAAAAAGGGCAAAGAAATGCAAAAATGTGGGGAAAAAAAGGTGAAAAGCGGTTAAAAAGTGATAAAAATTGGTAAGTGGCAAAATGGGTTTAAAGAGGCAACAGTGGATTACAGAGCCAAAAATATGCAAAAACAGATACAGTGGGTTAAAAGTGTTTAAAAAAAGTTGCAAAAATGGGCAGAAACGTTGATGAAAAGGGGTCTAAAAGTTGCATTAATAACTAATTTGATCGTAATAGCTTGACACATTTTTCAGCTCCAGAATGAAATAACTTTTTGCTTTTCGTTATAACAAGACAAAACAATAAGAGGCAAAAATGGGTAGGAAAATTTTTTTGAGAAAATCAGTTACAGGGGCCAAAAATTTTTTAAAAGTGGGTTAAAAGTGGCAGGACTGGAAATAAGTTAAAAAAAGATGAAAATTGGATGGTGGCAGATATTAGCCTGGCAAGGCAAAAAATTGGTTAGAAAGTGGTCAAATTAGTCGCAAGTGGAAAATATGGGTGAAAATAGTGGCAAGAATGGGTTAAAAAGTTTTAAAAAGGGATAACAGAAGCAGAAATGGGCTAAGAAATACATACATTGGGGAAATGGTGAAAAGCTGATAAGAAGTGTCAAAAATTGGTTAAAAGTGGCAACATTGGTTAAGAGAGGCAAAAATATGCAAAAGGCTGCTGAAATAAGTTAAAAGGTGGTGAAAAAACATGGAAAAATTTGGTGGAAAAATTGATGAAAATGGGTCAAAAAGTGGCATGAAAATTAAGTTGAATATTAGAACCCAATAATAGCTTGACACATTTTCAACTCCAGAATGCTAGGATGCTGATGCCAATGCTACTGAGTAAACACACATCATTTTATCATCAATAAATCACAAGTGGGGGCCCATTTGCTAGGTTTTTTAGGGGCCCAGCCAGATCTGTGGGCAGCCCTGGGATGAAGGTAGTCAAAGCTCAGCTCTGTGCTTGGAGTCTGCTCCACTGAAGATAGAGCCAGTATGGGAATCACTTAACTCACCATCTTCACTCTGTCTAGCATCCTTGCACTCATCTATTATCTGTCTTTGTACTTCTATGTTTACTACTCTCTCTCTTCACTGGCTCTCCTTCTAATCCCCCCCCGCCCTCTCCTCCCAGATGAGGTGGTCTGGCCCTGGCCCCGGCTATTCTATTCCCTTCTAATCCCCTCCCCCCTCCCTTGTTGCCTGATTTGCACACTTCATGAACTGGAACGTCTCGATGGCTGGTATTCCCCTTAGCATTCGCCCCTGCGCGCCATCCCTGAGCTGTCGTGCCACCTTGAACACATCATCAGCCCCGATGACCGTGAAGGCAGGCGGCATATGCATGCGCACAAGCACGCTGGAAATAATAATGACGTTCCTGCCTCGCTCGCTTGCTCACACATTTCTTTCTGCCTCACAAATGAGTGATCACAGGCTTGCTGTCGAAGTCTCTCTCTTGCTCGTATGCGTTTTCGCATCCTGTCGAGGGACTCGATGCAAGTTTGAAGCTTGATGACAATCATCAGAACAGCCTGAGATGTCTACCTCCGTGTTGGGGGAAAGTAAGCCGGTGCTGCCTGAGTAGAAAGTATCTTCAGATGAAGATAGACGTTTATTCCCTGAGAAAAGTGCCAAAGCTTCACATCAAATTCCTTCTTTTCCTAGAATGATTGACTTAAACTTTTATACATACTTTCCTCCCTTGGATATAAACCACCCATGAATTTCTCCTCTCAACATGCACCCAAACTGTTGACCTCTAGTGCTAATTCGCCAGTAAGCCATGAGTCCCTAGCGGGTTTAGTGCAGGAAGCCTGCTTGCCTGTTTTTGTCACTGTGTGGAGGCTTGACTCATTGTTCACTTGGCCTAAGCCTGTTTTGGCCGGGGAGAATCAGGGTGATAGGATGCACTGGAGAATGCTGCCTGCCTCATGATCCAAGGGCTGGCCTAATTTGTAATTACCTTCTGCAGTGTTCTGGAAGACTGCAGTTTGCGCTTGTCCAGGATGTGGATTATCTAGTGTACTGAGATGGCGGGGTTGCATGCATGCGCGTTCACGACTTGCCCACACACAATCCCTTATAGCTGATGAGTTTCCACAGCCCGGCACTTGATTGACTGAGGCAGTCATGTTCTAAATTCGATTTTCCTGTCATGGTATTGTTAAATTTTTAATCAAACCTCTGTGTGCTACCTGCTTCCCTCACACTGGATTACATTTAATTGTGTGAATTAAATTTGAGTGAGCGGTAAACTTCGATCTTGGCAAGGTTACCAACTTGGCTGAAGTCTTTGAAGCAGACAATTTAGTTGGTAATCCACTGAATGCTGTTGTCACGTTTTCCATTAAGAGAAGATAAGTAAAGTTGTACAGAATGAAGGGAATCAAAATACTCTGCAGACTTCCTATTCAATCTTTACAGCTATTAAACTGAATAGCCTGAATAAACCAATTTTTCAGTCATAGGACACTTCATCCCATTATTTCTGTGCATTTAAGGAAACTGTCACAGAGGAATGAAGCTGGGGATTAAACAGAGAGAAAGTAGAAGCTCTTTTAAAGGAAAGAAGACCTTTAATTGATCTTATCCTCCAGGTTTCTACTTTTGATTTTTGTTTTTTGACTAAATAAATGGCTGTAAATCAAACTACATTAAAGGATGTTAAATGACATCTAGTGACAGTGAGTTATAATTCTTTCTCAGTGATGTAATATACAAGAGGATGAAGACAACAACGACCCCTCTTCTAGGGAAGCACCCCCACAGCATGATGCTGCCACCACTGCACCTCACAGTGGGGATGGTGTGTTTGTGGTGATGTGCAGTGGTTGTTGTCCTCTCTGATGGCTAAAAAGCACCATTTTAGTCTCATCTGACCAAAGAACTTTCTTCCACTCTACCATGGAGTCTCCCACATGTGTTTTGGTGAACTCTAGTCGAAATAAAATGAGTTTTCTTCAACACTGGCTTTATCTTTGCCACTCTTCCATAAAGCTTTGACTGGCGAAGAACCCAGGCAACAGGCTGAACTATATCAGATTAGTCATAGATGTCTTGGTGGCCTCTCTCACTAGTCTCACTCTTGCACAGTAACTCAGTTTATGAGGACGGCCTGATCTAGGCAGATTTACATGTGTCATACTCTTTCCATTTCTTGATGACAGATTTAACTGAACTCTGCGGGATGTTCAGCGCCTTGTCATTTTTGTCTCTTGAGTCTCTGAAGTTGATGCAGCAGTGAAGTCAGACAACATCTTTTTAAAAGTGCATAAGTCCACTGGAAGTGGCAGTCAGGAGCAATGGCCTGTTCAGACAAATAAAGGACCTCATCTAGGGGGACTGAGGTTTGATTCCTGAGTAATACATCCAGCTGATTCCAAGCAGTCTGCGTCATTGTTATCAATGTTAAGTTTAGTGCTGTGCAATTAATCTAATGGCACCTGCAATGTCAGGCTGTGCAATTACATAGCAGTATGAAAGGCTGCAATCATGTTTCTATTAAGTAGTAGTAAGCCCTTAAGATTGCAATTGTGCCACTGCTTTTGTAGAAGTACCTTTATTTTCAAAAAGGAAAACATCTATTTTTGAAGATTTTGAAGTCCCTGTAAAGTGAAATCCAAAATATGTGTCTTCACACACTTGATATGTTGGAATATGGTTGCTGTAAATATGTGAAAACACTGAGATCTATGTGTGACTGAATTTTGGATGTAGACTGTTACAAAGTTATTCACCTCTTTCCTGGCTTGGTTAATTTGGGCAGGGCAAATATAGCAGCCCAGAAATTGCCCTGCCCCCCCTAACGCTACAATGATATAAAATCACCAAGCAGTTCATTTCAATACAGTCTGTTGTTAGCTGATGTCACTGCCTTCAATGTGAAGTAATCAGCCATGGTGACTAATAAAAGTGCCATAATGGAGAGATTTGTGCCAGAAAACAGTAAATTTGATCCCAAACTGTGTCTCTCTGCTCCTGCACAAAGCCAGGCATTTGCGCTCTAGCCAGAAATCACTTTGAGGTCAGAGGGCAGGCTAATTGCTGGAGTACTTGTCTATTTTCCAATTTTTCAAAAGCCTTACTCAGAGCAGGAGATGGAAACTAGCAATAGCTATCATCTCTGTATGTGAAACATTAAGCACTCATAGAATACAACAACTCTGTTATTGTGATGGACTCATCAGCTTATCATTGAATTAGCTCAGCTTAGCGGTGACACCATTGAGTATACGCTACTACAGAGTCTACAGCTGCTTCTCTTACCTCGTTTATCACCACTTACTTTGAATCGTCAACTAAAACAAACAAATCATCAGTTTAAACACATCTTTACACAGATGTTGAAGCTGCTGCTGCTGCAGCGCTGGGCTCCAGGCGGTTTAGCTGTTCTTAAAGCTGCAAACAGGCTAACAGAGACACTGTGCAAAGCAAACACTCGCTTCATATTGCTGCTATTACAGACAATGAACTTGGGGAGGAGAGAACACATCTTTTACCTTTTTACTGTGCTTCAAATTAATCACACTGGTACAAGTGGGTGATGTTTGGCTTGTATGAATTGGCTGATGTATAGATTCTGACTGAGCTGCATTCTGTCATACATTGCTTTGTTATGCTAGCAGCTGCATTGTTTATGCCTTGTGTGCCCCTAAACACAACACATGCATTTAAACTGGTGATGAGCATGTTGCAAAAATCCACGGCAGAGAATTTATCGGTTACGTTACTGATACTGGTTCACTGCCCACCACTACAGTAGTGTAAACCTTAAGGTTTTGTATTTTTTTTAAGCTACTGCTGCTAAGCTAAGCATTTTAGCAGTTATTTTGCACACCCAGTACAGAGACTGTAGTTCTTGAAGCATGCAACCTGGTTTGAATTTGACTCACGGCACTTGAACCCATTCAATATATATATATTGATAGCATTTGGCAAAAACCTTGGATCTCCATTTTATAAGCTGATTTTTTTTCTTTCCATAAATGAGTGCTATTAGTCACCCTTTACATATTTCAGTGGGTTTTAACACATTTCAAAGCTATAAAAAGAGTCAAATAGATGTGGACTAAGACAAATCAGTGTTAAATTAATTTTAAAAAACAAATTTCATTTACTGAAAAATGGTTATTTTGGAGATAGGAGGTTTTGGCCTGGCGCCAGTCATATGTATTTTGACAAGTGTCACAGACAGGGTCCCATACCCCCCTGAAACCCTTTGCATCTACCCTAGGGGTGCCCAGACCCAAGGTTTGGAACCACTGCTCTACACTGAAGGCATATAAGCAAATAATAATAATAATAATAATGCCACTTTTTAACCACTTTTCACCTCATAATGATTGTCTCCAAGTTTTTAGAATATAATTGAAACTAAGTCTTTTCCCCAATTCAACTGCTTTTCTTAAAGTGTGAAGTGTTACTGTATCATTGTATTATGAAGGTTTGTGTCACAGACTAAGCTCCCATATCTGTCAAGTTAACCACGAGGACATGTTGGACCACTTCCTCCAAATTCTGACCACTTAGAGATGCCCATCATCCCTGCAGGCAAGATGAGAGAGTGACTTCTCAGCCTTCAGTGGACAAACGCTGAGCTCTGATATCACCAAAGGGAACAAAATAAACAGGGAGGAAAAGTGCAACACTTCCTCACTTAACTTCACTTGACTTCACACATAAGAAGCTGCACGCTGCTTTTCCTGGCCTTGGCTTACACAGCAGTCCGACCTACCAACAATAGCCGTGTACACCTGATTTGACTGTGTCGGGGTAAGAGCGAGCAAAAAAGTGGCAAACTACCAGAGCATTCAGAAACTTCGAGCGTGAAGGGAGAACTCTGCCAACTGGCTCCTCGCTCCCACACTGAGAGAGCTTTGTGACCAAATCTAGCAGCCCAATCAGCTGTGCCGCAGTGGGAGAGCTGGAGTCGGGATAGAGGAAAGGAAATGATTAAGGCAGAGAAAAAGACGAGTGTCAAAAGGATGATAACACATTTGAAGTACTTGTTTCAGCACTGATTGGCCGAAGCTTATGAATTCAAACTCGCCTTGGAGAGGCAGTTAACACAGACAGCATTTCAAGCACCGGGCTAATTCTGTTTCCCATCTGGTGTCAACAAGACTTTTTAATGAGTAAAACCTGATCGAGCATGGCGTTGACAGCTTTGATAAAGGGTGCTCCATGACTGCAATCTGTTGGTCCTGAAATCCACACAAAGATTATAACGGGGCAAGTACTCCTGATGGTCTATGAGGTATGTTCAGATCCTGTCGTGACTGATTGATTGCATTTGAGAAGCTCCCCTGATCCCGTGCTGAATGTGGTTTTGATGACTAAGTGAGACCTTTGAGTAGTCAGAGGACTAGAAAAGGACTACAACCTTGAAAGGCCAACATTTCAAACACCTAGCCAAACATTCAGAGGTCCTCAACATACTTTTTATCATTGGCTCCAGATTCATATTTAATTTTTGAACTGACTGGTGCAAAAAGAGTGCCAGTCTGACATTTTTAAATGTGGAACTGTATGTCAGGTTTGATCGTCAGGGTTCATACTCACTGCTCAGAGAGGTCAGAGACAGTGTTAAAGGCCAGCAACCATGGTTTTAATGTAGTCTGGTTCATAGGCTCAGTGGAGTGGTTGGCCTACAGTCTTTGATTTGATTTGATTTATTTCAACTTTGATCAGATTTCTATCTGATGGAGAAATTTCAACTGTGAATCGGCGGGCAGACACACGTACCATAAACAAGACAGAAATGTGAAAATGAAACAAGAACTGGTGTGCTTTCCTCTAGAGATTTAAGTCAACTGAGGCAATATGGTTTTTATTTAGTCTTTTCCAAATGTTGATAATAAGCATGGGATCTGAGAGTCATTACAGTACTCAAGTGGTTTCATTTCCTTATGAATGTATGTTTATATATTTAAAAAAAAAAAGTCGTGGCAAGAGTTTAACAGTGGCAAAGGGGCTTAATAGTGACAACATGGGTGGATGGGGCGGTGAAATAGAATTAAAATCTGGCAAAATGGGCTAATTGTGCCGAAATGTGACTAAAGTGACAAAAATGGGTTAACAAAAGCAAATGAAAAAAAAAGACGGGGGAAAAGTGACAGGAGGTTAAAAAAAAAAGCGGCCAAAATGGGCAGTAAAACGTGATGAAAAGCGGCTAAAATGTGGGGAAAAAAATGGGTAAAACTGTGCAAAATTGTTGGTAAGTGGAAAATGGAAGTGACAAAAAAGTGGTCAAACAGGGTCGAGTAGTGGCACGAATTAATAATTTGAACATCAGAACCCAATAATTTCTTGATTGCAAAAATTGGCTAAGACAAACAAAAATTGGATAAAAGGGGTTAAAAATGCCAAAACTTGGGTTAACAGTAGATAAATGTGGAAAAAAAGGCAAACAACGTAATAAAAAAGATAAAAATGGGATAGCAGCAAAAATAGGTCAAGCAAGGACGGGGAAAAAAATGATGAAAAGCGGTTAAAAAGTGGCAAAATAGGTTGTAAAATAAGTGGAAAATACAAGCACAAAATGGGTTTATAAAGACAAGTGTGAGCAGCTGCAAAAATGGGCTAAGAAAATCAAATTTGGAGGGGAAAATGGTAAAAAGCTGTTAAAAAGTGGTCAAAATGAGTTGACAGTGGGTTACAAGTGGCAAAAATGGGCAAATGGGAATAAGAGAGATGAAAATGGGAAAGCAACGAAAATAGGCCAAGTAAGATGAAAGCAGGCAAAAATGGATTGAAAAAAAAAGGTGAAGAGTGGTTAAAAAGGGCCAAAACTTGGTTGAAAGTTTGCAACAGTGGGTTACAGAGGCATGAATATGCAAAAAGCTTCAAAAATGGGTTAAAAGTGGTAGAAATGGGCAGAAACATTGATGAAAGGGGGACCAAACATGGCATGAATAAGAACGGTGAACATCAGAACCCAATATCAGCTTGATACACTTTTCAATTCCAAAATTAAAGACCTGTTAGCCAGGATGAATGCTAACACCAATGCCAGTGATCCAGCACACTTACACTGACATCACCAATAAATCACACAACTGTGGAGGGCCCATTCTCTGTTTTTTTTTTTTTTTTTTTTTTTCCAGGGGCCCAGCAGATTTTGCGGATAAGCCTACATCTGCATTAATTTCCAATACTGCCTAAAATGCAAATAATATAAATGAATTAGAAAGTCAGAGGGTTAAACTTGAGTTTAGGTTTGGGAATCAAAGGGAAAAAACACATCTTTTAGTTGATACCTCTGTGATCGACAGCTTTATTAGCCAGTTCTGTGTTGATCAACTTTAGCTCAGGCCTGGCTGCTACTTCTGTTTTGAGGATTTGAAACGGTGCGAGTGGCACTCTGTAGATAAACTCAGTAGCATAAAAATCTAGAAGGGGGGAAAAGACGTGCCAAAACATGTTTTCTGCAGTACAGGAAGCTAATAAACATTTAAATTAGTTACGCATTGTCTTGATTCACATGTTAATTAGACAGGGCCAGTCATTCAATCATCCCAATGAACGAGCTTTAATGAATACAAATGTTTGGATCCCTCAACAACTGCTAATAATACCACTCAGGGGCATAATTCAATTGGATGGCATAATTGGCACTCCGAGAACAGAAACACCGGGGAGCGGGTTCCCGACGGTCCACGCTGGAATGATAGTGTGACAGAGCTGGCAGAGTGTTGGCCTTTAGCTGAAACCTTTTGCCAAGAGCCTGTCGAAACTGAGCAGACCCCGATGGCTCCGCTCTCACTTTACAGAGTTAGGTACACCATTTAGAAGATTAAATTGGCATGAAAGATACCAGCTTTTAGAACTCGCTCGCACTTTTTAAAAATAATAACATGTACTCTGCTTAACAACAAAAAAATTCAGAGATAACCTGCTTGTGTATAAAGAAAACCAAACAATTGTTTCCCATATCAGGACCCTCTGCTTGGCATTCACAATGGCTCATTTTGCCAGGGCTGGACGCGATTACACAATGTAATCTTTCCCCGACTGCACAGCCATGGCATTAGGATTAATTTACGCTAGACAATGCAGGGGTGTGCTCCTATTCAGAAACAGCAAAATGATGTCAGCTTTAGGGGTATCCAATCTGTTGGCATCCTCTTCTAACCTCACAATTATGTTAAGGTCGCCCATGCCTCTCAAGAGCACTGGGGTGACTTTGGACATGCCGAGGTTACAATGAGAGGTAATTGCTAAAATCCACGGCGGAATAGCGTGATCTCTCACTGACACAGATGGGAGGGAAAAGACAAAGAGCCTTATGAATATTTAAATTGCAATTTTCTTCATTTTCTTCAATTGACCCTTTTTTTTTTTAGCAAGCGCAGAAAGGAAACACTGGGTAGACAAGAGTGTCAAAACTGGAGCATGTGGCTCAAGGCAGAAATCAGATCAAACAGCTAAAGAGGCAGAGATTTTCAGTGTGTTAACTGGCTTATGCCCTAATTCATTTGCTGAAAATGAATAAATCTTTTTGTTTTAGTTCACTGAGGCAGCATCTATTCTAAAGCGTTTGTGTTTCGTTTTATTTTCTGAAGTTGAAAGTGCACTGCTCTTCTGTTGGAGCTACAGAACAACAGTAAGGGTAAGATGGAGGCTAAAACAATGCAGATGACTCCTGCATGAACTATTGATTGTCCAAACATTAATCCCATGTATAAAGCATGTAAAGTACACTGTAAATCCATGTGATATGTACTGATTAACAATATCATGTTTGGAACAAGGAAAATATTGCAATTTAAGATTCAGGGCCCTGCTAATTTGTGCAGTTACTGATGTCTAGAAGCTGCTAATTATAGCACGTGCACAAGAGTGCAGGGCCATTGCTGACAAGACAAGGAGATCAGTGGAAACTTAAATCGGCTGGATTTAAACCTTACATCCAAGTGGTAACCTCAGATATTGAAAAGCAAACCAGTGTGGAAAACTGCAGTTCCTTGAGTGTCCACTTGAGGCTGGCCTCAAAAGCCTCAGAAGTCCCATTCATACCCATATTAAAACACCCATTAGGACAGCAGAAGTTACAGCTTCATTAAAAAGTTACATTTGGTCTGAGGAGCTCATGTCTTATTAGCACATACTGTACAATGTTGAGTAATTTTAAAGTTATAACTTTAGTTGTGCACAGTAAGGACCCTAGCTAATCCGGCTAACAGGAGCATGTGTTGTAGCTCTTAGTCAGGAGACTAAATGCTGGCATCGGTTACTAGGTACACTGGAATTTACCTCTATATACTAGAGCATCAGAATGCTTTGGAATCCATCTACGCCATCTAATAAAAAGTATCTGTCCAAGTTAATGCATTAATTCAGATTAGTTATTGTACTCAATTAGCACAATGTTTTTTTCATGGTGATTAACTGCATTCTTCTTTCCCTTTCAGTACACTTTAGTAAAGCCAGTGCAGCCACAGAGATGTAAAATAAGTACACCACTGCTCCTTAATGTCTGATTTAACTTTTGCTCAAATTTGGCAACATGCAGTCGGTTGACTCATTTCCACCGTGGTTTTCGCTCAAATTTGGAGACAAGTCAACAGTTGATACTTTTTCTTATTTCCGCTGTGATTGATTTTTTGCCCAAAATTAGCAAGAGGTCTGGGTCATGACTTTTTCATCAAATTTTGAGTTGATTCTACCGTGGTCAATTTTTTGCTAATACTTGGGGACAGGTCTACAGTCATGTATTTCTAGTCAGATTTTGAGTTGTTTCCACTCTGGTTGATTTATTCTCTCAAATTTGGCAACAGGTCCAAAGTCCTGAATTTTTAGTCTAATTTTGAGTCCATCCTGCTGGAGTCGATTTTCCAGTCAATTTAGCAAGAGGTCCACGGCCATGTCTTTTTTGGCAACTTTTGAGTTGTTTCCACAGTGGTCGACAATGGCAGAATAGACTGTTGGCAGAGAAGATTTGGCAATTTTTTCATGGGCACAATCCACATACTCAGCTCTGCTGCTCATCCCACAAATCAATGTTGCCAACATATGTGGCACAATTTTAAAGGGAAATAAACAGGCTTTCTAATGGTATAAACACACTGTGTCTAACTTCCTGTCTCAGTTGATCTACGCTGCTCAGAAAGGTAAGTGTTGGGAGTGGATCAATCAACTAGACTCTGTGTATTTCACAAGCAGAGCAGAGCAGAGTCGAATGGCACCTCTGACACTTGCTCAAGAAGGACCATGGTGAGGACTGTGTGACCAAGAAGCATTGACAAGGTGTGGACATAACACAGTGCACACAATCCTGTGAAATGTGCAGGTTAAGGCCTGCCTACACTCCACCTTCAATCTGCCTGTAGACGGATAGAGCAAATCCAATATGGTGACCCCCATCACTGGGATTTAAAAGTGTGCTACCAATGTGACACCAATTGGCTATATCTGTATAATAATATAATAAACACTACCCTGTTCTATGTAAACAACTAACCCGTTCAGTAAAAATGCAAAACAATTTTTGATTACATAAGTACACCAAGTAGTCATCTGCATAATGTTGAACATATGTAGAACAGTTTATTTGGCATGTCCTATACTGTTTCTTCACCATGGTACATGGGATCCGTTTGACCCAACATGAGTCACAAAGAGTCCCAGCATGCCCTAGTGTGGTGAGAAACACAAGCTCTTAGTCTCAATGTCATGCTCGCCTTGCTCAGTTACTAACCTGAGGCCATACTGCTCTCTACCACCAAGTAATGACCGAGTACACTTCACCTCTGACTCCTCGAAAAATCCCCTTCACCTTACTTAGATTGGAGGTACAGTCTCATTTGCAAAAGTGTTGGAATCGTTGCATGCTTCACAGAGGGTTCTGCCCCCAGGCTGCATTTACTGATCAGCTTCCAGTGCAGAATAGATAAGGAGGGGTTTCATTCACAAAATCCTAAACTTGCTCAGGGGAGAGGCCTTGTACCAGTGTGTTATAAGCATACTGGCAAGACCCTACAGCCCCTGTTCATTTCCTTTTGCATTAAGTGAAATCCCCCCCCCCACACACACACTTGCATTACTGTGCATAAGCCATGAATATAAACCACGAGTAACAGGCGTCTCATAAATGAAACATAGGTTGCAGGAATAAGCTCTATTTGGTTTGTATTAAGGCTCCCCTTTGCTGGGATAACATGGTATTGTTATTCACCTTAAGACAATTATTTGCCTTCCACAGCTGTTTTGTTGGAACGCATTGCCAGTAATCCTCACAGGCGCTCAGGCCTCTTCGTGCCGTTAACCCCATGCAGCCTTGCATAATAAAATGCTACGGATAAAGCTGGGAAAGTATTCTCGCCTCTGTGCCCCCACCACCATATTACCTGGTGAGATATGACACCAGAGCACCTTGCTGGTATCAACAAGCAGTATAAATAACTGCCAGTTATTTTATCTTCCAGTTATGATACAGGATCATTCTGGAGATTTTTTTTTTTTTAATTAATTGAATGTTTGAAGGTTGAAGTGAACGGGTCATTAACACAATGACATGTTATAATTTGAAGGTGTTCTTTCCTTTGTTTTTCTAAGATTGTTGTTTGTGTTAGTAATCCTTCCACAACTCAGCCATCACGGTGAGAGTTTGCATTTTAAGCGTGCTGTTTTTGATCATGGCAGTGAGCGCATCATCGAGGCATCTCGGCATCTTTGATGTATTGCATACTGATGGAGCGCATGCAGTTTTTTCCCCTCCTCGCAGCTTTTAACAATCTCACAGACTTCCGACGGCCTTTTTTTTCCCAACATGCCAGTGAATCATCTGCCAGAATGTGCACCCTGGGAATAGATCCGAGCCCTGATGAGAGCAACTTGCACAAGCGATTGTCATTAAAAGAGCTGCTGCCGAAGCTAAAGATGGACATCATAAGCCTGTAACAATAATTCTGTCTTTAATTAGATTATCCATAGGAATCAGCTCAAAGGCGTGGCTTTGCTTTAATACATTTTCCCACACAGCTTCCCATGAAAATAACCCCAATAGGAAAGCAAATCAGTTGCATCTTCATAATTCATCACCCCTTTCAAATGACAGGAGTGAGATCATGACGAGGTGCAGCAGCTCGGGAGATGAGCAGGGAGCTTTATAATGGCGGAATCCTTATTGATCCGGATCGGTGTAGAGGAAGGGGATCGATAAAGCTGATCCCTCTCAGTTGATCTTAAGAGAGCTGAGGTGCCAGGTGAAAAATGATCCATTAGAGGGATGTGGAGCAGCCTCAGTGGAGTGCATTAAGTCATTGTTCAAGGCTTCGCCACTGTCCTGTACAGCTGTAAGGGTTTAACCCTTTTATTGCCAAGTCATCATGAAGAACTCCTGATCATTAGTTGCAGATCTTGTTTTCCATATTAACTGTTTTAGCCATTACCATTTGAAGATTATTATTGTCAGATGGTAGGAGTGGGAATCATAGAACAGGATAGTTTAGGACAGGACAGGAAACCATAGGGTTGAATACAAACAATGTGATACTTGCCCCAGGATAGCAATTATATCATGATATATTGAATCTATGAGTATTAATATATTGCAAGATGATTTCAAAATGATAAATAGCAAAATCTTAATAACTGAAAAGTACTTTGTTCCTCTTAGATGTTAAAGTTCAGGAATTTTTTGTCACTATGTGCCAGCCTGCATCCTCATATCCTCAGGTGGGGGCCTCCTTGTCATTCCAAAGTTGAGACTTACAGCCAAAGGTCCATCAGGGCTTCTCGACTTTGGAATGACCTACCTGAAGAGATAAGGCAGGCAGACACAGGCACGTCTAGTAACTTACTTCTTTGAACATATTTTACGTTTTGTGAAATGCAGACTTGTACTTTTTTTTTTTTTTCTTTTTTTTTTTTAGGTATGCTGGTCCTGGCCAAAATCCCTCGAACTTAATTGTATTTAAGGCCCATAAAGGCTGATATTTATAGCTGACTCCTATGTACCAGCCTGCATCCGCAGGTCCTAAGGGGGAGGCCTCCAAGTTGGTCCTAAGTCGAGACTTAAATCCAAAAGTGATCAAGCAAATTCCATCAGGGCTATTCGACTTTGGAATGATCTACCTTAGGAGATAAGGCATGCAGAAACAGGCACATCTTATAAATCACTTCTTAAAACAAATTTTTACATTTTGTGAAATGCTGATATGTACAATTTTTTTTTAGGTATGTTGTCCTGGCCTAAACACCATAAAATTAGTTGTACATAAGGCCAATAATGCCTGATACTTAGAGTTATATATCACAGTTGTTAACATCTATGAGCCAGCCAGCAGCCTAAGATCCTTGGTGGGGGGGCTTCCAAGTTGTTCCTAAGTCGAAACTAAAAAAAAAACAAAGGTGGTTGAGCATATTTCATCAGGGATCCTCAGCTTTGGAACAACCTACCTTGGGAGATAAGGCATGCAGAAACAGGCACATTTTATAAATTACTGTACTTCTTAAAACAAATTCTTACATTTTGTGAAATGCTGATATGTACAACGATTTTTTTTTTTTTAGGTATGTTGGTAATTGCCAAAACGCATCAAAATTAGTTGTACATGAGGCCAATAACGGCTGATTTTTACAGCTATATATCACAGCCATTAACCCCTATGTGCCAGCCTGTAGCTTAACATTTTCAGTTGGGGGGCTCCTGGTTGTTCCAAAGTTTAGACTCAAAAAAACAAAAAAGTGATTAAGCATATTCCATCAGGGCTCCTCGACTTTGGAACGAAGGCATGCAGAAGCAGGCACGTCTTATAAATTACTTCTTAAAACTCTTTACAGACTTGCTTTTATGTGATGTTGTCTTCTTTCTTAGCTTTCATCTTCTAACAAAAGTTTCATTATTTTGCATATTTCAATTCCTCTTCACCTCAGTGTGTTTAATCTTCCTAAATGTCAATTTATTTCATTGCCCTTTTGGCTGTTTTTAATCGTTATTGCTGCCCTGTCTTTTGTACTGTAGCTGAGTATGGTATGGAGCACTTACACAAGCCAAAAAACCACGACTTTGAGGGTCAAACATGCTTGGATATAGTATGGACTTTCCTAACTTGAACAAGAAAACCTACGCAAAAATTCAAATGTAACCAAGGCAAAGCTGAGGAACACTGAAACTGAAACTACACAAAAGCACTGATTTATACTCCTCATGATATCAGTCCTCCACTTTATGTAAGCCTATTTCAGCATTCAGAAACAATGTAGGAGGAAAACAATACAGCTTTTAGATATAGAAGACAAACTGCAAACAACAAAATTATAGTTGAAAATGCATTTTCAGAAGTTAAAACAAGCTTCTATGGCTCCTATACTTGAAGTTTAGGACTGGTAAGAAATGCTCTTTTCTCGAAAGCCCTCCTGAGCAGATTAGAATGAATTTATACATCAGCACACATGTAAAAAGAAGACAAAGCCTTCTATCTTCCACGCGTCGTCGTCCTTACATTGTCCCCCAGGTGAACAGGTCTGGAAACACCCTGGAACGTGAGCGCTCATTCTTATATCGACTCGCTCTGGCGCAGCACATGACTTAACACGCTGCAACATCTGCCCCGGTGTGCAATCACCTCACGAGGACATTTCCTGGACACTAATCTGAGATTACAGTCAAAAACTGCGGCAGGACGAACAGGGATTAGTGTCTCCTCCTGTCACTTTCACTTGGCAGAAACATGGTATGATCACACCTCGGGTATTATCATCGCTCTCGCCCACTGTACCGCGTCTCTGCATGTGGTGCTGATGTACTGAAGGTGGTTTTTAAAAAGGTGACTGCAATTACAAACACCATCAATGAAATATTCCAGGTTGTGATGTTGAAAAAGGAGACATTATTACTCAGTATTTCTTCAAAATCCTTGGCTTTGATTTAATGATATAATTATCACATTTAAATTTGACTACCTTTTGTTTCATGAGGTGCAAAGCCTGCAATTAGAATCTGACAATGTGTAATATATTGCAGCTGTGCTGAGTTTCCTGTATTTAATAATTCTCAATAAGCACCTGTCTATAAAAGCAACATAAAAGAACACAAGGCCTGAATTATCAAGGAAACAATCCCACTAATGGTGCCCCATTATGTTGCTGATTTCCAACAGACTGTATCATTTAGCAGCAAAAAAAAAAAAAAAAATCTGACAAAAACAAAACAAAAGATGAATGAAAACAGCCATGCAGGTCCCTGAAAGCATACTTAAGAGCAGTAGCTGGCTCTCTGTACCCTTCAGATTGGCAGTTTGGATGGAGAAGAATGGGAGAAATGAAACACACACACATGTGGAAGTGTGAAAAATCTTTCAGAGATGATTTAGCCAAGACTGGAGGGATTAGCACAGATAGAAATGGAGCCAAAGTAAACATCACTACGCTTGTTCTGACCAAATAAATCCTTTGTATCTCTGAACATTGTTTCTTAATTAACCCAAACAAAAGACTGGATGTTATGTGTTGAACAAAATGATTTTCTTTTTGTTATAATCTGCTGATATAAAGCATAGGTGGGCATTCCCCCCTTTCCAGCTCTGTCTGGCCACAACTGATCTCTAAAGAGGCACAGTGAAGCCCAAACACTGGTGATCACCATATTGGAAATACAGACTCCAACTAGCTTCAGGCTAACCTTGAAACAAACAAATCCTGGTGCTAAAACACGTCTCTCCAGCTGGTCTATAAATTTTGCCTTTCTTGATGAAAAAAATCTACAAACAAATCTCTTCAATGTCAAAGCGACAACAGATTTCTACAGAGTAATGTCAACTAAATAAAAATATGTAATGTAAAATATGTAAATGCATAAATATTCATCTCATTTAAAGTGACTAGAATTCAACAGAACCTGGCCAATTGGTGCTAGTAGTCTCACAATTAGTGAAACCCACAGGGTGTTGTGATTGCAATATTAAGACACCTGTTTCTGAAAGGTTCAGTTTATGAGCATTCCTGGCTACCATTACATCATTAAGACAAAAGAACACTCCAAGTAACTCAGATAAAAGTCTATTGAAAAGTAAAGTAAGTCGGAGGATGGATACAAAAGGTACTGAACATCAGCTGAATCATCGTCAAGAAATGGTGGGAATACAGCACGTGTAAATCTGCCTAGATCAGGCCGTCCTCACAAACTGAGTGACCATGCAAAAAGGAGACTAGTGAGAGAGGCCGCCAACAGACCTATGACTATTCTGATGGAGTTACAAGCTTCAGCAGCTGAGATGAGAGAGACTCTGCATACAACAACTATTGCCTGGGTTCTTCACCAGTCGAAGCTTTATGGGAGAGTGGTAAAGAGAAGCTACGGTTGAAGACAACTCATTATATATTGACTGGTGTTCACCAAAAGGCATGTGGGAGACTCTGTGGTCAAGTTGAAGAAAGTTCATTGGTCTAATGAGACCAAAATGGTGCTTTTAGGCCATCAGACAAAATGCCAAACACACCATCCCCACTGAAAAGCATGGTGGTGGCAGCATCATGCTGTGGGGTTGCTTCTCAGCAGCCAGCCTTGGAAGGCTTGTAAAAGTGGAGGGTAAAATGAATGAGGCAAAATATAGGAAAATTCTGGAGGACAGTCTTATTCAGTTTGCAAGAGAACTCCGGCTTGGGAGATTTATTTTCCAGCAAGTCAATGACCTGAAGCAAACAATGAAAGCTACAAAGAAATGGTTTAAAGACAACAAGGTGAATAGTCTGGAGTGACCGAGTCAAAGACAAGACCTCAATCCAAAGGAGAATTTGTGGCTGGACTTGAAAAGGGCTGTTCCCACCTGATCCCCACGCAACTGACAGAGCTTGAGCAGTTTTGCGAGGAAGAGTAGAGTAAAATTGCAGTGTCCAGATGTGCGAGCCTGATTGAGACCTTTTCACACACTCAGTGTGTGATGGCAGCCAAAGGTGCATCTACTAAATACTGACTTGAAGGGGGTGAATTTTATGCAGTCACTTATTTTACATTACATATTAGTATTAAATCAACATTACTTTTTAGAAACCTGTTACACTATGACATTAAAGACTTTTTTGTCATTTCTTTTGGTTAAAAAAAGCCAAACTACACTGACCATGATTCATTTATCAAATCAATACAAGGGTAAAACATCAAAGGGGATAAATACTTTTTTAGGCACTGTTTTCTTTAGAAAAGGTTTTAACATTATTCAAGCTTGTTAAATGCTTAAATGTTTGACCCTTTAACTCAAAATCAATGGTTACTTAATGGTAGTAGTCAAGGCAGATTGAATAAATGATTACAAATTGGTGACTAAATGCGCTTTGGACATGACCTTGTGCACACTTCTTAGTATCCCCTATGAGTCTGTGCCTCATTGGACTACCAGATCTTAAAAATCCTGGACACATGCATTTTCACATCAGCTCACCAACCTTTTCCAAACAGTTTTTCTTGCAGTCATCTCCTACATATAAGGTTAACTCTCCTTTGCCCTCCAAAGCTCCGTTTCCTTAATGAAACGCCTCTATGGATCCTTCACGAAAAGATCACTCATCTTTTATGGCCTGCTCTACTTGTCCATCTTCAGTGTTTGTGCTTTTGTCGCTTGGTTAATTGTGTGTAGATCAAACTAACCTTGTATCAGGCGACGCTTGACAAAGAAAATGTGAGAGAGTATTGATTTAACCTCTTATTGAGCGTGTGCAGGGTGTGAGAGGGGCTGCATTGCACGCCGCTGCCTCTCGTATCTGCCCTCTCGGATTCAGGGCAGCAGTTTCTAGCAAATGCTTTTTAAGAACAGGAAATGGCTTAGAAGAAGCAGTGAAGGGTGCTCTTAAAGCTGTAATCTTCACGCAAAGTGAGGGCAGTAGTTACTTAACAGGCGACTGATTGCAGGTAATGACAAGTCTTGCAAGCCAGTGGGTATTGTAAAAGTCAATGCAATTGCACTATATTTAAGGAGAATTGTTTGTCTGGATGTGACTCTGCTAAAGGCTGGTCTTTGAATCATCTCTGCACTCTGTATGCTACTTGAAAGCTGAATAATTTCAGCCAGTCATTTAATCTAGGATGTGACAAAAAGCTGTTTGGATTGGGGCTTGATTCCAAGTTTTAGATGGCAAAAATTTCGACTGAATTGCTGCCATTTGGTAATTTTGTACTTCCTGTGAAGTGCCGGTGGATAATATCAGCATTAAAGAGTTTATTTATAACACAGCAGTTAAAAAATTCTCAGTTCACTTCCATTTTTTTTTTGCATCTTTGTCATCAATTTTGTTTTTGCATAACTTCAGAGCTTCAGAGAAAAATGTGTTTTCTTTGTGACTACATGCATCCCTAATACTAAGTGCTTCAGCTTGCAAAGTTTGAAACGAGAAGCACTGTTACAGCTCAATTCATGCTTCTTGTCTTTTCATTCATGCAATCCATCAGCAGCTCCATTTGCATCTCTTTAAACCAAAGGTAATCTCCAGGGAATACTACAACAAAACATCCGCCCCATTGACATTAAGCCCGTGAGCTGGCAGAAGGGTTAACCTCGCTTCAGATATACGCTCCCTGCTCAGGAGCCACCCGGCTGTCAGGGAGAAGGGCACCCACTGTATAACTGCATATAAACATAACACAAACTGCCAAGCGTGATAAGAACGGGAAGGAGGCTTCAACACCAATTTCGACCGAAGACAAACGACTGCTGGTGGACTTATCATGGCTGATTCGTGTAGCTGGTAGAGGCTTTGCTTTTGTTTTTTTTCCCTCCTTCTGTGAGTGGTTATTTATAGTCGGAGCACTTTCAGTCTTGTCAAAAAAGTGAGTGTTGGATTGAATGTGAAATAATTTAATGTGGATGTCATTAAATGTAAATGAGCAGATGCTCCCAGGTGGCTGTAGAGCCATTTAAGTACAACCCCAGTTTAAATACTTTTCCTTGTCCATCCCTAACTTCAACGCTATCAGTTTCCACTGTAGATAAGTGCAGCTATTTTAAGATCAATAAATAGAGACATTCAACCAACAAGAAGACAACAAATCAATTCAGCTTGACAAGATGATTTTTAAAGGATTTATAGCTATTTACTGTTATTACGGAGCAACATTGACAAATACATTACAGCTGCCACAATCACAGCAAGAAGATTGAATGTGACTTTAATTATGAAACATGTCACAAAAATGTGACCTAAATCACGTACATAAGGTCTCAGAGCACTTTAACCTTCAAAAAAGACATTAATACACCTCGATGTAATGTGTTAAGATACTCACTGTGGAACTGTTATTGTGATATTATGATGTGCCATGAAATCACTGCAAAAGACTGAATTCATCTCACACTAGGGTGTCTGCAATAGAGGTGGGAGAAAAAGTTGATGATTTGATGCATTGAGATGTGCCGGTGGAAGATCCTGAATCTATTAATAAATGTCCAATAATCAATAATTGTAATTGTTAATAGTTGTTTGTAATTTCAGATATGTTACAAGGAAAGTATGCTGCTACCTTTGGTTCAGTGCAGTTGTAACTTTCTAGTTTACATGGATCTTACATAGAGGATAGTGGAAATTTAATTCAGCTCGTTTTTTCTAAACACAAATGTAATGTTTTGAATGTGTTTGGCACAGTGAGAACAACAGATATGTAAAAAACAAACAAGTGCATCAAAATGCATCAATAATCGATTAGGAATCGTGAGGTGCCTAAAGATTTCCACCTCTAGTCTGCAGGGTCTTAAAAAGTGTGAAATGTTGCTAAATCATTTTAGCCGCAATCAAGGATTTTAAAAGGAATTGAAGGGCCTTAATAGAATAGAAAAAAATAGAACAAGCCCTTTGACCCTGCTTCATGTAAAATACCATGCACTGTCTCTTACTGCGGTACTGTATGTTAATACAGTAAAAAAGCTCACTGTGAAAAGAGTTTCACCTCGTGCACATTTGCACTCACAGATCTATTAACCGTGACTAAAATTTCTGTGGTTAAATGCCTCAACACATGTGCATATTTACACTATTTTAACTACTTACCATACTAATAACTGATTTAATCTATAAACCGTACTGAAATGCTGCAAGAAGGCTTACTGTGGTAAAATGCCTCACCTCCTATACTTTGACTTAATCAACTATCCTAAATTATCTACCTCATGTAAATCTGCCCACACCCTTACATGTTTCATACTCTGATCATGTCTAGTCAGCATCCTTTCAGCCTTTGCATATCTTGCTACCATACTAGGAATGCACACAGACTTGTATTTCCTAGAAATAACACCCTGAAGAGCTTGTATACATCTAAATTCTTTACACTCAGTTTATTATTTCTTTGTGTTTAATGTTTAATTCCTGTACATTTAAACCCATCAGGCACTGCTGAAATACACAGCAGCAAAACTGACTTTTAATGTATGAATGCTCTGACTATTTTTGCCCTGGGACAAAAGCCTGGCTGTAAATATGATGCTTTCATACATGATGCCAATTTAGTCATGAAAAAAATATTTTGGGATTGAGCAGGAACATGCTGCAATCACAGGGGATGGTGTAAAACACAGAGAATAGCACATAGACATAAATATTGTGAGTTTAAGCTTTTTGATTTTTGTTCATTTATCTCACATCATGTCCCCATCACAATGTTAAACAATGTTACATCACATTGCATATTTGTCTCATATGGTTCAGGCCAAATTCCTAGGTGTTGCATCTGTGAATACAAACACCAAAAAAGGGTCAGTCACACTACCAAAACAAGCTTCTCTTGGTTTCCAGTCAGTAATCCTCAGCTGCTCTTGCATATGAGTTTATGTGACATCTCTACACAAACCTGTTTTATCTGCTTGGCCTGTCAACCCCGTGTGGTTTATTCTGTGACGTCGGTACATCGCCAGCGAGCCCTAGAGGCTGCTGTCCTCTCTGCCACTTGAGCTCCCCTTGTTGTCGACTCAGCATGTCGGACAAGCTCCCCGGCTCGCTACGCACTGTAACGGCTGACACACTAGGTGGTTAGTATGTACTAGTGTGGCATGTGTGTGTGCCTATGTGTGTGTTACGAGGTCAGCTGTTGCCAGAGGCCGGTCGCTGGAGAGACAGCAAGGTTCCCAGCGGCCACCTGCTGCGCGGCCCCCCTCCGCCGTGTGTTGTCACATGTTATCATGGCTTAGTGAGGTTGTGGGGAGCAAACATGGGGAAACAAAGCAGTGGCAAAGTGTCAGTGGTAGTCAGTGTGTGCGGAAGGTTATGTTATGCATAAATAATGGGACAGCTGTGGTGACACTTTTAGGGTCATGTTAGGGAACACAAAGAGGGCAATGAGGGGCACAGTGCAGTGATGTCAGACATGGAACTGCTGGGTATTGATAATTGACATCATATCATGGGTGATCACTAAAACATCACTGTTCATGAAAGGGGGTCAGTGTAGTGAGAAATACAATTTCATGTGGATGTCATTGATTTTTAATTACAGAGGTGACTAAAAATCCCCTAATAGGCTAAAATGAAATACACCATATTTACCTTTTGACTTCTTTTAAATCTTTAATGTCCATTTAATTAATGCACACACACATGGAACTGATGGAATGGTATGGGTATTTGTTTATCCATCCATCCATCCATCCATCCATCCATCCGTCTGTCCGTCAAAGGTATCCATCCATCCCACACCAATTTGTTCATCCATCCATTCAATCCATCCATCCATCTATCTATCCGTCTATCTATACATCCATCATCTCACCATCCATCCCCAATCCATGCATCAATCCATCCATCCAGCCATCATCTCTCCATTTGTTCCCAATCCATCCATCCATCCATCCATCCATCTCCATTAATCAATCCATCCATTTTATGGTAAATCTGTCAGGCTAAAATTGGCTCCACCATTCAGATACATTGCTGTGACAAGCTAGGACTGTGGATAGTAAAGCTCTTTTCCACAAGACTGCAGATAAACCATGATTTTCTTCAAAAACCTTTGATAACATGCAAACATGTGTCTTCCACAGAACCATTTACCATTGCTTTCACATCTAAATTATTTGGAGTTGAAAAACTGCTCAATTAACAATCAAGAAACTATGCAGTATCTTATATGTGATAAAAATATGTGTATCAATAATATATGGCACCTCTACTGCTGGTGCAATTTGTGTTCAATTTGATAACAACAGCTCCATGTCTGATGTAACTTAGTGTAATGGGTATTTTTTTCAGATGGGGAATATTCTACACCACACTATGTACTTCCTGAACAGACTCCATTCTAAAAAGCACCCCTGGTTTCTTAATGAACTCCAATAATGAGCCGTGTGGAATTATGCATGCGATTAGGGTTTTGTTGAACAAGCCATTTGAGTGCGAGACATAATAGCCTCCAATTTTATGGCTAGATTTACAGGCAGTAATCATCTCCGAGTCCCCTCACCAAATCTCATTCTGTGTGACTGCTGTTCAAGAGCGATTATTTTTTGTTAATACTCCTGTAATTAAATGCATGCTTAGACTCTGAGTGATTACTGTTCCTGTCGAGTAATTGCGCTGCAGCTCAGATCGCTGCGAGAATGATAATCAAACGTGCAGAGTTTGTGTCCGTGTGTCCTGAGAACAATTACACAGGGATGAGTCACGGCTCCGGCAAAGAGAGGAACAGTCAGATGAGCGTCCTTTTAAACAGTGACACGATAGACTGTTACTCTTTCGCTATGGCTGTTTTTGTGTTACTGTGCGTGTTAGTTTAAAGAGCCTGGGTGACATTTATCTCAGACCAATTTCAACATTTGTAAGAGTGAAAGTGAAACTGAAATTGCACTCCTGCTGTCCTCGCCTCTGAGCAATCCTCGAGCAAAGTAACAGCCCGGCTGCTTCGAGGCGTCATGCAACACCTTATGGACATCCTGTCCACATATCTGAGCACATGTTTGCATGCTGATCAAACTTCACACACAAGTTGAATCTCCACTTTGCACAGGCACTTTAAAAACGCTCAAAGATAGCATTCAGAAGAGCTGCTATTTATTCCACTTATCACCAGAGAAACAATACCAAAATAGGCACATCAGTGGCTTTTTAGGAAAAATTGGAAGCAAAACAAGTTGAATAGCTGCCATGAAAACAGCAACAAAATCCCAGAGAGAGAGAGAGAGAGAGAGAGAATCTAAATATGAACACAAAGTGAATGTGGCTGATTAAACAGCGCTCCCGTCGGTGTCTCCCCGCTGTTTTTGAGCTGTGACATTTTCCAGTAACCTGGAAATAATTGCAGCTCTCAGCTGTCAGTTCGACTCTGTCACTGCACAGTTTTAAGCAATGGGGTTTTTGCACTGTGCGAAACACCGGGTCCGGGTAAACTAGGCATCACCTTGATGATCCTTGATGTCCCACAGCTTTATCAGCTCTGCAAGGGCGCAGCCGGACATCATGTAAGACAGTTAAGGTGACGCCAAATATAGACTAGTGACAGAGGAAAAAACAATGCACGGACAAATTATAGGGTGTTAGCAGAGCAAGGAGAGAGAACATAATATTGATGAATTATGTGTACCTAAGAGGAGCAAATTTGCAACAGCATAAGGCAGCAATTAGCATGTGATTCACTGTGAAATCGATGAAATCATCCTAGTACGCAAGCGGATCACTCAGTGAGTCATTTTATTGTAAAACAGGGACAAAAATTTATTTGGCATAAAAGGTAATAGACACAAAACAAGAGCTGTGGTATAGGAAGAAAAGGAGGCCACATTACTTTAGCAATGTTTTAAAATCACTTTATCTGTAATACATCAAAATAAGTCTACAGGCAGTAATTATTATAAAGGTTTCTTATGATAAAGAAGCTAAACAGTTACTCATTAAAAGAGAAGGGCTAGAATTAACTAGATTTTGTCCTTCAAAGCCACCAAATCATCAATAAGTGTTGTTTTCCTTTGTTGTTTTCTGTATGTATTTTTCTGTGCTTGTTATTTTTCTTTGTCCATCTTTACTTGCTTCCAAATTTTACCCCAGCATTTGTAATGTTCCAACATTTTAGAAGATTACCTTTCTTGCTCATATAATACATGATAAATACACAATGAATTCAAGCAATAGTTTGCTTAGCTTGGACTAAAGGGCAAAAAGGCAAGCAGCTGCTTTCAGAAAATAAATATCATTCTTTTCTGAGGGTACACTGCAGTCATATGCCCAGTAGTGGTGAGCTGACGGCCAGCTGATCCCAATTATCGCCCCCAGCTCCCACAGCCAATCACAGCTCTTTCTCCCAACAATACAAATATGACGTACTTCTCACTAATCGCTGCTTGCACCAGTGATGATGCACAACAATGCTGGTGCTGCTGGCAAAGCTTAGCCTCCTCCACCCCAGCCTCCTCCTTATTAGCATAAAGCTTGTTGCACCCTCATACTCAGAGTCATGCTACTATGTATTGATTTCTGTTGAACTAATGTTATTGTTTTAAATATAATAGTCATAAATGTATCCATCCATATGGGGGTTTCTAGCTATGAACTTCTTGGAAAGTCAAAGCATGCTGCTTGACTAACCCAGTAAGCAATATTTGAGCAAAGCATTCTCCGCCAAGTAAAACATATCCACTTTGCAATAAAAGGGTACAATGTATGATGAGAGTGATCCTGACTGAATTGAAGTTTTTTGAACTCTCATAAACTTTTGTGTCCGAAAAATAGTGAAATATTCAAGAAAAAATAGATTAAAAAACTCATGATGAACTCAGGAAAAAGCTAGTTTTTCCAAAATGCCAAACTATATTTTATCACTAACTTGGAACATGTTAGGCTAATGTTAACAAAAATGCAAAACTAATGTTTTTAACTAACTTGAAACATATTAGGCTAATGTTTACAAAAATGCCAAACTATTGTTTTTAACTAACTTGGAACACTTGAGGCTAACTTTGACCAAAATGCCAGACTATTGTGTTAAGCTTACTTGGAACATATGAGGCCAATTTTTATCCCTAAATGTCAAACTATGATTTTAAGCTAACTTGGAACATATTAGGATAATTTTTTACCAAAATGCCACACTATTGTACTAAACTAACTTGGAACATATTAGACTAAACAGCTTTACAAGTTTTGTCAGTAAGGGATCAGAGTTTTCATATGTATAAGACGGATGCACGGGAGAAACGGTAGGGATGGCACCAAATGGATTGGAGTACAGCTAGCAACAGCTAATACAGGGCTGTAGCTCCTGTGTATGGGCCGATAACTCTGCTCATCAACTGAGTCAAACCAGCTCGCTGGGTTTTGTTTCTGGCATTTAAAAATTTGAAACAAGAAGTGTATGAAACCTATTCATGAAAACTTCTAGTTAAAGGTAAAGCTTGGTGCAAGTTTTGAGTGTATATGTAAGCAGGGTCAAGTGTTTTCCAGAAAGGAACATGTTTAGAAGCCTTCGTGTTTTGCTAGCAATATTTTTTAATTAGCCTAGTGGCTATTTCAAACACCAGTCCTCTTCCTTTTATTATCATCCCTATCTGTAAAAATAGCCCTTTTCACACTGGCTTACTATAATTTTTGAAGACCTGGCTTTTGTGAACAATGCCTGATGTTCTTCAGGCCTCCCCAGGGTGCATGCCCCATCTCTTTGACCCGCTTCTCTCTATATTTTTTTTTTTCCATCAAGGCTCACTCAGCTGTATCTGTCTTATTTCAGCTCGCAGACCCTCTGGGATGCTCTCATTCCCATCGCAAAGGCTACCTTTGATATTGTTGATACCTTTGCTGCACACAGGTTGGTTGAGAAATTTATACCGCAGGCATATAGCTGGAAATTTCATAACTATTATCTACACATATAGTATGAAAGCTAGAATCTGCTATTAAACTCTGTCAGACGTTCAGCCGCTTCCATAGATGAAAAACACATCCTGAATACAATAAATAAATGTGATTTCATGTAAAGATAAATTGCTCAGCTCCAATTTTATGCATAAACATTCCCTCTGCAAAGTATTTCACTGTGAACAGTCCATTTATTTAGTGGAAGTAAGATGGAAATTGTCAGCTAAAAGGCTGCATACACAACAGAGAATTATTCATATATTAACCAGGGATTTCTATGCCGATTACTTATGTGCTCTGTAGAGGACATGCACTGCAGGCCAAAACGTGCAGTGCATTTTAAACAGGGTTTTGAAACATATCTTTCACTTTATGTGACTGTGCACAAGCATTTTATTTTTGCATGACGGTTGCCATGTGGAAGTCCAGGTGAGACCCCATCTAACAAAGCAAAGCAGCTACAAATGAGTTCTACATTTGCAAAACCATTTTAGCCCCCTGATTATGTGAGTAACAGGCCTTCACGCGATATAATATCAGAGGTGCGAGCAGCAGTAGCAGTGCATCATGATTAAATGCTTGCGTGGGTCGCAGTGAATGATCTCTGCATTTGTCACCAGAACGGAGCTTAGCGTCCATCAGAGCTGCCAGCGGAGGTGCGTCTGCCACCGAGTGGGAACAGAACAGGCCAGATTGTGTGGGGAGGGAGGCCTTGGCACGTGACCAGGTGCATCCGAAGCCTCCTCTGATCCTCCAATGTGCTTCTGAGCTGCTCTATTCCCCCAACACAACGCCAAACACCTGCTTGGCCCGATTGTCAGACTGAAAGCTCTGTTATCGGCGTGGGCCGACCAAATGGTGAGGCACTCTGCTTTCATCAGCGAGTAGTGTGGAGCAGGGGGGAGATTTGTGATTGATGTCAGTAGGAGACGGTTTGGAAAAAAGAGATGTCATGTGAGTCAGTTCGATACCTAATGTAGTAAAAAACACATGGACCTCAGGTTTAAATGCAACCAGACCTTCCTTTTAAAAGAAAAGTCTTCAAAATATTCACATACAAAAAAATCCTTGTGCTTCTTTTTATTGGCTCCATTTGTGCCACTACTCAAAGCACTTCCCGTCTGCAGAGACACAGAGGCCCACATCACGGGCTCTCTGTCTCTCTTTCTCTCCATTACGAGCTATTGAGGCCGTGTTCACCAGGATCTAAACATTGCAGCAGGTGCAGTTTGAAAGCCTGCCATTGGTTGACAGCCCCTTGAAAAGCGTTCTGGGAAACCAGTGTGGCATTATGCATTAGTTCATGCATAATTCATACATTTAAACTTGTATTACTTGGCCACTTAGCTCATTTAATGATTGTTTTCCAACAAAAGATGGTTCAAATGAAGAATTGATGGTCATGTGGAAAACTGGAGCAAGTTTATTATTGACCTTGTCTTAAGAAAGACAGTTTATTCGTGATCTCAGACAGCAGGACTACATTACACACAGTCCTCTGGTGTCACAGCAACATCTCTGATTGGTGGAGTACTTTCAGCTGTTGTCTGCAATGACTGAAGTTAATGGTGCTGGGAAAAGTGGATACTGCTGAGCTCTATTGTGATGGTGGATGGAACCACATACATCACAGCACCAGACCAACCAGTAGGAAATGTTCCAAAAAATTCAGTTGCAGTAGATGATTTCAACCTGTAGGGGGCAGTTGCTATGCACATTTTGAAAAGAAAATGTAGATTTTCATACCCTTTGTGCGAATCGTACTAATAAATGTACCAACAAAATGTATTAAAATACTTTGTACTCAAATGTTGGGAGACAGATTTGAATTTTTCAACGACACTACTCAATACCCATATACATAGCTGAAGAGTGGCTTGGAGGTTTACACCAACGTCTAAATTATTGTTGTTGTTAGTTTGCCAGGTGAGCCTTATTTAAGGGAAACTCCTTAAGGAGGTTGTCCCAAGTAAGTCACAGGTTTCATGGGGAAAAAAAAGATCTTTCTGGAGATGAAAAGTGTGGAATAGTAGAAAAGTATAAGGGAATAGCACTGTGAAAAGACGTGTGTGATTAAGAGCTTGAACGTATTAGGAGAGCAGCTGTGAAACATCCACTGACAAGTATCAAACAGTTATTAGAAGCTGTTGGTTCCTCTGGAGTCCCAAGAAACTCTGGATGCAGAATCCTCCAGAGGCTTTCTGAGGTACATAAAGATGCATTTCAGCCACCTTTAACCAGTGCCCTCAAGGAGAAATGATTGCAGTGTTCTAGTTGCATTTTAAAAGCAGAAATTAATATTAAAGTGTGGACAACGAGTTTGTGGTGCTGTGCAAAGCGACGCCACTTCTGACAATGACATACTGTTAGGACGTGAGTAAGTGAGCAATAATATTAAAAACGGTATGGGAAATGCTTCACATTGCTGCACAGAAAGCCAAAAATAGAAGAGTTTAATGAATAAATGGAAGAATTCACGAGTTTTAGTAGTTTAGGCATTTCATTTTTTTTTTTTTTGTTTGTTTTTGTTAGGGGAACTGAAGTACCTGGAAAAAACCCCTCAGACACAGTGGGAACATGCCGTCTCACAAACAAAAACATGCTCTTTTCTGTTTGTTCTGACTACATGTTCCCTCTGCTCTGCTCGGCCTGCTACGGCTCAAGTGCAGGGGTGAGAAGGAAGGTCTGGAAGAGTTGGTCAAGACCTCTCTGCAGCTTGTGCTGACGGAGGCTTTCCGGAGTCAAGAGTTTTTTAACTTTCCTCCACGGAGAGACCTGTTCATCCAGGAGATGCTTGATTTCCTCCACAACACTCTGGAGGATGTTGGCCCTCGACGAATAGTGGTCCCTCTCACCTCGAAGCCTCTGAATCTCCGTCCGCAGAGCAAGGCATTTCTTCTTTTGGACCTCAAGATTAGATGTGAGCGCTTTGTTGCTGCTGGCCATTTCCTTAAGCTGCTCTTTGTTCTGAAGGTCCCTTCTGGTGGCCTCTGCTCTCTGGACCCGAAGCTCCTCTTCTAGAGAATCTTTCTCTGCAAGAAGATTCATGATCTGCATCTCAATCTTCTCCGTAAATGCCGAATGCTGAAGTTTGACTTCCTCCAGTTCTCTCTGGAGACAGTCAGCCCTCGTCATACAGTTATCACTTTCACTCTGAGACACCTCCAAGTCCTTCTGCAGATCACGGTTGGCCTCCATCTGGACTTCTAATTCAGAGGAGAGCTCAAGGTTGTCCCTGGTCTTGTCTTGGAGCTGGTTGATCAAAGTTTCCAGTTCTTTTTTGTGCTGGATCTCCTTGCTGGTGGCCTCAGCTCTCTGGACCTTAAGCTCCTCCTCCAAACGGGTCTTTTCTGCAAGAAGACCCAGGACCAATGTCTCAGCCTGGTAGGTAAACACTTTATGCTGAAGCTTGACTTCCTCCAGTTCTTTCTGGACAGAGTAAGCCCTCATCATATGGTGATGACTCGCTGTTTGAAAAACCTCCACAGTCCTCTGCAGTTCAAGGTTGGCCTCCTCCTTGGCTCCTAATTTGGAGGAGAGCTCAAGGTAGTCCCTGGTCTTATCTTGAAGCTGGTTCTTCAAGATTTCAAGTTCCTCCTTCTTGATCTTATCCATGCCTGTGGACACTTTACTTTGGTCCAGAGCATCTTCAGTACTCATGTTCAATTTCTTGGCCAGCATCTTGTTGCTGTCAGTAAGCATCAAATTCTGATGTTTGACTTCTTCTAGTTGCTTCTGTAAGAAGTTCTTTTCTTTCTGGGTCTCCTCCAACATCTGTAACACGGCCATATTGCCGTCCTCCCTGGCTTGGAGTTTGGTTTGAAGCTCAGTGATAACTTCTGTCGCAGCCTCCAGCTGGGTCTTCAAGGCCAAATTCTCCCTGACTTTGGCGTCCTTGTCATCAATGTTGGAGTCATCCCTCTGTTGGTGAAATTTTTCTAACAAGCCGTCTTTTTTAGCCATTAGGAGTTTAAATTGCGTGTCCCTGTCAGAGACCTCTTCTTTGAGGCTTTTGACCTCTTTCTCCAGGGACGCCTTCTCTGCCAACAGCTGTTTTACCAGGATTGCGTCCTTACTGACGGTCTCCTCCTGCTCCTTTGCGAGGCTGTCAGCTTGTAGGATTTTACAATCCCCACCTTTTTCTGAGTCCTCCTTCATCTTAAGGAGTGCTGTGCTGCCTTCCATCTGCAAGTCCTCTGGCTTTTCCTGCAGTGCCTTATTTTCAGCAGGAGGACTTTGTTCCAGCTTGAGATCACTGGAGGATTCCACTGATGGATTCGAGAGCTTCGGCTGTTTATTTAAAAACATGATCTCTCCCCATTGCTCCAGATTCTCTCTGTGCCTGAGCTTCAACTCTTCGTCCATATTTTTCTGCATTTTCATGTTTATCTGCTTTTGGAGAATTTCCATCCCCTGCTGTGCATTTTCATCCTCCATCATGTCATGGTAGGATTGAGCCCGACGCAGACGCCGGCCATTGTCGTTTTGGCAGTGGCTTTCTCCATTGGCTCCATTTACTGAATCGTTGGATCTTTTATGACCCCTCTTCTGCACATCTTCCTTGCTCTTAGATTGTCCCATTGTTGGAAAAATAAGCGGACTGAGTCAAGGTCGAAAATGTTTGAGTCTTTGTCACTCGGACGACCTCGTAGATAGACTTGTCTCTGAGCTGTGGTCTTAGTTCTGAGAGTGTGGCTTGCCTGCCTGTCTTATTAGTCCTGAAGAGCTCTGATCTTGTCATAACAAGGGGATTGTGATGTCACATGATTCCAGAATTTTGGAAAGGGGATTTTTAAAAACTGTATTTAAATTCTGTTTCCATGACAACACATAATCCTTCAAAACAGGCTGTTATTCCAAAATGGCCTCCATAACATCAACATTCCAGGCAGCCCCTCACTGATGCAGTTTTAAGTTTTTCTGCTATTTTGAATCAATTCTTAGTATCTAGATGCAATTTTCTTTAGTCAGTTTTAACCTTTTTATTTTATGTCAAAGTATCGTTGATCAAAACTCAAACAAAAATTTGTGTCCAGTTTTAGTAAAAACAAAAAAACAAAAAAAAGTCCTCACATTTCAATCTTTAATTTTTGTCACATTTATCCTCTATAAATTGATTAAATCAGCCAGATTTGTTAAACTGGTAGCTTTTCATGCAGTCCATTCTTCGGCTGTGAAAGCATTCCCTTTAAAAAGTGTGGAGACCAATTCTTAAAGCTGCCGTGAGGGTTTTTTTAGCTGTCAATGAAAACTACTGAAATTAATAGTGATGCCTCTATGAGACCTAAAAGCAAACACTGTCAGCAACAAGACTGATTATTTCTACTTATTTTAATGCTTTTATCTTATGCTCTGGAGCAGGTGTCAGACAAGATCATTAGCAGCATAATGCAGAAAATACCTTTATTTTTAGTTTATTTTGAAACAGGCTGAATGAATACTGATGCAAGAACAACAAAAGCAAATATTGGACTGAGGTCTGGGCTTTGAGTCAGCTACACCAGAACATTCACCTTGTTGTCTTTACACCATTTCTCTGTAGTGTACACTGTACTTTTCCCAAGCCATAGTTCTCTCTGCAGAGATTTTCATATATCATGCTGCAGCCATTTTGTCCTCTACCTCTACCTCTACAAGCCTCACAGGTTTCTGAGAAGCATCCCCACAGCATGATGCTGCCACCACCGTGCTTCACGGTAGGACCTTCAGACTTATGCACCCTTTTAAAGCAGCCATCTTTTTGATCATTTTTAAGTCATTCTGGGAGATTTCCTGCTTGATTCAAGACAGTCAGACTGTAGATCTTAGACGCCCCCTCTCGAAGAATGTTACTGTGAGAGCCATCGCTGTCAGAATGGAAGTGCTGTAATTTTCTGGTAGAAGTATTTCCAGTTTTTTTTTAAAACACAACTGTCTTCATAAAACAAAGTCTGGCAGTTACATTCATGAATCAACCACACTGCAAACATAACAGACCAAGCAACATTTCATAAATGAAACAGAAAAAAAATCAAAGTTCTTATCTTTGATTAAATTGTGTAGAGACCCATTGTAAAAGTAGATAAGTGAATAGTGGCTTGGTTTAGCTCCATTAGCTTTAGCTAAAGCTAACATAGCTATGCTAGCCGTGTAGTTAAAGTTACTATGTTAGCCAATGTCGCCATGTTAGCTTTAGCAGTGTAAGCTCTAGCAACTACAGCTACATAAGGTACGTAGATAATGTAGCTTAAGAAGGTAACATTCGCTTTGTAGCTTCATTAGTGTACATATCCATGTGCTTTGTGAGCTTTAGCTTTTGCTACATCAGCTACATAGCTAAGTTATCAATGTAGCTTGCGTAGCTAACAGAGCAGTGTATGCTAAGTTTGCTCAATGAATGTTTTCACAGAGGATGAGCTTTTTATCTGTAAGCAGACTGTTTACTCAGCTTTAATTAACATTTTGTAATTAGTTTTGCAGGTCAAGTTTTTAAATTTTAACATTTGGAATCCTAACCCTGACCTTAACCCTTCCCCTCACATAACCGAAAGTTTAATCTGATTTTATTTTAAAATTTTAAGTGTGTGTTTACATTCTCATAGTAAAGGCCCATGAGAGGAGACGTCTGAGTTATGATCAGCAGCTAGATACATCTCACTTTGGAGTATGCCTGAGCCCCCAGCGCTTCAACCTACCTGGTCCACTCCAATAAGAACAGGGACACCCTACTCCTGGATGTGAACGTGCAAACATAGTGGTAGAGCTGCAGTGGGGTAAAAGGATTTAACAGGCCTAACCATTAAAGCTCCTGTGAAATTTTAACCTGGCTATAAGTCATACTGAAACTAATGGTGATGCCTCTATTCTCACAAAATGCCACAGAAACAGCCTGTTTTTACATTCTTGATTAATTTAGACATAATTGATGGTTAAAATAAAACAGGATACCATTTTTGTTAAAAAAAAAAACAAAAAAACACAACTTACATCAGTACCTGATAGAGAGATTATCCATCATACTGCCCTGCATACTGAGGCCATATTGGTTAAAAGTCACATTAACTTAATAATCTCACATGCATCAAAATAAAACCATTTTAAAGTCACAGTCTGCTTTTCACCATGCTCTCTATAAAACGTTGCTATCTGCTGAGGTGAAATATATATGTGTCTGCTATCTATGGTAATTAATTTGGATTTAAATGTAAGGGGTCTGGGGTCATCATCAAAAGGACGCACGGTCAACAATGTGACTCGCCTGTGATGGAACAGAGATGTATTTGACTAATGAGAATTCTGCAGAGAGACATCCATCAGATAGGGAACTAATGCCCCGATTCCCCCGTCATCACTCGCAGCAATGGCAAAAGATGACGGAGGCGCAGTGATATGACATTCTAATTGAAGGCATATTTCAGAGCAGAACAACAATATGAGCGCTCTGGGGGCCCTTAGGTATTTTTGCCATCATGTTACAGGGCAGCACAGGGAGATCTGAATGACTAATACAGTCTTTATGTGGAGCCGATTGGTAAGTCATTAAGTGACAGCGCTCCGCTGGCAGCCAGGATGTGAAGTTGTTGGGGCAACCAAGAGTGGCCGATCACAGCGTTTGGCAGGAGAGTAATTGATGGAATAAAAACAAAAGTGACGCCGGTTGTTTCGGCTCAACGGCGGCGTGATGGCAAAGGCGCGTTAGACAAAGATGTCTGGAGTGAGCGGGGCGGCGAGGGGGGTTTGTCGGAGAGGTGGTGACAGATAAATGAGGCCATCGCTAGCAGAGGGAGGAGGAGGGGAGGAGAGAGTTGCTCGTGAGCTCCCTCGCGATCTGTACCTGCCAAGTTCCTACCCTGAACAGCTGCTAGCAACTCTGAGGATGTGTAGCAGCTTACATCCGCACAACATCCATCTTTTGCAACCTCTGATTCACTTGCACTTCGATCTGTGTTTGATGCAGCATTTTACCTCGACAGAACCGTGTTATTTTTACTTTATAACTCTTATGGAGCCTTTATAGAGGGAACACAAAAGCTATTTCATGCTTCCAAATTCCAGCTGATTACTACTGGGTATCATAGAGGATTGCTTTGGTATCTAGCATGAATGTCTTGCATCCTTTTTCATTCTTTGTTTGGATAAGGTGCATCTTTGTAGACTGCAAACTCTTTTCAAACCCTTTTCATGCTTTCTTTCTGTCTTTGCAATACCAAAAGTAAAATTATCTACAAGTATCATGTCTAATTTAGCTCATGCCTCAACCCCCAACACTTAAAAAGCTGCACCCTCTCATTCATATCCGCTCTCCATGACTCGCACCTGCACTTGTGTTATACAACAAGCCTGTCCGAGAGCCACTCAACATGCCCGGCATGTGCAATGATGCCCCTGCCGTTAAAGACGCTCTGTCATTCAGGGCACACTGTGTTTTCTTATTCATAAACTCAAAAAGGTTTCAATTAGACATTTGTGGCTGGCCTCCCAGCAGTTTGTGTGTTTAAATGAGACGTCTCTGCGGGGTAGACGATGGAATAGTTCTATTAAAAAGCGGCCAGAGAGTAGCAAAGGAGATGATGAAATGCATCTTTATATTTGCAGCAAGTTTTGAGTCATTAAAGTGTTCTTGTGAAGCACTATTATCTTCCATCGAAGGCCATTTTTTTATTGTTTAGCTGCACTGAGCATGTAAAGCCTTTCTGTGAGGATTAAGATTGATTGCCAAACAATTCTCAACAACACCATTGTAACTTTTCCTAATTGTGACAGGCGAGACCCTCATTTGAAGTGTTTAGCCTCCTCTGGGCACTCTGATTTTGAACAGAAGCCAGCTCTATAGTAAGTGATAATGAAAACCCCACGTCAAGATGCAACACTCGCCAATTAGCTCCACTACAAAGGAAGTAGAACGTCGCCATGAGTGCGACCCAGATGTGAGCACGCACACAAAACTGGATGAAAATAGTTCAGAGGGGGAAACTAGCTGTGGTAGTCTTAAGGAAAGATGCCACATTTGGCCAAAAAGTTCACTCTCTCTAGCATCTCTCTCCACTGTAGAGCCTCGGAGCACTCAAAGCAAGGCTGTTATAAGTGGGATCAGGTCATCTTCACTCTGGCAGTGATTGTAGCAGAGCTCCGACTTGAAGTAGAGAGCACTGATAAGTCTCTTGTTGCGCTGATGTCAGGAACAAAGTTTTGGCCATGGTGTCATTTCTTACAGGGAGACAGGAGGGGAAATTAGCGTCCGCCGCTGCCAAATACGGGCATTTCTGAGCAGTTTCTGGTGAATTTGCTCAACCTACCAGCCACTGAGGCAGGCAAACAAAAGTGACATAGCAGAGTGATTTTGTCGTGGTAATAATAACCTTGACTGAGAAACAAGATCTTGAATACTTTCCTATAATAATAAATACTAACACTAAGCAGCGCATGGCATGGCCCAGCTCCCAGAGCCAATCACAGCTCTTTCTCTCAACACAGCGAGATCCATTTAAATGTGACATATTTCTCACTAATACCTGCTAGCATCAATGCTGATGCACCATGCTGCTGCTGCTGCTGCTGGCAAGTTTAACCTCCTCCACCCTAGCCTCCTCCTTTCTAGCATAAAGCTTGGAAAACCCTCTGGGCTTTTATTCCTCTAATAGAGCGATAGGACGGTAGAAAGAGCTTGAAACAGGGATAAGAGTGGGGAATGACGTGCAGAAAGAGCCACAGCCAGGCCACCATTGCGCATGGAGTGCGACCTAACCACTAGGCCATTTGAGCCCCGATTCTTGATTTTCCTATCATACCTCACTTTAGCTGCTTGTTAAAATAAATGGCTGGTAAAAAAAATGTGACTGGCTAGCAGACTTTTGAATCCACCAGACACAGTTAAAAATTTAATTTCCAACCTTGCAGGGTGGATAAAGTGTTCAATCCGCTTCACAGAAATGTGTCAGAAGAGGAGAAATGCTCAAGGAGATGTTATCAAATCAAGATTGTAAAGGAGAAAGTCATAAGCCCGCATGAAGAAAGAAACTGAGCGTAGTTGTGGAAAGAAATTGTGCATAAATAAAATACATTAACTCAAAGGTGAGAAACCCTGGATTGTTGCTGCCTCTTTTTCTCTTGGTGTGTAGAAGCATTGGCTTTGTGTGGAGAGTTCACTGCTGCAGCTATTTAATATGCACAAAGAGTAGGAAGTCATATTCTGTGAGGCAGAAACCTTGGCCTGGCCTTCTTTTTTTTTTCTAGAATTTGGTTTGACCTGATTGAATCTCACTCACTCTGAAAAATTAATACAAATTATAGGTCAGAACCTTCATTTAAAAGAGATAGCTGGCATATTGTTTATTTAAATTGTGAAACCATGGGCATCTGGGTAGAAGGTGAAATTAATCTACATAATTTTTTTAAACACTTTTTTATGGAATATAAATGTAAAATTGCATTGTGGCATTAATAGTCACAACTGGTTCTTTTTAAGCTTTGAATAGTCAAAGGTTTAATATGCCACTTCTCATCCACACTGTAAACCCCAAAGTTCAAAATAATTAAATCGATCACATTGTGTAAACTCAATCAACAAAGATTTAATTTAATTCATTATTTTGAGTTTCTGTGACTAATTCTTCATTTTGATCAATTGAAATGTATCATTTTTTATTAACCTGAACTATTTTGTGGGTTAAATAGTCCATTTAACGCGTGTTTTTCATGAACTGGGCTGAGTTGCATTAGAGGTCAGATAAATTAATAGTCTGGACCTTCACATAGAGAAAGTTGTCAGACAGACCTTGGAGAATTGTAATAGATGACCCCTGAGCCATATCAGCCCAACTGATTCAGTTGATTACTTGCAATTTCAGTTTCAAGCAGCCATGACTCGAGCTAAGTATTTTTTTGTCATTGTACTCAAAGTGTTTGGTAATCACCCCTTAAACTGAGTATGGGTGCTAGACATGATGGAAGAGCTCTTTCTGGTTCAGGGTGCACTTTTCATACATTTACTGAGCAGAAAGAGACGATTTAGAATGAATTAGACTGAGTTAACTTACGAAAACAAAACAGCCACATCAGCCCTGCTTTTCTTCTCTTTCGGGGTTTGAACACCTTCTGCACCAGGAGTGAAGTTACCCACTCATTCAGAGAAGTCCCATCTGTATGAAGCAATGCTACTCTTGTGTGGCTGGTGACGTACTGAATACAATGGAAAAGTCTCTTCTAAGTCTTGGTGATCATGGAAATGTGATAATCTGGGCTAATATCACAGTTATTTCCATAATTATCAGCCCCAAAAAGAAGTTTGATTTGATTAGGCTCTCAACAGCAGTAGTAGTGTAAGGAAAACAGCTTCATTTGGTATGATTTTTTACACACAATCAACAATTTTTGACATTATAACCTCAAAATTCCAAGCTTTAGTTCACATAAACATACATCTTTTAAAGATTTTTACATTGTGAATTTACAGTTGTTTTTTAACTTGAAAATGTTGAGTTTTTACTCATAAATAAGTGGAACCTCTATCATTTTATCTTTTGAAGTGGCGCTCAAACACTGCTATGCTGAAGGATAGTTTATACATATAGTACTGTGCAGAAGTTATAGGCATGTTTGGGCTGAAATTTGAGGCTAGAGTAAGGCGTGCAATGGCGAGTAGGGAAGGAGGATTGACACAACCCAGGTCATGCTCTGGATGTCTTTGTACATTACCAAGGGCATGGGAAAATAATCTGATGAAAACAAAACAAAAACCACAGCTTTAGGGCGGAGTACTAGGGTACTGTTAGGGTGGGTAGGAGGGTTGCCACAACCCCCCTGGTTGTTGTGTGTATGTTCTAAGCACCTGAAAACTGTTGGTGGTTGCTGGGCGTATTACCAGGTGTGCAAAGGTCCGGACAAAAGACATGCTGTTAAGCTCGACCTTGGCTGCTGAGCGACACATGTACGTGTCAAATGTGTCAACACTGACTCTGATATGTGAAGAACCATTAGCGCTCTACATGCCTAAAACTTCTGCACTGTACTGTAGATCTTTTGGCAGGAACCTGTTATATAAGCAGGCCAAATATGTCAAGATTTTGACAATGAAATCAACTGAAATCGTTTGATTTTTCTAAGTGGGTCACAATTATCATAATAACAAAACACAATAATTTTACAAACTTTTCCTCTTCCTTATGCTAAAGTCATAATTATATTGCAAAGTGTTGCTTATTTTATCAAGATGCATGTGTGATTACATTATGAACAGAAAAAAACTATTAATAATAGTCTTAACACTGACTGTGGGGGGGTGGGGAAAAATTGTTTTAAACATGTTTGAGCCATTACCAAAGCCAAAGGAAGCACCATCTGGTCAGTGTGAACACAGAGTTGAGAACAACAAACCTAGAGGGAATCTAGCTTCACTCTTTTTATAGAAGTATTACATAATACATTTTGTTAAAAGTTTTATACCATTGATAAAATGAATACTTACTCTTTAGTGGATCATTTACTGGTATTAAGTTAAACTAAGACTGATTGTAACCACAAGAGACTCAAGATAGAAGCAATTAAAACAAAGAAAATCCTGTCTGATGAGTTAATTTATTTATTTAATGGTCAAAACATGTCACCTTTCATTGACTGTTTCCCATGGTTTGTATCACATCGTCGACAAACAGGGAGAGGATCCCTTGGGAGTTAATGGAGTTGGCAGATAGAAAAATAATAACTCTGAAGCCTTTCTACTTTTTAATAGCATCACTGTAGAGTACAAAACATACCCACAGCTTACAGACACGCCTGAGCAGCGCGCCTTAGCTGACAAGCCTTTATTCATGACTGTAATGTGATAGAACTCTAAAACCATCAGTGCATCTGCATTTAGATCTGCCACAAACAACCCTATATCTGGATCCTGCCGTTGATTTGCATAATTGGAGATTGTGGCCCGGCCGCTTGTTATTCATTGACTTGACACTGCGGAGAGGCAGATGGAGGGATGTACTGAACTGACTGTTCCAGTTTGTGTCGGGCAGGGGTGGTGGTGTCTTGGCAGACGAGGACCAGCGTTGCCACCCAACGCCACAAGCAAAACTATCTCTGTCTATTTTGTTTGTTTTTTTGAGTGATGAATTTGAAATTGACATGCACGTCAGAGTCTAAGAAGTACCAGGGAAAAGCAGGTGGAAAACAACTGAGCAAAATGAGCTTTGTTCTGCTTTTCCCAGTCAAATTTAAGAGAGAGAAAAGCGAGCCGTGTGCTGGTTTACCAGCCAGCAGGCCTCTAAATAACCTGAAGTACGCACAGCACCTGACTGAGATGAGACACCGCTGACTGACTGACACATCCATCTCCTCTGCTATCTGTCTGAGTGAGGGAGGGGAGCGATTGCAAGTCCCTCATGCATGAAGAAAAGAGCGCTGCTTATTAGTGATGGGAGACAGAGGGAGAAAAAGAGAGGGGGGAATGAAGGGGGGGCCGGGGGAGATTGCATCGTCTCAGTTTCGGTTTGATGAAGGACACAGTGTCTCCTTAGGATGAGTGGAAATCTGTGTCACGTCGGTGTGGTTAAGACTTCAAAAGTGTACAGTGAAAATGTGCCGTGACTTCAAATAGTCTGAAAAGGCAATTCTACAGTGACACCAGGCAGGGTTATCTTCTCCTACAGGCCTTTATATTCCTTCTCGATGAAATGCAAATCCAGTGCCGTTGACCTGCATATTCAGCTTTTACCTCTCTGCAAAGGAAAGTTTCAACAACTTCAGGGACTGTAGGAAAAATATGATGGGAGGAAGTGGGGTCAGGGAGAGGGTTGGTTTTGTTATTTTCATTTGGCACAAGGGAGGGTAGTCTGCATTTTTGGAAGCAGTGAGGAGTGGCTTCTATTTTAGATTTTGCATTTTATTGTCATTTTAAAATTGTTAGAGGCCTCTCACTAAATATGGAATTTATTTATCATAATTCCAAATACTACCATACATAAACTCTGTCTGTAAACATGACGGGGGCCTTAAAGTGTCTCAAATTGTTCCACTTCATATTGTTTTTGTATTTAATCATTTTCCATTGTATACTTCCTAAAATCTAACAACAGTGCTTGGTGTTTTTTTCCTTACAATTAGATAGGGCCAGTTGCGCTGGGATAATGTTCTAGTTTATTTGGATTTTTATCAATGTTATCTTTCCTGATAAAAATAGCTGCTACTGTGGAGAAAGCTGAATGGTTGAGGAATTTGACTCCAACGTACATTTCGCTTACATAATTCAGGACATTAATGTGTACTGCATCAAATCGTTGGTGGGTGTTCCAAGGCATCTATTTCCCTTTTTGGCTAAATGCCCATTTATATTGCATTCAACCAACTCCCCTAAAGAGGCAAAAAAAAAAATAATTTCAACACAGGGTAATTGATAATCTTTACAAGCCTTCCAGGGCCAGCTGCTGAGAAGCATCCCCAAGGCATGATGCTGCCATCACCATGTTTCGCAGTGGGGATGGTGTGTTTGGGGTGATGTGCAGCGTTTGGTGTCTGCAAAGCTCATAGGTGAGTCATAAGTGTCTTGGTGGCTCCTTTTAACTCGTCTCCTTCTTGCCACTCAGTTTGTGATGACAGTCTAATGTAGGCAGATTTGCACGTGTGCCGTATTCCTTCAATTCTTGATGAGGGATTCAACTGAACTCTCGGGGGATGCTGAATGCCTTGGATGTTTTTTTTTTTTTTTTTTTCATCCATCCCCTGACTTGTACTTTTCAATTACCTTTCCTCTGTTTTGCTTGGAGTGATCTTTTGTCTTCATGGTGCAATGGTAACCAGGAATATTGACTGGTGACTGGACTTCCCAGACACAGATGTTTTTGTACTCTGTATCTCTTTCGCCTCTTAGCACTGCTTGAGACACAGTCACTGCACTCAGGTGATCCCCATTTCACTAACTACACTATGAGACTACTGGCACCAGTTGGCTGGACCTCTGTTGAATCAGGTATGTCACTTAAAAGGGGGTGATTATTTATGGAATCACACATTTTACCTTACGTATTATATTATTGACATTGTAAAATCTTAAAGAGTTGTTTTTTTTGTATGTTTTTTTGTCAGAAAAGCCTAATTATATCGACCATGACTGACTTGAAAAACAATAAAAGGGCCACCTTTCATATAAACAGCAACACTACGTACGTCATATTTTCTCCCTGACATTTTGCAGCTTTGAAAGTGGTACCATTTTAAAACACAACTTTCTTTGTGAACATGAGGGCAGGAAGAAAGCTGCTGATTTTTAAGGTAAAATGTGGCCCATTCTATCTTACCACTCAGGTTATAATTCAAAAAACAGATAAATATTTATAAAGGATCAATATGGGTCAACAACATTTTTCCCTTTGAAGATATTTTTTAATTGTAATTTGTCTGGCCAGTCTAGGGGCCCTTACACTTGGCACCCTACGGCTGCAGCCTTGGCCAACCCGTGTCTAAATCTGCCCAAGGTTTTTGCCATAGTTTCTGTTCTCTCCCTCCCTTATAATTTATCAGTCTCTTTAAAATGTGAAAATAGCATGTTTTAGAAGTAGCTACAATAATATTTGGAGGCATTTGCTGTGTATGCTGTATATCAGGGAATGGTCTACTTCTTTCTAGTGCATGGGAGCTACACATTCAAAGAGATCAGGCGAGTGAGTGAGCAGTAAATGTCAGTTTACGCTGTAGCCTCCACATTTTATTACAGCACAGACATTCTCATGATGCCTCCCTCTGAAAAACATCTCCCACTGTGACAGCAGAGGTGAAACAATGGTATGTGGTCTGACGTACGAAACTTTTCTGGCAGCGTAGTTTGGCTGAGGAGGCACTTTGTAAATTTAGAAAACTGAAGTAGCCACACGTGATTTATGCATGTATCATCTGAGCCAACAAACCTTTTAAAGCAGCATTTCCTGTTAAAAAAACTGTGCCAAAGGGACATTAAAATCTTTACATGGACGGAGATAAATCATATAAATCCTCAGCTGTTTGCTCTGTACACGGACGCAGCATTTCACAGGGAGTACTCCTAAAATGCGTGTTTATGAACAGATCAATCAATACATCTGACCTATTACCTGCAAGGGCTTGTCATGGGTACTATTTCAGGTTTACAGCCTTTCAGCGTGAGCTCTATTGATTGCTTGCCTTCAAGAACACTTCTGGTCTGAGGACATGAAGGGGGAAGGGGGGCTGGGGAGGAAATGGTTCATCTCCCGTTATTGGAGTTGTGGGGATTTGGATCTGAGGTTTGCTTGAACCACAAGAGCACTAATGTGTGACACAGCAGGCTTTTCTCTTACAGTGAAAAGGAGATTTTACTGGATGAGCTGACTTGAATTCAGAGAAAATATTAGAAGGGTGTAAAAGGTCAAATACAAAAATGATAGGTGGAATTTGATCTGTCAACAAAGCATTTTATAGTGATTTTCTTCTGAAATATCCTCTGAAGATAAAATAAATTTATACTTTTCTGAAATAAAAGACTATTTTATCTGAACAGCAGACTTCTTTGTATTTTTTTCTTCTGGTTCTCTCTTTCCAGCTAAATTTTGACTGTTAAGGACTACTATATTGCCCTTTAAAAGCAATGATTATATAACATTGTCCACGTATACATAAAGACCTTCTAAAAGCAGAGCCATATGGACATATTACACAATCCTACATTATCCGTGATGCGGAATCTTAATGGACTTGAGCGCAAATGAGAGTTTATAACAGTTCAGCCTGATCTGAGAGACCCTGAATCTTCCCGAAGAGGATAAAAGTCGAGGCTCAGAATGAAGAATGTGGACTGAATCTGACAGTTTTCTCTGGCTGCCCATTAACAGAGTGGGTATAGGCGTCTAAATAGGAGGAGGCAATGAGCCTGCACCCTATCGCCATGAGAAAATCAGCTCTGAATCAGCAAATTACTAACAAATATAAGCTTCCCAAATGAGATTACACAAACCAAGAACTATTCAAAGTCTCAAGGGCAATTCTCAAAAAAGTGTTGGTTCATCATTTTGTTCACACCAAAGGCCTCAAAAGTTTAAACTGCGGTAATTTGTATTGCATACTTATATATACATTGTTATATATACTATAATACCATATGATTCATTAAATTCAATGATGAAATGCTTCTTATTGTATCAGTGTATGGTGGTTTAGCCTGCGCTGAACATCTGACACTGCAAACATACCTGTGTTAGATCCACCTGGCACGTTTACTTTGAGCTGCAACTTTGCAATAACAAAATAATATGCATATACTCAGAGCTTTTCGCTTTTTAGTCTAACCTTTTCGCCAAGTTTGCACTAGTTATTATCCACCTTTCTCTCTTGATTATAACCTTGACTGTCTTGGGTCAGAGGGCTCACCCATTGACAAGGTACATGCAAAACCAATGTAACAGTATTGATTCCTGCCAGACGGACAAGGCAGCCAGAGAGAGAAAGAGAGGGACACAAAACTCAAACAATGAGCGCTCTTACCTGTGTCCATCCCTTGCGATTGCAGCTTGTTTAATGCCACTGTACACCGGCCCTCATCCTAGGACTGATTTCTAGATGTCAAATGTTGCTGTTGTATTATGACTACAATAGAAAAGTTGATCATTTCCCAGAGCTGTGGAAAGATCACTACAATTAATGCTGCAACTTGGTTTTATAGACCGCGAGCTTGAAGTTGCCCTATTTTAGGTGCCAATTATGCACCTGACTGTCAGAACCTGGGGGCACCAGAAGAACAAAACAAGAGTCAGTAGCAACAGCAGAATAAGCCGTTTGGCATTGGCAGAGAAGATCTGGTAAATTTTTCATGGGCACAACCCACATACTCAGCTCTGCTGCTCATCCCACAAATGCATGTTCCTTACAAATGTGGCATTACATAAAAGGCAAATAAACAGTCTCTCCAACGATATAAGATTTGTCAGTAAGCATTGTTACAACAAGAAATAATCTCCAAAAACTTCCAGTTCCAGGAGATGTTTCTTCACCAATGAGTCCGGTTCTGCATGAGGTTTCTATCTGTTAAAGGAAGGGTTTCCTTACCATGGTTTTCCAGTGCCTTCTCACTGACGGAATAATGTTGGGTTTCTCTAGACAAAGAGCAATGTCTAGACCTCTGAACAGTTCCCTAAGGCTGCAGTTGTTGTGAATTTGGGGTGTATAAGGAAAAATTTAAGAAACAGACTGATTTAAAAAGGTTTGGCCATAGAGACCAAAGAGTCGGTATATTATTTACTTGTGATGGCTGAAGGTAAAGGCCAACGGAAAAAGAACCGGGGGAAAAAAAGCAGTAACAAACATCCTGAGGGCTGAAACTGGCCCTGGGGCTTGTACAAAAGTGAGGAAAATAGAGTTCAGCATGTCCTGTGTTCTTAAAACAGAAGGCTTTCGATCCGTGCAGTTCGACAGTTTTGCTCTGACATCCCCCACAGAGAAGGGGAAAAAAAAATCCTGTTTTTAAGAATAAACGATGGCATCCTTACTGTCCACGCTCATGCCATTTCACAGCAGCTCTGAACATGAAGCTGTGCACTTCAGAGCTTGTTTTGTCTCACCCTCAGATGCAACAATCTGATAAAATCAAGCCCAGTGTGTCTGAAGCGTCACGGCCAGGAGGTTTCCTACCTATGCAGTGAAACGCTAAGCAGTTATGTGCTGTCTGGCTCGACAAACCATGTCATGTTTTAGATCGCTGATTCCCACGGATAAGCATTTTGTGTTTGAAGATTGTGGACTGGGGGAATAGAACAACAAAGAGGAGCACAGCAGCAGTCCACTGCTAAGCATAAGCATGTTGTTTTTTCAGAGATGCAGCTTAGCAAGCATCACACGTCTTACTGTGGATATTTGCAAAGATGGATATTGCTGTGTTGCGGTCTTGGACTTCACTGTACTGCTTCTTGATACTGGATTATGTTTAAGGATATGTGTTGATGCTAAATAAAACAAAAGACTCAGCAATAAAGAGTGCTTAGACTAACACCTGCATTTTAGTGCTAATGGGAAAGGAAAGAAGATGAAATGATGTAGCTGCTGAAAATGATGCTAGTAGCAATTATGTCCATGGAGAAGAAATAAAAGAGACAAAAAAGAACTGTACTAATGGACGCCATTGCTGTCCCCTTCATCAAAATACACCCAAAGTTGTCATCAGTCAATTTCATTTTCACTCCCACTGAGGACTGCGAGGCGGCGCAGAAATAAACATCACAAACATCAGCCACAAAACAAGCTCCAAAGAGATTCTTCAGAGGCTCTTTCAAGTCCAACCGTTGGATGGGGAAAAAGAGTCTCTGACTCAGGAGGAAGAGGGAGGGGATCAAAAACAAGCAGTTATAAAACTATTTACATTTACAAGTATTTAATGTTTGGTTTGGAGCTCCTCAGGATGCAAAGCCTTCCCATTCTTACATCTTTCACAGCTCTGAGAAAGGATTGACTTGGCCAATCGTAGTCATAATACAGCAGCAGAATCTGACAAAAAGGTCTAATACATACAGTATGCTGCATTTTGTGCAGAGTGGTCTTGTTCTGGTCAATTGGGTACTTCAACTATATGTGTTTCAACAGTCAAAAGATGGAAAGGAGCCAAAATAAACAATTCATACCCTCTTACTTTTTAGACACCCTTGGTGGTCCTGTATCGCAGCCACAATAATGGACAATCACAAAAAATTAGGGATGCACGGTATTGGATTTTTGACAATATCCGATATGCCGATACTTTAAAACTCATTTTGGACGCGCTGGTAGTCAACCGGTTAAGGCGCACGCCATATACACAGGCGACCAGGGGGTTTAAATCTGGCCCGTGGCACTATTTCCTGCATGTCTCTCCCCGCTCTCTTCCCTGTTTCCAACTCTATCCACTGTCCTATCTAATAAAGGCAAAAAAGCCAAAAATAAATCTTTAAAAAAAAAATCATTTTGGCCAATATTGGTATTTAATTACATTTTTTCCACTGTAAAAAAACACCAATTCCATCCTCTACTAACATTTTTTTAAATATTGGTAGCCAATTTTTTTAGAAACTGACAAAACATTTTTTTTTTTTTTTCTCAAATACAGCCATACACTAATGAAAAACTTACAGTAATGTCTTTGGGTTACATGTGCATCACATGCTACATGTATCTTTAACAGTACAGTCAAAGTCATCTGCATCTTTGAGGGCAATAAAAAGCAGCAAAATAACCTGCTGACTCTGAGCTCCACAGTGCAAAAAAGGAATGGCTTATAAATTTAAATTGATTCTCCTTATTACTCAGCCAGTTTGCAGGATGGCTCACTGAGATACTCCTGACAAAGTCATTTAAATAACAACAGATTCAGAGCTTAAATATGATTTTTGAGACTCAAGATGAACAAAAGAAATAAAACTTCAACTGACGTAGTTCTCCTGATTCTGCTTTAAACAGCACAAACTAACTAAGCATCCAAGTTTAATGGGCATTTGACTCAAAACAGCTCTGTAACAACACAACAACACAGGACACCTGCCGAGTGAGCGCCATGCACGGGAGACTTGGCACAGAGAAGTCCGTCATTGCTTTTGCCATGTTTCGTGCACTGTCACATAACACAGTGTGCTTGTTCTTTTTCTCTATTTTCCATATCCCAAACATGTTATCAAAAATGACCGCAACTGCGGCTGCTGAGTGAGCACACCTGTGAGTGCAGGACAGTCATTTTAAGAGTGAAGTCCTCATCTATGAGTGAATGAGGCTCAACATGCCTACAGGACGAACACTTGATGTCCATATATCCGTGGTGAAGCTAATATGTTTAGCTTTAATGAGGAGCTTCTCTACGTGACTGGAAATGAAGTTTTGCAGTTCAGGTAAGGCTATAAGCGCTTGCTATGTATAACGTAGCGGGGCTTTAAATGCATAATTAGCCTGCAGAAGCCCGTATATTCTACCATGCTGAAAGACTGATTATCAAGAGCTATAAATTCAATGATTTTCCTGTTCAGCTCCTTACCTTTGGGTGGTCGTTGCTGTATTTTTTGGCTTTGTCAACTTAAGTAGAGGCTGTTGACGGGTTTTCCTTTGCACAAGGTTTTGTCATTCTTTATCTTAAGAAAGTCCTTGTAGTCATCAGGGTGATGGTTTTTTAGATGCAAAATTAAAGTGGTGGAGTTAAAGGCGTGTTGTCATGCAAACAGCTACTTTGCTGTCTTGTTCCCACACAGCTGTCATGTTGAGTTTGTTGTTGGCGCACATCTGCCGTCATCGCGTGCGCTTAGTTATGACGTCACATTATCAACCGTACAGATGGGCGTAAATTTTATTATCAGCCAATACTGATATACTGCCGATAATATGGTGCACACCTACAAAAAATACCCCACAACATGATGCTGCTGAGAAGCATCCCAACAGTATGGTGCTGCCACCTCTGTGCTTCACAGTGGGGATGTTGTGTTTGTAGTGATGTGCAGTGTTTAGTGGCCAAAAAGCACCATTTTGGTCTCAGCAGACCAAAGATCTTTCTTCCAGTTGATCACAGAGTCTCCCATACGCCTTATTGACGAACTCTACTTTAGATCTAACGAGTTCCCATCACCAGTTACTGATGAAGAACTCCGGCAATAGTTGTATGCAGAGTCTCTTCCATCTCTTGCTAATATTAATATATTCTAATATTCTGACTTCTGCTTCCAATACAGGAAGATGCTTTTGCTAAATGAGCTGTAACAAAGTGTGCACTGCATCAATTTAGATTGTAGAAAAAGATTTTCAGTGACATGGTGAAATCTTTTTTCACATTCACAGAATTCTTGGAAACAGACTTTCTCCTGCAAACTTTATGTTCACAAAGAGGCTCTGCTTCAAACATTTCTCCATTTACTGACAGTAAAATAAGTGACCTTTACTATTTTTCTGTCCTCTCCCCACTCTGCTCTTTGCATTTTAACAGTGTTGTACCGTTAGTTGTCATGCTTCCTGTTTTCCTTGAACAGTACCTAAAGCCATGCCACCTTAACAAATTGGTTTCAGCCCCAGTTTGATTGTTGCAGAGGGGTTTTATTTTTCTGAACCGCAGAGCAGAAAGAATATTTAAAGGATTCAATTTCTCTGAAGAAACGAGTCATATGCAGAAGTTCTGCCTTCAGTGAAAATATTCCAAGTCTGAGCAAGACAACTGGCAAACATTTTAATCATGGCTGTAATTGATAGGGAGGAGCGTCTCTGAGAATTAATGAATCCAAAAGGGGCCCTTTGATGTGAGTGGGGACTGTGACATTCAGATTTGTGCTCGGCTCAGTCTGAAGCAGATAGCGGCTCAGAAATAGCTGACTTTGGCACTGGTCGGCCATCATCCATCACCTTTGATATCAGGCAGCAGACAGGTAGATTGATATGGCTGATACAGATTACAGAGGGATCTGACACAGGAACTTTGACTTTTCTACAGGTCAGCTCTCCTACTTTTAATCAAATTTAAATATATAATATCTGTTTTAAACCAGTGGTTGAATCACATTATATATGAATTAAAACTGAAAAAGAGCTTTCTGTTTAAACTTCGAAATACCATATCAAATAATGTAATGTCTGAATGCCAACGTAAGATCAACTAAAGTTGATACAATAAAATAAATATTGACGCCTTTTAAACCAAGACAGAGCAATCTGTGCATTGTATGCCACTACCTACTGTAATGCCGGGTGATAGCATGAAGCATTGCCTCTTAACACTCCATGATACAGCTGTTGGGGTCATATTCGTTGTTGAAGCAAGGCATTTATATTTATGGTCAGTGGTGGACTAAGGATGTTTAAGGGGCAGGGGGAACAAAAATAAAAAGGGCACCTATGCAGTGGGGCACCAGCACCCAAAAATACATGATGAATAACAAATAAGTCATAAAACAATTGAGGATTTTTTTTTTTTTTTTTTTGCAATTTAACCAGTTCTTACACAAAATACACCTCGCATGAAGCACTTCATCATGATTTGTCCACTTAGAGGGAACCCTAGAGGGCACATTACCTCGTTGTGTCTGCTAACAGGGCACTCATCACATTAGGATCCCAGCAGGACAAGAGGGAATTTAAATCTGTTTTGTTCACTTAGACAGCATACAACAGAGCACTTTGTTAAATTTCATTCATTTAGAGGGCACCACTTTGTCCATCTTTGTCCACATAGAGGACACTTTACCATGTTGTGTCAACTTAAAAGGTCCCCTGGAGGGCATTTTTCTTGCAGTGTCTGCTAAGAGGGCAATTATTGCATTTTGTCCACTTACAGAGCACCACTGAGGGCATTTTGTCCAATTTTGTCCACTTAGAGGGTACTTTATCATGTTTGGTCCATTTAGAGGGATCTTAGGCCCTGTCCACATGGAGATGAAAACGATATATTGCCGTTTCATTTTGAAAAAGTTTTCCGTAAAGACGGGACCGTTTGAGGAAATATCTGCGTATGCGTGAAACCACTGGAAATGACTGAAAACGCTGTAGTGCATATGCCAAGCCTGTACGTGGTGCTGTGTTGCTGCCATGGAAATGCACCAAAAGAGAAAAAGAACATCACAAAAAACTGATACAAACTTTGTTCTAGTTGCCCTTCTGGTTGTTCTCTGCATTGGATTTAAGAACATCTGGTGTGTGCGTTTCGGGGTGGTGGTAAAGGAGCATTAGATTTTTCTGTAAAAGCCATAACAAGCTCAGTAACTTCAGCAGCACGAACATAACCATGTAGTCCGCTATTATTGTTTTGGCCGGACCCGCGCAGGCGCCTTAAGGGAGCTATGCTGTGTGTGACGTAATTGTTTCAAGAAAGATGCGGGTAGCTGTCCACACGGAGACGGAACAGTAGTCGTTTACGGATTTATGCACTCTTTTCAAAAAGTGTCATTTACAGTCACCCAAAACGCCGTTTCCATGTGGATGAAACGGCGGTACGACAAAAAAACTTTTGCGTTTACACCTGAATTTGTCCCTGTGTGGACAGGGCTTTAGAGAGCTGTATATCTCATTGTCTCTGCTAAGATGTCACTAAGATTCACAGTTTGCCCACTTAGAGGGAAGCCTAGTGGACTTTTTAATATATATTTTTTCCACTTAGACATGCAACCTAAAGGGCACTTTGTCAATTTACATCCATTTAGAGGGGACCATAGAGGGAGATTTGTCACATTTTTATCCACCTAGAGCCCACCATGGCATTCTGTCCAATTTGGTCCTCTTAGAGCGGATCCACTACAGGTACAATAGGGGGCATTTTGTCTAGTTGTTTCCACATAGAGGTCACTTTAGGGCACACAAGAGAGTACATTACCTTGTTGTGTCCACTAACAGGGCACTCATCACATTATGCCCACTAGGGTAAGACTAGAGGGACATTAAATAGTTTTTGTCCACTTGGACAGCATCCTAGAGGGCACTCATGTTTTGTCATTTTAGAGGGAATCCTAGAGGGCGCTATATCTCGTTGGGTACCCTAAGAGGCCAATTAATACATTTTTCCCACTTAGTGGGAGTCTAGAGGGAGCTTTTATATGTTTTGTACACCTAGACACAATCATAGAGGACACTTTGTCAAATTTCGTCCCCTTAGAGGGCCACAACACTGACATATCTCATTAATCGACCCTTTCCTGGTGATGGCAAGCATTTTGGTATCTTCCAAGTTCCACAGGAAGTTGCCACGGCTGTAATATCGAACTTCTGATTTCATTCAAATTTTACATGGAGAATCAAGGTCTGCCCCTCAATATAATCAAAGGTTAATTTTATCATTTTGCCATAGCATCCCCTATTGGCCATTTCTTTATTCCTCTTACTGAATCAAACCTAGCAAGCTCAGATTTTGATAGGAAGGCCTTGGTATTCGTCCACAACACTGACATGTCTTATCAAAGGATGCCACACTGCTGTTTAAATATCTCGCCAATTTTACAGGAAGTTGCCATAATTCTTTTGTGAAACGTCTTATTTGCTTTGAATTTCACATGTAGGAACAAGATCAGGCCCTCTACACATTTAAATGTTAATTTCATGGTTTTGCTTAGCAGGATTATAAGATTCCAGTAGCAACTCTTACATACTACATCCCATTTTCTTTGTATTTTACACAGTAAACATCGGTCCTGCTCTGATCACATTTACATATCAGCATCTTCCTTTGTCAAACTGCCACCTACTGTTGAAAGACAGTACTGCAGCATATACAAAGTGCAATGCGCTCAAGTCCCACATACCCACACTTGCCACACAGCCCGATATGTGCCAGGGTGTGTATAATAAAGCCAGATGGTATGGTATGAAACATTCACCATCAAGTCATCAGCTTGTTTGAGGGAATTAGCAGTTGGTCTATGTAAATACGAAGATGCAGCGGTTTGTTTGCTATGCTTGATGTCTTTAATAAGGTTAAAGGAGCGGACCTAGGGATTACTCCTGATGCAGCTAAAGACAGATGGTAAAAGGACATGACCTCAATAATGGCTGAAAGATGAGGGTGTTCTGACTGCAAAGGAGATCACTGAGCACTCTGGAGGATTCTGCATCCAAAGGAAGAATAAACATGACTTAATTAACTAACAAAAGAATGCATTATCACAGTCTGCCCAAATAGGCACATGCATGATCGTTCCATCAACAGGTACCCCACATGGAGAGATTTCCTAGGCTCCCGAACAAATCCAGTTTACCCACATGGCATTTTGGCACATTTGAGAGAGCTTGGCAGCGTACTGTATCGCCTTTGGGGGAATCGCATGCTCCAGACAACATGAGCTTGAATGTTGTCTTAGATAGACCTCTGCTCGTTTTTATTGGAGGCGATTTATCCTCAAAGTCAGTCAAGCGGAGAAAGAAAGGTGACCTTCACACACACACAGCCTCCTTCGATACACTCTTGCTGAACATTAACAGCTCTGTGAGCATGCTCAACACCATGATGCAGCGAGTCGGCCTGTGTGGAGCATATTTAACTCCGAGTTTTTCTCAGGGATGGGTTGCTTCAGCTGGAAAGGAACACTTTATTCTCCCAGAGATAAATCATTCATCCTGTGATTGACCTCTTTGTGGGGCGGTGATTCTAAAGGGATCCTGACCTGTCAAAGCTGATTTGTTTCAAATGTCAACAGGGCCACAAAGGTGCCCTGATGTGAATTGTGTGTGATTAGAGAAGTTAGAACGGAAGAGAGAGCTACAGAGATTTACTACCAGAGGTAGAATTTAGCAAACTCAATTTATCAGCAACACATCATCCTGCTTCATAATCAATGCTGCTACGATTAATGGTCCTTCCAGGTGCATCCAAAGGCAAACAAAATCCCCTTCTGCATCATATCTTTCTTTTTTTTTGTACCAATTAGTCTTCCATTGGTACAAAACAGTCGACTGCAATTATTCATCTTCTTTTATTCTCTTGCAAAGAGTTTGATTCATTTTCACTTTATATCAGGAGGGAGCCAAGGGGTCAGGACTGACTGGCCAACGCATATACAGACCAGTTTAAGAAGTAGTAAAGTGAACAGTTGCTCACTTTAGCTTCATACTCTTAAACTCATGCTCATGTAGCTAAACTAGCTATGTTGTGGACATTACTATGTGAGCCAATGTAGATACGTCAATTTAAGGTTAAGCAACATAAGCTTTAGCAACGTACACTTGAGCAAATGTAGCATAAGCTTACGTGGATTCAGTGGCTTTTTAGCTATGCTAGCTACTTCGCTATTTCATATGAATAAAATGGAGAGATTTGCAAACCTCTAAAAGGTGTACAGTCTTCAGCTGCGTTACTCATGTAGCAAATATAGCACTGTGAGCTTTGGCTAAAGCTCACATATCTACACTAGCTACATAGTTTATGTTACTATGTAAGCCAATGTAGCTATGGCAGCCTTAGCTTTAGCAACGTGAGCTTTGGCAAATGTAGCATAAGCTAATGTGACTCCTTTGGCTTTGTAGCTGTTAGCTCCTTAGCAAATTTACATGAATAAAAAACGTGTTTAAGAGATTTGAAAAACTGTATAAGGTGTACAGTCTTGAGGTTATACTTATGTAGCTAATGTAGCATTGTAAGCTTAGCTAAAACTCAAGTAGTTACACTGGCTAGGTAGTTTATGTTACATAGCTACATTGACTTTAGCTCTAACAATGTGAGCTTTAGCAAACATAGCATTAGGTAACGTGGCTTCATTGAATTTTAGCTGTTACCTATTTATTGATTGATTTTTAAAACTGTAAAAGGTGTACAGTCTTCAACTACGTTACTCATGTAGCAAAAATAGCATTGTTAGCTTTAGCTGAAGTGCACGTATCTCCACTAGCTTCAGTGTTTGTTACTGTGTAAGTACATATGTCAACTTTAAGCCTTAGCAATGTGAGTTTTAGCAAACGTAGCAAAATCTCACATGGCATCATTTACTTTTTAGCTGTTAGCTACTTAGCTATTTTACATTAATAAAATATGGGTTTAAGAGATTTACAAAACTGTCAAAGATGTACAGTTTTCAGCTATGTTACCTACATAGCTTTGTTAGCTTTAGCCTTAGCTACATTAGCTGGGTTAGAATGTTTTCATTGAGGACAAGCTTTGTTCCTGTAAGCAGCCATTAGAGACTCTATACATGTTTATTTGTTTATTTTTTCCCAGATAAACCTTTCCCTGTCCGATCATAAGTCCAACCTTCATCTGGGTACACTGTTTGTAGTGGCATATAAGAGTGTTGTCATAAGAATACAGTCTGGGCTTCATATCCACAGGAGATCAGTCTTATAAATGGATGCACTTAGTTGGAGAGAGGTGTGGGGAAAAGGTAAGCAGAGGAGGTTTGTTTTTGGTGCAGACAAGCGACATCTATTGGATCAAAAGTTTAACAATTATACACATTAAAATCAAATATATTAATGTTTTTATGTAAATTCATGTAGATATGGTTGGTAAAAACAGGGAGTATAGATGCTGTTTAATCATGGCTCCAGATAAAGTCTGGATCCACCCATGCCTAAAAAGTCCATGTTTTATCCTCTTCCCAAATCTCATTGACCTTATAGATCAACTGTTCAAGGTTCACCTGAGGAGAAAAATACTACACACAGTACTGTACGGTTAAATGAAAGCCGTGGCGGCAGACCGGATAGATAGACATGCTCATTCATCCATGAAACCCGCTGCACTTTGTCAAGTGTCAAATTACACACCAGCAGAAAAAAAAAATGTAGCCAAAGCCCTGGGAACCTGAATGATCTTTTACTGGGAAGTCAATTTTTAAATATGTGAAGAATGATGATTGTCATGGCAAGGGTTGGTAAATTAATTTGTGATATTTCTGAAGATTTATTTTGTAGGATATTTGATATACTGTCTATGAAGCTGCACAGACAGTAAGAATGAAATCCCCAGGGATCAAGCAGTGATAAATAAATAATGCCTTTTCAACCCTGGAGTGATGTTTTCTATTTTATTCTTTCTAATTATCTCTAATAAGGCATTGTAATTGGAAAGCTAACGGTTTTGTTTCAACATTATTGAGAATATGTCCATGTAATACAGTTTTTCACCCTCTGATTACATTTTAGCTAATAAGTAGATTTCACTTTGTGTGCCTGTCAAAGAGAACAAGCCTCAGATGTCGCTGAAAATGCCAGAAAAGTAAAGAGGAAGAGAAAAAAGTCTCTCAGGTCCCAGCAGATTTTTAGAGGCCTTGATGATCCTCCACAGCTAAACTTGGGATTATTTCCGGAGTTGGCAGTTCATCACGCTCACATGCGGGAGGTGCTGAGGGGCGAGAGGCTTGTCAGGAAGGCATTCTGCTGCCAATTAGTATCAATCGAGAGGAAAATAAGGGCTGCACTGTTGCAATCTTTTTTTTTTACAGGGGGCTTTTTTCCTCACCACAGCTCCATTCCCCCCTGCACATTAGAGCTGTTTTCACGTCTTTATCAAATAATCAAACCTCCGAGCTGTGATGCTATCTGTGACACAGAGCTTCTGATAAAACTACTTGTGTAAAATTATATTAATTATCTTTCATTTGCTCTGCTGGGGGAGAGATCTGAATCGCAGGAAATTTTAAAGTAGGGCTTAACACTGATTGGGCTATTTTGTGCAATTTTCTTATAGCTTTTCTTCGTTAGTTAAATGCGATCTCTGCATGTGATAAGGATACATATTTACATCTAAGGCTGAAAATATCTTAAGCTGCTTTGTGAAGACTAATATGCAATTTATAGAAGTGGAAGTTGCCACTTGGACTTCATAAACCGTATGTTGAGTTGTTACTTAACTTGTATATCAGTATTCCTTACTACCTTTACACCATGAAAACAAAAGAACACTCCAAGCAAGTCAGAGAAAAGGTTATTGAGAAGTATAAGTCAGGGAATGGATACAAAGGCACTGAACATCAGTTAAATCCATCATCAAGAAGTGGAAGGAATAAATCTACCTGGATTGGACCATCCACATAAACTGAGTGGCCGTGCAAGAAGGAGCCTAGTGAGAGAGGCCACCAAGACATCTAAGACTACTCTGAAGGAGTTACAAGCTTCAGCAGTTTAGATGGAGAGACTCTGCAACTGTTGCCCAGGTTCTTCACCAGTCAAAGCTTTATGGGAAAGAGGATAAGAGAAATACACTGATTAAATCTGGAATAGAGTTCACCAAAAGGCATGCCAGAGACTCCATGGTCAAGTGGAAGAAAGTTCTTTGGTCCGATTAGTCCAAAATGGTGCTTTCTGACCAGTGTTAGTTTTATTTTTTACAGATAGACATCAGGGCTGAATGAACATCATACATTTTTAAAAACATATTCAAACAGGCTACTCTTCACTTATTATTTATTCTTTTAATGATGATGTTTGAATACAACTCCAGACATAAAACTACCACTATGTGAAGTCTTAACCAATCAGATCAGGGAATTTTACACTCCCCAGAATTGTATGTAGGTGCCAGTCAGTGTGGTTGTGTCAAGGACTGAAGCTAAGGATATTTTGTCTCCATTTTTATTTTATTTAGTTAGTTTTGTAAGTGCACTATATAGTTTTAGTTCATTTTTTATTTTTATTTTTTTGGTAAAGCTTAGTTTTTATTTAGTTTCAGTTAACTAAATTAATTTTTGAATTTTAGTTTTAGTTAGTTTTAGTTAACTATAACAACTTTAGTACTGCACATCACCACAAACACACCATCCCCACTGTTAAGCACAGTGGTGGCAGCATCATGCTGTGGGGATACTTATCAGCAGCTAGCTCTGTAAGGCTTGCAGAGGTAGGTATAAGGAATGCAGCAAAATAAAGGAAAATCCTGGAGGACAATCTTATTTGGTCTGTTAGATAACTACGGCTTGGAGACAATGCAAGACAATGACCCGAAACATACAGTAAAACTACACATAAATTGTTTAAAGACAACAAAGGGAATGTTCTGGAGTCAAGTCAAAGACCAGACCTAAATACAATTACGAATTTGTTGTGACTTGAAAAGGGCTGTTCACATCAGATCCCCTTCAGATACTTTTATAGGCACTGTATCTGTTGAATTAGATAAATTATGGTAAGATAGCTTTTGTTTTTCAAGTCAGATCCCAAAATTAACAAAATAGTAGCCCCTTAAAGGGTTGTCATGTTTGTAGTTTACATCCCACACAAGGTAGTTGTGTCCCTCGGGAGCATGAGTCCATTATAGATAGGTATATTTAAAAGAATGCTAATGATGCAGCCAGACTCATAAGCGAATGGCAAGTGCATCCCTGTAGCACAAGTAGTGTCGCCACCTGCGGGCCATGAGGAAGAATGCAGCGCTCCATTTGAACCAGGAGGCTCTTTCCCTTTTATATGGACAAAAAATATGGTTTATCAGGGGAATAAACTACCTTAACATTGATCTGAAATTAAATATGCTCTAGATGCATTCATCTCTGAATATGGTGTCTCAGGCTATGAATTTCAGTAATGAAGCACTTTTGGAAATAGATTAATGAGAGTTTAACTTCATGAAAGTTTTAATTTGGATGCAACAGCAGCAGAATATTTTTTATGCATGCTAAAGTAATTTAAAGTCCAATTCAATCATAAATTAAGAGTTTCTCCTGTCAATAAGTTGTGTTCCTTTTTTGTTAAGGTATATTGATGTAAACCGAGTAGTTTAAGGATCTCATGGCTGGCTGCTCTTGGAGAAGTTTTAGAGGTTATGCCCTTTTGTCCTGATAACTCCAACCTCCCCTCAGGACATCAGATCAGTTCATAGGAGGCTCGCCAAAAATCTATGACTTTTCTAAACTGTGTTTGAGAGGGCCATTTAGTTCAACCGCTGAAGGCTATTTCAGTACACATCCTACTCGATTTTTGAGGCGAGGGAAACATCCAAACATAGATTCTGGCAGTTCACATACCCACTTGTATTCCCTTCGTCACTCTCTCCACAGCAGCCATCATAGCAGGAGAAAATCAACGATCTATTGGGGACTGTCAGTTGAAGTGCAGAGGTTAAATTTTAATGAGAGTTTGGATGTGCCTCTGCCCTGATTTTCCTACTAAACTGAAATGATGTGGGCCGTGTAGGTGGCTGCTTCTCTGCTAACACAGGTTCAAGCACACGGTCATGTGTTGACACAGCCACTGAGCCGTTCACCCTGTTACTACCCACTGTTAAACAATATGTCAAACCTGCTTATGTCTGCTGAAGAACCTGTGCTGTTTGGCTCTGGGGACTCTTAAAATGCATCGTGTGTGAGATATCAAAGGAGCGCCACGTAACGATGGATGCTTTACCCGTCTCTCCTCAGTATTCAGTGAAAGCCTCCTTTGAAAAGGGAGGAGAAGGGCTCTGTGTGTAAAGTCAGTGCTGTGTAGGAGTTGGAGGCATCCCTGTTCCTGCTAATGTGATTAGCATTCTGGGCTGTTGTAATAGTTGTAGGACACACTGGAGATGGTAAAAGCCTGTGTCCATTTACAAGTGTTATCATTGTCATAGTACATGCAGTCCACAGTGACGTTTGTCTCCATGTGGCTTTAGCACTTTCTGCATTAGTAAGGCCTATCTGGCACTTTGAGTTTTTTTGCACCGAAGACTGACTTCCTGTTCGGATAAAGACCTGCTTTAATTCTGAATGAAAATAAAACAACATTGCAAAGAACTTGTCATAGATTGTTAAGACATAGCATTGTACTTATATGGCATTTCTGTGGCTAAAGAGAGAAGTTGCAGTGGCTTAATCCTCTCAGCCCTAGCTATTTTTTAACAGTTATATCTCACCTGGACTTATTGTCTTAAAAAGCTTGTAAAACATCAACCCTGTGGAATACAGTCAAGCTCTTAACATCTTTTTTTCAGGACAACCTGGGCTTTAAAAACATGTGTGCTGCCGTAATGCCATTTGAATTTTAAAAGAAGTTATGGGACTTTAAAGAAAAAAGAAAAAATGAAATGGAAACCAGTACGATAACCCCTGAAACAGGCCCAAACAACACCTCCATTTTTGCTAATTTATTCAAAATTGCAGATTCCCTATTGGAGTAAGAGTTTTGCTCCAGCAGACTTTTTTGTAGATCTCCCTGAGCTGAACTTTCACACCAAATTTCATAAGTCTAGTTCAAAGTCCCTTTTGGGGCTGTTCTGTACAGGAGTACACGTAATCGCTCCCCCTGCTCCTCACTTAAATCAAAGTGAGGGCTGTTTGTGTCATATATCAAATTTTACCCTTAATCCTTTTGAAATTCTTAAAGAAGTACATTGACAGGCTGCATAATGCTGGATAACCAGTTTCTGTTTTCCTGTAAACCTTCCTGTCAACAGCTAGTAAGCTTAGCTTGGCAACAATACTAAAACAGTTGGGAAAGGGATAGCCTGGATATAGTTGACATACATGCTCAAGACTCACAAATGTACCTCCTTTAAATTGTTTTCGATTAATTTTGTATGAAATTAAATAACTAAAGGGTCCTCTATGGTTAATTGTACTCAGCCGTTGATATGTGGACTGTTTGATAAAGCCATCAAAGCAGCACTTTACCCATAACAAATCTACCAATAAGCCTCAAAGTAATGTGGCTGATCTCTTTTATGTCACTCAGTCCCCAATATCCGGCCCCAGACAACATCAGTACAAGGAACACTGACTCACTACAGCAGCAAACAAAAAGCTGAAAATAAAGTGATTCATTTTTATTAATATTATCTCACTCCATCAGCCTGATGCAGTCCTGCTACAACTGACTCATCCGCAGAAACACAGACGTAAACGTGTACAAAATGGTATTTGGAGGTGCGTGTTTTTCAGTCCAGGCCACGCATTGAGCTGGAAGAGAAGGTCAGAGGGAAGAAATATTTTCCATTGTAGCGTGAAGCTGACAGGTCAGTTGCCCCTGAGTAGAGCAGCACCTTCTCTATTCTGAACTTATGAAATATTCAGCCGACTGGGAGACAAAGGAAGTGCTCCTGTGACATCGACCAGCACGAGCTGCTCCCAGTGGCTCTGAGCCCAACTGCGTGCCGCCGGGTGTGACTGCACCTAGCAACCTTTTGAGCACTTAACTGACCCTCATAAGAGGTCAGTGCTATAACAGGCTATGCTGCTGTTCATCGTCTTTAAAGATGAATATTAAAGTCCTTGTAACAGGAGTCAGAAGTCACCTTGTGAAATGGTGATATTAGGGAAAGGTGTTTTACGTAGAGGATATTATACAGCAGGCAACAGCTGTTAAATACTTCTTTCTGATTGGTAAATTTGGAGATGTTTGCTTTAATGCAAGTATCGATGGCTATAGGTTAGCTAGTTTAAAGCTACTATGAGGAGTTTTAAGGTGCCTTTATAACAGACTGAATTCATACAGATGTCCCTTCAACACCTAAAGAGGTCGCAGAGACCTGAAGCCACGAGACTGAGCTTTTTATAATTGTTTAAGTTTCAGTCCCTGAAGCTGCTGGCAGGGGGTAGGTGTCAGACATAGTTAGATTTATCAGACTGTGTCCTGATGAGTGATTTTTTTAAATGAGATTTGTGGTCAATCAAGACATGACATGGATCTTTTTTCTCCACAAAGGCCACCAAAACTGAAGCCGAAAGATCGTCACAGGAGCTTTAACCTCCTGAGGCCTACATGAACATGCTATGAGGTAACATTTCAGCTAAAGCAGTTTTACTGGAGGTAACTGTCCAGAACTTCCATGAAAATATAAGTCAATTCTTGGGATTTCTTGAGATTTTTTTTGGGGGGGGGGTCTGTTTTTTTTGTTTGTTGTTTTTTGTTTTGTTTTTTGTTTTTTAATATTTTCGTGGGAATTCTAAGAATTTACTATTACTTTTTTATAATTTGATCTGAATTTTGTTGGGGAATTTCCTTTGAAATTCTCTTGCATTTTCATGGAATATTTAGGGAATGTCTTTGGATGTTTGGGGGGGATTTGTTTGGAAATTTTCCATCATTTCCCATGGAATTTTTTGGGGATTTATTTGTAAATTGTAAGGAATTTGATTAGACAATTTGGGTGGAATTTGCTTTGAAATTTTGGGGGGATTTGCCTGGATTTTTTTTCAGAACTTTTGCATGAATTTTTTGGTGCAAATTTTATGCATATCTTTAGGCTTTTTAAGAAAAGTTTACTGAAATGTTTGGGAATATCTGAGGACATTTTTGGGGTATTTTTCAAAAGGGATTTTTGGAATTTAACAGAGGTTTTTGGTAATGTCTTGAAAATTTAGGGGAATTTTTATGGGGATTTTCCAAGACCTCCAGAACATTAAGTATTTACTGACTGAACAGCCCACTTCAACTGACCGAAATACACTCAAAATTCATTTAATTTCATAAATAAATAAATTCTGTTGTGTGTTGTACAGTAAGATAAGCTTGTTTTACTCATAAAAGGACATCATTTTTGGGTGAAAACTACTTCCTGTTCAAGGTCAGGGCTTAGTTTTTACACTACTATCAGGTCCCACTTATCCTAAATGAGTGGGAGATACTTAAAATGCATTTGAAAAAAGAGTGAGGGTCTCAGGAGGTTAAAAGGCGTTTACTATATAAAGTGTTGCTGTGGACAAATGTTCCCTAATTATGCAATCCTAAGGGACCAATCTGATTCCACTCTGCCATAACAACTTACTCTCTATATTATTCCACTTATACATGATTGCTGGAGGAAATCAATGTCTTAATATAAATATATTGATTTTGACCCAGTTAGACTGATTTAATTTCTCCACAGCCCCTCAGATTTTATTGGTCTGTGGTGCCTCCAAGGTAATGACAAACTGTAAAACCCTTATCAACTCAGTGCTTCTTGGTTCTAAATCCTAAAGACTAAACAATTGAAGTCACAGGTTTGAAACCTGACTAGTTTGACTTCTGTCAGCAACCTTTTCTATTTCCCAGCCTTTAAACACTGACGTAGCACACACCACATTCCATTTATGTTCAGACAATATGTTGTTGATTTCTCTGGTGCAGCCTTTTCCCCACCTCTCTGCTTTTTCTCTACAGTCTTCGTGTCTTTTTCTATTTTTTTCATAGTAACCAGGCCAACAGCAAATTACTAGACTTCTTCCAGGTGACTGGTATGGTCATTGTTCGTTTTCTGGAGTCCGTGCTCAGATTAAGGGTCTTCTCTTTATAGCAGTAGGCTGCTTTTCTTTCATGTGCCCTACACTATCAATCAGAATTCAGCACAGAAGTGTTCAAACCTTTTTAGGAGCTTCAATATTTAGAGACTCTTACAGGCTATCTGGTTTTGTACTGTAGATCAAAATAAAGACATTGTATCTATGAAAGTGCAAACAGTAATGGAGATGGACTGAAATAAATATGTCACACTGAGAGCCTTCACGAGATCTGTCAGCCTCAGCAGCAAGCCGTGTAAAATTTGCAAGTGTCTTGTTTCTATCAGTTCAATATCATGACTTCCTTTTCCCTAATACCCACACTGACAGAAAAATATAACATCTCTCATTGTGTCGCATGCTTAAGCAGAGGTGCCATCTGACAGCCCAAAAGTGAAATCCATTGGCGGTGCCACTCAAAGCAGCACTCTCTTTTTCGGGAAGCCGGCTTCAGATGGCTCCTTCAGTTTGCAGCTTATGATGTATGCAGCCGGTGCTTTTCGCTCACGCTCTTGATATTCTGAGACTGCTCTTGCCGCAGCAAATTGTCCTTGCTGAAAAGAAGAAAAAAGTAGAGTGCTTAAACTGTTTTGTGCCCCTACAACAAAAAAGAAACAAAAACACGGTGTTGCCTCAGCAGGAGTCAACAACACACAGCAACAGAGAAGGAATTGATTTGTCTTTTACTGTAAGCCAACAGTAATCAAGTGTGGTTGAGCACTTAAAGCACATTTCAATTCCCAGAACTCGTCCGAGTTTGGAATTAGTAGCAGTGGGAAGTCTTTGTGTTTGTATGTGTGGTGAATGATAAGCCTGAAGATCAGTGTAGAATTAATGGCTGAGGTTTAAATGCTCCAGTTTGCCAGCTGGTTTGTCTTTGTACGCTACATTAACCTCAATTTTAGAAGCTGCATCTATAGAAACAGGGCACAGTTATTTTTCAGGGTCTTTAAATAATTGTCATTACCTAGAAAGAAAAGAAGTAACAGGACACCCTCTACCCTCTGTTCTGCTTATCGAACTAGAAAAATTGTTAATCAGTTTGTTTAAAGACTCAGAAAAGTTGTTTCCAAGTCTTCAATATTTCTCTTTTACATGTAAAGTTGTGGCTAAATTTTGGCAGCTATTTTCAATGTAGTTTTCCTCTTTTGACAGAAGAAAATTTTTGTTTTAATCACATTTGAAAAAGTGGAGAACATTTTCTTAGCAAAGATAGATATTTCCAAAATTCACGGCATGATTTGGTTTAACCAAATATTCAGTTTTGAGTAAATGTTGAGATTTTTAGTTTCACATTTCACATGTCCAAAATCCAGCTATTGCCAATTTGACAAAATGAAGCTTAGCGTTCATGCAGGACAATCACAGCCCTTTCTCTCAACACAGTGGTGTATTTGACTCACTATTCCCTGCTTGCATTAATGCCAATGCTGCTGCTGCTAGTTAAGCTTAACCTCCTCCACCCCAGTCTCCTCCTTTATAGTATACAGCTTGCTGCACCCTCATATTCAGATTCATGCTACTATGGATTAATTGCTTTTGAACTGAATCCATTGTATTCAGTATGCATTGTCACAAACGTATCTATCTTTCTAGCAATGCACTCCCTGGAAAGTCAAAATACGCTGCTTGACTAACCCAGGAAAAATATTTAAAGCAGAGCCTTCACCACCAGTTAAACTAAATATCCATTTGCAATAAAATGGTCAAATTTAAGACGAGAGTGTTCCTGGCTGAGCTGAATTTCTGCCAACGTCATCACGTAACGGTATTCAGGCTCTGATGACTTGATTTACATCGCCCCGTCACATTTAAAAACAGATTTGTTGCACCATGTATCGTTGATCCAAAAGGGGTTTAAGATGTTGAGTTCCCTGTTGTTTTAACATTGATGTTGATGTTGATGTTGAGGCTATATCTGTTTTAAATTGTTGATAAAACATGCAAAATTCTCCTCCTGACAGCTTTTCTCCAGTATTTTCATTTGGTCACTTTCAGTGGCATATTTAGCAATTTTGGGGCCAAGGGCAATCCCAGGCAGGGGGCCCTCCACATCCATTTTTCTTCCTTTTTTAAATTCTTATTTGTCAAAGAAAGAGCTACTTTAATTTCATCTTTTATTCAGTCTTTAAATGGCAGTAATGTAAATATTTCTGGATGTCTATTAAAAAAAAAAAAAAAAGTCAAATAAATGCACTCATTTAAGAAGCTATGAAAATGTTATTTTCTGTATTCAGTTTGATCGTATAGTTTAATACAGTGTTACTCAACTCTGCACAACCAAAGATATAAATTGTTGAAAAATATCTTTGCAAGAGCCACAATCTAAGTGGGGAAAAGTGGCAAAAATGGGTTAAAGTGCTGGTAAAAGTGTAAGAAAATGGATGAAAAGGGGCAAAATAGGCATAGCATGGCAAAAACTGGGTGAAAAGCAACAAGAAATTGGGAGAAAAAGTGGCAAAAAAGGGCAGGAAGTGGCAAAAATGGGTGAGAAATTAAACAAAAATAAGGTACCTGTCGCAAAAATAGCCACAAAGTGGCAAAAACATGGTAAAAACGAGTGGAAAGTGACTAAAATGGGCAAAAAGCAGCATAAAGGTGAGAGAATTAGGCAAAAATGGGGTAAAAGTGGCATGAAATGGCAAAGGGCACCTTAATTGGCCAAAAAGTGGCAAAAACAGCACACAAGTGACAAAATGTAGTGGCAAAAATGAGCAAAAAGCACCAAAAAATGGATTAAAAGTGCCCAAAAAGAAAAAAGAGGCACAAATTGCAATTAAGGGCAATGGAAATAGATACAAAGTTAAGGCTGACAATTAAGCCTAAAACAAGAGCCATGTGTTGAGTATCACTGGCATATTTAATTTCTGATTTATTTCTGCAGTCTTTTAATGCCTTCAATATTTCATTTTATGCTCAAGTCTAGAGATGGTTTTGTGTGAAACTCCCAGTAGATCAGCCATTTCTGAAATACTTAGACCAACAACCATGCCACATTCAAAGTCATTTGAACCCCCTTTCTTCCCCATTCTGATGCTCAGTTTGGGCTTCAGCAAGTCATCTTGATGACGTCTACATGCCTAAATGCATTGAGATGCTGCCATGTGATTGGCTTATTAGCTACTTGTGTTGAACAGGTGTACCTAATAAAGTGGCCGGTAAATGTATAACATGTAAATCTCCTTGTTGTAGGCACTATATCACATTGAACTTGAAGCAGAACTTACAAACAAAATCAAACAGCAGTGAATGAAAGTCACAGAACATGAATTATGCAAAGTTTTCAAAGTTAGCAAGTGGCAAGAAAAGAACACAGCCTGGTCATTTCCCTAATGGCGCACGTTTCCTTTTGTTGTTTCAGCACTCTGGTAAAACTTTCTGCAATTAAAAGATCCAAAAAACAGATATCTGTGATAAGATGTCCTTGGCAGGCACAATGACCACCTCAGATGTAGCACACGCTGCTCTCTTGGAGGAACAACTGGAGGTGGCTTGTTAACTCTGCAGCCTTGTGTTTTCCCAACATTTCTGCTGTGTGATTCATCTATTGCTTCATGGCTACTCGCCTTTAACTCCTTCAACTCCTTTAACTCCGACTGTGTCTTTTTTTACACAGGCTTACGAGTGAGAGAATGTTTATCTTTAGTTCATTAGGGCTCAAAAATGGCTGGTGTATCCCCCTGACTGTGCTCATTGAACTTAGTGACTTCCCCTTCAATTCAACGCAGTAACACCAATTGTAATTATGCCTCGCAGTTTAGCAGAACCACTCATGTTGTTCTTTTGTTGTTTTCCTATTTTGTCTGACACATTACACTCGCAAATTATGGTAAAAGAAAAAAAATCTCGATCCTACTCACTACTTTGAATGCCGGTGCTGAATTGTTGCTCTTGTCAGCCAGGTGATCAAAGCGGCGTTTGAAATGAAGAGGCTTTCTGTACAGAATTCAAATCTCCCAGCGTCTAATTGTGCTGTTTAGAGCGAGAGAGTAAGGCTGCTAGATATGGCATTCATTTTGTTGTTACTCATTCACGGCTAGGATGTTTCCGAGCAAAATATTTATGCACAGGGTAACATCAACATCATTTGTGCCCTGCCTGTTATGCAGATGCTATTTGCAGTGCTCAATTTCCTCATCTGCGTCAGAGTGCTACTGTATGTGGTGATTTGATTGAAGTAGGATAATGTTACTTAAGATTAGCTTGTCAACAAGGAAAAAAACAAATGATTTCTTTGGTGTCAGCTTATTTCTAATGAAAAATGGACATATTAGGAGTGCAAATTGTCAAAAAACTTTTGTCAGAAATGCTTGCATTTTTTAAGTTCCCCCCAAGAAGTGACACATCAGCGTTTCATAAGATAGTGATTCTTCTCTGCTGCCAGAGGTATAAAAAACAAAAGTTTCCATCATGAAAAAGTACTTTTCCAACAATTCCTCCAGCCTGTCTGGATGTGAGAGATTCTCTTGTTGTTTGAACACAGCTTTTATGCTGCTATCATTCTTTCTGAGATGCTACAGTGTGTGCCGCTGCATCTCTGAGTTCTTCTCGCAGATAAATGCCAGGTGCTAAGAGCAGCAGGTACAACAAGAAAGGTAGAGCTGGACCTTTCACTCAGCTTCAGACAGAGCCAATATATCCCTGAGAATTCAACAGGGGGAGCTGGCATAAATAGAAAAAGCTGTAGAGGAAATGTATTTCCAAGGGAGCACACAGACGAGGAGAGCAGAGAGGAGAGGAGAGGACACCCCCTTGAAGGGCTCTTTCTCACTCCTTCGCCTGTCCCCCTGTCACCTGTCCTCGGCGCGTCACAATAAAGTGGAAGCCATTCCATATTCGCCTCTGATTGTCTTGTGAGTCATTACATTCGGCTCGACGTCGGGCCCATTTCAGCGCTGACACGACTCGCTGTCACCGTTGAATTGCATTGACATTCACAAAGTCTGTCTCCACTGGGACTCACACCTTCACACGTGTGTTTATGTGAGATGGCAGGCATGTGTCTATTTTACTCATATCAGCATCTGGGACAACTCAAAAGGTGCATATTACGGCTTTTAGCAGTCTCTCACTAGAGGCTGTCGAGCGCTTGTGGACTTAATTGAACTATTGCAATAGATTTGCAGTGATATTGCTGGGCATGGCCGTTTGGGTGACCTATTGAGCGCTGCGAGGCTGCAGGAATACTAACCTGTGGGGCCTTTTACATGTGGATGTGTGCAACAATTAATCCATTATGCATGAACTTCCTCCTGGGAAAGCATAGAGATACTCAGCTGGAATACCAACATTGAATTGAGTGTTGCTGACTGTACAGAAGAGCCTTAAGATAGAATAAGCAAATGTAGACTACATCACTCTTAAGGTTGAGCAGCGCTGACAGATGCCAGATGTTGGCAACAAATGGAATCAGGTGATGCAAATGCTTTGATAATGCTGTCAGTGAGGAATTGCTTTAAAAAGTATGATTTCATGAATACTGGGCACAATTCTCCTTGAAATGATGAATAGCCACAAAAGACAATGTTTTTTTTTCTTCACATATTACCAGCTAGCAGGTCACTGGAGTCCTTGATTGGCAAATGGGCAACATGGACTTCATCCTTATCCGACATCTTTAGCATGTTTTAAAATTGTGCATCAACTATTTATACTTACAGTCCGTGCAGCCTTTGCTTTACATTCATTCTTTTATGCAACCTATTAGTTGTCCCTTGAAAGTACCTTGGGTTGTGTAATACATCACAATTACTATCAAGTCTGCATTCATTTTTGTCAATGTCACTAAATAGTTGTGATGCAATTGATATCCAGCTGATCTAAGAGCAATTATAGCACTATAAAAAATGATTAGACTTGATTTTATTATGATGGATTACTTGATATAACTTAAATGTAACATTATTTTGCTGATTGATTTCGATGTGCTACCTTAATGTATGGAAGCAACTTCATGCCTTGAATGTAAATATATCAAACATTAAATGCTCATTAAGTCAGCTATTTAAATACTTCTGTCATTTTCTAAATGATTATTCAATCAAAGGGTAAGGGTTAGGTTTAGTCACTGAGCGCTTAACAAATTTATTAGAGACCATCCAGCATCATGAAGTGCTTTAATGCAGACTCTGTCATTTTCACTGAGCTCTCCACGTTTTACCATTTTGAACAGGAATGAGGAATTTCAAACTGAATTCACCTTTTTATACCCAAATTTGAGCCAGCTCACTGGGCTTCTCTGAGAAGTCAGAAATTAATCAAGCACAACATTTAACCACTAAAACTCATTTTTCTGTTCAGGAATAAGTGAGGAATAAGTAAATGAAAGTAAATAAATATAATTTGATATATTAATCAAGAAATAATAATATGCTTTACTGTTTTTTCAGTTTTTTTGTAAAATCAGTAAATTTGAAAATTCATGGATAACAATAATAACTATGTTTTAGCATTACAAATATCATTTGGGTTAAAGAGCTTCTACATATTGATGTCTAACCATTGCAGAAACATAAAAAATGATTTTGGTGATTACCAATGCTGTTAATTTAGGGCAGCTGTGGCATAAACCTTACTTTGGGTGGTGGTCTAATAAATTTGTTAAGCACTGTATGTTTACCAGCCTCAATCATCAGTCAATCGATAAATCATTCTTTATTTGTATATGGTCAATTCATATCCAAAGTTATCTCAAAACCCTTTACAAAGAGGGCAGGCCGTCACCAGGCTTGTAAAACCAGCATTCACAACAATAATGGCAATGATAAGAGTAGATGTCATTGTCAGAAACATGGGCTGCCTGTTCAAATAGCCTATTAGTACAGAAAAGACAGTAGTTGGCTGTAAAGGTAATTTTTTTGTTGATGAATTTAACCTAGAATCTTATTTTGAAACCCAACCTTGTGCACCTTAGATCAATAACTTCTATTGAGTACATGATATCCTTAGTAACTTAATGTACATAAATAATGGGGTATACATTGTTGATTTGCATACTATTACATAGTATGAGACTATGTATGCAGTGTGTAAAAATGCTCACTCAAACTTTAGGGCACTCCCTCCCTCATTATGCAGATAAACATCACCTGATAATGTTTCACTCCAATAAGCATTCCAGTTTATAGAGCTTTGAGTTGGAAAATATGCATGAAAATGAAGATAATATCAAAATACTCACTTGCCTAATAATTCTGCATGCGGTGTAGCACAAGAGTCCCATAAGCATAATGTTTTGATAAAAGGCACACAATGAAGCACACCATTCAAAGACCCCTAGAGAAGTTGAATAGATATTTTTTTAATTCTACTCTTAGCGTGCTCACAAAGGCACAGGGACTTGCAAGACATAAATCCCAATCACTGTGCTATTTTTGTAAAGGTACTGTTGAACACCATGGGAAATATGCTTTCACTATTACAAAGATGACTTCCCTTTGTGCTCTAGCGGTACTAATGCCTGCAGGTGTACCATGTTCCAGAGGAGCCAAGGGGCGTCATTAAAAAGTTGAGAATTATCTATGGATCACAATGAAAATTGTCTCCCGTTCATTTAGTTTTTCACAGCACATCTGGACATGTTTAACCTATTCCACCGAGCACCCAGTGTAATCCGTGGGGTGTCTAAAAATGAACTTCAAAGAGGTGGGCTTTTTTTTTTTTTTTTTCTAAAAAAAACGAGACACACTTAAAAAAATCTCACTGCACGGTATGAATCAGACAGCCATTGAAAGCAGGGAGGAAAGCGTAGGGGTTGGATATCAGAGGGTTTTTGTGAGTCACTGGAAGTGGAGAGAGTTCTCCTGCAGACAGAGGTAACTGAGAGTTCCATGCATGTATTACAAAAGCTCAAAAAATTAACCTCTGAATAACATTTCAAGAGTGATAGTCTACTAGAGTTAGACATTAGAATTAGTCGGGTGCCTGTCCTAGCCACTACTACGTGAGCTACATTTATTCTAATGTGTAATTAAGGCTGCAAAACAAACCGTGCAATTAATCCTGCTTATATCCACAATGCTACTCTCTCTGTCTGTGGAGCCTTTCCTTTGCTTACACCATAACACAGTAACCTTGACTTCTGAATATCAATGCCAGGACATTAAGCCTTTTCTGAGCCTTGATCAGCAAATGTATAAACAGATTTCAGCTCTTTTACATAAAAGGTCTGTAGCTGTAGCTTTAATTAACTTTAGCCACTTAGCTTATTTGGCTAAGTTAGTCAGTGCTAACACTTTCACATGAAAAGAAAGATAATCACCAGCTGAATTTACATTATTCCTAAACTTGATGATTTATTTGTACATTTTGCTCACATATAATTTAGACATATTTCTACTGACGATATGTAAGGCCAAGGCTAAAATAGCCAAAATGTTCATATCTATCAACTGAGCTGTCTCTACTCTGGCACAGAGCCAGGCAGCTGTGCTCTGATAAGAGTTCACGGTAAGGTCAGAGCAGGCTAATTTTTTGGAGTGTGTATATTTCACTTGAGCGAGTTGCAGCAGAAACAAACATCTTAGCCTGCACAAGGTGTATTTTAATCCATATTCCCCTTGTCTTGAATTCTGTTTGATTAAAAGAAGCCCACAGTGGCTTTGTCTCTCTCAAAGCAGCAACAGTTTAATCCCTCATGGCTGTTAGCATCACAGTGCTAAAGTTTAGTGAGGCATCCTGAGTATGACGGCATGACCTGTAATTGTCAGTTGTGAACAATCAGTCATGAGGGGGCGATTGCCGATCCTAAAGGGCATTAAATGGTCAGTTTAAAGTGATTATTCTTGCTGCTGTTGATAAGAAAACTAGCCCATTTACACAGTACATAAAATTAGCTTAAGTTTGACAACAGTGTTTCCTTTGACATGTTTGAAATGAGAAGTGGAATGCCAGCTACAGGTGATGCAACAAAAGGCTGACAAGACCCTTAAGTCCTTGTTTCTGAATGCCTAAGTGCTTTCCAAAGGGATAAGCATTCACAAGTCATTCAAAAGTATGCACTGAATTTAATGCAGAAGTTCAGCTAACCCCATTTTCACAGCTATTACATTGTTTCACAGCGATTGCATTTTCACGCACACAGCTTATGTACTTGTATGAGTGACTCCGATAAGCATCAGACACCCTGTCTTTTCATGCATCAGTTAGTCCTTTTTGCTTCACTTTATATGTGTTCAATTTGCAGACAGTCAGGCGGGCATCCATCCTGGTAGAAGGCGGGAGGGTGGCTGGGGAAGGTGGCGATCGTGGGGGTGGATGAGGGTTGAACCACAGAGAAGAATTATTGTTGGCTCTCGCCGTGTCAGCTGTGACAGTTGGGAGGCCAAAACAGCTGCAGTCTACCCACCCCTCACCACCCCTCTCTCCCTCCACTTCCCTTCCCCCCCTAACATCAAAGGGAGTCTGTGGCACGGCTTCAGCTGAGCTGGCCGGTCGGCTGGAGCTGCTACACTCAGGGCCATCTCTGCTTTAATACTGTATTGACACCCTACACTGCAGCTGGAAAGACCCAGACTTTGTTCTTTCGTTTTCGTCTTGTCATCTTCCTTCAGGCTCTCTTGCTCTCTGACACAGCAGCGTGCCCCTTGTCCCTTTGCCTCTGCCCCTTTTTCACAGAGATCAGGGTACCACAGATTGTGTAATAGGCATTGCTGGACATGCAAGCAGAGGGATGGGAATACTGGCAGTCCCGCAGTGGCGAATGCTGCCCTGGAGCTGTGACGGAATGATTCTGAAGGATTAGTCACCTGTCCAGTCCCATACCTTGGTCAAAAGTGTAGGTTTTTTACCGCAGCAGCAACACTGCAAATTTCTTTTAAGGCCAACTTTGAAGAAGTTGTACTTTCTGTGCGAAAGATGTCAAAGTTGTGTCGCTAAGTGGTTCACATTGTTCTAGGCTCCCAGCTTAAGGAAAGGGAGGTCACTTCAGTGCACTGTGAGAGACACAGCGTTTCTCTGAGGGAGGCGCCAGGGCACCCGGCCAGTCAGGCACCTGCTGGGAAGATGAGAATGCACCTGGGGTCGATTCCTGGGTGTGTGGGTGTGCTTGCATTTTTGTGTGTTTTATTGGAGAAGGCTGCATGAACCATACACTAGAAAAGAGGGCAGAAAAAGGATTTTTATACCGTGATTCTTTGTTAGATTTGATCTTTAGTACCAACAATCTAGTTTGTAGTTTAACATTAATAGTAAACCCAGCCTGTAGATAGTCTCATTACCATTTTTGATGATTGCAGACCTTCTTTTGTGTATATTTGCAAGTTACTATGACCAACAACTGTGTAGAATGATACACAATCCCCAATATTTGCTTGCTTAATTTGTTTTCAGTGCCTTTAAAAATGACGGAATGAAGGATGTGATGTTGGAACTTGAGTTTTCACCTCATCTTTCAAGTACTAAAATAGCACTGATTGAATTTAAATTTAAAATAGGCAGCATTTTAAGTATTACTATAGCAGGGATCACATACATCTTGAAATATCTACTGTATATAAAGCAGTAGTAAACTATGTTAATTGTTCTCAACACTGTTCACTTTTAAAATACTTGAAATGATTTCACATTTAGGCATGATTGTTTTGTACCAAACCCTGGCCCGACTGTTCCCCCACCTGGGTTGCTTTCATGTTAGTAATATTGTACCGTGCCAGAGCACGGATACAGTAGGTATCAGTATGCATGTAGCCGGTTGTAAATCTACCTAAAAAAAGTATCAGATTATCCCTTGTAATTATATTTCTGCTAATGCATCACCCCTTAAAAATCCACCACTAGCTGTGTAGTCAAATGACAGGCAGCCATGGTGCATGGCATGTAGCCTGTCAGAAACTCAAAACAAGAAGTAGTAGTCATGTGACATCGCCCCATCCAGTCCACCACACAGAAGCGCCATGGATGAAAAACTCCGGCTAACTGTGCTACATGAGCAGCTCAGTGTTTCCAATTAATTGCTTTTACTATGGTGCAGCGCCAGGGTCTTATCTATCACGCCATTGTCCAATTTGCTGCACTAAAGTCATATTTTTATGAGGCTGGTGCTCAGCAGTTGGCATGGACACCAAGTGACAAAATTGTTTGAAGAGAGTAAGGTTTTTACGGATTTAGCCACATGATTTTGTAACACGAATGATGCATTTAAACTTTAAAATATATACAATTTTCAGTTATTTACCCAGCACAAACCCAGTCAGGTGTGGAATCATCATTCATTAATGATAATCGAGGTGAAAAGTTAAATTAATAATGATTTTGATTTGTGCCGTAATGGCCTAGCCGTAGCCTGTGCTGTGGGAATAAGACAGTCTTTGAGGAGACAGAAGACATGTAGAATCGCATATGCAACTTTACTCACTGACTACAACTTGCAGTCATTTGTAAGGTTAGTTATAACACCATTTGTTGACTAAATTTCTACAGTGGATTCAGGAAAGTGTGAGTAAATTTGAACACCATTTGGAGTGAAATGGTCTCCAGTGTTGGTGTTATCTGACTGTGTTGGTCCATCAGTGTTAGTTCAACTCTAGCCTCTATGATTTCAAATCTGGGGTGATGTTTGGGCTGAGTTCCCCATTGTTTCCTTGGGTAGAGTGTTTAGATGTATTTTAGTAGTTGTGTTGGGTGTTGCCCGATGTACAGTGATCCCTGCTGGAGTTCTCCTGATCATGTTTCTGGTTGGTTATTGTTGTTTTTGATGTTAGACACAGATGCACCATGAGTGAAGTTGTTCACTGAGTTAGAGTTTCCACCTGGGACTTTTGGGATTCCTTAAGGACGCTTACAGTACATGATTGTTGTACTTGAGGACAGTAGTCGTGTTCTTTTTCCATCTCTGATGGAAAGGTTGCAATCAAATCTCCTGCATACTGGGTCAGAGTCCACATGAATTGTGCCCAAGTCAACCTCTCCAAGCAGACATTAACATTTACACTGACCAAACAGAATCAGACTTTAGGCTCGAGTGTGCTTAGATCTGCTCCCCTGAAGTGAAAGCTCCAATAAAATTATAAAAGCTGAATCAACTTTGCTGCCGATCTGAATGGGAATAAGCTGCACGGTCAGAATACTGAGAGAGAGGAGGGGGAAATGGGAAGCATAACTGTTTGTGTTGGTTTGAGAGACTGGTGTGAAGAGTGAAATCTACTGGACATTTCTGAAAGTGCCTTTAAACTGATAAATAATTAACCCACACTTTTCACGAAGCAGCTTGTGCATTTGCATAAAAAAAGCACATTGTTTGACGTGCTGTTAGGCGCCATCAAAGTCTGATTTATCTGAAAGTTTTTGTTGATGACAGGCCAGATAGAATCATCACTGTTGCACAGCTGCATTATGTGTGAAAGGATGTGTTTTAGTGGAGAGCGTGTGCTCTCTCATTTGCATCCCACACAAAGTCAGTCATAAAAGGATTCATTCTAAGCCAAAATGGTATCTTTTATTTACCTCATTGTCAATGATGTACATTTCTCCTCCCACATAAGCGTGTGAAAATCTCTGCATGAATCATAACACATTAGGACACCCCTTTAGTTCTCCTAAACATTAACATGGTATGAGTAATACGCTAAGTTTAGAAAGTTGGTCAAATATTTCAGCTTTTTGTTCAAAGTGTGCCATAATGAGAAATTCTGGCCTTTTTGTTGGACTCCTATCCTATTTGTTTTCATCATTTTAAACACTGGCCACACATCCAAAGCTAGTGTGATGAAGATAGCATATGTCTGGAGAGCCTTTACACAGGATAGCAGCTGTAAGAATTCTTTTCTTAATGTACAGTGAGTCCATGGAACATTTTCTGTATATAAGCAGAAAGGTCGGCCTTGTTCTCTGTCACTGGTCCTTTCTCCACGGAGAGACTGAGGATAGGAGAATCTTGCTGTCAACTCCTCTGACACCGCTTGGGATGATCGATGGCGAGGTGTAAGCTTAGCAACCGAAAAGAAAAAGACAGGTACTATGGGCCAGACACAGGCTGAGAGAAAGAAAAAAAGAAAGACATCTTCAAGGGACATTGCTCTCTTAAAATGAGATCTCTCTTTCTTCTTCTCAGCAGGCGTCAAAAATGTGTCAGAGTAATGGAGTCACTAGCCTTTCATTAATTAAATTTCAACACCTACATAATTAAGCAGCTTCTTTAATGAAATCTCTCACGCTCGGAGCTGTGAAGACAGAGGAGAGGCAGCATCTATGCAGTGATAATGAGGGAGAAAATGTTCATCTATAGGCAAGGTGTTAAAATACAAGATCTTCATTTTCACTTAGAGAGAACATGAAAGGTCCCGATAGCTCTTGCAAACTAAATCCATTATGGGTCTGATTCCCTTCAGTCTCTTGGTACAAATTGTGTCAGAATAATCTTTTGTTAATGAAGCAAGTCAGCCAAAATCATGAGAATGTGATTGATTTTTCAGGGGGAATACCGTGTTCGAACAGCTGCCGTTTTTCCTTTGATATCACACGCAAGCTGCGCCTCATTTTGGGCCTTCAAAGGACCCCACCTATGAAGAATCCAGCCTGAAACGAGACAGTCTGGGGCTTCTAAGTGCTGCCCCTGTCGCCTAGCCATCTCAACAAAGCCACATAACCAACGTTATGTAACAGAACCTCTTATTTCAAGTATTTAAAGTTTTTTGAACATCAGCATTGGAAGCTATAAGACTGAATTGAAACCACTTACTCTAAAAAATGTAATTATCTGGCTACTTCAGAGTCCACCAGCTCATTTGAATCAGTAAACAATGAATCTTGGAATATGGCCGTGAAGAAAGCACCCAATGGCTCCTTCAAGGGGGCCTTCAAAAAGAGACAATGCAACGCCAGCTGTATACGGGTCAATGATATTTAAGGCTTCATTTATCTGCAAGGCATCACCTAAAATTTGCATATACATGTCCTTAGTATTTGGTCGCATTGCCTTTAAACTGTATGACTTGGATCAAACTGTTTGGGTATCCTTCCAGAAGCTTCTCACCAGAGTTTTCTGGAATTTTGAGTCTATTTCTCTTGACACAGCTGGTGTAACTGAGTCAAGTTTGTAGGCCACCTTGCTCACCTCTCAGGAATGAGATCAGGGCTTTGTGATAGCCACTCCAAACATTGACTTTGTTTTCCCTAAACCACTTAGTAACTAATTTGGCATTTTGAAGACCCATTTGCACCCAAGCTTAAACTTCCTGGCTGATTTTTTCAGAAGTGCATCAATATTTCTACATAATGTTCTTTCCTCATGATCTATTGTGTGAAGTGAACCAGTCCTTCCTGCAGCAAAACACCCCCACAACATGATGCTGCCATCCCCCTACTTCACAGTTAGGATGGTGTTCTCAGGATTACAAGCTTCCTTCTTTTTCCTCTAAATGTAACAATGGTCATTATGGCCAAACAGTTCAATTTTAGTTTCACCTGACCACAGGACATGTCTCCGAAAATTACAATCTTTGTCCTTGTGTGTGTATCTTGGGTGATTTCTTTGGATTTCCCCATGACACATTAGGAAGCAGTGTGTTTGAGGTGCATTCAGTTAACTCAGATGTTGTCAGTTAAGCTACCAAAGCCATGACAAATATTATAATATTTCAGACAGATTTTTAGATTTTCGATTCTCAACCTTAATAGGACCTGAAACCTTCAATGCAGCTGCTCAACTGTTTAATGGCATTTCCAGTCTTAGCTCGATCAAGGGGGAAATATCAGTATAAATATCAGTTTGACTGATCACCTTTTAATACTGTCCTTTTTTAACTTTGTTTGGGAAATACTTTGACAAGTCCCACTTTCCCATGAGTTACTAGCCTGTGTGTCACATAGCTGCTGGCCCAGCTTTGTTGCATTCATACCTTTATTCCACAGCATTGATTAAAATGCTACAAACCACACCATCGCACCAACAGCAACAGGGAATAAAAAAGAAAGGAGAGAGATGCATTGTGGTTTGTCTTTACATTTTCATATGCTTGTGCATGCAGATCTCTCTAAAAATCCCTGAGGCTTTCTTATTATCGCTGACTGGAATATACTTGAGCTCTGTCATTACTTACAGTTTAATGTATAATACGCTATCCTGGCAAGATGGGGGTGTGCTAGATAGAAAGTATGAAGACAGACCAGAGGGGGAAAAATGTGTAACCTTGCATTTTTTTCCCTCCTTTTCCCATTTTCAGCTGAGCCCTGTCTGCCTGCACCTTCTCCGCCACACACGTGCCTAATCCGAGGAAGGGATTGTCAAGAGTCCTATGCATAATGAAGGTGGATATTTCTCCTCACACAAGTAGGCCGGTTTGATGTGAATTGTAGCGGTGTGTTGCAGTTGCACAAATAAAGCCTTGTTTGATATTTAACAGGAGCCGGGATGGAGGACGGTAGGAAGTCGTACACGCTGCAGCGCGAGGGGATTATAGGGTTAGGCTGAGTGCCCATTCAGCACATTGCTGCAAGTTAGACTCAGAAGAACTAACAGTGCACGATTAATGATGTCTTTGAACAATGGGTTCCATGCAAGCGCACTGTATTATTGCACTGATAGCAGTCTTCCTGGCGTATATCCTCCCTGTTAATGAAGGGGGAGTGATGGGGTGAAGAGGTCACCTGGCAGGGGTGTGGATCTCCACCCCTGGAAGCTTGCACTCCTAACAGGAAGACATTTGGGAGTCAGAGCGTAATGAAAGCGAGGTCAAACGGTTGGAGACGGGGTTCCTGTGAGAAAGGTTCCACACAGCGGAGAATCTCAGGGGGGGCAACTCGAAGATATGAATCTGCTCGGAAAATGAGAGACGACCTATGACCGCGAGCCGCTTGCAGGCTGCACACTAGCTTTCTATTTCAGAGGAGAGAGACGATCAGAAATAGAACAGAGGGGCTGTGGGAGCTGGGAGTTGATCGACAAAATGTTATGCAGCTGTCAATAACGTGTTTTTGGCCAGCAAAGGATCTCATAATACAACAAGCGAAGGCTGAGTGGACCTTTCATGAAAAATCAAAGTGAAACAATGACATTAAAGAACGGACTGGATGAATAAAGCTTGCAACTGTTAAATACTATCAAATGAGGCAAATGTAAACCTTCAGTCTAATGTTAAATCTATTTACAAGCTTCAGCAGCTGAGATGGGAGAGACTTTTCATACAGCAACCGTTGCCCAGGTTCTTCACCAGTAAAAGTTTCAAGGGAGAGTGGCAAAGAGAAAGCCACTGTTGAAGAAAACTCAAATTAAATCTGGACAAGAGTTCATCAAAAGGCATGCCAGAGACTCCATGGTCAAGTGGAAGAAAGTTCTTTGGTCTGATGAGACAAAAATGGTACTTTTTGGCCATCAGACGGGCACAAAACACTGCACACTGCTGTGAGGCATGGTGGCAGCATCATGCTGTGGGAATGTTTCTTGGCAGCTAGCCATGTAGGGCTTGTAGAAGAAATTAAAATGAATGAAGGACAATCTTATTCAGTCTGCAAGAGACAATGGCTTGAGAGAATATTTATTTTCCAGCAAAACAATGACTCGAAGCATACAGCAAAAGCTGCACAGAAATAGTTTAAAGACAACAAGGTGAATGTTCTGGAGTTGCCAAGTCAAAGCCCAGACCAGAGGTGTTCACATAAGATTTCAATGCAATTTGACAGAGCTTGAGAAGCTTTGTAAAAAAGAATGGAGTAAAATTGCAGAGTCCAGATGTGCAAGCCGGATTGAGACCCATCCACACAGTCGTAGTGCTGTGATTGCAGCTCAAGGATCATTGATCCTTGAAAAGGTAGGAAAGTAGTCAATCTAGAGATTTTTGGACAATGGTTATTCATCTCTGAAACATTTGTAAAACAATGACTACATTAAAAAAGCCAAAGCTTACAAGACATTTCGGGGTCACATGGCTGTAATTTTCTCATGTTGTCTGAGTTTCCATTCATGCTGCTTTTTCATTACAAAACGTCCTTGAATGTGCTTCATTCAACTAATAGGGCTTCATGTGCTAGTTTGTTTAGTGCTTATTATCTCAGTGGGAAATGGTAGGCTCAGCACAGTGGTCATCCACATCAATCCACCACATTTCCAGCACTTTCCTTCAGTTATTTCTCTCCCTTGCTGAACATCTCCTTCCACTTCAGACGCAAAAGAGAACGCAAAGACCAGACACAAAGAAGGAACACATGTACTTGTGTGAAATGAGACGTCTTTCTCAGTCGAGCATCGGCTGAAGCGATGTCAGTTACTGATGATGGCTGCACAGCTGGCGTACGTGTCAGTGGGCTTGTTGCTGCTTGTTAGCCATCGTGTTGCTGTGGAGTTTGTTTACACTGACAAGGTGACAGAGCTGTCTGGGTTATTTCAGGTGTCCTTCCACAAATGACTAAATGATTACTATGTACATGTTGCCCTTTGGAGGAAATCGGTATTTAACAGACGGTTTTCATCATGACAGCTTGGACAAGTAAACTGTGTTGTTTTACCGGATACCAGACATGCATCGGTTACTCTTCTAATGGGTGGGCTTTATTGCTCTGATCTTGTGGAGAGCTGCTCAGCTGTTGAGGGAAACTGAATGGCAGTGGTGACACTAGAAATAATTTAAAAATAGTCATAAGGAATAGCTCTCAATTTAAACTTTAATGGGGCTGTTTATTAATTCAATATAAAAGAGTGTTTTAAGATGATTCTCAAACAGTAAGTGGAGCACAAATGCATCGAGCCTCAAGCAGTGTGTAACAACACCAAAGCATTTCTTGTGTCATAATTCTCATTCATTTGTTCCCCTATAAATGAAAAATTTCTAATCCAGAGTGTGAAGAGAGCGGTTTATAGTGTGCTTTAGCCTTTCAAATGGCAAAAAATAAAATTAATAAAAAGAAGATACTGAATATGGTAGGCTAAACAAAGGTTTCATTGCTGGGAAATAGACAAATTTCTCTATAACAAGGCCCCGAGGGACTATTGTGTTCACTGGCCTTTCCAGTTCTACCCTTTTCGGAGGAAATGTAAAGGAAAAGTTCATTCATGGAGGATTTCCTCTCATGAAGATATGATAAACACAAATAAAAGCATTTATTGTCTGACATTAAGCATAAACTTATTTTATGCCCTCCTATAGGAGCCTTTATTCACCATTTTCTCATTAAAGACAGAAATATCATGTACCATGAAGTACCCAGTAAATTTTCAGGTCATGTTAGGAGGAAGCATGTGAACAACAAAAAAAAAGAAATGTACTACACTCAGCTGAGTTGTGTGCTTGAGCTCAAGCCAGTGAGTTTCAGGACCTTGGACAGCTCCTGTTCTCTTTTCTATGAAGTGCTTATCCTCCTTCCTGCAGCAATAAGGTCAGGGTAAGGGTTGAAATGAAGTATGATAACTGCATTTTTAATTTCAAATTCTTTATGGCATATTTTCCTTAAGGTAGCTTCATTTATCCAAAAAAAAAACTGCAAAATGAATAGAGGAATATGACAGCAAAGTTGATCTGTATTGCCCTACTCTGCTTCAAAACAGTTTTAGTCCCTTAACAATGGTTAAGCAGTCATCATATAGTCATATATAGCGTCATATTGACATCGTTTCTCCTGCCAAGCTCAAAATTATTCTTAATGGCTTTAAATTATATACTGTAAGACATGCTACAACCTGCTTTTACCAAAAGCCATTTACAGACTTGAAAGTATGATTGGCACACCAAAAACATGCTTCCAAGTGTGATTATTTCAGGGAACCATAAGAATAGTACCGCGAGGCCACAGGGAACCACTGATGAAAAAGACCCTTAAATGTTAGAAGGAGAAAGTCAGGAAAAGGAGAGAGTATACAAAGAAAAAATGAAAGGGGGAAAAGTACACACTAAGAAGAGGTAGGAGTGAAAATGTGGAGGTGAATTAGTATGCAGCAGTTGAGGCGGCCCTCTGAGCTTTGAGCGCTCTCTTCCTTCCAGGTGCTGTGTCAAAACAGCATAGTTTAGCTGTTAATTGTGCCAGAAATAAATTATCAGGGATTCTCATATGCATTTATGCTTACATACAGTGTTAACCCTTGTGTATGGCCCAGTTAACTATACTTTACTGTTAATAATCCAAAGTGGTTTCTTAAGATGAACAAAAGAAAAATCTTAACAGCTTGGTAAAAATCGCGAATCAGTTTTTTGGCTACACATCAACAAATCCATCATAGAGCAGCTTGTTAGCCTAGCTTAGCTTAGAGGTTAGAAACAAGATGACAAAGCTTTCTTTGTTAAAAGGTTTGAAAAAAATGTGTACACCAAAACACTCTAAGTAGCCTACAGATCAACATAGCTGTTAATCTGTAGGCGACTGGACTGTGCTAAGCACCATGCTAACCAGATATGACATGTAGCCTTATGTTAATTAGATCGAAATGAATATGAATTTTATAAAAGTCTCCTAAATTCAACATTTCACATTTGTGTATTTAATCACTATCAAGCAAAATAATCCTCTGACCTTCAAACAAAACCAGGCTCACAAATTCACCAGCGGTTTTAGCGTTTAGCGCTAAGCTTACCAGATACATGAAGCCCACAATGAAAGATGGAAATTAACGCAAATCAAAGCCAGCTCCATGAACTCAGTACAGCTTCTTCAATAATTACAATTATGCTGCTGGTTAGCATAGCTAATCTGAATGGCTGCTAACAAGGAAAAACAGTTAACTTTGATCCATCAAAAGTTAAAACATTAAATGAAATAAAACTTTTAAAAAAGGACCCTACACCAAGAGCTCTTGGGGCATTTTATTTTGTTGAATCTGTTCTGGTAGGATAATTTTCTGACCACCAAACAGTTTTAATGTATACTATCAAAGCCAGCTCCATGAATTCAGTACAACTTTGTTATTTGTTATTTTCAGGCTGCTAGCTAGCATAGCTTAGCTTAGATGCTAAAACAAGGGAATGCTTCCTTATTTGAGACAAGAGGGATTAGCTAAACTTGCGATGATAGCTAAACTTGGGATGATAGCTAAACTTGGGATGATAGCTAAACTTGCTATGTGCAGGGGTACGCTTCCCTTACAAACATCATATTTAATCAGGCTAAATGTTACTGAAATAAAACTAGGTTTGCAGTTCCCACTATTTTAGCCTTACCACATAGCTAACCTAGTCAATGAAACAAATAATAAAGCTCTATAATATGATGAAAATAATGAAATATATATGAACATAGACTTTCAAAAATTAAATACAACTCACATCTATGAAATTTATGACTATGGAGTAGCTAGTTGGCATTTTTCTGAATCAAAACTACACATACAGTTCCCAGTGTTTTAACCTTACCACCTGGCTAATGTAGTAAATGGATAAAGCTCTATAATATGATAAAAGTAACAAAATATGTAAGAACACAGATGGCTCAGAAATTAAATACAACTTGCATTTATGACTTTCAAGTAGCTAGCTAGCATGGCCTAGGCTGTAAGATAAAAATAAGAAGAAACAGCTAGATTAGTTGTGTCCAACGGGTAAAAAGCTGGTCAACAGCAATGTTGACATTCATGTATTGACTTATTAGTTGATTGAGTTGTGTTGAACAAGACATTTTTGCAAGTGACACTAGCTTTCTGTTTGTTTTAGCCTTTTCACTAAGCTAATACGAGCCTTATATTTCACAAAAACAAACAGGAGTGGTTTAGATTCTCTTGCTAGTTACACAACCATTAAAAGCCGCTATTCCTACATGAAGACAGCTCCATTAATGCATTTTGTTATCGCTGCAAATTTCCATCAAGGTTTGATACACATCAAAAAATTCCCCAAAATGCTTAGGGATATTCAATACATAAGAAGAAGAGCATTACTGGGTTTTTGTTTTGTCAAAATTTAGCAACCATTCCTTGTCAAAGTTTGAGAAAATGGTAGTTACTATAACAGTCTTTAAGCTCTCTACTTTTAAAAAACAAAAGTTATTTGAAGGAAGTCAACTTCTAATTATAAGTGGTTTTGGCCTTTAAACAAACAAAGAGATATATAGAGGAAATAAGTCAAAAGCCACACGTCAACCCTGTTGTTTAACTTGCTGCCTGAAGTAGGGAAGCTAATGCCCTGTTTACACCACGTTTTCAGATGAAAATGCAAGACTTTTGTAGCGTTTTGGCTGTCCGTTTACACAAGAACAGCGTTTTGGCACCTGAAAACGGAACAATTTGGAAAAGGGCTCCAGAGTGGACGTTTTACAAAACGCCCCTGTCGCCGTCTCCGTGTAAACAGGGAAAACGACACTTTCTGAAAACGCACATGTGCACTATGCAGTCAGCTGTCAAGCGTAAGCGTTGTAGCGAGCTGTGGGAGCTCGAGTCTGTTGTAGTTTACTGTGATTCAGCTTGTCAAGTCAAAGACAGCTGGATTTAGAAAAGGGGACACATTATTCTCGTTTAGAGGGCTATCAGTGCCAGTTTCTTTAGATAAAGTCATGCTATTAATTTTGAAATGATTACATTTACCTTTTTATCAATCATCATGATAATCACCATCATCATCATCGTAGCGAGGCAGAGAAATTTCAGGGCTCATATTAACACAAAAAATGCTTCGCTAGATCAGTCTTGTTATAATGTAGATATCCACTGAGAATAATTAATTCCCCACGGACAAATTCAGCTCCTACAGCCTTTAACTTCTCGTGGATTTTCTCATAAAGGGCGACACTGCACATGAGCACAGCTGGAGCCTTTCTTTTGCTGCACTAAAAGCAGGAAGTGCTGCACTTTCAGAGAAAATCCACGACAAAAATTGTCCCTGGAAAATCAGTCTTAGCAGGATTTCATTATCATAAGACTGGTCTTGCAATGCATTTTTGTGTTAATATGTGCCATAATATTTTGCTGCCGTGCTACCATGGTGATGAGGAGGAGGATTTAGTGACTCCCATGCACATGTGTATGATAAAAATGTTACATATTCTCAAAAACACATGAAAAACACTGTCCTTGTTGTAGACACAGTTTTATTGTGCAGTAAATCACCTTACTACAGCGTTTTTCTGTTTCCTTCGTTCTCATGTAGACAGAAATTGTTTTCAAAATGTTGCCATGTAAATGTGAAACTTTTTGGAAACGAAAACAGAAAACAAAGCAAAACGTTGCCGTGTAAACAAAGCATTAATTAGATGGAGTTGCTATGTCAGGTCAAATGTTATACTATGGTAAACTTAGGATATTTCTTAGTGACCTTGAGTTTGTATTTCTAAAAGTCTTAGCAGGCAATAGTTGATGACTTCAAACCAGGACCCAAGATATTCGAAAATGTGTCTTAGTATGACAGCCACATGTGCAGAACACTCATACTGTGAGGAATCCCAAAAGAGCCCTTCAGTGTCTAGCTCAGTGTCAGGTCTCCTCATTTTGTTGTCGCCTGTGTTGATAATGTAGCTCGGCTTTTTACCTCTGTCTAACACTTCATGACTGTCTGAGCTTCCCAGACAACTCAACACTGGAAGTAAAAAGTTGTTTTCCTGTGGTGTCTGTAATTTTCTTGGGTTTAGATGTTGTGTGCTGACAGCTAAGGGAAGGTTATTCTTACTTTGGATAATAAGCAGTTTGGTTTGAGATTTAATTAGGGCCTTGGAAGTCTGAGCTCCTCAGGTAACAGTGCCATCAAAAATGTTTTCACAGTTCAGTACATTTTCTCCTGTCATTCTCCTTCTACTCTAATAATCTGGTGCACACAGCATGGCAGGAGTTTAATGTGTCAACAAAGCTTTCAATCTTGGCGTTATACCCTTTTTTAAAGCATCAAATAACAAATTAAAGGTGCATTTCTGAGAAAAAAGAACAGTCAGACATAAATCAGCATGGCAGGAACTGGCTCTAATAACAGAAACCATGTATAAGAAAAAGCAATTTCAAGTTTGAACTAGGTCCCATCTGTTAACATGGAGGAGGCAAGCTTATGAATGATACTGGAGCCAGACAGGAGAGCTTCAAATGAATTGGCTCCAGTGTTAGAGCTTTTATGTTGTCCTTTTAAATATTTGTATATATACATATTCACATTAGTCCTGGGTGAGCTATTGTAGATATAAATATGAGCGGCCACAGTGGCAGATGCACGTCATCACTGGGACGTAAATGCACTGCACATTATGCACCGTGTTGCCATAGCTGGCATAGCAGAGTATCGTGTTGCACACAGCTCAGTCTAAGTCCAGTCATCAACATATTTTTCTCCAATGCCAAAGGGCAGTCTGATGGCAACCCAAATGTCACCTGTATATCAATGTGGAGTACAGCAATGAGGTAAGAGATGTGCTCTCTCCTCTTGAAGTTTAATGTCCGTATTAACAGCAATTTTACAGGCCGTACTCTGTCAGCCTGTCAGTGGCTTAAATGCAGCAACTCATATTACAACTACTTAACCCACTGGGACAGATGTTACAACAAGAGGAGTCCCACGTTACAATAAGTTGAACACTTCTGAACCATAAATTATAGACACTTCCTTTCATTCCTTTTAAAGCCCTCAGTTTTGCTGTTCTTAATGCCTTTGTAGCCCTTATAGTAGCTTTTCCAGCAAGCCTGGAACTTGGGTGATTTTCTAGGGTCTTTCAGGATTAAACTCACACCAACCCTAAACAGATGTCACATGGACTGTGACAACCAATGGCAGGCGTTTTTGTTGTCATGTCAAGCTTTGTCAAACAGCAACTCTGCTATGTTACCTCTCTGATATGTATTTAAGCTTAAAAAAAGCTGGTTTTAAAGTAGACAATGGTCAGCCATGTTTGTGTTTTTGAGCTGGCTATGTATGTATTTCAAAGTACAATACTATTTTAACCATCAGCTAACAGTGCAACTAACAAAAATAAAACTAAAACAAAGGCACGCTGATGTGACATGCCAAGGCTCAAACTTGGCTCTACAGCTGCTTTAAAGTAAGTTAAGTTGTGTCCCACCTCCTTTAACAAAATGTGACTTGCCTAATTGCTTTGAAGACACTTACACAGTGACAATAAAATTAGCTAAATATGCTTGTGCATGTTGTCTGAGGCTACTTCTTCATATTGACCTCTAATTCTTTGGTAGTAAAAGGTAGAGGCATAATTAAAATATCATGTCTGAGGTGTAAATGGCGACATTCACATATCTTAATCTCTGACTCACTCCAATAATCAGGATTACCATGGAAAACACTGGTTTGGCAGAGGGTAGCGGAAGTCACACCCATGATTTACACATGTATCTTGGGGCTTAACATAAAGTGGATAGCCTTTCTTGAACAAATATTCACATTTACATGCATATTTAACACTCATGCATCAGTTCAGGGACAGATTATTATCAAATGTGTATCCCAAGGGGTCAGTTGCATATTTAATCTGATAAATTATGTGCACGCTTTGGCTTTTAATTACTGATTTTCTAGTTATAATGGGTCATATGAGTGGTCTCATCTCTCCCATTTTTAATGTATTTCTTAAATAATTTACAACCACTAATTGTTATACTCCTGGAACAAATTGGCTGATTGAAGGGCACAAATTATTATTTCAGGTATTACAAATGACTTTTTAATGCACACAAAGGACCAAAACTTGACTGCTGATACATGTTGAGCTTTGTAGTGAGACAGACAAAAGCCAAATCAAAATCCTTGACTCAAATAGTGTGACTACAAGGGAAAAGGACAATAGAGAAGCAATAAAAACCTGATGATATCAATGCTTGGGGCAAAATAAGCTCATAAAAGGAGCAGTGACTTAAAAATGTGGGCCACAGTGTGTTTTTTTCTCTTTTTTTCACTGAGGTAATGGGAGCTGTAATATAGCTGGTGAAATCTGGACCCTATGGGCTGGAATTCACAGAGAAATGGCTTAAAAAAGCCTTTGATTACACTGCCACTAGCTTTTTCCTCATAATGCAATAACCTAAAACGGCACTGAAATCAGGTAAGTTTTATATTCACATCATTTCTGCAGGAGAGGGTCACAAAAACAATTCAGTTGCTGTTAGAAATTAAAAACCACATGGGGGTTTGTCTTGCTTGAACTCCACGGCAAAGCCACATGCATCCATCCTATTTACTGCAATGAAAAACCTATTGAGAAAAAGAAGGAGAGGCAGAAAGGATTGTCTTCTATCCCACACACTGAGGCCCGGCCGCTACACTGAATTAGACGTGGAATGAGATGTTTTGTTGGTGTTATTATGCTCACATTACGCGGATTGCTAGATCTTCCCCACTGGGCCCAGTGGGCTTTGTGCCTACGAGAGAGACAGAAAGAGAGAGAACCTGCCAAAAACAGCTGCCTGGCAAAATGACAGATTCTTCTGGCTTTGTTTAGGGAGGGGGAAGACGTGGGATTGAGAATGGAGATGGAAGAAAATTGGAGTAATCAGGTCCTAATGTGCTACGGCTTGCAAACATCTCCAGCCCTATTACATGGAGCGAAAGAGGAAAAAAACAAAATGTCAGGCTTCTCACTAGTTCTCACTAAAACATTAAGATGATTAAGCCTCTTCAGTGGTGGGGAAAAAAAAAACAATGGCACTTGAAATAATCGGTGGCAGTTGAGCCGTGGTCTTGGAATATTAATTGCAGCTGGAGCAGCCAGGGTTTTAGTGGCATACAGCTATGATGCTTTATACCCATTTTTCTGCTATTTTTCTCACAGGGCTTCTTGTCTAACTTTCAGATTAATTCTAGTCGTCCTAGCACTGGAGTTCTGTATTTCAAATTTGTAGCATGTGAAAAATATGCATACATTCCCCCCCAAAAGTGTTGGAACAGTGAGGCCAATTCCTTTTTTTTTCTGGCTGCAGACATTGGTGATAGCCAGTACAACCATTTGGAAAGTCCTGAAGAAGATAGAAACCACTGGTGTACTAAATAATGGATGCAAAACGGGTAGACCAGGAAAACAGCATCTGTTGATGACAGAAACATTTTGAAAGCTGTAAAGAAAGACCCTGAAAAAACTGTCAGTGACATTAGCAAGAACCCAAGAAGGCAGGATTGAAGGTATTACCATTTACTGTTCACTTAAAACCTCATGAACAAGCTACACTAAAATGTACAGAGACAAGCCTAAAAAATTCTGGGACAAAGTTTGATGGACTGATGAGACGAAGATGAACCTTTACCAAAGTGATGGAAAGACTAAAGTTTAGGGAAAGAAAAGATCTGCTCATGATCCCAAACATACAAGCTCATCTGTGAAACACAGTGGAGGTCATGTCATGGCTTGGGCTTGCATGGTTTCTTCTAAAACGGGCTCATTAATCTTTATTGATGGTGTAAAACGAGATGGCAGCAGCAAAATGAACTCAGAAGTCTACTGAAATATTTTGTCTGCCAATTCAAAGAAAGATGCCACCAAACTGATTGGGAAATCCTTCATCAAACAGCAAGATAATGACCAAAAACACACAAGAAAGGAGTTCATCAGGGGCAAAAAGTAGAAGGTTTTAGACTGGTCAAGTCAATCTCCAGACTTCAACAGTAATGAGCAGCAGTTCTCAACGTGGAAGACATTTAAAGGGGGTTTCCAAATGCCTTAAAAAAAAGAATATTTTTTTAAATTACACATTTGCCACTTTACTCCAATTTTGTATAATTTTAACCCGTTTTCCTCACTTTTCCCCACCAATTTTAACACATTTTTGCCACTTAAAACCCATTTTTGTCAATTAAAAACCCATTCCACCAGTTTTTTCTGCCTGTTGTTGCCACTTCAAAACCAGTTCTGCCACTTTCCACCTGTTATTGCCACTGTTGAGCCATTATTGCCACTTTTTACGCCCATTTTGGCCAGTGTAAAGCAATTGTTCTTCCATTTTCATAACATTTTCCACCCTTTTTTGCCACTTCAAACCCATTTCAACCATGTTTTTATTCGCTTTTACCATTTTTTTTATGTCTTTTTATGCCACTTTAACCCATCTATGCCATGTTTTGCTTATTTTTTATGCCACTTTTATCTAATTTTTGCCATTACTAACCCATTTCTGCTACTTTCAAAATCCAATTTCACCATCTTTTCCACCAATTTATGCCATTTCTAACCAATTTTAGCTATTTTTATCCTTCTGTTTTTAAGAAAAGGGTTGTACAGTTTTAAGAAAGCTATTTACTCTAGCACAAAAGAAATACAAAATGTAATGTATAACTGACCATGATTTTGCTGACCTCCATGGTCCCCCAGTTCGGCTGAGCCCCAGAAAGTTCTCCCATTTATGATTTTGCATGGCTGTGTTTAACCACCTCCAGGTACAGTAGGGAACCCTGGTCTCTGGCACCTTTATTTTGAGGGTCGCAGGCTGAAAAGGTTAAGAACCACTGCAATAGAGCATACATTTAACCTGCTAAAGAGGAGACTGAGGGGAGTAACCCCCTAAAACAAACAACTTACAGAGGTTACAGTAAAAGCCTGGAAAAGCATCACAAAAGAAGAATGCAAAAGTTTGGAGACATCAATGAGTCACAGATGCAGTTATTAGAAGCATAGAAAATAATGCTATCTTCTAAGTTGTGTATCAGATCTTGATGTAAATACCTGGAAATGAAAGCTGAAATGTTGATCTCTTGTCTTGTATTCCTTTTTTGATGTCAAACCCAGAACTTTTGATTCTACAGCAAAAATAAAGGAATTGGCCTCACTATTTCAATAATTTAGTAGAAGAAATGCTAATAAATTCCACAGAGAAAACTTGTGTATTTCATTAATTGGATATTCTGTGTTAATAAACCAATCAAATGTTGTGATTGGCTTATGGAAAGAGGTGGCATTTCTGTGCTCAGAGCATGTTGAAGAAAAATGGAGAACACGGTCTGTCACAGAGGTGGTGTCTCACATAATGAACGTAATTTAACATACACTCTGAATAATGACTTTACAGAAGCAGCCGATAGGATTTGCACTCAGCAGGGAAAATCACATTTAGCATTAAACCTTCCACCCTGTGACTTTGCAGGAAATAGTCCCCCCCTCTCCTAGGTGAGAGTGGTTATACGTCCTGATTACTCCTGAACAATCACGTCTAAAGTAATCGGCTATGCATTTATGATAGGGCGTTCCTTAGAAAAAGGCCAGACAATTATTTTTTTATGATTACTCTGTCGTGGTGGTTGTGAATGTTAATCACCCTCCAAGGTGAAAGAGGCAATTTTGGGGGGAGAAACAATAAGTAGAGTCTGCATGTACCTTACTAGTGACATTCGTACTAAAACTTCCCTTCAAAAGCACATGTGACTGTTTCCGACGGTGCTGAAAAGGCATGAATTGAAGTGTGGTCGCATGGTTTGATGCAAGCAGCTGACAAATCGGCTGGCAGGCGCCGCTGTTAGTTAATTGGAAGCGGTGCAGGCTTGCTCGTAACTTACCTGAGATTCTCATCGACAGAGGGATTCTTCAGCAGAGAGAGGGTGGGAGGGAGGCGTCCAGATGCCCCGATCGATGACTGCCATCTTTTACTCACACGGCAGGAGGGCGGGGGGGGTTTCATAGTGACGGAGACCGTGAGAGAAGAAATTATAGCTATTTGCCACTTGAGAGCAACAGGGGAGGGAGTGAGACAGAGGCCCCTCATGGAAAAAAAATCAATGCTAATGAGTGGTGAGTGCTGCCACACAAACGCTGATACATACACATATTAGACACATATACGTAGTTGGTGCAGACACACCTAGACGGCTGTCTCTCTCATAGTTGAGGATGCTTGAGGCAGGAGCTGTGCAAATGACTGACATCCAATTAAAAGAGTGTTAAGGAAGCTGTAGTGATTACTGTCCATGGAGCTCATTGATTGCTGATGGGCACAGCTGTCTCATTACACCGCTAACTACCTGGCCTTATTTTTATTTATCTGTTCCTTTATTTATAGCGCAGCATTGACCTTTCAAACATCCCTCTCCCTCACAACCTTGACTTATACCTCTCTAAATCTGCCCAAAGTGGCGTACAAATGTAAGACGGTGAAAATACGCCCGAGTCTGCCTTATAGGTCAACAGAGCTGTCTATTTCTACTTTACCCAAAAAAATGCCAGCCCCATCCCTATCTGGGTAAAAAAAAAAAATCAACCAAAATGAACAGCGGTTACCTGGACAGACAATATTGTTAGGGGTTTTAAAACTTAAAATACAAACACTGACAATTTAACAGTTATAAAAAGCCAGAGGTCAGCTAAACATGAAAATGATTACTCTTCTGAACAGCGATCAGGATCTAAACATTGATTAAAATAAAGTTATAGGTGTGTATAGGCATCTGTTGAGAGTCTCATATACACACTCTTGTGGGGTGGGAATAAAGCTTTCTAGTGCCCAGAGTCATAGAGGTTAGTGATAGGAATCCAGGCTCTTTTTGGTGATCCAGGTCATTTGGCTCAGCTCAGAACAGTAAAATTTAGCCAAATTTAACTTTGTCATGAAATTCTATTGATTTTTGTGCTGCTATTTTACTCCAATTATGCTTCATTTTTCAATTAATTAAAATATCATCCACAAGATCATCCCTACGAATCATCAAATAACACACAAATAAAATATATATAATTATTATAATAAAAAGAACATAAAACAACACTCCAGTGGGATTGGGCTCTGATCGTTTGTGTAAAAAAGAGCTGGCCCGTTTTTGAATGACATATCACTAATGGAGTTTACCAAAGACATGGTACATCCTAAATTTAAGCAATGATGATCTGCTTTCTTACACCTGAAAAACTCACTATTGCATTTTTTAAAATCAACCAAAAAATACATATTCTAGTTTGATTGCATCATTTATTATACTTTTACGTGTTTATACAACCCCAGAGATACCAGTGCTTAAGCAAATCATTCATCACAAGTAATGCTGTATTAAACAATCCATTCTGCCTCTTCTTCAAAATCTAAGGAAAAAAAGTTTCCATGCCCGAAGCAAAATTAAACTTTTTTCATATTAATCCAACCAAAACTAGACAAACCATAAATAGGGCAATAATACTGAAAATGGGGGTGAAGGTGGCCCAGTGGTTTAGGGCGCATCCTCTGTATGCAGTCGGCCTGGGTTCGAATCCGGCCTGTGGCGCTTTACCTCATGTCTCCCCCCAGCTCTCTTGACCCCGTTTCAAATCCTATCCACTGTACTCTGCTATCAATAAAGGCATGAAGAGCCAAAAATTAAAAATAAATAAATAAAACTGAAAATGAAACTTGTTCTAAGTTTTCCTAAGGTCGCACAACAATCAAACTTTGTCTTCCTCTGGAATGGGGTTAAACATGCCGGTCTCTGCAGATAAAGGTCAAGTTCGTGACTGCAATAAAAAGCTTCAGTGTGGCTCTTTTCTCCTGTTTTAATTAAAAAAAAAATTGTTTTCCAGCTTTGATAAAAGTGTCACTGTGGCTACATCTGATAGCAATAACTCAGACAGCAGCCATTTTTAAACCAACTCACACTACAGCTCTCTTTGTTACTGTCACAAACTCACGCCAAAGCAGGTTGCCAGAAGAGTGAAAAAACACCTCTTCTGTCACAACAATGCTTTCAATGCTGCTCTTTGCCCTTTAAATGTGGTCTAGTTCTGATCAAACTGCTGCTATACAATAGCTACATCCAAGCTAACTGCTACATCAGTGGCAGCCATTGCCATCGGCTTCCAGAACAACTAAGCCCAGCCGATAGCTACCGCCTTGTTCTCCACAAATCATGCTGACTGGTCAGAACCGTTTTGGGTCTGGCACAGACGGCGTAGATTAGAGCTTTGCGGTATGGATTTGCCTGATGACAAACATGGAGCCTAGCAAATCCAAGGTTAACAGATTTCTTCTTTTACACTCCTTTGTCCTTTAACCATGAAAAGAAAATCATAAATTACTAGAATAGTTTTCAATTTGTTTAAAGCACAAAATGCATCACCATAGCTTCCACCTGTTTTTTTAAATCTACTAGTGATTAACCTCAGAGATATTTTCACTCAGATGTGGCTAGCACCCTGCCCTTACACATCTTTGACTTCTGTCGCTACAATTAGGCCCAGACTGTGGCGTACGAAAGTAGGTGAAAAAATGCCCACGAGTGAGCTGCTGTGTTGACAAATTCAAAGGAGATAGATAAGATGGCTGATGCATGCATGTGTTGCTTTCTCAGCAGACTGGAGAAAAACCGAGCAGGGGCCGACGACAAGAAAGAGAGGGAGAGAGAAGAAAGAACTTATTTAGCACTTCATCCCATATGGAAAAAAAATACAGATGGAGAGAATGGAATAGTCGGCTTCCTTCAAGCATTCATAAATTTAATGAGAAGCTCCCAAAAAAATGAACTTTGCAGAGAGACTGCCAGCAGGTGGTATACAGGATTTCTGCAGAGCTACAAAGAAAGTCTTTAATCTTGAGGGGTCTTTAAAACCTCCGCCATAACATCATCATTAATGCTGAGGTACAGGTAGGCGCAGTCCGACTGTAAAATTAACTAGGCTTTGTATAGTGAATATTAAAATTCTGTTTTGAAGGAGCGTGTGTCTCAGATCTCTCCCTCTCTTTTGCTCCATCCTTCTTTTCTTTATACAGCCACTGGCCCACTTTCCTCAACTGGGGGGAATCAGCTGTTTTTCACCACTGCCCCCTCTACCTTTTGCACACCAATCTCAGCAGACGCAACCCTCACTACACAGTCCAAACAGTATTAACATGCAGAACACCTGTACACCATTAAGGGTATAGCAGGCAGGAGCCATCAACATATTTGCTGGCTGAGTATGGCTCAGATGAATGCAAAACTTACAGCATTGGATTTCCTTGCAGGTGCAAGATTGGCAGAAATGCAAAAGCAGGTGGAGAAAGCCAAGAAGAAGGAGATACAGGAGGAGCTCATGGAGTAAATATTACAGAATACAAGCTGAACAGATCAATATGATTGTAGCCCATTATGATCAGCATTGGCACCTTGTAGCCTGCGCCAACCTTTGCTGATTTGTGACTGTTTTCTTCATATTCATTTCATGTTGTTGTATAGGTTTCCTTCATTCAGAGAGGAAACGTAATCAGGGTGGTGCTAAAGTGAACAAATCAGCATTGTTTTTAATTTAATGCATTGTCTTTTATTCTAAATATTTAGCATAGATTGTCAGAATCCTTGCGGGATGGGAGTGGGATTGGATGGCATTTTTTCTTTATATAATCCGGTACTAGCATGTGCTACTGCTTCTATTAAAATGTCAAACAAGAGAAGCCAACAGCAGATATTGGCCTCTGCTGGCTTAAAAGGGTACTGCAATATATATTTTAGCAAATTGATTTAAAATGTCCATAATTGTAGCAATTTAGTATTCCTTCAGGGTATCTACATTCTTAAGCTTGGCTCAACTAAATGAACCAAATTAATTGACAATTGATTTCCTGGTCAAATTCAGTTATAATTCAAAAAGTAAGTTGAACCCTGTGAGCAGTTTTTTTTTTTTTTAAATTAAAACCTATTTGAATTCCGCATGTTGTGTTAGCAGTGCGCATTGTGACCGCCCTCTACAGGTTGAAACCAAGCGACTACTTCGGGTCCTGAAAAATAAAGCCAATGCAGAGGTGCAAAAAAATTGCAATATGGTGAGTGTCCACTTGAGGCTGGCTGCAGAAACACCATAGGTCACATACACAACACATATTAAAAACCTGTTTTTTTTTTTTTCACTAGAAATAAACTGGTTTACAGCCTGGTTCAAAAAAATGTAACATGTCTCATTAGCTAATGTCTTCGTGTGCTCTCGTTGTATGGTGGGTTAATTTTTTTGTACCACAATCATTTTAATTAAATTTAGGAAAAACCTCACTGTGCACTGATTGGTGCATCTCATTTGATTGACACATAGCTTGACAGGAAGGCTAGCTTTAGTGATTGCTTAGCTGACAGGAAGTAAGGCTCTGTGGGCAGGTTCTTGTCTGCTGTTATGTTGATCCAAAGTTTGGTCGAGACAGTGATTTAAATATGGAGGCCACCACAAACTTGCTTCAAAAGCTGTGTGAGTAATCAAATGGCTGACATCGCACAGGCTTTGTCCATTTTTTTTTTGCAGTCTGGTTGAAACTGTCTGCTGCAGCTGATTTTTTTTTCTTAATTTCTACAGGCTGATATGGTTCTAAGTGACGTATGTGTTGCCTGATGTTGTCACCACAGAGCTCAATAGTTATCTTCTCCTTTTTCCTTCCATTAACTTCACTCATAGCAGCCAAAATCATTCAATTCTCACATAGCGACAGAACAAAAGTTTTGTAGGCAAAAGTGAGATCGACTAACCAGAGACAATCTCACTTTTGCCTACAAAAGTTTTATAGGCAAAAGTGAGATCGACTAACCAGAGACACCACAATGACACTCTATGATTGTGGATAATGTAGTGCTGTTTACGGAGGTGACAAATTAAATTTTTTTCCTTCAAAGAAGGTCACTAACATACAAACTTGTCTTCCCCATGACCTTATATGATTGTTCAACACCGAGTTTGCTCATCGTAAGTCTGCAATGAACACATATGACCGATAATCACATCTGCAAAAACAGCATAGGCTGTAAGATGTTGTGTCTGATGGGAGCAGAAAAAAGGAGCGAGTGGGTAGGATAAATCTGTCTCGGCTGACACTCGAGGGTTTACTTTAAGTTGTGTTTTAAAAAAAAAAAATCCCATCCAGCTCTCTTTAAACTCTCCAATGTATCAGTTAAGGAGAGTTGTGAGAAGTGAAAAAATGACTATTCATGGCGTCGCTCTTTGAAGCGCCTTTGTCTGACGCCTACCCTTCGGCGGCCGTTTCAACTATTTGAAAATCTACCGTATAGAAATCGTCAATCTTATCCCTGATGGTCTCATTTAGTTTTTACACTCATAAAGATGTAACAGTATTGATTTTAATCTGCTTCATAAGCAGCTAAAAACTCCTCACAGGAGCTTTAAAGCATCTGTGAGGAACTCTAGTTTTGACAGAGTTTGACATCCTCTGTGGACAAAACTGTTTGTTCTATCTCTTTACTGATCACATCTTTGATATAAGTAGGCAGTTCTACCTCTGAGAAATCTTCTGCTGCTTTTAACTGTCATACATACCACTAACCATAAGTCTTTACTGGGGAAAAACGCAGCTAAGGACTCCTCTGGTTTGTTTGCTGGAACTTGCTTCATCTGACACCAGTGGCAGCAGTTAAAGGTACTGAAATACTGAAATTATCAGTCCTCTCCCTGATGGTCTCGTTTGCTTTTGAAGCTCATAAAGAGGCGTCAGTATTAGTCTGTTTCATAAACAGATAAAAACTCCTCACAGCAGCTCTGATTGGGTTACTTGTCATCCAAATAGCTGCTTATTAATTCTCTTTGCATGGATCTATTATTTCAGCTGTGCAGGACGTTTATTTGTAGCTTTTAAAGGCAACAACTGCAGCTGAAGTGAGGAGTCATTATCAAAGCTCACTGAGACACCGCCTGAATACAATCACAACTACTGAAAACTACTAGCGTCAAGCTAACAGTAGCTAGGAACTGGAAGATTTTCACATAACATGCAGCTGCTCCAGGACAACTTTCTTCTTCATCTGCTCAGATTAATGCTGAAAAGTGCTCCCAATCTTTACCCTCTACCTTTACAAGCCTTCTAGGGCCAACTGCCTAGAAGCATCCCCACAGTATGATGCTGCCACTACCATGCTTCACAGTGGGGATGGCGTGTTTGTGGTGGTGTCTGCCAAATGTAGCGTCTTTTCTGATGGCAAGGTATTCATGTGTATAAATTAGGGCTGGGCAATGAATCGATTTAATCGACAAATCAGGTTTTTGGAAAATCACAATTTTGAAAATTGAAAATTGAGATTTTTCTGTTAAACTTTACTGCTGTTATACCACAGTAAAAACCACTGTAAGAAGCTTTAATTTTATGTTAGCTCCTGCAACCCTGCAATCAAAATGATCCTTTTTTTTTACATATTGCTAATGTGTGCTCAGTTTTAATGATCATATTCATTCTGAATACTTTCAGTAGAAATTGAAATGAAAAGTAGTTTTGGTCTGCTTGCCATATTTCTTCTTTTTTGACACTGGATCTGTAGCAGAGATGACAAGAAATCAAATATAGAAATAATCAATATTACTCTGATGCTCTTGTTTATTTGCATACATCATGGTGAGACTTTAGCATTACTTTCTGTCTGCTTCTTAGGCAGATAAAAACTTTCAGGTCTGAATGTTCATGTAAATAAACCTGAATGGTGCGTTTTTAAAGATAAGTTCACACTTTGACCTTTAAAGGAACATTCAGTTCAATTTTTGTTACAAGTAAACATTATAAAAACATTATTATTAATATCATTATTATTGCTGTTGATAAAAGTGAAAGAAACCTGTTTGAGTTTTTTTCTTTTTCATTTGACAACAAAACAAAAAAAGTAGGTTAAAATCATAAATCGAGTTTGGTGTGGAAAAAATCAGAGGTACAGTGTTTTTAACCATGTCGCCCAGCCCTAGTAAAAATCTGTTTTCACTTTGACACTGAAGAGGGTTCTTTTTGTCAAAAAAGCTAAATTATATTGACCACCAATGTACAAAGAAGGTTTTTCAAGCTTGACATAGATGGCTTCCTTCACACCTCTCTCCAACCAGCGATCTTCTCTGAGTCCTGACTAGATGAGCTGGCTCTCCTGTGTCTGGCCATGTTGGGCACATCTCAGAATTATCTTCCAGAAACACAACATTTAAAGGACAAAACACCCAGACATGAAGTAAAGTGGCGTATGCCATCAAATGCACTGTGGAATGACTCTTACATTGGAGAAATGAAACAACTGTGACCCAACACACAAGTATTTTATTTGCTGTTATTTATTGTAATTGTCCTCTCAGGGCCCACACTTTGGGAAGCCCTGGTCTAACCCAGCATAATTTAGCTTTCATTTTTCTCTTTAAGCCAAATAAGAGTGCATTTATGTGCTTTAAAGTCAATTTAGGTGTCCTCCATTTTAACTCCACATAAATTGAAATGCAATAAGACTCTGCAAACACATATAGACGCACAAATGTGTGCATGAAATCCCTCCTGTAGCACACAATTCCTCTCTGCTGGCACGGCTCTGTTAGACAAACACGAGCCCACAGCTGAGGCGGCGAACACAAAGCCTGCTGGATGCATCAGAGGAGAGCTGAAGGCTTTGAGAGGAGTGATTTTTCTTTACCTTCTTCTTTACTTGTCCAATTTTCGATCAAATGTATGAACTACAGCATAAATCTGAGGGTGAAAAATAACAACAAAACAAACAGATAAAAATTGGTTTGATATTTTTTAAAAATGGCTTTCAGCATGGATTTGTGAACAACAATGAGGCGGATGATTGGAGTGTCAAAATGCTGCTGATCAAAGGGCTGAGAGAAAGTATAAGGCCTGTCAATCATAAGCCTAGACTAACAACATTAAAGGCATTTTTTAGTGCAATCATACATCAGGAATATCAAACTTTATTATTGTTATAGCATCAGTTTCAAAGGATTTAAATCCAAGCTATCGTTACACAACTCACATCATCAAAAGTGAGTTTTTATCCACTTGCCCTTATTCAATTTCTTTGCAGACTTTGTGCATTCATTTCTTGTTTTGAGGTCATGAAACATCACCAGTCCATAAAAGATTTACTCATTTTGCAATCCGAGTGCAAAAAATCGGAGAGAGAAGAAAAAAAGACTCAGTATTGAAGATATTAGAGCACAACAGAACCAATAATGTGGTTGCTTCTCGGAGCTGTCTGAATTATTCATACACTCAGAAATATATTCCTTCCTTTTTCTTGTCTTGTCTTTGTTCCCTTTTCGTCTCCACCCTCGTGCGTCTTCCATCTTTTTTCTTTTGTTCTAATTTCTCCACCACCCCTTTTTCTGAGTGCGCAAGCTCAGGTACAAGGCTTGGATTCAACTGCTATTAATCAGAGACAAGCACATGATTATGATGCAGCAGGAAGCACACAATTACACAACCCTTCATTTCAGCATTAGCACTCAGAAGTCAGACTTGGCATTCTTGGCATAACTGAGTGAATATTTAATCAATCCACTGGCAGTAAGTGATATGAAGGAATGAGAGCATTCTCTTATGGGCTTGTTGCAGAGAGTGGACATGGAGATAACAGAGGATGCATATGTAATCAGAGGGAGGGATTGGCAGGGTGGCTTTGTGAGTAAGAATGCAGCAGTGGGCAGAGGCATTAGCACACACATTGTCATTGGCAGGCTGGTATCGATCTGGAAGTCCGCCCTGTGTAACCCAAGCGCCGGTGGAATCTAGTGACATGCTTTTTTGCTGTCGAAAGGTGTGACTGTAGACTATTTGTCTGTTGTTGGAAAAAGACAATGCTCCAGGGCTACAAGTCTGAGCAGCAATTGAGCTACAAGTCTGAGAGTCAGGGTTGCGACTCTCAGCAACACCTGTTTGGCTCAACAGCAGGGCTGGAGCAAAAATGGTACATCTCAGGGGGCTTAGCCCAAATCTGGGAGGGGCCTGGGGGAGATCTGGATCCCCAGGAAGATTTAAACAAAATTTATGGCAGCTTTGCACTATTTTAAGTCATTCTAGATGTGGACGTGAATATGGAATGCCTTAAAATAAGGGATGCACGCAGTTTAAATGTTTAAATTTATTTATGAAATTAGCTGGCGCAAGATTTATGAGTCGGTTAGACCAATTACCATCATTTTTTTATAAACAACAGATTAAAATCCCATTTAGCGGCCACTAGAGGCCACTGTAGCTTAAATGAACAACTGCTGCCTTCCTGTCTTACGTGAAAATGAGAAGCTAGCAGTTAGCATGTAGTAGGAACAGCACAATATGACAGTTTTTGAGGTAATAAATAAAAATAAAGTGGTATGTAGGCCTAGCTCATGCATAACTACTCAACCAAAGTAAAGAGGCCACATATCAAAGCACGATATTAATCTGCAGGGTGGCAGAGCTAGCTGCTAATGTTAGCTTGTGTGATGTTAGCCTGATGTACTCTGCACAGTGACCCTGTGATGAATTTGACTGTTTCTAAGCATTTGCTTCTCTTTAGACTAGTCGGTTGAACACAATTTAAACAAGCATTTCGCCAAATGGGACAATAGACATATTCCTATTTAAATCCCTACTTAAAATCTGAAAATAGGTTGCTACAATGAATGAATGCCACTGGAAAAAAGACCTTGGCTCTTTTGCTAAAGGATAGCTCTGCAATGTCTTGCTTTCTAAGCCTTATGGCAAAGCTCAGCATCCTCCACTGAAAACAGATCTCCAATGTATGTAACTCTGTAAGAAGCTCTACACTGTTAAACCCAATTGGAAACCTTACTTTAAAAAAGAAAAATCATGCAAACTGATTGCCTTGAAATAAAACAACTTTTTGACCTGCTGGAGTAAGCTAGATATTGCATTTACAAAAGCTTTTTTAGTGTTGTGCTCTTGCACTTTAACAGTATTTGTTTAGTGGCAGGTACTTAGCCACTGTAAGTTAAATCAACTCAGTTTTAATGTACATTTCTGTTAGATTAACCTACTTTTCTCATTCGTTGTAATTTTCACGTAAATGTTTAATATAGTTTTATTTAAAACATCGTGCCACTTGGAAGTAGTCTATCTTTTTTACTTTTTTTTTTTTTTTAAGATTTATTTTTGGCCTTTATTGGATAGGACAGTGGATAGAGTCAGAAACAGGGAAGAGAGCGGGGAGAGACATGCAGGAAATAATGCCACAGGCCGGATTCGAACCCAGGCCACCTGCGTACATGGCGCGCACCTTAACTATATATTAGTCTATTTTGATTTATTTTTCCATTTCTCTTTCAGAAATCCTGAAAGCATTTTAATTCATGACAACTAATGGAGAAAATCCTCATCTTCAAGTTGCACAAAAAGAGTTAAAACTCTAGATGATGCAAGACCATATATTTTATAATACACCATTTGTTTTTTTATTTGTATACTATACATATAATTTTAATACATTTTTATTAATAGCTTAATTGTGTTGTTATATTCCATATTAACTTAAAATTACAAAGTTATTTATTTCTATAAATAAACATATATATACAACCACATATACATCCAAATTTGTATTTATATATATATATATGTTAAATAACAAAATTATCGTAATATATTGCCTTGCTCATAGTATCGCAATATATCGCAAAATATCAATATCGGCACCCCTGTATTGCGATACGTATCGCATCACCAGATTCTTGCCCCCACTATGGGGAGGGACACCTCTCACTGAGTCAGTAACTTCACCCATGGTCCAAGAGTGTCTAATGCATAATAAGAGATGACTGTCAAATGATTAAATTAAAAATGGCAATAGAAACTACTAGCACCAGTTGACTGGAGCTCTGGTCCAGTCAACTGGTGGTGTGTATTTATGCAATCACTGATTTTACATAACATTTTTATTTAAATGACATTGCTTTGTTGAAATCTATTTTCACTTTAATAATAGTTTTTTTGTCCTTTTTTGGTCAAAAAATCCTAATTATGATGACCATGATTGATCAATAAAAGTGTAGAACATCCAAGGGGTGAACACTTTTCATAGTTACTGTATGAAGAACAGCAAAGGCCTTGATGGCACAGCTGGGCCAGGTTTTAGAAAGTAATTTGGTTTTGGTGAAAGTAACAGTGGGGCAGGACTGATGAAATTCTGTGATCCTGCTTTAAAAAAAAAACCTTCAAGGTTTGATGAGAAATATCTCACTGCTTTTCTTCTTCTATATCATTGTCTTGTCTGAATTCCAACTGAAAACATCGATTTTACCCTGCTATAAATCTAACTCTCCCCTATTATCTGTTCAATATTCTTAATTAAAATCTTAATTGTCTTTGAATCCCCAATAAATGAAAGGAAGGTCTCCGAATTCAAGCTTAACTTGGCACGAATAAAGAAAAGAACTCGTTAGAAACATTGCCAGTGGACTGTACTGCAAATCACATCAGTTTCTAATGATGTGCAGAACTGGCCCCAGTTCTGACAGCCATTCACTAATGATCCAATCAACTGGCCGCTATATTACAAATACAAGCCTTCAAAATGCAGGAAATTGCATCCACTCATTAAAAGTCAGCTCCAGCACGTTCCACAAACTCTCTTTCTGTTTATAATCCCAGCTCCTGGCTTTGTTGTTGCAGTTAGCCAGCAGCAGCAGCAGCTGTGAAAAACTTCCCAGCCTCAGCAGCTTAGCTGTTTCTCCTTCCAGCAGTCTTTTTTTTTGTCCTCCCACAGCACTAGTTTGGACCAGAACATGTTGTGTTTTACATGATTGATAATTTAACAATGCACAATTGGTTATGTTTAATGAAAAAGGCTTGGCTGCATTAGCATTCTGTGACAGCAAACGAGGTGTACATCTTTGGGCCGCTGAGCCTTCCTTGAGGGGTTATAAGTTTGATTTTTTTAAAGTAATAATTGGTCTTCTTCTCATGAGACTTTTTATTCATAAATAGAACTTACACTTAGCAAACAGCTTTGTCTAAGAGACTCATTACCTCGGACAAAAAGCCCCATTGGTGCTCTTTGACCGTAACTGAAAAACAATCTTTTTAGTTCATAAGAAAGCTGCACAAAGATTGGACTTTAAAAAGAGAAAATAATTAATTTTCCTATTTGACAGTGTACAAAATGACCTGTTCATCTTGCTTGTTAAAACGTCGTCCCTGTCTGCTGCTGTCCATCTCCTGTACTTCAAAGTAGAAGCACAAAATAAAGGTGTTTTTAGGGTCCACAATGCAGCACAATTCCCTGTACAATTTTCGCAATCGCTATCCAATTTCAACCCCACCGTTAGCCACAGATGCCCAAAGACACATGACAGATTCAGACGAGGGAGAGTACCACTCTTCACCCAATCCAGGCAGAAGCAGCACTATTAAAAATACAGGCCGTTCAATTTATATCACGGTGGCATTAGCGCTAATGAGTATATTAGTTTCAGTCTGTCACTGGGAATAAGAGGCAACATTGATCTCTTGTCATCACGCTCATAATAGCCCCCCCCCACTCCCTCGTCTTGCATATATTATACTGCTGCTTTCCTGCCGAGTTCCTATGGGAGTTGCTTTCACATTTTAATCTCTCCACTTAAAGAAAAGACACTCTTCTGCACAGTCTATGCTAATCACGGCCGTTACAGTATTCTGTTGTGCCGGTGTATTTTTTACTTAGTATGCAGGGCATCCTTTGAATTACTGTTTGGATTTCCATATATTTCTTCCTCGCCGAGATCTATCTCCAGGAAAAGTTGCACTCTCTAAACAAACAGCGTGAGATCAAATTGAAACTCAAATCCCCGAATAAGACAAGGCAATTTTATTATATGTACTATCTCAGCACGACCTTACAACCCCGATGCAGCGCCTGGACATTTCTGCACGCTTGCTGATATTAAAACTGAGCCTGATTCCCAAATGAATAAATGACCTGAAAAATATATAAGGCATGGATTACAATGCACCGTATTTCTGTAGCTTGCAGCTCCCTGATTTCATGTTATTGCTTTGATTATTTAAAGGAGTGGAAAAGTTCACATTTGCTAACATTTTCTTAATGGTTGATCACATTGGAAGGTTGTTTTAAATGTATATTTTCTGCCTTATTGTTTTTTAAAGGCAATCTTTAAAGGATTAAGGATTTTGGAGCTTACAACTCTGATTTGCTAAAGGTTATATCAGGATAGTTTTCCCTTGTTAAGCTTTAATTTTCTAAGGATGATCTCTTTATATGGCAGCACTCATGCCCTCTACTACCTCTGTAACAGTGTATTCTCTATGAATTATCACTTTATCAACACAAGCATCAGCGCAGCCATCCACTTAGCCCAGTCCTTGATTACAGAGTCTATCTGACAGACCGTTAGAGGACAGTGAGAGTTTTGGCCTTCCCCAGGAGACACACTTGGCCCCTTCCAGTAAAAAGCAGCCACTAATGGAAGCGGAGGCCCTGTAGTCTCCACTCCACACTTTTTATGTAGGCAATCCAGGCATTTATGGTAATCATAAAGCAGGGCCGAATGGATGGTGGGGTCAGCTGTAAACGCTGCAAAAACACGCCGTCTTGTTTACAGCTGCTGTGCAGCGAGTGCCGCCATCTCCTTGTGAGCTGGCCACAGCAAGTGTCCTCCTTATGATGTAAGGGAGCATATTGCTAGGACCTATAATTTGCCCCCATTTTGCACCTTAAATCTGTCTGTTGCTGATTCAGAGTTTCTTCCTTTTTCTATCAGTGTTTACAGACCTACTGGGACAGCTTATGAAAAATGTATTGGCACAGTGGGGCAAGAAGAAAATGAAACCTATATGGGTGGCATGCCTCCCTCTCCCTGTAATCTGTCTGGTGCCCATGTGCCCTCCTATAAGACTCAAACAGCATTGGATATCTGCTCTCTCAAACGCAAGACTTACATTCAAACTTGCTCACCAGTACTAGAAAGCATTGTAGGTAATGGACAGATTAGAGTCGTTACACTAGCATTATTTTAATCAAATACTAGCACAAAACATGCAATATTTAAGTCACAGTACAGTGAAATACAGTTCATCTGGATACAATCTGTTGTTAGCATATATCACTGCTTTCACTGAAACTTAACAGCTAGCTACAGCCACAGTGGCCTACAGGTCATTAAAAGTATCACAACACAGAGATTTGTGCCAGAAAACAGTAAATTTAACCTCAAACCTTTGTCTATCTCCGGCACAGAGCCAGACAGCTGTGCTCTGACCACACTTCACCATAATGTCAGGGGACAGGCTTATTCCTGGAGTGCTTCCCTATTTGTCACTTGAACCAGAGGTAAGGCAGGTAAGATGTTTGCAGGAGCAAACATCTTACCTGCTAAAGGTGTGTTTTTATCCATATTTCACTTATCTTTAGTCCTGGATGAGCAAAAGAAGCAGGCTGTGATTTTGTATCTCTCAAAGCAGAAACAGTAAAATTACAACACCTTAATGACAGTAATTAAGGAAATACTGTGTCAATCTTTTTTAATACTCCAGCAAAGGGTATAACAGTTACCACCAATTCCTAGGTTATGGAGAAAATGATGTTTGAGTGCTTAAAGACATGAGAGAAGAATTAGTTTATGCCCCCCCCCCCCAAGGTACAACCCAAGTAAAAAAGAAAAATACAAATATATGGAACCTATACTTTTATTGATATAATTTATATGTTATTTGAGACAAATGGACCCCCCCCCCCCCCCATTCACCCACCCACAGGGCAGTGTCACCCCACTCAGAAAAAAAAATACAGATACGACCCTGGCAATGAGATTTCTGTCCACAATGTATAACAACATAGTTTTAAGGAAAATTAGATGTTGCTGGACTTAACTGGCAATAATTGTGGCCTAAATAATTCCATCATGATCCACACCAAATTTTTATTTCAACCCCCATCTCCCACCCCTACAGGGAGCAGGGAAGAGCCACCCACATCCAAGACAAAAAAAGTCTGCATATGTCCCTGGCCAAGACACCAATGCTTGAGTAAATTTTGCAGTGTTTAAGAGAGCAGAAGTAGTCCAAAAGAGAAAGGGAAGAGTCGTTCTGTGAATCATTACTCCACTTTATTAATATGCTCATTTAAATGTGGATGCTTGTGTTTCTTTTTGGAAATACTCCTCCATGATTATGGCGCAGCCTGGAGCTGAATGCCAATTTGTTCTCTCCTCTTCTCTGGCATCCTCTCTGGTAGCGCACAATAGCTCTGCCAGAAAATCCACAAGAATCTACAAGCACTTGGCCTCACTATACCACCCATGGGTGAACTGGGAAAAAAAAGAGAAATAATTCGAAATAACTGAATACAATTACTGCGTAGGTGTGAGTGTTGTTTGCTAGGCACAGCCGGGGGGGTTGCAGATTTTCCAGCTTGGGACTGTAGTGGAATTGCACTCTGCTGCGTGCAGATGCTAGGAATACACACGACACATTAAGTTCTCTTAATGTGACTGTCAAAAAAAAAAAAAAAAAGAACGAGGAAATGCTTTCAGAGTGTGGGAGAGAATGTGCAACACTTAACGAGCCATTTAAGAACATAATTTTCAATTATGAGCAGGAAAAAAACACTCTAGGTTGGGATTAGATAAAAGACTGTAGTGATGTTTTTACTGTGTTGTAAGCATTAAGAGGAATTGTGCCGTGATATGATGTAATGCTATAAAGAAAAAAAAGGCAGCCTTGGTCTAGACATCCCTGTGGGTAGTCTGTTCGGAAGGAAGATGCTTCTCTCGATGTTACATTCTTCATGGCCTCTTATCCTTTCACTGCGGACAAACAGTGGTGAATAGTTTATACGTTTGGGAGTTGTTCATTCACAAAACGAGAGAAACCGTGAGTAAAAAACAGCTAGGAGGTGAGTCTGCAGAGGAAAAATGGCAATCACTTTCAAGCCGATCTGCACCAACTGTTCTTATGAAATTCAATCAGCGATGCAGACTTCTTGTAGATGAAAAGGATTATGGGAGCACTGCTTCATTTTTCTATGCACAACAGACTGACAAGGGCAATAATAATGTGGTTTGTTACAGCCGAGTCATATAACCTGAATTTAATCTCAGTCCACAGGAATTACATTCAAAGACCAATTCAAATATACCATTAGACAATGTAATCCATATCCATAGCCTTTACAAATCCCCCAGTGCATTAATTCATCCCATGCAGTCCACAAGATTAATAGGAGGCTGGGGCAAGATGTGATAAAGCCAGCAGAATACATTGTCCCACCGGCCACCAGTACAGAGGCTAATTTGTATGGTACTCAATACGTGCACACAATGGTCATTGTTAAGACAGATCAAATTTAGTCGACGGTAGAGCTGTGATTAGCTGGAGGGGTAAGTGTGTTCTCTGATATAAAACCCAGTAAGAGCATTAAGCATGATAGGCACTTGAGGAGGAGAGACAGTGGGATTGTTTCAGTGCCGAGGGCAGCGGAGGGAAATCTTTCAGTGGACGACATATTTGGAAGTGAAAGATTGTAATTTGCCCAATTTCAATCAATTACAGGATTAGCTTAGGTTATCAAAGCATAGGATGATAAAGTTGTATCTTTGCAAGGCATAATGCTAGAAACTGTGCCATAACTTCCTGGAGCCAGTTTTTTTGTATTGTCACATTTCCATGTTTTTTAATAGGAACAAAAATATTGGCTTCTATTTGTCCCAGTATGTTTAGTTTTCTCTGCTCACTTTTGACGAAGTCCCTGTACAGACCTATAAAATGAGCTTTATAGCATGACTATTTAAGTCCAGCATTACCCAGCAGCATGGTGGTTGCATATCTGTTCCAGCATTTATGTTATTTTAATATATCACTATTGTTACCTCTCATTTCCGCTCAAATTACAGAGGCGAAAGAACTAAAAGTCATTTCGTTCCAATGGAAATCTCTGATATTTCTTGACATGCAAGATTAGTCCTGTTTTTGTCATGGTCATTCTCCAAAGACATCTTCCAAGCTACTTAATGACAAAACTAGGGCTGCAAGCAGCACTGAAGGGCCCTCGCACCCTGGTGTACCAAGTAGATCTTCCCAGGACCCTCACTAAATTTAAAAAAATAGCAAATTTTAGTTTGTGTACAAGGTATAACTTCAAAAGAAGGTAGCATTATGACAAAGAAAGATGCTAATATTTAAAGGTGACCAAGCCATAACTGATATTTATTGTGTTAAAAACAAACTAGAAAAGCACTCAGAGAGCGCAGACCTCCGAAAATAGCCCTATCTCCCAAAAGTAAAGAATTCTTAAAAAAATTCCTGGATCCAGACGGTGATCCGGATCACTCCCAAAATCTAATCATTTCTTCCTTAGGCCATTTCTGACATTTCCTGAAAATTTCATCAAAATCCATCCATAACTTTTTGAGTTATGTTGCTAACAAACTAACTAACTAACTAACAAACACTGCCGTCACATAACCTCCCTGGCTGAGGTAAAAATGGCATGTATTTTGTAGGAGTTGTTACTGGTGTCTTACAGTAGGTGGAGCTATAGAAAAACCCTGAAAATAACACTTAAATGTGTAGAGGGCCAGACTGATCGTACATGTGAAGTTTTAAACAAACATACAAGAATTAGATCAACTTCCTGTGAAATTAGCGAAATATTAAAATGAACCTAATTGGAAATGAGGTGTCCTTTATTTAGGTATGTCAGTGTTGTTGAAAAATATTGACGCCTTTCTTACAAAATCTGGGCTTGATAGGTTCAACTCAGTAAGGGGAACACGACTCTGTCACTTCCTTTTTGCCGGTAGGGGGCGCTACTGCAAAATGATAAAATTAATCTTTGAATGTATAGAAGGGCAGACCCTGATCATACATGTGAAATTAGAATGAAATTAGAATGAAATCAGATGTTTCATATTAGTGTTATGGCAACTTCCTGTGAAACTGGTGAGATATTGAAATGTTCACCATTCAGTGAAGCATCCATTGATAAAACATATCTGGGTTGTGGATAATTATTGACAACTTGAGATAATTTGCACTAAACAGACATTTGAACATAGTTAAAACTAGGAATGATTATCGAAATCCGGTACCGACATGGTACCGGCATCAATCAGACCTAGTTACACAGATATTGCTACTTCATTTGGATACCCCGCCACCAGAATGCACCTCCCTGTCACTCAGAGTGAAAGGCAAGCTCTCCACTTTTCTTATCCTACCTTCTACTGGCATCTTTTGAAGATAATTCTGCGAATCATTTAAGATAATCTAGCAAAATCTTATTCTCTATCCGACTTTCAACACACTTTTTTTTTCTCTCAAGGTATTTGTTCAGGCACAAATTAAGCACCAGCACTGTATAAAAAGTATGGATTTAGCACCAGTATAAGATAAAACCCAAACAATACCTAACCATTTTTGTAACTGTAAGATGCTAAACAGTCTTTTGATTCCAACATCAGAAGAATCACAACTGATTCTTTTGATATAATTATATAAATATTTTCTTTCAGAGTTAGTTCATTTTAACTTGTATAGAGTAAACGGATATCATGCCACATCACATGACACTACTATTAAATTATACTACCTTGTTCCTTGTCTCTGTAGTAATTGGTGCTCAAGGAGCCTGACCAGAGTGCACAAATGTACCTAATTTTCAAGAAGGTTGACATTTTTGTATTATAAATTCCTTTTTTCACTCATACTGTGCTATTCTAATACTTTGAGATGCTGGATTTTTTTTATGAGCTGTAATCAGCAAGCTTTAATAGCAAAGACTTAAAATATTTCACTTGGTTATACATTTTGAATTAAATTGTAGAGAAAAATGAATTCTCCCACATTATTCTAATTTTCAAAGATGCATCTGTCAGTGTGTGCTGAATGGTGTACAAGCAAAGAAAGTTATTAAACCAGAGTAACCAAACAAAGAGACCTAAAACTCCATGTGGCCTCAGCAGCAGTCCTTAATGCCAACCACAGAGTGAGAGTCAGGACCACCAGGTGTGTCCAGTTGACCCCAACGAGCACCAGCAGTAATATAGCAGAGTTATCAGGTAGAATGTAATCTCTTGCTAAACACAGAAGAATCAAACAATATATGCCTTGTATCTCATCATGAGTGATTTAAAAACTCCAAGGGAGGTCTTCCTCTTCAAACTACCTTTGTTTCTTCAAAAGTAGCTTGTAAAGTAAGCATGTGTGGGAGCCTCTTGAAAAAGGTAAGGCCTTTCTAGCTTTGTAAAATACACCTGCCTGATCATTAGTAATCACTACAAAAAGTCCGACATTCCCTGTTGGCTAGTGGAGGAAATAAACACAACAATGTCCATTTTAGCATGTCATTGTTCTGGCTAAGCACACCTAGCTTGCTTTTGTATTCATTTGAATTGTTTGGAGTGCTTTGCAGGTATGTGTCAACACTTGCCCTTAATTTAAGCCCTTTTTATGCTTTTGTGTTGTTGTGCAGTGGAAAAAGCTTGACAGGACCAACACAAAGAAATGTAAATGTTGTTTAACTAGCACAGAGGTAGAAGTGTGCATTTACTTTATTTTAAAGCAGGCTTTGTCCCCATTTGCCTTTACTTTCCATCCTGTTTCGAACACTGTATGACTAGTTAGTGGCGTACGACTTAACACCTTTGTCACAAGTCTCCTGTAGCAACATGCAGACGCACAAATCTCTCCAATTCTGCCTCGGCCTGTGTGCAAAGGGGTTACTTCCACCAGCACAGCACCAGATGTAATACACCCCCACATCACACTGACTGAAAACAGTGTGCTTCAACAAGTCCCACGAAGAGTCTGCATCACAGGAAGTGGAGAGCTGGTGCAATTAAAAGTTGTTGTTGGTGAGATATTTATGAGTATGTATGAAGAGTAGTTCGCATGTATTTTCTGAGTCTTGGGAGATCTCTTTAGTGTTTAACCCCTTGACTTTTCCCTACTTAACGGTTTCCTTAGTTACATAGCCTCCCGTTTCTCACTCTCTTCAGCTGAAGATTTTATAACCCTTCCCTTGTGCTTAAACACACATTCGTCATACGTACAGATCTTCTGTATGGATGAAGCTACAACATGGTACGCCTCAGCATGTCGATGACATGCCTGCAGAGGAATATGGTTAAAAATAAGGCAAAGATAAGACAGTTTTATTAAACATGGTGTGAATAATTTAACTTGCAGGGATCAGAGTGTATAAAAATTTGTTTTATGTAACATCGTCTGAGGTCTTCTGAGGTTTACTTCCAAAAGTATGTGCACGGTGCAAGTTAAGGGCAAACTTGTGTTTCAGCTTTATAAAGTAAGCCAAAACAAGCTTAAAGCCCACTTCAGACCAAAGATTCGCAATTAGACGAGTTGACACTTCTTGTGACTGGCGATGTTCAACACCTGTCATTTCACACTGGTGCAATTAAAGCGATGATGCATCTCTTCCATTACAACTCTCACTATCTCTTATTTTAAATAAATGTATTTATTAAGGCACTGAGCAAGAAGTCGATCAAGACAGACAGACAGTATAGCATATTAACTGTAAGTTCCCCTGCATCATTTTGTTAAGGCATATCAGGCTACATGATTGCTGCCTGCTCTGTTAATTGTCGTCCTGCTTACGTTCAAAGTTTATGGAGCTGACGGAAAATTCACATCATGTTATATCTAACTAAATATTCCAGTTTGAACAAATATTTGAGACTTCCATTTCCCTCCATAAATTCATCTGCTTGATATGTTCGCAATCAGCTGATTTCAATTTCATGAATTGAATTGAGGCAAAAACTTTAGACGACCTATGTTGAGGTGCAACAGCTTGGTTCAGACAGCAGCAACCGTCACCAGCGACATTTTAAAACAGTCTTGTTGCATTACAAATATTTGGTCTGAACTGGGCTTTGGAATATCATTTAAAAAGCAAGGGGATGTATTAGGGTTGTGCACAGTCAGCTGGCTAAACAGCTAAATTCAGATGTAGCCAGTGTAGCTTCAGTTAATGATAGCTGCCTTCTGATCAAATCTTCCCATGGTTCTTTGCCCAGGAATAACATTAGATGCTAAGCGGTTAGCATGTCACAGGAACAGTGCGGTATGGCAGTTTCTGAACTATACACCCATTCATCCATCTTCTGTTTATCAGGGGTTGCGTCAGCAGCATGCCAAGAAAGGCAACCCAGATATCCCTCTCCCCAGCAACATTTTCCAGTACCTCCTAAGGGATTCCGAGGCATTACCAAGCCAGATGGGATAATACCTCCAGCAAGTTTTAGGTCTGCCCCAGGGTCTCCACCCAGTTGGTTGTGCCTGGAAGACCTCAACAGGGTGACAACCGGGAGGCATCCTAATCAAATGCCTGAACAACTTCAACTGGCTCCTTTCAATATATAGGAGCAGTGGCTCTACTTTGAGATCTCTCTGGATGTCTGAACTCCTCACACTACTTCTAAGGCTGAGCCCAGAAAGCCTCCTGAGCAATCTCAGGAAATTCTGAGCCCCCTGTCCCAAATATCCTCCTACCCTCGACTGCACTTTGAGATCCTGTCCATGAAAATCACAATCAGAATCGGAGACAAGGAGCAGCCCTGGCGGAGGCCAACACGCCCCGGAAACTTGTCTGACCATGCTGAGGATGTGGACACAACTCTCACTTTGGTTATACAGGGACCTGATGGCTGACTACAGCTGCCTTTGAACCCCATATTCCCACAGTACCCCCCATATGACCCCTAAGGGACATGATCATAAGCCTTCTCCCCAGAAAATGGAAATAAAGTTTTATGCAGACTACTGAGAATTAAACTCAAAGATAACTAGTCAACAAAAGTGACAGGTAACCATATTGAGCATAATGTTAATCAATAAAGAGGAATGTAGGATGGCGGAGCTAGCTGCTAACTTTAGCCAGACTCACATCATATACTCAATGATACAGTGACCCTGTGATGAATTTGTCAGTTTTCTGAGCATTTTCTCCACTTTGGACTTTGCTAAGTGCAAGTTAAATGCATGTTTATCCGAATAGGTAAATAGGTGCCTTGGAAGATCCTTGAAATGTACATGTATGCATACTTTTCAAGTCAAGAACGCGACTGCACAATAAACAGAAAATGTCCCTTTAAGCCAAAGTATCAAAGATGAACTGTTTGTTAGCGAGTTCAAAAGGCAAAAAGCACTCCCACATTCAGACCACGTTGCATAGTACAGAGGAAGAAATGCATTCAAGTTGTAGGAGAACAGAAAGAAAAAAGATCCGCCGTAAAGCCACAAATACAATTCATCTTGTCGCGGTCCCTGCGAGGAGCGTGTAATCGCAATGACACACTGGTGTAATCCATTTAAAACACTTTGGCTCGGGCCTAGGCTGCTTTTGACTTTCACTGCAGGCCCGTGCCATCATCTTCATTTCAGATACGTCTCACTGACTCCCTGCAATTAGCAAGGATGTGTTAGCTGCCTTGTCGTCCACCTGCTCAGGCTGCAGGGTGAGCATCATGTCCTGGATGCATTACATGACTGGCAAGAGCGTGCTGGGAAAAAAAAAAAAAAAAAAAAGATAATAACCTGCTTGTTTCAGGCAGAGGTGAAGTGGAAAGCCTATTCGCTTGTCCATAGACGTGTAATCTGTCTCGAGAGGTGCTTTCTCTCTTCTGGAGCCTGTACGCTTCGACATTCAGAGGCAGGGTAGACCCACCCAACCTGACTCGGCAATGAGCTTAGAGTAATGGTGTCACCGGAGCGCTGAATCTCATTGAGAGTAGCTTGAGCAAACATTATCTCACACTGAACCTTCGCTACGGTGTCTGGAGGGGAGGCTCGGGTGAGTTATTACACAGGGAGTTTTAATCTCACAGCACGAAATAAACTGTTGGCTTTTAATGCAGGTGGACCATAAGGTGACCTGGGTCCAATCTGTATGTGCAGGATCGAGGCTAATTGAACTAATTACGCACTCAGGGGTTCCAAATTAAACATCTCGTTGCCATTAAACTGTGGATGATTTATACTTACCTTTAAACTTTGTCCAGGACTGCTGCCCAACACTACTGTGTTTATGCATGAGTGCTTTAATTATCACAATCTGTTAATGGGAAAAGGTCCTGAGGATTGGTTTAAATATTCTGAGTGATGAGGAATGATAAATAGAGGTTTCACTACAGCAGCGGTACTCATGAACAACCTTTAATGGGAATTTACTTTGGGTAAATTAATGATAATGTTCATCACTAATTAATCTGACAACTTTTGGTGCTTAATCATTTAGTCTTTGACTTATAAAATGTGACGCTGTTCTCAAAGAGCTCAAAATGACAACTTCAACAGCCTTAAAACTCCTGTACAGATTGTTTGAATTGGTAATGAAACAGACTCATTATGAGGTCTCTTTATTTATCTCCAAAAGCAAACAACACCATAAGCATGAAGATTTATCATTTCTATACAGTTCTTTTTAAGGCCTGTATCTACTGTCATGGGGTAGGTGTCAGAAAAGACTCTTTACAGCAGGCTGTGTAAAGATTTGTTAAGATCTACTGGGGCAAAAATGTACATTCGATCAATAGTGTAATCCCCACCTTCTTTTAGTGTCAAATTTTGGCAGAAATCCAGAATTATTTGAGCCATTGTAACTGTCCCTTGATCAGTTCTGACCCACCAAAATACATCTATCGGACAGAGATGACCTCACATTTTATGGCCAAGTCAATTTCAAAGATCAAGAAATTATTAAAAAAAAACATTTAAAAAATTTGACATGTAGAATTGAGTCACAAATACAATGCTATGCACAAAAAATAAATCTACATACACACATGAAATATTTCTACAATAATCTTTGATTTCCTGGCTTGGTTGTATTTGACAAGGGCAAATATAGGACCTCGACACAGCACTGGTCCATATGGGGAGTTGACCCGCCCCCTAACGGTACAAATGATATACAACCACCAAGCAGTTCATTTCAATACAGTCTGTTGTTAGCCAATGTCACTGCTGTCATTGAACGTAAACAGCCAGCTACATGCAATGTTTGTTCACTGTGAGGTAAATTTCCCAAATCAATCAGCCACATGGGTCTATGGGTCATTTAAAGTATCATAATCGGGAGATTTGTGCCAGAAAACAGTAACTTTTATCCCTAACTTCTGTCTCACTGCTCTAGTACACAGGGGATCAGGGGGAAGGCTAATTGCCGGAGTGCTTCTCTAATTTTTCACTTAAACCAGATGCAGCAGGGACAAACATCATACCTGCTAAAGGTGTGTTTTAATCCATATTACACTCATCTTTAGTCCTGGATGATCAAAAGAAGCAGACTGTGGCTTTGTCTCTCTCAAAGCAGTAACAGTTCAATCCCTCACGTCTGTTAGAGTTGCCATGCTCAAGTTATGTAAAGTATCCGATGATAGTTGATAGATGATAGACACAGTCTATTCCTGTCAAGTCTTTCACAATAAAAGCCTCCAATGCTAATCATCATTGAGGACTTTTATTTTGAAGATAAAAATCAGGAAATGGAGTGTTTTTCAGCAGAAACTCAACAACAAAGACATTTCATAAATGGGAGGGAGAAATAATATCACATGACTCAGAAAATGAGATATTAGGAATACCCAGAGTGAAGTGAGAAAATGAAACAGAGACTTTTTAGCTTTAAACTGTCTACCTGTCATGACTATTTTGATTGTTTCTCTGGTGGAGTTGTAACACAGCAGCATAACATACAGATGAGTCCTCCAATTAGGTTGGAGGATTTGTCTTAAATTAGAGAAGATCGTATTTCTTGTGAGTGGGTGTGGCTTCGGCTCGTTCAACTGACACACCATCCTTGAGCAGATTTTACTGCCTCATTTTTCCTGATTTTGAAGATGACATTTTTCATATGACTCAAATTTGGCCTGGTCGTTCATAACAAAGTGGCCTGCCATACAATCAACCTTAAACATGGTTTTTAATCACTTTACAGGGACTTTTAAAAGCTTTAATTTAGCATTACTACTGTGTTTACAAAACATGTAACTAGGTAAAATAGGTGTGATATATAATTCTGATGAGACTGCAAAAAACACAGTCATATGCTGTCAACTGCTATAAAGAAAAGGCAAGAGGTTTGACATAAATGTAAATAAGACAGATTTAATTTAAAAAACAATAACATCAACTTTTCAGAGGATGAAATAATATTGACATTTTGGTTTTGCCTCTGTATAAATGCAAACACAACTTTGTTTAAAATTCACACTGTGATGTAAACTTACATTTCCATGTTTTGTTCCATCAAAATGTTTGGCATTTTTGCTTCAAATATAATATGTTTTTATATGCGTGTTTATTTTCTTTAGGATTGTTGCTCTTCGATTTTCACTTGATAAATAGTTTCAGCAGCTTTTTGACCTCTTTGAAACGACACGTCTGCAGCTGCATGTTGTGCTCAGGGAATGAAACCGCCTTTGTAAACCTCCTAAATGAAATAATGAAACAGAATGAAACGTGGAAAGCCACGCAGCCTCTGAATTATCGCCACACCCATCAACACACACAGCTAATAGTGTCAGTCAGGGTTGACAACTAGAAGGCTGTAACTTGAATTCTGTGATATAACCTCAGTAATGTTTGATTGCTTTGGCACAAAATCCCAGGCTTGTTTGGTGGAGCTGATCAGGTTAGCTGTAATGTGCCAGCTCTTCTCAAAAAATGCTCTTATCTTGCGAGCAATAATGTAAACTCTTTATTTCCGCACTGAGCGTATCGCATTCCCCAAGTCAACAGTTCAATCTCACCTTCCTCGCCCACTTCTCTCCTAGCAGCAGATGCCATTATTTTTCTTGCCCCCACCACTCATATCCTCAGCCACCCTCACTCCAGGCCCACTAGATGGATCGGCTCTCCCTCAATCCATGCTTCCCTCTGCGCCTCCTCAGACGTGGGAGATTGATTTGTCTACAGGACGCCCCTGACCTTTGATATGATCCGATAACGGACGAACGGCCCTAACCGAATTAGACAATCAAAGGGGAGGACATTAGGAGCAAGATGAGGTGTTTCCCTTTCCCTCATAGCATACCTCTGTCTTTTTCCATGATGCTGAGATCCTCCGTCCATCTCCTGCCTACCCCTATCAGACACCCAGGGGAAAATAAAAGATGTGTTTTCAAATTGCACTTTGCCTAAAGGCTCTTTGGGCCAAATTTAATTTTCACCCTACATCGATTTTCCCCCTTACTCCCAAGTCAATGGATCCTAATGTTATCTGTGGTGTATTTCTGTGCTGTGCAGGATTACAGGGAGACCTTGGTCTGGGCTGCATGTCAGAACACACTGTATACAATAAGTCTTCCTTATAGTGTCTGGGGAGGGTAAAGAGTGAGAAACTGCCCTCTCATTTATGTCAGCTCTTTCTTTTATTTCATTCGAGATGCTTCTGATATTACCTCCCTTTTAATTCAGGAGAAGAACATTTTCTAAAACCAAAAGTGCTTGATTGAAGTAGCAAACTTGGATGCATTATGTCTTACAACTCAAAATAACCACACAAGCAGTTGACTTCTATAAATACAGCTGGCATCGAGGGATTCTGGGCTGACTCTCCTCAGAAGCTGATTGCAAGGAGTTTGAAAACTCGCTGCACATTTTAAATGTTTGCTCAGAAAGTAAGGGTGGTATAGTTGCTTCTTGTGTAACATGATACATTAAGAGGTGCAGTATTTAATTTCATTGTGTTAGTGACTGGTGTTTGCATTTTTTTGTGTAATTTGGATAGATATGTAAATAATAATGCATATTGAATACAATAAAATTAGTTCAAAAGCAAAACTCATAGTAGCATGAATCTGAACATGAGGGTGCAACAAGCTTTTTGCTATAAAGGAGGAGGCTGGGGTGGAGGAGGTTCAGCTCTGCCAGAAGCAGCAGCAGCAGCAGCATGGTGCATCACTATTAATGCAAGCAGGGATTAGTGAGAAGTACATCATATTTATATACAATGCTGTGGTGAAAGAAAAAGCTGAGATTGGCTGTGGGAGCTGGGAGGTGATAACTAGGATCAGCCGGCCATCAGCTGATCATGACTGGATGTATGACTACCGTGTCCTGCATGAACTAACACTAGGCTTCATTTAGTAAAACCAGTCAGATGTAGGTTGAGATATGCTAAAGTTGAATTGCTATTTAATGGCTGGCAAGGCCAACAGCAAATCATTTTATGGATTTCAGGGGCCCTGGTAAGCTCTGGCTATCACTAGCTCTGCCCCTTTTAATGGGACATCAGTAAAAGGGGCATCATTAATTTGCTGCCATCAAAATGTTACAGATTATTATTCTGATTGCCAATATATTGACTGGCGACCAGTCCAGGGTGTACCCCGCCTGTCGCCTGATGACAGCTGGGATAGGCTCCAGCTCCTCCGTGACCCGGAATGGAATAAGCGGTATAGAAAATGGATGGACGGATGGGATATATTTACCATTAACAGTGTGGTCTAAATTTGATTGCAAAAAAAGGGTCAATAAATTCTTTTTGTCAAAATGTTTGTCTACAGAATTAGCATAGTAGCAACACCTTGTACTGAGAATAGGAAATACAATACAATCAAACACAGGCTTTAGGTTCTAATGTGTGCCATATTTCATTGTATTTTTATAAGTCGCTGTGGGACAATCAGAAATATACCACAGGCAGTGTTTGGCCCCTGGCGAGTAGTTTTGGCACCCCTGATACAGGAAGTTCAGACCCAAGACCAGAGTCCTTAAAATACACTTAAGAGTTTAAGGATGAACAAAGAGAAAGACTTTAGTCAAATAACAGCTGACTTTACAATGTTGTATCATAATTGTATTCTAATGTACTGTACTATTATGTTTAGTAGAGAATTGCATCATAATGTACTGTATTATGGATAGAACAGTATTGTAACGTACCATAACTGTGCTATTAATTTACAGTACCACTCTATTGTGTATAGTCAGTATTTGGCCCTATATCATAATGTACTGTGCCATTAAATATTGTACAGTATTGTATCAAACTGTACCTTTCCATTGTGTATAGCATTGGTTCTACCTCCTCATGAGCAATTGTGACTGAAATTTTTAAAAAAAATATTTAGGGTATAAATATATACCCTAAATGGGGATTTCTTTTATTAACTTGTGAATATCAGCTTTTTTATCTGGGGAAATGGACATAGTCACAATTTTGGAAAAAGACAGCAATTTAGGTAATACATCGGTAATGCAGTATGTATTGTACTGTATCGTTTTGTATTCTAATGTGTTGTATCATATCATACAATACCAATATAGATTGTATAATATGTGCAAATTGAAGGTAACCCCACACCAGTGGATGTTTGAAAGGCTAAGGTTAAGAGGCGCATTGTAGGTCTTAGATTCAAATGTTACAAAACGGCACATATTTGATTTGACACAATCAAGACTTAAAGTGGAGATTTGAAAAATAAGCTGAGTAGATATTGGTCTGTTTCTAACTCTTAATGACTCATAAAGGAGATCCTAACCAAGCAGCACTGTAGTCATGACCTGAAGAGGATATGCACTGTGATTTGTAACCAGAAAAGGTAGACACTTGTACCAAAATTGTATCATCGAAAAAGACAGCACTCCAGCTCCTACCTGTTTTGATATTTCAAGAACCACTGGGGTGTCAGGGCTGAGTGAATTTCCATGGCAGCCTATCTTTAAAAAAAAAGTTGACAAGCACGACAGAAGAAAGGATAGGTTCTGACAGATCTCAGCCTTCTTTCATTGGAACATATTGAAGGAGAAAACAAAGGGAGGAAGAGGTGGATGTAAGAGGGCGGCTTCAAAGTGGGCAACGGCACTGCGAAGCCAACAAATGGTGTGAAAACACACATCAACTTGCTCGGATACACACGAGACCTGGTATTGCAAGCCACGACACATAACCGGGCTTGTGTGTGAACAGAGGGAGGGTGTCTGTGTGTGAAGGGAGGATGAAGCAGAGATGCATCCCACCCCGCCCTCCTTCTTTGGCAAGTCGGCGCTCCTTGGTACCATTTGTTTGTCATCTTAAACTGGCAGCGAGCTCAGGAAGCCAGGGTCTTACATAAACCCTACCCAGTATGGCTCTGTGCTGAGGAACTGATCCCTCCCAAAACCCTCATTGTTATTCTCTCATGATGCCGAGGGATCTGCTGAGCACCCACAGCCAAACCTACAGCAGGGCTGAGTGGGAGGTGGGGAGCTGGGGGTGCTGTGTTTACATGTGTGCTCTGTCAGGGGACTGAGCGAACTGCACACACAGGATTATAGATGGAACACAACCTCCTAAGCTTCTGCTGTTGGAATTTTCATTATTACATGGGCACATGATCGTCTCTTTTTTCACTTTAATTTTCAAATTCCACTCTGTTGTGTCAGTTCCTCTCATAGAAGACTCGTCATAAATAGCTGCAGAGAAAAAAAAAGTATGGAACTCATTGATCTTCCTGTGCCTAGACTGTACTGTTTGTTATATTATTTAGAGTGACTTAACATGAATATAGCTGCAAGCACTTGGCAATAACAGCAAGGACAAACTTCTTTTTAAAAGGTAGGAACCCCGAGAAGAATCAGAATCATGGAGGGAACGACCATCTGCCACCAGCAGACGGATAATCATTTAAAACATTTCCTCTTTGTCGAATTAAATTTCCAATTCAAAATTAGCATGCTGATTCTTGCTTGGAATCTTAAATTTTAGAAATAAAACCTAAAATTACTTCAAAGGAGATAAACCAATCCAATGTAATTGTAGGTCCAATGCTTTAGTTCGATCAAAATAGAGAACTGAACAAAAAGTTGACAAAAAAACAATAACAAAAGCTGAGTTTAGCTTGTTAAAAAGGTCATGATTTTATCAATTTTACTTTACTGAAAAAAAAGCAAAAAAAATCTTATCCTCACAAGTGTATTTATTGAATTTTAATTTTCTTGATGACATTTTTTAGATTGCCCTTATAGTCTTCTAACTGAGCTCACCTTGAACAAATCATTTTGCAACAATCTTTCAGCTTGTTAAGTTCACCAACTAACTAATCCTGCCTGTTACAACACAGATTTCAACAATGGATCAATATTTTTAACCAGTGGGACCAACTACAAAATTGGGGCACTTTTTATGGCCACTCTGAATAGAAGAGGAGTGGTGTGTACTACCAGCAAAACAAAGCATTTTCAAGCTGATGTGTTTAAAGCTTACTTTCTACCAGGGATGCATGTGATATGATAAAATGACACGATGTCAAATAACCCATAAATATTGATAGCAGTATGAATAAGCTAAGACATTATTGATTTTCGGGGTTGCGAAATTATCTGTTTTCCGTTTTGAAATACGCTGAATAGGTCCCTACAAAAAATAATTTCCACCTCCATTCCTAGTCTATGTTTGGAGTTATTTGACAGTGTTGATCAACCAGTGTTAGTTCAACTCTGGAAAGAGTCATTTGATCTGAACTATGCCCACTGTGATTTCAAACCTGGTGGGTGTGTGGCTGTAGTTTCCCATCATGCCCTAGGGCAGAGTGTTCAGATGAGTTTTAATTTTGTGTTTATTTGCTTTACAGTGATCTCTGCTGGGGTTCTCCTCCTCTTGTCTCTACTGGATTGTTATTCTTGATTTGAGACACATTTGCACCATGAGTGAAGTTATTCACTGAGTTAGAATTCACACCTGTGTCTTTAGGTGCTACTTATGGATGCATAGAGCATATTCCTCATCAGTATGCATTGCCGTGCTATGCGGTTGACTCTCTGCTCTGCTCCTGCCAGAGGAGACACACCTTAGCACAGATATCTAGAGTTACTGAAGCTCTGTCAAATATTTAACACTTTAAAAGTGTCTATATTGGCCCACACTTAATATAGTTAAGCTACACTTTTAAAGTGTTAAATTCAACTCTATACGAGTTTAATTAACACTGTCAAAGTTGCTGTGTGTTTTTGATTTATTAGAGAGGTGTGACTTTTCTGTAAAACTCTGCAGAAGCTACTCAGTATTTAAAGTAAACTTTATATTAAATATCTTTTACTTATATTTGCCCTTGAATTTCGTATATTTCTGATCAATCTAGTAAAATGAGGTTGAGTTAAAGGGTCTTAAGCCTACTAATAAACAGTCAGTGGGCTTAGACACTTATGCAAATTTAGACATAACTCAGGCTCAATCAAACCCAAGAAATCAGGTGCTAGGGCCAAATTTGTCACTGAACAAAGCTGTAAACTTTTTGTATTCACTATAGAATTCCAATATGGAACTTAAAGGGGATTCCTGTTCTTTTGCGGCCAGCCTCAAGTGGACATTCAAGGAACTGCACTTCTTTTCATTGTCTCACTGGAAGAAGAAACTTTACAATGTGGAAAGAATCCGCTGCTAACAATTACATGGATGGACATGAAAAAATGTTTTCAAAGATGAATGCATGTGGAAGCTTTAAGTTGCAATCTGCTTGTTTTGCCTGGCCAAAAGCTGCTTCTCTGCTTCTTAATGATCACAACTATTAATCCTTTCAGGCTCCTCCATTGTAGATTTCTAATAAACAGCTACCCAGACACAAAGAAGTGAAGGTTTTCTTTTCATTTATCCTTCTAGGTAAGCTGTACTGCAGAATTTATGCAATCACAACCATTTAAAAGACTCCCTGAGACAGGTCTTCTTTGTCAAATTGAATTTCTACTCCCCTATCACCACATTTGAGATATTCATCAAGGGAAAGCAGGGAGGAGGCCAGATTCAAAATGTACAATATAATAGAATGTAGCACACTTCCAGGGGTGTCCACTTTCTCCTATGTGTAGAGATTACCTCCTATCTCCTGGTGTTACAGCGGCTGAGCCTGTCAGGGGTTTTGATTTAAATGTCCAAGGTGGGGCTTGATCAAAAAGTGTCCTCTTTCAGCCTGATCAAAGCCAATGAGGCCTCTGGGTCCTGTGAACACCATGCTGTGCACTCTCAACCTCAGTATTTACAGAGCAATTCACAGTGCCAGTCGATGAAATATGCATAGAGCATCAATTGGCTGATCTCTTTCGATCATCCGTACCAGTGAAGCACAATAATTTTCTCATGATCTTTGGAAAATCCACGTATTGATTTTAAACATCTGTTTAATCAGGATGGTTAGCTGCATTTACTGTAGCACGGCATATATTTTCAAGTTAGAGCAAGACTGAGCTTGAGCTGGCTGCAAAATATGATTAATAAATGATATTCTGTGGAAACTAGCCTCTATGATACTACCATAATAGTCAGACTGTTTTATATTCAGTGTGAAGAATATGTCTTTAATCTTCAGGGACTTTGGAGATTTTTTCCTTTCAAACCAAATAAGGAGGTTTTTAAAACCTTAATCCCTATCTGAATACAACTTTTAAATTCACAGTTCCCTCATCGTCTGTTTTCTCCTTTCTTTTCAGCAAAATAAGGCCGGTACCCATAATGGAGAGGAAATAAAATGTTCACAGTGACCTCCGAATGACTTCTGGGACAGCTTTAAGGTAAGAATTCAAACACAAGACTGTGGATCTAAAGCTGCCGGGAACACAGACATTGCTGCTAAGGCTTCATCAAGATATTCTTTTAAGGTACAGTTTCGCCAGCCTTTCATTTTTCTCATTACTGACCTGAAAGGAAGGCAGAGAAAAAGCTTCTGTTTCTGTTTAAAAAGAGATGGGCAACTGTCTGGGATTGTAAAGCATGCATGGGTTGAAAACCTGAGAGAACGAAATGTTACCTTGAGGTCAGAGGCGGCTGATCTGACAAAGAACACAACAAACTGACACTCAAGTTCACTCTCTTCTCCTATACTTTCTTTTTTGTTTTTTCTCTTCCTCCCAAACACTTTTGATTCGCTCTACCCTTTCCCATGGTGGATGTCCCTTGGATAGCAACCGAGTAGGTCTAATTGATTTCTCTTGTTCATGTCGGTTAGAGGCAGCAGCATCGAGCTGTGCAGAGTACCTTGGCTCCAGCTTGCCTGCATTATTCCTCTCTGTTTTCTTCTGTGCCTTCATATCCCAGCAGACCATAATGCCAATACTGAACACACCAGTGCCCTCCCAAATCTTTCTAGCAGAGGAATGCTACAGCTTCAGCATGTATGGGGATGAAAGTGGCACCTTAATGAAGTATATATGGTCAGTCAGCATTAATCTGTACTTATAGATGCTAGATTAAAATGTTGAATCTGTCCACAGGGTCCAGAGTTTAAGTATGAGGTGCTCTCATTTCAGCTAGAAGCTGTAAGCATGAATCAGCAGGCTTTGGTGTATGCAGGAGAAACCACACAACAGGGCCCATCTATCATTCTCACAATGACTTATTTGTCTGTCTGCAGAGAATAAAAGTGCAGCTAACAATCTATAGCAGATCAAAAGTTTCAACCTGAGTTAAAAAATCTGTTTCCCATGCTGCGTTTCCTCTTACTACTATAATTGGCGGCATGTCTGTCTGTCTGTCTGTCTGTGTTGATTTGCACGCCACACGTTGCTCCAACTGTACTGGATACCTCACAGAGGACTTCTTGGGTGTACTGGTTTGAAACTGGTGCCATGAAAAAAATCATAAATATATAGGGATGCATATTGGATTTGCATCCCTATTGGATTTTTGTCGATATCCGATATGCCAATATTTACAGATCATTTTAGCTGATACCGATATTTAAATATGCTTTTCAAACAAGAAATTTCAGTCCTTTTGTACACGCTTTAAGGTTTGAAGATGACCAAGGAAACTTTAGTCCTTAAAAACACTTTAAAGTTTAAAGAATGAGGGTAAATAAAGAAAAAGACCTCAGTTGACATAGGTCTGTTTGTTCAGTCTAGAACTCCACTAATTTATTGGTATATATGGACAAAATTAACAGTCAATGTATGCTGAAATACACAGGCAAAATATTGGATGTAAATATCAGGTAATATTGATATCTGCTGATGCCGGTATTTGCCTTTTTAAGTTAGTATCTGCCAATACCAGAACAATAATATCCTGCATCCCTATAAATATGTACAGATTTTTTATAAAATCCCAAAATGTTGTGCTGAGTCATCATTCCAGGACTTAGGCAGTATTCCATTTACCTCAGAAGTCAGATGCTCCATGATCCCTGACCAAAGTTATCTCTCTTTAAAGTGATTTTCATTAAACAAGATAACACAGATGTGTCACACGTAAGTGTAAAGTGCCGCAAAATAAGATGCAGAGACGCTGAGCCATCATGTGGTTATTTGAGGAAAAACCCCCCTTTCCAAGCAAATCGGCCTAACTGTATTACACATCCAATGATGAGGATGGTAGTAGCACGGCACAGGTGCTATAAAGTGCACTGCAGTTTCATGACGCACAAACTTTCCAGTGATCAGGACACAATTTCACCTCTGTATGACTTCAAAATAAATGATGAGCCTAACCCTAACCCTAATAATCCACAACCAGGACTTCAATCAGTCTGAGACTACCAGCTGCTTTTCTTATTCATGTGTGGCACAGGTATTAAACATGGATGTCAGAATCCATGCAGGGTGCAGGTGGGATTTGATTTGATTGATTTTGGTGCGGGCGGGAGTGCATGGCACATGCTGCTTTTATTATTACTAGTAAAGAATACTATAAATATATATATATATATATATATATAAAATCTGTGACCAGCATTTGCTACTGCGTCTAAACAAATGTCAAACAAGAGAAGCCAACAGCAGATATTGACCTCTGCTGGTTAAAAAGGGTACTGCAAAATATATTTTGGCAACTTGATTTAAACAGTCCATAATTGTAGTGATTTTTAGTTTTCTTGCATGTTATCTCATTCTTAAAAGTGATCTTTAAGCATGGGAATAATCTTAAGTTAATTGTTAATAACCATATGTGCTGTTGCAGCAGCAACATCAGGCACGAGTAACCATCAGACTTTTTAAGAACATTAAAACTTATGTTAACCTCTTTTTATGGGTTATGTAGTTGGAGTTAAGTAGAAGTTGTTGGTTATTTAGGGACTTTTTATAAGCTTCCCGTGCGGTAAAGTCACAACTGGATGGAGCTTGCTATTGTTGCGCATTGCAAGTTCCAATGCACTGCAGTTCTAAATGTTCTTATTCCACAACTAGATAAGCTAGCACCTACATCTAAAAGAAAAAAGTTAGTGAAATTGTGTACCAACGTGCAAACATAAAAAGCCTGCTGTAATCCAGTCAACTACAGCACCCCTAAGGCTTATATATCCTTGTTTTGTGTGTGCTTTTGTTGAATTGTGCAATATAAGGCGTTTTTCATGGTATTTTGTCCAGCCTTGTGTAAATTGTTATCACTCCAGGCAGCGACTTTGACCCAGGGCAGCCCATCCACAAAATTCTCCTCTTGTCTTCCTGTTTTGTCAGCATCCATCAGTTTTGTGAGTTCCTGTCATGTAGGAGTAGACAGACAGAAATGCTTTTATTTGTGTTGTTTTGTTTCTTTCCAAGTTCAACTGCACAGCACAGACGCGGGGATTTTCTTTAGGCGATAACGATACAGGAAGTCGAGCAGAGATGGGAAACATCCGCCGCAGCCTTCACAGATGAGATGAATTTCAAATCATGCATCGTTGAACCTGGGTTAGAACTCGGGATACAGTGGGGGAGTACTTTGCCAAGAAATAATAAAGTAGTATATATGTTTGGTCAATGTAAATATAGCTAAGCTAGAAAAAGAAGTAATGAAAAATATGGTAAAACCTCCATCTATGCTAATGTACGCTCACTCACTCAGCATGGCACACCAGCTTTCTTTAATTCATTCAAATGTCATGGCAGCATATTCAAATGTTCCAGCGCTGAATGGTATAGGTCACATATTATTGCATTTGCCCTGAAGTATTACTTTGAACACAGTGCAGGCTTAGAAACTGATGGCAATTTAAAGCAAACAATTGGCAATCACAACATGTTGTGACAGTTGCTCAAAGCTGAATTTCTTTCCCTGCTTTAGCAGCGATGCAGGAAGGCCAGGAGAACCTTGTTGACTGTTCACAGGGAGACAATCTGCTCCAGATTAAATGATGTGATCAAACTGACATCAAATTTGCTGCCAGACATGTCCCTTCAATAACACCCCTGCTGAACTCTAGCTGCCTCCAAAAAGAGTAAACAAATTGAGATGTTAGAAAAGTAAGAAAGCGAGGATTTGGGTGAGGACTCTAACAGGGCTTAGATGTAGTGCTGGGCAGTTCATCAAGTTTCAATTTCAAGTATGATTTTGGCTTCCCACGATCATGAAAACAACATAATCAAGACTGAAATATTACTCTTACACATGTGCTTGTTTTGATATGATAGGTTTTATCATGTTTGGTTAATATTTCTCCATCACACTACCTCAAAAACTCTAACTTAGCCATTGTGGTGCCAGTAGTGACTTGAATCCATGAGTTTGGTGGGTTTTCTTCTTCATGGTGATTTAAAAGTGACCATAAATGGATAAAAGGGAATTTGTAAAGATACAAACAGTCTGCGTTCACTTGGAAAAGGCAGTCAATGGATGCACTGCTGACTAGACAAACATAACTTCTCCAGTCTTTTCATCCAATGACCTGCCATTCTCTCTTTGGAGAAAACCAACAACATCCCATATTCCCAAGCACTGGCTCACACCAAATAAATTCATGTAATACAAACTCTGAACAAGCCAATAAGACAGTTTTGGCAAGCACAGATACAACTAGCTGCTAATTAGTGCTTCTATATCAATAAAAAATGACCAGAATTTCACTCACAGGCTGTTAGCCATAATGACAAGCAAGCCTCATTATTTTTGTAATATTTGCTGTAAATAGAACACAAAATTGCTAAATCAACACTAACATGGCCTGTAGAATAAATTTAGTGACATTTTTCTACATTCAGGTCAAAACCTCTAACAGAGAGCTGAAAGCTTTTGAATGCCGTTGTGCCAGTTCCATCTAAAAAAGCTGATGGGTTTTCCATTTATTTTTGGTTTATTCCTGAGAATAAACTCTATGGTGGGGAAACATTTATGACATGTTTATCATGATAATCTTCATAAATGAGCTGGTATTTTTTAAATAAAATTAGTAAAAATGAAAATCTTTTGTTAAGCTGTAAAGTAGAGTTCATCAACTGGCGGGCAGGGGGACCCCCAAAGCTCCCCATTAGGCCCCCCAAACTTCAGACAATGTGGAGGAAAAAAGATGTTGTGGTCTCTTCTGTCTTTAGATCCCTACACTTTTCAAATCAACCCCAAAATGATCACAACTGCAGCAGTTTAATCAGGGATCACTTAGTGTTTTCTATTTTCCACCTAAATATGGTTCATGATAAACACGTACTTATCAGACCTGGGATGAGTCAGGATGAGTATCCAAAACCAGTACCGACATAGTACCAGTACCAACACATACCTACTGGACCAAATTACCACACAGATATCAATATTTAATTTCAATACCTTGTCACACAATGAAAGGCAAGAGATATGTTATAGAATTTGTGTGATTTATGTGTGAAGTTACACTGGGTTACTATTCTTAACCCATGTTCCACTGGCATCTTTTAAAGATATTTCTACAAATAATTTATCATACCCAGACAGTTTCAATGCTCACGCTGACTGAAAATACATATTTTTTTTCTCAAAAGTATCAATTCAGGCACCATTTAGGCACCAGCACCCTATAAAAAATATACATTTAGCGCTGGTATCAGAAAAAAAACCAAGCCTAATGATCCATAAGTTCCATAAAAACCTTTTGTATACAGTCAGATAAATAATTTAAGAAAATTCCTTCCAGTGGATTATTAATTGCCAGAAATGTCTAATGCATCCAATGTGACACAAAAAAAGAAATGGGAAATTTTATGGGAACTTTTCTGCTTTTGATTTTGGTAGAAAGTTTAAAAAACATCTCAGTTCCAAAAAAAATTGAATTTTCTGGCTATTATTTTAGGTTTCAGGCTTTAAAGGGTTAAATCTGCAGTTTTCTGTGTCAACTTTCCCCTCCAGGCTCCTGGAACGTGTGATTTTATTGCCTGAGAATCAAAAAAAAAAAAAAAAAAAACCTGTTTCCTCCAAGCATATTAGTGTCAAACATAGTGGTGGACAACATGGCAGTCCTAGTTACAACATTTCAATTGTCCCATAGAAAATAGGAACAGATGTGCTTAAAAATTACTAACATTTTGAAGGAAACTCAAATACTGATACAATAATGTGTTATTTGGAACAGCATGTCTATCATTTCAGTTAATTTGAAAGTCTTGCCCCAAAGCGCCTTTCAAGACAAAGGCTGGCCCTTGTACAAATGCAGCTGGTAGTTCCTGCTATAAAGGAAGTACACCATGGTCGACTGACATCAGCACATCCGCCATTTGCACCGTTAGATCAAGCCAGAGTGGAGTGCACAGGATGATGGGCATGCGCTCTGCTCCACTAAAAAGATGACTTCATATGAAGAGTTTATGTAACCTTCGTAAGGAAAAAAAAACAGCTTTATAATAATATAACCATTAGCTTATTATAGCAAACTCTGGCTACGTCACTGCCATCACTGTCATTGTTATCCTTTATTTCATTGTTTCCTTTTATTGCAAAAAAAAATTTCTGGCATCCAAAGGTCAAGGTCTCTTATTGACAAAGGTCACTTAAAGCAAAAAAAAAAAGCAAACCATTTCAGTGCACAATAACTTCAATGTTATATATCCATGCCTGGTTCACTATGGATGTGTTTACTTTCCTCAGAGCTCACTGTGTAGTCAAGTCTTACTCAGAGAAGGTAAATACAGATGAGCCCAGACAGACACAAGATGCTCTGCTAATAAGAGACATTCCTGTTGTGTTACTTGAGTCACATGATTCTAACCGAAGTGTTAGCTTTGCATGTTGAAAATAAAGCATTGTAAAAAATACCAGGAAACATTTTCATAATTTGATAACATGAGCACCCTGCAATAGTTAACCTATCTTTCTGCACATCAGGCTTTAATAGCATTGATGCCTCCTGCTGAAGACAAAAGTAGTTTTTTAACAACTTAATGAGAGTCTGATTTATGACTGCAGCCATGTGGCTGATAAATAATCAGCTCAGGTGAGCAGCTTTCATCTCGTGTAGCATATTTTAATCAACGGCAAGGAAAAAAGACGTATTTACGGTTGTATGCACGAGCCTGCTTGTGTAAATGTGTCTGCATGTGAAATGAATTAATCATTCATCTCTCGCTGTGCGCAGCATGTGCAAAAGATTCCTGATGAGTTGCATGATCATCCATCAAATTCTAGATCTGCAAACATTTCATTTTTGTACTGAAATAGAGCACAAAAATACACATTGTCATTTACAGTAAGATGAATATGCCTCTGATACACACCTGTGCTCCTCACATGATGCATTACATGTTTGCTAATGTGATGTGCATGTTCTGATTTCTTAGGAGCTTTTTTATTATCATACTTATGTCATTAAATTCAGAACTGATGGCATCTTGTGCACATCCTGGAGCCAAGGCAGTCTTGGCTTCGTGAGATGAGGAACTTTGGCAGCTAATGCATCAGCTCGCACATAACGAATCCCGCCTCATCCAAGAGCATTAAGATGTGGATAAATAAATAAAACAGTGCCACCATCAGAGGAGAGGAATGTGGCAGCGGGATACTTCTTTTCAGCTTTCATGTTGGCAGGCACAGGGATTTTTATTTTGGGATGAATCAAAATTTCCTGAAAACGCCTTCGTCAGGTGTATCTAATTATCTGACAGCGCTGGCTCATTATAAAGCGACCCCTGGGAGCATGCTAGTCAGCTTGCCGAGGCTTGGACCACAATCAAGGTGTTCCTCTCACAGCCGTTACTCCTCTCTTTCACCTTTTATTGCAGAGAATTAAGCATTATTTGCTCTTCTCCAAAACTGTACTTCCCTCTTTTTCTTTGCTATGAATCCCAGATTTCGAGGGCTGTGAGAATTATTAGCAGCTGCCCCGGTTATGTCACCTGGATGAAATTTATGAACCATAATTCCAGCGTACTCCTCTCCCTCTCCTGGGAGGTGCAGCAAGCCAGAAGAGAAGTGGGTGTGTTGTCAATACAGTCACACTACAGCAAAGCATAATTAATACAAGGGAGAAACAAGATTTGCAGAAACATTGCTCCCTAACTGGCGCTGCTTGCAGGGTCACTTTTGCTACTGTGAGCAAGCAGACCTGTCTCCCTCACTCACTGCTCGCTTTATTTATTTATTTTTTTTGCCTCAAATCCCATCCAACGGTGATTGATGCTGGGGCCTGGCGAGCAGTTTTGGGAAGCATCACTCAAAGGAAGGAAAAGGGGAAATTGCAGTTTATAAGATGGGAGCGCTGCTGGCTAAAGGATAGGGATAGGCGGGGGGGGGGGGATATTCCTACCTGGGCCTAATCCTTGAAAGCTTTGCCAGAAACTCGCTGCAACTGACAGCGAGTGATTCAAATCCACTTCTGTGCTCCAAACTGGCTTTACACATAGGGATAAGTAGCCTAAAGGAGTGTTGTGTTGCAACATTTCGTCATGTTACACTTTATTGAGCAATGTGTGTTTGCATCCTTTTGGTGCTTCTGCTGGATTTGTTTATTTTCACATTAGCGCTGCTGGTTTATTTACATATTAGTTTATCACGGAGCTGAATTTGAAAGATGTCCACAGTGTTTGTATAGCCCTCAGTACCACAGATATAGAGATAGATAATAAGCTTAAAATGAGCAAATCTCTGCCTCTGGGCCACATTAGTGTGCCAAATCCAGTCTTAAACGAGTCGTAAAAGGTTTCCCATATCCCAATTATGCTAACTTTGCTGCACAAAGCACTCAGCATGCAGACAAAATGATTATTCGGATAATAAAACCCAGCCTCAGTGTTCTAATTACATGTGTACACTTGTTATATTTTCCTTGTTGTGTGCCCATTCACTGCCTTTATAAATGCAGCAGCATCTCCCTTTCTCTGCCTCTTGACTGGCAGACCGTAATGCTATTACCTCTCCTCCATGGTCATGCTCACTTAGCCCTCTGTCACTCCACACTGGCCGGGGTAACACACATCTCTCTGCCAGTGTGAGCCGTCCTTGCCCCTCATTTGCGCTCGCTTGCTACAAAACACCCAAGCGCACAAACTTTTCACTTCATTATCTTGCCTTTTAGAGGCTTTCCACTTCTTTTTTTCCCCTCCTGGGCTGCATAGTATGACTGGAAATCACGGGTAATTGGCTATATGTGAATCACTCGTCTGTAGTAGTGACAAATAGTCTCTTACACAGTGGAAAGGCTGTTTTTAACAGGGACTTTGTTAACTTCCACAGCAGGCAGGGGGAGGTGGAGGTGGAGAGGGAGGGACCTGGGCCTTTGCTGACACACTACTGCGCATGATCAGCTGTCAATCACTCGTCAAATCTGACATCAAAGCCTGTCAGATAACAGCAGCTTAAAAAATACGTGAACTAGGTGAGTCAGAGCCCACCCACCGTCCACATCACCTGAGTCAGGAGCCCTTTAGCGTGCGCGTGCGCGCAATCACGCGCCTGCTCACTTACACACCACATCCCAGCCTTCAATTTCAGGAGCAGACCTTGAACCAAACTTTCCAAACACAACTCAAGCACATCATATCAAACATTTGACATGGCGGCGCGTGCTCGCGCGTCCTCCAGCATCATTCCAGCGTAAATTTAGCTCTGCTATGTGCACATTATGCGTGATAAATAGTGACGTTAAATGAGATACAATCAGTGCACGTCTCGCCAGCATCTGGAGCATAAAGGGGAGCAGCAGACCGGTGCACGTTGTGCGTTACGATATCCATAACGCAGCTCCAACATATGCAAAAATCTGCGCCCTGGGCTCCTACTCACAGCGCGGCACGACACACAACTTAAGAGCAGACACCGAGCCAAGACTGAATTTCACACAACGAGCAGCAAGGATGCAATATAAAGTCTATACTACTTACTATATTGCCAGGCGGAAGAATGCAAAACCCCGGTGACTGTAATTAAAATAGAGGAAGGGAAACATGAGCGATACGAGTTTAACTTACCAAAATAAGACTTAATAAACAAAAGAACTGCATGCATTGTCAATTTAAGAAGAGTATATCCTCTTACCGGGGCTGTCCGGATAAATTCCTGAGGAAATTCCAGAGGAGTCCCTTCTTTCTTCCCTCAAAGTCAGAAAACAGCAATGCTTTTCTTATTCCAAAACAGGCCCCCGCTTCAACTGAAAGAGAGAAGAGACCAAAAGAGCCACAACAAATTCCATTAGTACCGGGAGTCCCCCCCACCTCCACCTCCACCACCCAAAAAGTGTTGACATAACATCTGTGAGAAAAAAAAAAAAGGCAACTCGTGCAAAATAGTCGAGTACCTGCTCTCTTTATCACTGTCGACAAACACAATGAGAGCGGGCAGAAAAACTGAGAGAGCTGAGCTTTTCTTTGGAAACGCAGCTCCAGCGTGCTGTCAGATTCAGAGCAGCACACACACACACTCACACACACTCTCACGCTGCTGTCGGCGACGGCTGGAGAGAGAGGAGGGAGGGAGGAAGAGAGAGGAGACAGCAGGGATGCTGCGCTCACACGTGCACTTCTACATCCGGCCGCTTGGTGGCCAGAGAGAGGAGCAGGTGGTGATGGGATTTTTTTTTTTTCCCACCATCAGGAATTAACAGCCAGTTTGTCCCTTTATGAGGTGCTAAAGGCCGGTAACCTCGAAATATGTACTACACATTTTACAACAAGCCTTATATTCATGCCTGAAAATCCATCTGCAGCATCACATGAATGAAACTTCATAGAAAACGCACTAAAGCCTTCATTATTCAGTGACAGGAAGTATCATGTAGGAAGTATCTCCACTTGATGCTTCTTTTCATTTCTTGTTCTTCATTAAAATTCAACTTAAAGACAAATTAAATTGAAGAAAATGTGCAAAATAGCTTAATCACTAGGCTATAAATAAGATGATTCAGGCCTATAATAGTATCAAGGGTTTTTTAATAACCCTTATAACTCCACAGTGGTCATGAGTCACCTCACAGCAACAGGGCTCCTCATTCAAACCTCCATCAAGGCCTTCCTGTGTTGAGTTTGTTCTCGTGTAGTTCTCTCCATGTGCTCTGACTTTCTTCCATAGTCCATGCTCGTCAGGCTACATTCCTGTCTACAAATCCTAAACCCTTCAAAACATCTTTGTTGCTAGAAAAATGTAAAAACACACTCTTGTAAGCAGGGTTCCCACAGATCCTTAAAAAGCTTTAAATTAGACATTTGAAATTTAAGGCCTTAGCTGTTAAGAGATCCTATGGACATTTATTTTCTGCCATTTAATTTTTTTAAATTTTCGAGCCATTTTGGCTGTGTTGAATGAATAAAGCTCAAATTTCCCAGTGGATAGTCATTTAAATTGTTTTTTAGAATTTTCATCTCATTTCCTTGAATTAGCTTAAAACCGACAATAGCCGACACATTTGTTCCTGAGAACAAAAAAATGTCCCATTGAAAACCACTGAAAAGGCCATTTTTGATCTCATATTTATCTTAACATCAACTAATCCATTCCTTTATGTTAAGATTTCCTTTTAGACTACTTGCTTTCAATTTGTCATTTTTATCTGTCCACAAGATGGCGCTACTTTTTCCAATCAAAGCATGCCACCTAATTTCACACTTTTTAGCTTTTTCTGTAAGGGTGCCTTGTCACTGAAATGATAAGTGTGTGTTGCTATTGATGTTGGATATAGGATCATGTGTCAAAAAAAGTGTGTGTGTGTGTGTGTGTGTGTGTGTGTGTATTTTGTTTGAGTTTTTGTGATTTTGTTCTATTAAAAACAGTGGAGTAGTGTAAACATGCTCGCCTTTAGAGCATTAAAATCCCCAAAATATCATTAATATTTGATATGTATATTTAAGGCTGAGGTAGTTTTAACAGATTGACTCATTTAAAGTGGAAAAAAATTAAAGATAGTATTTTTACAACTGATTTTAGGAAGTTTGCAATTTTTGTCGTAAGGACCTCCAGTGTGATTTTTTTTAAAAATCTAACACTGCTAAAAAAAAAAAATTTTTAACAACGCAACAAAATCAATGTTGCTGACCCATCTCAGGCCCTGATAACAATCATAATCAAATACTCTTTGAAATGTATTTTATGGAAATTATTATTTAGTAATGTAAGTAATGTAAACACTCTGACATTGAAAGGGTTAGAAATCCAAAAATGTAATTAATATTTGATAAGTATATTTCAGGCTGGAGCCATTTTAAAAAGCTGACTTTTTAAAATTGGAATAAATGGAATTATATTGTATTTTTACAGCCTTTTTGTGGAAGCGGACATTTTTTGTCATTAGGTACAAATGCATTAGGTTATTAAAGTAATTCATAAGGGTTTTCAAAGTCTTATTTTTGCCAGTGAAAAATCTTAAATTTCAGAGGGCTAATTGACTAAGACTTGGACATTGATTAAGACCTAGATTCAGTCTTTGTTTTCTATCGGCCTCATAATCAAATAGATCAAAGTTGCAATTTCAGCCGAAATTGCGTGGGGATGCTGAGAGCTAAACTGTGGAAGACCTGCTGAAAATCCCTGAAAAAGCAAAAAATTGGCTGAAAATAGAAAACAAGAGATTAAAGTAGCCTGAAATAGCCAGAAATAGCATAAAATAGCTTAAAGTAGCATAAGAATAGCTCAAAGTAGCCTAAAAATGGCTCAAAGTAGTCTAAAAAAGGTCAAAGTAGTCTAAAAATAGCTAAAAGTAGCATAAGCACAGCTCAAAGTAAACTAAAATAGCTGAAAGTAGCAAAAGAATAGCACAAAGTAGCCTAAAAATAGCTGAAAAAAGCATAAGAATAGCTCAAAGTACCCTGAAATAGCCAGAAATAGCCCAAAAAAGCTAAAAGTAGCATAAGAAAATCTCAAAGTGGCCTAAAAAAAGGTCAAGGTAATCTAAAAATAGCTGAAAATAGCATAAGCACAGCTCAAAGTAGAGTAATATAGCAAAAAAAGGCAAAAAATAGCTCAAAGTAGCCTAAAAATAGCATAAATATAGCCAAGTAGCCTAAAAATAACTGAATGTAGCATAAGAATAGCTCAAAGTCACCTAAAATAGCTCAAAGTAGCACAAGCATAGCTCATAGTAGACTGAAATAGCCTAAAATAGCTTAAAGTAGCATAAGAATAGCTCAAAGTAGCCTAAAATTAGCAGAAAGTAAACTTAAATAGCTGAAAATAGCAAAATAATAGCAGAAAGTAGCCTAAAATAGCTCTAAGCAGCATAAGAATAGCCGAAAATAATTAAATATAGCTCAAAGTAGCCTAAAATAGCTGAAAATAGCATAAGAATAGCCTAAAGTAGCCTGAAATAGCCTAAAAATAGCTTAAAGCAGCATAAGCACAGGTCAAATTAGACTAAAACAGCTGAAAATAGCAAAAGAATATCTCAAAGTAGCCTGAAATAGCTAGAAATAGCCTAAAATAGCTAAACATAGCATAAGAAAATCTCAAAGTAGTCTAAGAATAGCTGAAAGTAGCCTAAAATTGCTGATAATAGCATAAGAATAGTTGGAAGTAGCCTAAAATAGCTCAAAGTAGCATAAATATTGCTCAAAGTAGCATAAGAATAGCTGAAGGTAGCCTAAAAAAGCTCAAAGTAGCCTTTAAAATGAAAAGGGTTCAAAAGTAGGAAAAGATGGTATTTAATGGCAAAAGGTAGCTTAAAAGGATGAAAAGTTGCAAAATGGTGAAAAAAGGGATGCTTACTCAGCATCCCCACTAATAATTTTGTATTGCTAACTGAACTTCCCCAAAAAGGTATAGGATACATTTTCACCAGAATTGAAGGAATTCAGTGTTGAATGCTCCAAATTTCCTGTTGGAGGACCCCAGACCCCTCTCTTGTTCTACTTTACCTGCTGTGATTAAATAACCCTGTACTGTTGTGAAACACTAGTCTAGTTCTCTAAGATCTGATCTACAAGGTAGCTCACTGAAAACTGTGTGGATCTCACATATATTTTAACAGGACTTCCTTGACAAAAGCATTACTCTGTTTTTTAGGAATTAAACTGTTTAGAATAAGTTCAACACATCTGTTAAAATGTGTCATGATGAATATTATAGCATATTGATAGAACAGGGGCATGCCAAAGATCATCAGATTTGGGCATTTATGACCAAAAAACTTGTTTGTCCTATACCATTTCACATTTCATGAAGAGTTAATTAAAAAATTTTTTTAAATCAGGCCTGGTCCAGTGTACAGAGAAATCCCATGTTTCTTTTTTGACCATTTGCAGTGCAAAACAATGCTATTAATTTTCCTCAGGGTGAGCTATGTGTCTTAACAAGTCTTTAGTTTCTAAAAGTTTGTAGGAACGCTGTGTAAAGAGCATGCTAAATCAACGGTATTTTGTCCTACACTGTGTGGAAGCAGCAGCTCAATCAGAGAGTAACAATGTGGAAATTTCCTTGGGGTTGCTCTGCATTGACCATTTAATTTTCAAAGTTGTCCCACCTACCCAATCTGGGCCTCATCCAGAGCCAGCAAAGCTGTCAGTAGGGTTTTTGATTGCAGAGTGTTGTTTAAAGCTGTGGTTTCCACCTTTTTGCGGGGGTTAGGGTTAGCCACAAGCTCAAGGCAGAACATATCCATACAAAAAAATATCTTTAAAACATCTTAAGTTGTTCTGTGGTTGTAGTAATAGCACATGGTTGTACAAATTCTTATGGCACACCAAGACCTGCCTCTAGGCAGGGTGCCTCGCCACACCATTTAAGAACCACTACATTATTATCCTTCTCACTGAAGGTATTATTTTTAGCATTTAAAGTACTAGTAACTGGTGGATTTCAGTGCACCTTTAACACTTCCTTCATACCATCTAAATGAGGTTATCAGATGTAAGAATGAGACGAAGGGTTAATCTCTTGCCAGAATGCAGTCATTGGTATAGAACAGCTCACGGTCCTTATATTATCAGTCCATGCAACTCCACAAGCAAGAAGTGACAAACTCAGTGAACAACTTCACCCATGATGCAAAAGTATTTGACTTCAAAAACAACAACAGTCCTAAGAAACACAACAAAGGAATCCCTGCAGTGATTGGAGATCTCAGCTCTGTCTGCTTTGAGGTTGTCATGAGATTAGCTTATATCAAAAACACTATGCAATTTAAGTTTGAGAGTATTTGAAATAAGGCGACAGTGAGGAAAATTAATATTGAATTAAAAATAAACCCTTTAATATCAACACTTAAGTCCTAAGAGGAGGCAAATGCACAAGTTCTGAAAATCCAGTCATCTAATTTATGATCCACCAATTCCTGAGATAACTTTCCTGCATGAGTTTCCTGTAAGTTAATTTAGCAAAAAATTAATTCAGTGCAGTGAGACTTGTAATGGAGTTTTAATGTTGGAGCAACAAAAGCAAACTACTGTAAAACATGTTCCAACTTTACAATATTGTTAACAGTAGTTCACATCAAATGGAATCCATCCTTTATATAACCTATTACACCTTTGTGAGACATAAAAATGTCTATTTATTCTGAAATTGGAAAAAATGTGTAGCTGAACCAAAATAGACACTAGAATCCTATTTTTACAATATAAAAAGTTGTTCTCTGCTCCTGGAGTTCAGCTGAGGTGAGATTTTCTGCTGCGTGTGCCTTTTTCACAGAGGACATTTTGACATGTCACAGCAGGAAAAACGCAGGTGTAAAATTAAAAACTGGCCAAACTCCATTTCTCTGTTTGAGTGTCAGGGGCCATCACGCTGCGACACTTAAATGGAATCATCTCTAACATTAATGTGATTATACAACTTTGCCTTTTTGAACCACAACAGTTAATGCCTGCCGTACGATTAGATAAATGACCACAGGCTACGACGGAGCTCTTCATTTCACTCGTGTAACCGCTTTTAAAACTACTGTGAGGGTTTGGAGCGTTTTCTGCATATTCACAGACAATAGAGATAATGATCATGCCGCAGGGGCTTTTTAAGAAGCATATCAACTTGTAAAGCACTATGAAATTTACAGTGTGGAGACCAGAGAGTGGTTGTAGTTTTCAGAGCTCCTACAAGGAACTTCCTGTTTGATGATCCTGGACAGGGTGGCTTATCTTGTCCTGTGCATGCATCAGCACTGTGTATTAAAAAATCCCATCCTCCTGTCTCTCTGTGATTTTTAGCAGTAGAAAATGTCAGAACAGGCTGTCAGCACATGTAACCCTTGGTACTGAATGGCAAATCAGGAGACAGTGTACGGGTTCTAGTTCTTTACTTACTCAAATCTCTCCAAAATTGATGCAGAATATGTCCTTCATTGTATGGAACACATTTGTATGGCAGCGCATAAATCACAACAAACCATTTTTGTTATGATTTATATGCAATGTGAAGTTATTTTACTGTTGCTGACTTTTGACTTTAAGCCAACTCTGTGTTAGTCATGGTGGAGTGACATCTTAAACTGTGAGACAGAATCGTCTGTGTCCATTGTGCACCATTTATGTGCTCACAGTGTAGGAGTGAAGCCAGGACAGACTGTGACAAAAATCTATGGAGTTTACTTTGGAAAAAGTCAGACATAGTGGAGTTGAAGTTGTGCAGTCTTAGCTAGGAACAAAATACAGACAAGAAAACTTAGAAATCTTCTTAACAAAGTGCAGAAGTGTGTTCAGGCCTGCCCACAGCTTTGGCTGGGCAACTGACAAACTGCAAAAATGGGCCCTCCACAGTTGATGTTATCAATGGATGTGTGTTTTAGGAGTGCTAGCATGTGTCTTTGCTAACAGTTACTTATTTTTGGAGCTGAAAAGTGTTCTGATGTTCAAATTATTTATTTGTGCCACCTTTCCCACCAAATTTGGGCATTATTATATGCCACTTTTCATCAATTTTGAGAACTTTTTTGCCCATTTTTGCCACATTTGAATTCATATTTCTGCCTGTTTTGCCACTTTTGACCCCCTTTTGCTACTTCTTTGCCTCTGTTCACCCATTTTTTTGCCTGTTTAAACTCTTTTTTGTCACTTTTCACTCATTGCTGACCCTTACAACCCTCTTTTGCCACTTTGTACCCCTTTTCACCACTTTTTAATGCCCATTTCTCCCACTTTTATTCACGACATTTCATCAGTTTTGCACACTTTTTTACCATTTTGGCCACATCCTAACCCATTTTCAGCATTATTCTGCTTTTTTGCAGCTTTACACCAATTTTTGCCACTTTTTGATCCAATTTTCACTAGTCTTTCTGGCTGACACATTTTTTACAGTTTAACCCCTTTTCATCATCTTTTTTCAGTCTGTTTTAGCCACTTTCAACCCCTTTTTTCTGCCTGTATTTCCAACTTTTGACATTTTTTGGATACAACTTCACCAATTTATTCAGGTTAAAGTTTGGTTTTACAGCTTGACTTTACAATGAACCTGGAATTGGCTTACCTCAGTGGGCCCCCATTTGGCTGGGCCCCAGAAAGCTCTCCTCTATTTCTATCCTTATGGGCTGCCTTGAGTGTGTTTTGAGAACAGATTTCTTCTTAAGAACAGTTGGTGAATGAGGCCCAATGTGCGTTTGCAGAGACAACTGAATTAAGTGTTTAGATATTTCATGGGAGAAATAAAAGAGAATTCTCTGCATTGCAAAATGCGCAAACTGTGCCATGGTAGAATAGAGAATGTGAAACATATCAAGAAAGAAACTTTTTCTAGGGCACAGAGTGTTGTGGATGGATTCCCTAACCTGCAAAGCCTATCTTACTGATAGAGCGGTAGGCAGGTTACAGCAGTTTAAATAAGGCAGCATTAGAGTGATTCACCAATAGCATGCTTAGAGCGAATCAGCTGGCTGTCAGCTGGCTGAGGACTTGGGTCTGATCAGCTGATCTCAATTAACAACTTGAGAGAGGATATTTCTCTCCAGCTGGGATATTCAATCAACGCAGGATTGCTTTGAAAAGTTGCATGGCTTGCAATTTGATGATGGAGATGAGTTATTTCTCATTACATCATTGTAGGGCTATTCATGTCCTTGCTGGCCTTATGGAGGATGCTGACTAATGCTGGATGTAGGCGTGCTGTGCTGCTGCAAATGTTCTTTTACCATGTAGTTTGATACACAAAGATCCAAACAATGCACACTTGAGGACAGGCCTGTTGTCAGATTGTAAGGGCAATA